>NC_092752.1:86808404-87455658 GCF_047496795.1 Chiloscyllium punctatum | reverse complement strand
AGAGTGAGGAGGCAGACAGTGGGGGAGAGAGAGGGGGAGAGCGTGGGGGGGAGAGAGAGAGAGTGAGGGAAGAGGGTGGGGGAGAGAGAGGGGGGGAGAGAGGGGGAGAGACGGAGGGAGAGAGAGACGGAGGGAGAGAGAGACGGAGGGAGATGAAGTGAGCGAGGAAGTGGGTTCGAGAGGGGGCAGAATTGGCGTGAGAGAGGGGGGAGAGAACGCGGGGAGAGAGAGGGAAGAGAGATGGGGGGAGTGAGAATGAGAAGAAGAGCGAGAGAGAGAGGGGGAGGGGTGGGGAGAGAGAGAGAGTGCGAGAGAGAGGGGTAGAGAGAGGGGAGAGAGAGAGAAGGGTGGAGTGAGAGGGGGCGAGAGAGGATGGCGAGTGAGGGGAGTGAGGCGGGGGTGAGAAAGCGGGCGAGAGAGGGAGAGAGAGGGGGAGAGATAGGTGAGGGGGGAGTAGAGAGAACAGGGAGAGAGAGGGGAGAGAGAGGGGGATAAAGAGGGGTGAGATAGAGAGTGGGGAGAGAGAGGGGGAGAGAGGGCAGAAAGAGAGGATGAGGAGAGAAAGGGGAAGAGAGAGCGGGAGAGTGAGGGGGAGAGAGGGGGAGTGACTGGAGAAGAGAATGGGGAGTGAATGGGGGAGAGAGTGGGGAAGAGGGGGCAGAGAGAGAGAGTTTGAGGAAGTGGAGAGAGAGGGGCTGGAGAGTGGGGGGAGTGAGTGGTGGAAGTGAGTGTGGAGAGGGAGTGAGAGAGGTGGTAGAGAGTGAGGGAGAGGGTGGGGGATAGAGTGGGGGAGAGTGAGAGGGTGAGAGAAGGAGGGAGTGAGACAGGGAGAGAGGGGGAGAAGGTTCGGTGACAGAGTTGGGAGAGAGTTAGTGAAGAGAGGAGGGAGAGAGAGTGAGGGGTAGAGAGAGGGGGTAGAGAGAGAGGCTGAGAGTGCGGGGAGAGCGAGGGAGTGAGAGGGAATGAGAGGGGGAGGGAGAGTGAGGAGACAGAGTGAGGGGAGAGAGGGAAGGGCAGAGAGAGAGTGGGTCGAGAGAGGGGTGCGAGAGAGGGTGAGAGGGAGGGAGAGAAGGCAGTGGAGAGAATGAGGGGAAGTGAGGGAATGCAGAGAGAGTGGGTTGAGAGAGGGGGAGAGAGGGAGAGAGAAAGTAGAAAGAGAGGGAGAAAGAGGGAGTAATGAGGGAGAGGCCGTGAGAGAGAGAGAGGGGGAGAAAGAGACGGGAGAGAGAGGGGGAGAGAGAGGGGGAGAGAAAGAACGGAGAGAGAGAGGGTGGAGAAAGAGAGAGGGGGAGAGAGTGGGGCGAGAGATTGGGGCGAGAGAGGGAAAAAGAGAGAGTGGGAGAGGGAGGGGAGAGAGAGAGGGGGAGAGAGAGCGTGGGTGGGGAGAGAGTGGGGGAGAGAGAGTGGGGAGAGAGAGGGGGAGAGAGAGGGGGATAGGGGAAAGAGGGCGCGAGGGGGGAGAAAGGGGGAAGAGGTGGCGAGAGAGGGGATTAGAGAGGTTTGAGTGAGGGGAAAGTCAGAGAGAGGGGAGATGGAGAGAGGGGAGACGGAGAGAGGGGAGACAAAGAGAAGGGAGAGAGAAGATGGAGAGGGGAGAGAGACGAGAGAGAGAAAGGTTAGAGAGACAGGGGTAGATAAGTGCAGTAGTGAAAAGGCAAAAAAAAAGAGAGGGGGAGAGAAGTGGGGTAAGAGAGACGGCGAGAGAGGGGGACAGAGGGAGTGGGAGAGAGAGAAGGCCGAGAGAGTGGGGGAGAGCGAGTAAGGGAGAGTGAGTGGGTAGAGATAGAGACAGAGGGGGAGAGAGAGAGGGGGAAAGAGAGAGGGGGAGCGAGAGAGGGAAAGAGAGGGGGAGTGAGGGAGGAGTGAGAGGTGAGAGAGAAGTGAGAGAGAGGGGAGAGAGAGGGGGGAGAGTGAGGGGGAGAGGGAGGGGGAGAGATAGATGGAGAGAGAGAGTGTGGTGCGGGGAGAGAGGGGAGAGGTGGAGAGAGAGGGGAGAATGAGAGCGGACGAGAGAGTGGTGGCGAGAGCGGGATGGGCAAGATTGGTGGGTGAGAGTGGGGGCCGCGACAGAGTGGGGGAGAGACAAGGGGCGAGAGAGAGAGGGGGAGAGAGGGGAGAGATGGGGGAGAGAGTGGGGAAGAGACTGGAGGAGAGAATGGGGGAGTGAATGGTGGGAGAGAGTGGGGAAGAGGGGGCAGAGAGAGAGGGTGGAGGGGGAGAGAGGGGCTGGAGAGTGGGGCGACTGAGTGGGAGAAATGAGTGTGGGGAGAGCGTGTGGAAGAGGGGGTAGAGAGTGAGGGAGAGAGTGTGGAATAGAGTGGGGGAGAGTGAGAGGGTGAGAGACGGAATGTGAGAGAGAGGGGAGAAGGTTCGGTGACAGAGTGGGGAGAAAGTTAGTGAAGAAAAAAGGGGAGAGAGAGTGAGGGGTAGAGAGAAGGGGTAGAGAGAGAGGGTGAGAACGCGGGGAGAGCGAGGGAGTAAGAGGGAATGAGAGGGGGAGGGAGAGTGAGGTGACAGTGTGAGGGGAGAGGGGGAAGGGCAGAGAGAGAGAGAGGGGGTCGAGAGAGTGGTGCGAGAGAGGGAGAGAGGGAGGGGAGAGAAGGGAGTGGAGAGATCGAGGGGAAGTGAGGGAAGGCACAGAGAGTGGGCTGAGAGAGGGGGAAAGAGGGGGAGAGAGACAGAGGAGAAAGAGAGGGAGAGAGAGGAAGTGGGGAAGGAGAGGGGGTGAGAGAGAGGGCGGAGAGAGTGAGGGGGAGAGAGTGGGGCGAGAGATTGGGGCGAGAGAGGGGGAAAGAGAGAGGGGGAGAGGGAGGGGAGAGAGAGAGGGGGAGAGAGCGCGGGTGGGAAGAGTGCGGGGGAGAGCGAGTGGGAGGGGGGATAGAGAGAACGAGTGCGGAGAAGGGGGAAGAGGTGGTGAGAGAGCGGTGTGAGAGAGGTTGGAGAGAAGGGAAAGTCAGAGAGCGGGGGAGAGAGTGGGCAGCGAGAGGGGGAGATGGAGAGAGGGGAGATGGAGAGAGGGGAGATGAAGAGAGGGGAGAGAGAAGATGGAGAGGGGAGAGATAGAGGGGAGAGAGACGAGAGAGAGAGAAAGGGTAGAGAGACAGGGGTAGATAAGTGCAGTATTGAAAAGGATAAAAAGAGAGGGGGAGAAGCGGTGTGAGAGAGACGGCGAGTGAGGTGGACAGAGGGAGTGGGAGAGACAGAAGGGGAGAGAGGGAGTGGGAGAGAAGGAGGGCGGGGAGAGTGGGGGAGAGTGAGTAAGGGAGAGTGAGTGGGTAGAGAGAGACAGAGGGGGAGAGAGAGAGGGGAGAGAGAGAGGGGGAAGAGAGAGGGAGTGAGAGGGAATAAGAGGGGAAGGGAGAGTGAGGTGACAGAGTGAGGGGAGAGTGGGAAGGGCAGAGAGAGAGGGGGTCGAGAGAGGTGTGAGAGAGAGGGTGAGAGAGGGGGGAGTGAGAGGTGACAGAGAGATGAGAGAGTGAGGGAGAGAGAGGGGAGAGAGAGAGGGGGAGAGAGAGGGGGAGAGAGGGGACGAGGGAAGGGGGCGAGAGTGGGGACGGAGAGAGATGGGAGAGAGAGAGAAGCAGGGGAGAGACAATGGTGGTGGAGCGAGAGATGTAGGCAAGAGAGAGAGATGGTGGAGAGAGAGGTGAGTGAGAGAGGTGGGGGTGAGAGAGATGGGGAAAGAGAGCGAGGGGAAGAGAGAGAGGGGAAGAAAGAGAAGGGGAAAGAGAGAGAGAGGGAAGAGAGAGAAGGGCAGAGAGAGGGAGGACAAAAGAGGGTGGGGGACAAGGGAAAGGGTCAAGGCAGAGGGTGGAGAGAGGAGGGCGAAAGAGGGGGGGAGGGGGTGAAAGAGCGAGGAGAGAGAGGGGAGAGAGAGAGGAGAGAGACAGGGAGAGTGACGTGGATGGGGGAGACACGGGGAGAGAAAGGGCGCGGGAGACGAAGTGGGCGAGGGAGGTGGTTCGAGAGGGGAACAGCATTAGGGTGAGAAAAGGGAGAGAGGTGGGGAGAGTGAGAGTGAGGGGGAGAGAGAGAGGGGAGAGAGAGGGGAGAGTGGAGGCGCGAGAAGGGGCGAGAGAGGCGGGCGAGAGGGGGGCGTGAGGGCGTGAGAGAGAGGGAGAGAGAGAAGGTGCGAGAGAGAGGGGTAGAGAGAGAGGGGGAGGGAGAGAAGTTGAGACAGAGGGGGAGTGAGAGGGGAGAGAAGGGAAAGAGAGGGGACGGGGACGAGAGCGGGGAGAGAGAGAGGTGGGAGAGAGAGAGAGAAGCGGAGGAGAGACAATGCTGGAGGAGAGAGAAATGTAGGCGAGAGAGAGGTGGGGGAGAGAGAGAGGTGAGTGAGAGAGAGGTGGGGGTGAGAGAGGTGGGGAAAGAGAGAGAGGGGAAGAGAGAGAGGAGGAAAGAGAGAGGGGGAAGAGAGAGAAGGGCAGAGAGAAGGAGGTGAAAAGAGGGGAGTAAGGCCAACGGAGAGGGGTCAAGGGAGAGGGTGGAGAGAGGAGGGTGAGAGGGAGGGGGAGAGGGGGAGAGAGAGGGGGAGAGAGCGGGGATAGAGAGAGCGGGGAGAGATCGTAGGGAGAGAGGGGAGAGAGGGGGAGAGGGGAAGAGAGAGTTCGGGAGAGAGAGGGGGCAAGGTAGGGGGAGAGAGAGAGAAGTGAGTGAAACGGGCAGAGAGAGGGGAGAAAGAGAGGGGAAGGGAGAGGGGGGAGCAAGTGGGAAAGCGAGGTGCGAGAGACGGGGACGAGTGAGAGAGGCAGACAGAGAGGGTGCGAGAGAGAGGTGAGGGAGAGGGGGAGAGAGAGAGGCGAGAGAGAGAGGCGATAGAGAGGGGGAGAGAGGGTGGGGAGATTGAGTGGGGGAGTGAGTGGGGGATTGAGTGGGGGGAGAGAGTGCGTGTAGAGAATCTGGGGAGAGGGGGGAGAGAGGGGGTAAAGAGTGGGGGAGAGAGGGGGAGGGAGTGAGAGGGGGAGGGAGAGTGAGGTGACAGAGTGAGGGGGTTGAAAGAGGGGGCGAGAGAGGGGGAGATAGGAAGGGGAGAGAGGGAGGGGGAGAGAGGGAGGGGAGAGGGAGGGGTTGAGACAGGAGGCAGAGAGAGAGAGAATGGGATGAGAGGGGGAGAAAGAGAAAGGTGAGAGAGTGAGGCAAGAGAGGGGGCAAGAGATGGGGAAGGAGAGAGAGGGAGAAAGAGAGAGAGAGAGCGAAGGGGAAGCGATAGAGGGTGGGGAAAGAGGGGTGGGAGAAAGGGGGAGGGGGAAGACAGAGGGGAAGACTGAAAGCAGGGGAGAGAGCGGGGAAGAGAGGGGGAGATGGAGATAGAAGAGACGGAGAGAAGTGAGAGGGAAGATGGAGCGGGGAGAGACAGTGGAGTGAGAGAGGAGAGAGAGAGGAGAGAGTGAGACGGGGTAGAGAGACAGGGGTAGAGAGACGGGAGTATTGAGAAGGATAAAGAGAGAGAGTGGAGAGAGAAGGGGGCGAGGGGGACGAGAGAGGGGGACAGAGGGAGTGGGAGAGAGTGAGGGGAGAGAGAGTGGGAGGGAGAGAGGAGAGAGAGGTGGTGAGAGAGAGAAGTTGGGGCGATAGAGAGGTAAGTGAGAGAGAGGTAAGTGAGAGAGAGGTGGGGAAGAGAGAGGTGGGGGAAAGAGAGAGAGGAGGAAGAAAGAGCGAGGGAAGAGAGAGGGGAAAAGAGAGAGAGGGAGAAGATAAGGGGAGAGATAAGGGGGAGAGATAAGGCGGAGAGATTGGGGGAGAGATTGGGGAGAGATTGGGGAGACGCACCGGGAGAGATAGGGGAGAGAGAAGGGGAAAGAGAAGGAGAAAGAGAAGGGTAAAGAGAAGGGGGAAAATAGGGGAGAGAGAGGGGTTAGAGAGAGATGGATTAGAGAGAGCGAACGGGAGAGAAAGGGGTCGAGTGCAGGGGTCGAGAGAGTGGGTCGAGAAGGGGAGAGTGAGGGGAGGGGGGAGAGAGGGGTGAGAGCGCGGGGAGAGAGAGTGGGGAGAGAGGGTGGGGAGAGAGAGAGTGGGGGAGAGAGGGGGGCAGAGAGGGGGCAGAGATGGGGAGAAAATGAGAGAGAGTGGAGAGAGAGAGTGACGGTGAGAGATAGGGAGAGCAAGGTGTGAGCAAGAGAGACGGGCGAGAGGATGGCGAACGAGAGACAGAGAGAGGTGCAAGTGTGAGTGAGTGAGTGAGGGGACGGAAATGAGAGAGAGTCTGACAGATGGAGAGAGGGAGTGTAATAAGGGGACAAGAGAGAGAAAGAGAGAGAGAGAGAGAGAGAGAAAGATAGAAAGAGGGGGAGAGCGAGATAGGGAGAGATACAAGGTGAGCTGGAGAGAGAGGGACGTGAGTGAGAGGCACGCAAGGGGGGAATGAGAGAGTCAGGTGAGAGAGAGGGATGAGGTTGAGAGTGAGTGAGTGGGTGAGAGAGAGAGTGAGTGAGGGGAAGAGAGATAGAAAGAGAAGTTGAGAGGGGCTGAGAGAGAGAATGAGAGTGAGAAGGTGAGAGATAGATAGTGAGGGAGTGAGAGAGGGGATCGAGAAAAAGCGACAGAGAGTCTGAGAGAGAGAGAGATGTCTCAGGAAGGACCAGTACAGCAGAGGTGAAAGCAGGTCCCTCACCAGATGATGTGAATGAAACCTAGAATGTAGCAGTACCTCACCCAGCTCTGTGTCTATGTCCTGTCTTCCGGGTCTGAATACAGAAGGTCACTAAGCCCTCCCTGTGCTGTTTACTGTGAGTGATCTTACCGGCTGCAGAATTTACTGAAGGCTCCAGATCTCCCTCTCCATCTCTCTCTGGCTGACCGATCGTCTTTGATGTGGTTATGGACGAGACAGGAGTTAGGAATTCGGCTGAGACAGGAACATCCTGATGACCTACAGGAGACAGGGAAACAGACGGAATGGGAAGTTAGACGGATGCAGTGAGGGTTACGCATGGAGGATCTGGAAAATCCCTGTCTCCATCCCTGGAATGTGCTGCTGTGTCTCTCTGGAATGGGGAATTCCACTGGCTCAGGATCTGGAGTAGCTGCAAGAGTGAGAGGCACTGACAGAGGCAGCAATTAGACACACACAGTGAGGGATACCACATGGAGATATACTGAGTGATATCACCAGAGTGCAGGAAGGTATCAGGATCACACAATGGTCATGATGAAAGGGTTGTGATTCATGGTGCACGGGGATCAGTACTCACTGACAGGTGAGCTACGAGTGGTACAGGTGATGGCCTCGTGCTATTCTCACCCGACTGTTCATCCAGATGTTAATGCCGGTGTTCAGTATAACCCATCTAACTGCTTAATATCCTTTCAGGAAGGAAATCTGTTATAGACAGCGGGTCTGGCCAGGCCCAGACCCAGAGCGATGGGGTTGACTCTAAACTGCTCTCTGTAATGATCCCGCAAGGCACTCAGCTCAAGGGCAGCTCGGGGTGGGCATGCGATGCTGGCCAGCCAGAGACAGCAACATCGCATGAGTGAATTAAACATAACACTGCTGGGAGCAGTGTCCAGGCCAGTCATGTCGGTAAGCTCATGGACAGGACTGTAAACTGACAGAGAGGATGCAGGGACAGGGTTCAGGTGAAAGGAGCTTGCCAAATCAAACCAGAAATGGCAATGTAGCTGAAGACAAGCAGAAAGGAACAGGAAGAGACAGAGTTTAACTGAAACTGTACATCAGTGAATTGGACTGTGACAAGAAATTGTGGAAAGAGTCAATCGTAATGTTCTTTTTTGGACTGGATAAAGTCTCTGCAATAAGGTGGATGGACTGGGGCACAGAGATAAATGAGATTTAGTGCTGACAAGGTGAATAAAAGGTGGAACATGAATATTTTATTGTACACCTTATTGAGGGGTCTCAGGGAGTGCAGGATGGGTAACCCTTACAGTAATGAGTAACAAAGGCATTACAGAGAAAGCATTTGGCCTCAGATGATGAAGCTGAATCAGTCTGAATGCAGATTCTGGGTAACACGTGTCAAAAACACAAGCAGGAGAACAGTTTAGAGGCTGCCCAACAGCATTTCATTGCTCAGCCCTGTTACACATTCCAATGTATTCCTGTGTAATACAAAGGCACTGTGATAATTCTGGGAGACTTCAGTCTTTGTATAATCTGGGACAGTCACATTGGCAAAAGTGATGTTCTCCGAACTCCTCTTTGGATGTTTCTGTCAGTGATTCTTTGAATAACACGTTGTGCAAACGTCCAGGGATGTGACGATCTCAGATGGACCGTTGGGTGATGACGCTGAGTGAAGGAATAATGTCACACTGAGATATCTTCTGGGAAATTGTAGTATCGTGGAATTCAGAGAGATGATGGATTTTTAAAGTGACCATAAAGCACACCCTGCAATCACAACCAAAACCATTGACACGTGTTTGAGAGGGGAACTGACCAAGGTAAACAGGGGAAACAGTGAAGTGTATGGCTGGTAATGGACAGTGAAAAACATTTACAGACATAGAGATGGACAGCACAAAAACAGACCCTTCGGTCCAACTCATCCACGTCACCCACATATCCTAACATAATGTCATCACATTTGCCAGCACTTGGCCCAAATCCCCCTCAACTCTTCCTGTTCGTATACACATCCAGATGCCTTTAAATTCAGTAATTGTACCAGTCGCCACCACTTCATCTGGCAGGTCATTCCACACACGCAACACCCTCCACATCAAAACGTTGCCCCTTAGGTTCCTTTTATATTTTTCCCCTCTCACCCTCAACCTAGGCCCTCCAGTTCTGGACTCCCCACCCCAGGGAAAAGACCTTGTCCGTTAAACCTAACTATTCCTCTCATAGCTTTATAATCCTCCATATGGCTTACCCCTCGGTCTCGGACATTCCAGGGAAAACACCACCAGCCCATTTAACCTCTCCCTTTAGCTCAAATCCTCCAATCCTGTCAGCGTCTTTGCAAATCTTTTCTGAACCTTTTCCATTTACACAACATTATTCCGATAGGGAGGAGACAAGAATTCCACGCAATATGCCAAAACTGGCTTATCCAATATCCTATACACCCACAACATGACCTACCAACTCCTCTACTCAATGCACTGATCAGTAAACGCAATCATACCAAACTCCTTATTCACTATCCTGTCAACACACAATTCTCCTTTCAAGGAACAATGAACCTGCACTCCAAGATCTCTTTGTTCAGAAACACTCCCTGGGACCTTAACATTAAGTGTATCAGTCCTGCGAAGAGTTGCTTTCCCAAAAGGCAGCACCTCCCATTTGTCTAAATGAAGCTCCATCTCCCACTCCTCAGCCCATTGGCCCATCAGTTCACCATCCCATTGTAATGTGAAGTAACATTCTTCACTGTCCACTACAACTACAATTTTGGTGTCATTTGCAAACTTACTAACTATACCTGCTGTGTTCACATTCAAATCATTTATATAATTAATGGAAAGTAGTGGACGCAGCACCGATCCTTGTGGCACTCCACTGGTCACAGGTCTCCAGGCTGAAAAGCAACCCTCCACAACCACCCTCTGTCTTCTACCTTCGTGCCAGTTCTGCATCCAAATGTCTGGTTTTCTCTGTATTCCATGAGATCTATCATTGCTCTCCAATCTCCCATGTGGAAACATTTCAAACACCTTACTGAAGTCCATATCACTCACATCCACCGTGCTTCCCTTTTGTTACTTCTTCAAAAAACTCAATATCTTGAGACATGATTTCCCAGGCACAAAGCAATGCTGACTATCCCCAATTAGATATTGCCTTTCTAAATACATGTAATTCCTGTCCCTCATGTATCCGTCTCTCAATGTGCCCATGACTGACGACAGGCGAACCAGTCTGTTGTTCCCTGGCTTGTCCTTACCACCCTTCTTAAACAGTGGCACCACGTTAGTCCAACCTCCAGTCTTCTGGTACCTCACCTGTGACTATCAATGATACAAATATCTCAGCAAGGGGCCCAGCAGTCACTTACCTAGCTTCCCACAGAGATCGAGAGTATACCTGATCAGGTCCTGTGGAGTTATCCACCTTTAAACATTTCAAGACATCCAGCACCTCCTCCTCTGTATATCTGGACATTTTGCAAGATGACATAATCTTATTTCCCAATGCTATTTCCCAAACCATAATTCTATTCTATATCGTCCATGTCCTTTTCTACAGGAAATGTTTGTTTAGTATCTCCCTCATCTCCTGCAGCTCCACGTGCAGGCTGCCATGATCTTTGGGCACTGTCCTTTATGGATTTATAAAAACATTTTGGATTCTCCTTAAACCTATTTGCCAAACAATCTCATGTCCCCCTTTTTCCCTCCTGATTTCCCTCTATCCCTACACAACACTGCAATCTCCCCCTCCCTGACTAATCCCTACCCAACACTACACTCACCCCCTCCCTGACTGATCCCTACCCAACACTGCACTCACCCCCTCCCTGACTGATCCATACCCAACACTGCAACCTCCCCCTCCCTGACTAATCCTTACCCAACACTGCAATCTCCCCCTCCGTGACTGATCCCTCCCCAACGCTGTAATCTCCCGCACCTGACTGATCCCTACCCAACACTGCAATCCTTAGTGATACCTACACAACTCTGCACTCACCACTCCCCCCGCCCACCGCCGTAGGTTAGATCGCATGGAATCCAAGGGGCATTGGCAAACTGGATACACAATTGGCTTGATGGTAGGAAGCAGAGAGTAACAGTCAGCCTGGAGGACTGTGAATAGTGGTGTGCCTCAGCGGTCATAGGATCATAGAATCCCTCCTCTGTGGAAACAGGCCCTTCGGCCCAACAAGTCTACTGGCCCTCTGAAGATTATTCCACCCAAACGCATTACCCTACCCTGTTACTCTACATTTACCTCTGACTAATGCAACTTACTTGCGCATCCATGAACACTATAGGCAATTGAGCATGGATAATTTACCTGACCTGTCTATCTTTGGACTGTGTGAGGAAACCGGAGCACCCAGAGGAAACCCACGCAGACATGAAGAGAACGTACAAACCCAGTTGGGGTGGCATAGTGGCTCCGTGGTTGGCACTACGCCTCATAGTGCCAGGGACCCGGGTTGGACCCCAGCCCTCGGTGACTGTCTGTGTGGAATTTGCACATTCTCCCTGTGTCTGCGTGGGTTTCCTCTGGGTGCTCCGGTTTCCTCCCACAGTCCAAAAATGTGCAGGTTAGATGAATTGGCCAGGCTAAATTGTCCATAGTGCTCGTCCAGGCTAAACATTGGGCAGGGAGAATGGCTCTGGCTGGATTACTCTTCAGCAGGTCGGTGTGGTTTGTTGGGCCAAATGGCCTGTTTCCATACTGGAGGAAATCAAACCCTAACAGGATCTAACCCACACAGACTTTCCTGTGAGGTTGGAATTGAACCCAGATCCAAGGTGCTGTGAGGCAGCAGTGCTAATCACTGAACCACTGTGCCACTGAGCTGGTCAGTGCTAGGCCCATGGCTGTTTGTTATCTATATCAATGATTTGGATGAGGATGATTAAGGCATGATTAGTAAGTTTGCAGATTACACTAAAATAAGTGAGGAAGGTTCTCAGCAATTGCAACAGGGCCTTGATCAGCTTGGGAATTGGGCTTAGAAATGGCAAATGGAGTTTAATACAGACAAGGGCGAGATCTCGCATGTTGGAAAGTCACATCAAGCCAGGGGTTATCATGGTGAATGGTAGGGCCTGAAGGAGTGTATTGGAACAGAGGGAGTTAGATTCCAGGTGCACGGTTCTCTGAGAGTGGAGTCACAGGGAGACAGGGCAGTGAAGTAGGCCTTTAGCACACTGGGCCCTTCATCAGTCAGGGCATTGAATATCGAAGTGGGGAAGTTGTGTTGTAGTTGTGCAGGATGCTAGTGAGGCCGCACTTGGAATATTGTGTTCAGTTTTATCCACCTTGCTATACAAAGGTTGTTATTAAACTGGAAAGAGTGCAGAAGAAACTTGCAAGGATGTTGCCAGAACTCAACTAGACAGATATAGAGAGAGGTTGGACAAGCAAGGATATTTTCTTTCGTGTGTAGGAGACTGAGGGGTGTCCTTATAGAAGTGTTTAAGATGATGGGAGGCATGGTTAGGGTGAATGCACTCAGTCTTTAAACAAGGCTTGGGACATCGAGGATGAAAGGGCATCGGTTTATGTTGAAAGGGGAAGATTAAAAGGGAACCTGAGGGACAATGCTTTTCCCCAGAGGGTGGTACACATATGGAATGAACTACCAGTGCAAGTGGTCAAGGAGGATACATTTAATAACATTTAAAAGGCACTTGGACAAATACATGGAGAGGAATGCATTGGAAGGATATGGGTCAAGTGCAGGGAAACGGGGTTAGTGTGGATGGGCCAGTTTGGACCAAAGAGCCTGTCTCCATGCTGTAGAACTCTACAACTCCTTGAACATACCCAGCTGTCCCATAATACAGAAGTGGCCAAAGCAATAGGAACACGAGCCGGTACAAATGTGAAACAGTCCTGTAAAATTTGGCAGGAACCCAGCCTGGTCTTGCAGTGAATGATTCCTGGCACAGGAGCTGCGGTGAGAAGCCCATAGAGCACTGGGGAAGGAAGCTGAAAAGTTCACTCCACTCCGATAGCCTGGAGGACCCCCGGCTGGGATAAGGCAGCTGGGATCCGGTCACCCCAGGGAAACCTACAGCTGTGACAGAGCTAGCTCTCTGACACAATAAGCTGGACAGAACGTTGCAGGAAAATGTCACCCACATGGGACTATTCCAGTTACAATTGGGAAGAGCCCAATCCAGTAAAAGGAGGGTCTCTGGGATGGCGAAGCAGCCTCAGGTTACATTGACAATCTGGAAGGACAGTGTATGAGCTCCAAGCAGCTGCATGGGTCCTGTACACCTGCAACATGGAACAACACACATCAGGCCCTAGTAGGAGGTGCCAGGAGCAAATACAATCCCTATGGAACTAGGACTCCTCCCAGAATGGGATAGGGTGTGCCTTTTGGGTTCTACCTCCCCAGGGAGATAATGACAGGCTCCACACTGACACATCCACACCCGCTCACAGATGGGGATTCCCACTGCCTGTCTCCCAAGTAACTGCACCTTTTGCCCCCAGCCCTGAGCCACAGCCGAACTCAGATTCCATGAATCATGTGGTTACCCAGTGTAAAGCAGCTTATGGTCTCACTCCGTACACAACAGCCATTCCAGGCACCCAGCCGGTGGGCAACACCAAAAACATCCCGTCTCTGGCACAGATACATGTTTGGATGAGATTGACTGACAGTCTGTCATACACAGAGTGGATGCTGAGGAGCAAACCAAATGAACCGCCATGTGCCTTAGTCCAGCAGGCCATTCAGCCCTCCATGAGGGCCAACAGCTAGGGAGGGGCATCCATGATGAGATGAAGGCAGCGATCCTCACTGCTCGAGGGCAGGATAAGGCATATCCTGCAGAGGCGCTACATAACTGCAGAACAACAACAAGGAGAATGCCCCTCCCCTCCCCCCGTCAGCTTCACCCGGAGACTCTGGGTCCAATTTTTCTGGATTTTTGGGGATATGATCTGCATCTCTCTTAACGATGGGAAACTGGGCCCGACCCTTTGTCTCCCATGTCTCAGAAAGGAGGAGGGACACCTGGGATTAGACCCCTCAATCGCGCCTGTAATGAGGCTTGGGCTCTCTGCTAATTAATTGCTGAATACGAAATAGACTTTAGGGATTTTCACATTGTGTTACAGGAGCTCAGGGATCAGAAGCGATTGGTAGGGTTTCCCCAAGAGTGGGTGCATGGTAGTAGGATACCAAGCACCCTGCCTGGACTAGGGGTCATTTTTGGAGAGTGATATCCCCAGGAAGCCCACCAGGCAGAATTCCTCAGAAACAAAATTAAAAACGGGCTGTGACCAGGAGGGAAGCCTCCTCCCCTAGCTTGTCCCACACATACCAGGCTCTCACAATGGACTAGGCATTAAACTCATAGGGAATTCCTTGTTCACGAACATTTATCACAAACTGACACTAATCATAATGAATGTATCAGGGATACAGTAATCAGAGTGGTGTCCTTCCCCATTAAAATAATCATATTCCCAACTGACCCACAGGATAATGGGAAAAAGGACAGGGAAATTTGAGGGAAAACACAGAACCCAGAAAAGTAATCAACAGACAAAAGAAAAGGGAACTCCTTAATGATTTAGCCACAGTATACGAGTCCACCCCCAGTTCGGGAGTGTTACCAGTCATTACGTTGACTTGGCTAATTTGGAGAATAAACTCAGGATCCTGACCCAACAACTCTCTCATGCACCTGAGAAAGACTTAATACAAAAAACCCAGAGGAGACCATGGGACAACTCGTGGAGAATCAGACTAACCATCACTTAGTGACCAAACTGGAGGGTCACGTCAACACGATTAACCAGATCATCCACGGCCCAATCAGAGACGATGGTGAGCACTAAAACCACACCCTGTGCAGTAATGGAATGATGAAACAGCTGAGGGAAGAGCTCAGGCAGGCCAGCCAAGGGAAAGTCCCATCCTGGGTTATTGACAAACAGTGTAAATATTTGTTCCAGGAGAACACCCACACCAACGTCTCTCACTGTCAGTGACAGCAGCTCACCAAGGGCTGGGTTAATGACAGCTGTAAGGAGACTCTCGGAGGGAAACCTGGGCTTGGTATGAGGGATTCCACTTAACCTAAGTGACCAAAGTTAGGGTGAAGTCCAAATTATCGGAGTTGTATAAAAAAAGTATTTGGATGGGCTACCATGATTACCTCCCACTTACTGTGGAGATAGAGGGAACATTGACAGGGACCATACTTACGTAAATGGGAAGGAACAGGTCATACCATGACATTCCTATAGCCTGTTATCCAAGAATTCGGCTCGTCTCCCATCGGCTGTAGTCCTAACCACACTCACCTTGATATATCTCGGGATACTGGTGGTTAGGATTGCAGGCTGCAACAGATGGGTACGATCACCGTGAATAATGCCTGGACACACCCCCAGGGGCTGGAAGGTAGATGGAACTCCCCGGGTGATCACCTTAGTTTCATTCATTTGCAGTGTTTGAGTGTTCCTGGCTGGGCCAGTATTAATTTCCTGCCCATAGTTGCCATTACGACAGATTGGCCATATTAAATTTCCCATTGTGTCAAGGGATATTCGGGCCAGCTGGAATAGCCATAGGAAATGCAGGGTTTCAGGGATATCATTGGGGAAGTGGGTCTGAGTTGGATTCTCTTCAGATGGCCATTGTGGACTCAATGGGCCGAACGGTCTGATTCTGTTCTGTCAAGATTTTATGATATCACTTATCAGCAATAAGACTTAGGGTGTAGGTTTGCTCGTTGATAGGTTTGATATCCAGCCGTTTCGTTACCTGGCTGGGTAGCATCATCAGTGGCGACCTCCAAGTGAAGCGATAAGACCATCGCTTTGGAAAACACACACAATGGCTTTTGCACAGACAGCTGGCTACTCTGACAACAAGCATAACCAGGCTTTTAAAATTACATTTGTAATTTATTGCATAAGCTACTTTTCTTTCCATTCAAGTGGATGAGTTGGGGAGATGTCACAAACTCCTGGCTAAAACACAGATAGACAGCCAAGGTTTATTGGCCAAGGAAATCTCCCAAATCACAAAACCCACACATCAGGCACAGCGCAAACACAGCATAATGTACAAGGCAACAGTTATTCTGGACAGACGTATCTACCAAACAAATGAGGGCACAGACAGGAAGGCACCGGGTCTTGCTACACAAAGAAACTAACAGCAACAAGCCATCCAAATGATTGGCAATGCTTCACACTATTAACGGATTGTCCTAATTGGCCAGAACGATAGAAAGTTCCTGAAAATCATCCAGAAATGAACAAAAACAGGGTTTATCTGCAGACTGATTGCCTGAATCTCTGGAGTCCTTCTGAGGAGACCAGCATGGGGCAAGAGACAGAGTCCATCTGACCATCCAGAGAGAGAAAGGGTGAGCGAAAACAGTTTCGCAGACCCAGAAGCAGAACCAGAGAGAGAGAGAGAGAGAGAGAGACAGGTGAAGCAAAACCCAGGAGCATGGGAGAAAGGGAATGTGAAAATCAATTGAGAGAGAGAGAGTTGGAACCAACTGGAATAACAAGTGTCACCCCTTCAGTCTGTCTATGTTTTAACTCCTCAGTCTTAGTCTGATTTCCACTTCTCTCCCTCTATCTGTCCCCTCTCTCTCTATCCTTCTGTCTGTCTCTCTCTCTCTCTCACATACACACACTTTCTCTCACTCTCTCACTCTCCCTGTCTCTCTCTGCCCATCTTTCTCCCATCCCCCTTCTCTATCCCCACTCTCTCCATCTCTCTCTCTTTTTCTCACCCTCCCTTTCTGTTTTTCGTTATTTCAGACTTGAAAGATCTCACCCAATTTTGTACCCCCTCAAAAATACGATGCCCTTCATTTTCACTGTCGTCCCAAATTTATCCCCTTTCCCAAATATCTTCCCTCCCAAATAATTGCCTCACCAACTTAGCCCCCCTCAAATATTTTGCTGCCCCCAACATTGCTGTGAGCCCCACTCCGCGTGGCAGAGGGAAATGAGTGGAAAAGTATGGAGTTGGAAAAGCCCAGCAGGGCAGGCCAGAACCGTCGACTCTCCTGGCTGCCCCGCTGTGATTCCCCAGCTCCACACTTTGTAAATCTGACTTTCCAGCATGTGCAGTCCTCACTTTCTCACGCAGGTAAATGAGTCTTGGTTGACTGACTGGCCTATGGCTGTTTTAATGCACAGGAAGATCACAGTCCCAGAATTATAGAAGGCTTGTATCACAGATTGAGTCCTTTCTGCCCATTCCCCCCTCCCCCATTAAATGATCTTGTTCCTGTTCAGGATCCTCAGGATTGTCCCCTGAATGGCCTCACTGACTATCCTTTCTGTGGAGACCTCTTCGCCGTGTTGTGGTTCTGTTCGCCGAGCTGGGAAATTGTGTTGCAGACGTTTCGTCCCCTGTCTAGGTGACATCCTCAGTGCTTGGGGGCCTCCTGTGAAGTGCTTCTGTGATGTTTCCTCCAACATTTATTCTGATTTGCCTCTGCCATTTCTAATTGCAAGTTCCAGCTGTCCGCTGCAGTGTCCGGTATATTGGGTCCAGGACGATGTGTTTGTTAAACATACCAACCTGGACCCAATATACCAACCACTGCAGCGGAAAACTGGAACTGACAACCAGAAGCGGTAGAGACAAACCACTATAAATGCCCGGGAACCAACACAAAAGGGCTACACAGGAGACTCCAAAGCACTGAGGATGTCACCTAGTCAGGGGACGAAACGTCTGCAACACAAATTCCCAGCTCGGCGAACAGAACCACAACAACGAGCACCCGAGCTACAAATCTTCTCCCAAACTTTGAACACCTCTTCTCCATCCTGTCTCAGACTTTGCGTCTCATGGTGTTCGTCCCTCAATTTCTCTGTCTCTCACAGCAGCCCCTCCTTTCTCCACCAACCCCAAAACCCCATCAAACAGTCCCCTGTCTCTGGCTGTCCCACTCCCCGCTTGTCTCCCAAACTCCCCCTTCCCTTGTCGACCAGCAGCTCCTGGGCTGGAGGACATGGTGCAGAGACTAACACACCTTTTGACTGACTGCAGTCATGCACAGAAAGATCCCACTCTGCAACTATTCCCCAGCCACACACACTGTCCTTCTCCCTCCATATGTGTCCTTCTTCCTCTCCCTGTTTCTCACTGTCCATCTCTCTCTCTCCTCAATTTCTCCATCACCACTCTCTCCATGTTTATCTTTCTCTTTTTGTCACCCTCCCCTTCTCTTTTTCTCCATTTCAGACTCAATGAGAAAAGTACTTTTATGTCCCTTACACTAAGTCGCTCCCCACAGTCGGGGTAACATTCAGGAGAGACCAGGAAAAGGTTGATCCCCCGCATTAACTGTACAGCATCCAGCGTCACAGAGACAAACTCTTCCCATGTCCCTTCCCCAGTCATTGGGACAGGGGTCTAGGGAGACAGAGGGAGAGAAACTACAAGAGAGAAAGAGAGATGGGTAGACCGACAGTGAGAGGGAGGGAGAGAATAAGAGAAAGACAGGCAGGCAGAGGGTGGGAGAGAAAGTGAGAAGAACTGAAAAAAGAGCAGGAGAGAGGCAGAGAGAGAAAGGGAGAGAGAGAGAGTAAAACCGCAGGAAGAGAAATACAACGTCAGACAGATACAAGGGGGAAAAGGGGAGGCAAAGACAGGGAGAGAAGGTCAGATAGACAGCAAGAGAGAAATCCCAGGGAGAGATCTAGGGTCAGAGAGAGAGAGGAGTTGCAGTAGCAGCATAGAGCTGAGAGAGTGGAGTAGGAGGGCGGTTGCTGCTGCGATGCAGCGAGAATGATTTACAGACAAGAAAGGCAAGATCCCACAGAGCTGAGAGAAAGGTGCAGAGTGAGATGAGCAAGTTGTTGGTTTTGTGGAAGATTGAATGATTAAACATTCCTGAAAAACATGATGGGGTGACAATGGGGCAGAGTGTTGTAGGAAGGGAATCTGCAGGGAAATGTCAACAGGGCAGAGATATGAAGCATCTTGTGAGATAGGGATTGAAGGAAAAATGTGGGAGAGACAGCTGGGGACACAGAAATATACATAAGAGCTCTCATGGGAGTGGAAAGCAGTGAGATCGGTGGGATCAGACTGTGCAGCTGCCCTCTCTAGCATTTTCCACCTTTGTCACTCCTCAGTGTAGAGCTCATATCTTGTGGTAAAATTCCCACAGACAGCCTGAATCCTACAGTGTGTGTGTGTGTGTGTGTGTGTGTGTGTGTGTGTGTGTGTGTGTGTGTGTGTGTGTGTGTGTGTCTGTGTGTGCCTGTGTCTGTCTCTGTGTGTGTCTGTGTCTGTGTCTGTGTTTGTGCGTGTGTGTGTGTTCACTCTCTCTGGTTCCAGCTCCTGTCTGATGATTCCTTATCGCAGAATAATTTGATTTTCTGTCTCTGTACTGTCCGGGTTTCAGCTCCCAAATCAAATGCTAAATCTTTCACGATCCTATTGAATATTAGAGCAGGCTCGAGGGGCTGAATGGTCTCCTCCTGTTCCTATTTCGGATGGTCTTATGTTCTTAACACTGTCTCCCAGCTCTTGGTCCCCACACTGGAGGTTATGACTCCACAAGAGGCCCTGATCTGAAGAGTGCTGCACTCTTCCGTGAGTCTTGGAGGGAACCAGCCTGATTTGGATTGGAGTTGCAGCCTCTCAGTGAGAAGTGAAATCTCCTCGAGATTCCCCTCAGTCTCTCACTGTAAGGTGGAGCAGGCCAGTCTCCGGGAAGCAAACAACAGGCCATGTCTGCCATGTCCTCCAGTTCCATTTCAGAAGGCCACATGCGAGGCGCTTGTTTCCTTCATCAGCTTCCTATGCTCTCCCTTCTGGGTTAGAGTGGGGGGCCGAATGGCCTTGCTACTGGCTCTTATTGAGGTGCAGGCTGGCTATGATTGGGTTATACAGGACATGCCCCTGGAGTGAGGTTGGTTCGCTCAGTTGGCTGGACAGTTGGTTGATAATGCAGAGTAAAACCAATAGCGTGCATTCAATTCCCACAACAGCTGGGGTTACCCTTAAGGACTCTCCTTCCCAACCTCTCCCCTCAGCTGGGCCATGGTGACCCTCTGATTAAATCCCCACCAGACACCGGTCTCTAATGGGGAGCTGTCCCAAGCTCTGGTAAGACTATGGTGACATTACATTGGTTTGTCCCTGGAGCACTGTGTGCAGGACTAGTGACTGCATTGCCAGAGGGATGTTAGTGTGTGGGGAAGGTTTACTGGATGAATCCCCACTGGAATGAACGGCACTTTCTTTCCCCCAGTTCAGTCACTCTTGCAGCCTTTGTGTCTTTGGAGACACAAGGACCATTTCACCTGAAACAGCAGGTGGATTTTATATTCATGGGCACCCAATAAGATTGGCTAGTTATCATGCTCACGCACGCACACACAGACACAGACACACGCTCCCTCAAACACACACAGACACTCTTACACACACATACACAACGGACTCCCCCCACACATAGACAGACGCTCCCTCAAACACAAACACAGACACACTCTCGCACACCCATACACACACAAGCACACACTATCTCTCTCACACACATACACGCACAGACATACGCTCCCTCAAATACACACACGGAAACACTCTCTCACACATACATGCAGACACATTCTCTCCCACACAGACACACTCTCTCTCTCTCACACACAGGCACTCTCTCTCAAGCACACACAGACACACACTCTCTCTCACACGGACACACTCACTCTCACACACACAGACACACACTCTCTCTCATTTACAAACACACTCTATCACACACACACTCTCATTCTCTCACACACCCACTCACTCTCACGCACACACTCTCTCTCTCTCACACACACAGACATTCTCTCTCACACACATACACACAGACAGATACACAGACACACGATCCCTTAAACACACACAGAACTCTTACACACACATACACAAAGGACTCCCCCCACACACATAGACAAACGCTGCCTCAAACACAAACACAGACACACTCTCGCACACACATACACACACAAGCACACACTATCTCTCTCACACACACACGCACAGACATACGCTCCCTCAAATACACACACGGAAACACTCCCTCACACATCCATGCAGACACATTCTCTCCCACACAGACACACTCTCTCTCTCACACACACAGGCACTCTCTCTCAAGCACACACAGACACACACTCTCTCTCACACGGACACACTCTCTCTCACACACACAGACACATTCTCTCACACACACATACACACACTCTCTCACACACCCACTCACTCTCAGGCACACAGACACTCTCTCTCACACACACACAGACATTCTCTCTAACACACATACACACAGACAGACACACAGACACACGATCCCTCAAACACACACAGACACACTCTCTCACACACACATAAACACACAGTTACTGTCTCTCTCACATACATACACACGCAGAAACACGCTCCTTCAAACACACATGGACACACTCTCTCTTGCACACACACTGACACACACACTCTCTCACACACAGACACATTCACTCTCACACACACATGCACACAGACACACTCTCTCTCACACATACACACAGACACTCTCTCTCACGCACACACACACACTCTCTCACACGGGAACACTCTCTCTCACACAGCCACACTCTCTCACAAACAAATACACACACTCTCTCTCATTTACACACACACTCTCATTCTCTCACACGCCAATCACTCTCAAGCACACAGACACTCTCTCTCACACACACTCACACTCGCTGTCTCTCACACACACAGACAATTTCCCTCACACACATACACACAGACAGACACACAGATTCACGATCTCTCACACACACATACACACACAGTTACACTCTTTCACATACATACACAGGCAGACACACGCTCCCTCAAACACACAAAGACACACTCTCTCAGACACACACAGACACACACTCACACGCAGACACACTCTCTCTCACACACATAAACATACAGTTACACTCTCTCTCACCTCTCACACACAAACACACGCTCCCTCAAACATACATAGACAGACTCCCTCTCACACACACACTGACACACACTCTCTCACACACACAGACACATTCACTCTCACACACACATGCACACAGACACATTCATTCACAAACACATACACACTCTCTCTAACGCAAGACACACTGTCATACACACACTCAGACACATACACATAGACACTCAGATATTCTCTCACACACAGACACTCACTCTCACACACAGACACACAAACACTCACATACACACAGACACACTCTCTCACACACACATACACACTCTCTCACACACACCCACACTCACACACATGCACACAGAGACACGCACCCCCTCCAGCATACACACAGCCACACACTCTCACATGAACGTGCACTTTCTCTCTCACACAAACACATACAGACACACAGAGATACACATGCATCCACACTCTCGCACGCACAAATACGGGCAGTCTCTGTCACTCTCTCTCTCTCTCTGTTTCTCTCTGTCTCTCTCTCTCTCTCTCTCTCACACACACACATACACACACACAGCTGTCACGGCATGGTTGAGGTTTTGATGGAGAAGTGATTTCTCTGAGGATTGAACCCTGATCTCGCATGATGACTGCTCCAGGGAGACAGACAGCAGCTACAGATGACTTGTTGGATCTTCCTGTGTACCACCTCTTGCATCGACAGCGTTAGGCTGTTTGGGTGCCGGCTTTTCTAAAACGTCTCCAAGCAACAAGTGACAATAGATTGATGAAAGTTTTTCCCCAAACCATGTTTCAGACACATGCTGCTGTTATTTTTCACTGATTGTTTAAAATGATCTGAATCTTCGGAAATGGGGAGTGACTTCCATTTCAAATTACAACACCAGAGTGCCTCGGGGACCCTGAGGAAATGATCAGGGAATTACATCTGTTCCTTTCTATCCTCTGCACTCTGTACCACCAGACAGTGCTCCCTCAGTACCTCAGATAGTGCTCCCTCAATACCTCAGATAGTTCTCCCACAGTACCTCAGATAGTTCTCCCTCAGTACCTCAGATAGTGCGCCCTCAATACCTCAGAAAGTTCTCCCTCAATATCACAGATAGTTCTCCCTCAGTACCTCAGATAGTGCACCCTCAATACCTCAGAAAGTGCTCCCTCAATATCACAGATAGTTCTCCCTCAGTACCTCAGATAGTGCTCCCTCAATACCTCATATAGTTCTCCCTCAATACCTCAGAAAGTGCTCCCTCAATGCCTCAGAAAGTTCTCTCTCAATAGCTCAGATAGTTCTTCCTCAGATATTAAGGGCGGCACAGTGGCACAGTGGTTAGCACTGCTGCCTCACAGTGCTAGAGACCTGGGTTCAATTCCCACCTCAAGGGACTGACTGTGTGGAGTTTGCACATTCTCCCTGTGTCTGCGTGGGTTTCCTCCGGGTGCTCCGGTTTCCTCCCACAGTCCAAAGATGTGCAGGTCAGGTGAATTGGCCATGCTAAATTGCCCGTAGTGTTAGGTAAAGGGTAGATGTAGGGGTATGAGTGGGTTGCGCTTCGGCGGGGCAGTGTGGACTTGTTGGGCCGAAGGGCCTGTTTCCACACTGTAAGTAATCTAATCTAATATTGCTCCCTCAATTCCTCTGATAGTGCGCCCTCAATACCTCAGAAAGTGCTCCCTCAATATCACAGATAGTTCTCCCTCCGTACCACAGATAGTTCTACCTCAGTACCTCAGAAAGTGCTCCATCAATACGTCAGATAGTTCTCCCTCAATTCCTCAGAAAGTGATCCCTCAATGCCTCAGAAAGTGCTCTCTCAATAGCTCAGATAGTTCTTCCTCAGATAATGCTCCCTCAATACCTCAGATCGTGCTCCCTCAATATCTAAGAAAGCGTCACTTTGTTGTGTTTAACCCCTAAAGCCCCTCAGACATTACCTCCAAAATCTTTCAAACGCTCAACACTTCAGGGCTCAGCCCAGCCCCCCCCCCCCCCACCTCAGATTGTGTTCAATCCCCTTCAGACTGGAAGGACCCACATCCACCCCTGTCCAAGATTGGAGCCCAGGTCCCCTGAACATTACTTGTCTCTCTGGATTAATTTTAAAATTCCTACAGTATAGAAGCAAGCCATTCCGTCCATTGGCTCCACACTGACTGTCTGAACATCATCCCACCCAGATTCACATCCTCTACTCTATCCCTGTAATGCTGTATTTCCCATGGCATCTTTGGGCAGTGGGAGGAAACCGAAGCACCCAGAGGAAACCCGCACAGATACAGAGAAAATGTGTAAACTCCCCACAGACAGTCACCAGGAGTTAGAAACAAACCACTGAGGTAACGGGCTGTCCTTTCTCCCTGGATGCCATGTCATCTAACCTTTTACTAAGCAATCTCCCATGTTAAACCTTCACATCTGTCTCCTTGGTCATCCCTTCAAAAGCTCTATCAAGTTGGACACACCATTTCCACAAACAAAGCCATGCTGACTATACCGAATCAATTCTTGCTTTTCCAAATGCATGTAAGTTGTCTCTCAGAAGGTCCTCCAACAGCTTACCCACCACTGCCATCAGGCTCACAGCTCCATAGTTCAATAGCTGTTCCTTGCAGCCTTACTTCAATAATGGCACATCATTAATTACCCTCCAGTCTTCAGGCACCTCACCCGTTGCCACTGATTGGTCCACCTGACAAGGCCATCTACATCCTTCTGTAATCTAAGGCTATCCTCCTCAGTATTTATCACCCAACCAATCTTCATATCATTCATGAACCCAATGATTAACCCGCCACCATTCAAATCTAAATCTTTTCTATCAACCACATCAGCAAGATCCCAACAGTGAGACATGAACAGACAGAGATTTCTAATTGGGCCATCACTGTCTGCTTCCTGCCACTCAGCATTCTGTGCCACATTTCTTGGATCTTGAGTTTTTATGTTCACTATCAGTTTCCAGTATGGGTCCTGATAAAAGCCTTACAGACCTCCAAGCAGGTGACAGGAAAGCATTCCCTTTTTTACACACCTGGTCACCTCCTTAAAAAGTGCAATCCCATTTGTCAGTCCTGAGCTCCCCTTAACACAACCATTCTGACTGTTCTTCATGAACTCCAGTCTCTTTAAATGCTGATTAATTCTCTCTCCCAAAATTACTTCCAACACACGTCCCACCCACGATATTAGCCTAACTGGCCTGTAGCTGCCTGATATATCTCATGCTCCTTCTTGAATAACAGTACCACATGGTCAGTCCGACGACACCTCTCCTGTGGTCAGAGGGGATTTGAAAATATTTGCAAGTGTACCTGCTACTTCCTTCATCACCTCATTCGGTAAACTGAGATACATTTCCACCGTCTTTGGAGATTTATTGGGTTGTTAGAAGGCCAGACCACTCAGAACCATCTCTCTCTCTATATATATGCTCATTCATTTAATTGTATAAAAGAGCATCTTCACAATTTCATATCAACCCTGTCCCAATGAGCGCTGACAAAATACATCCATTCACTGTAGCCTCTGTGTCCATGCACAAATTCTCACTGTGATCCACAACCTACTCTTTCTCTCATTATCAATTCACCCTTAATGTCACTGTAAACTACTTTCAGGTTTTTATTTCCTCTGTTAGCACTCCTCTCTCCCAGGCAAATAACCTGCGATACGAGGAGTGTGTGATGGCATTCTGGATGTGGATTAGCATTGGGAAGCTCAGAAATAAGGAACACATGACTGTACTGAGTGTGGGGCAGTGGGATTCATTTGGGATGAGCACAGGGAAGCTGAGGAATAAACCTCAGCCCTGCAGCATGAAAATATCCCTTTGAGCTGGCAGGTCAGTCACACGAAACGAAAACTTGATCCCTGGGAAAAGAGGGTGGTAACCAAATGAAGTCAGTCTGTTTGAACACAGTCTCTGGAATCTGGACGTGGGATTCATTGCTGAGCAGGTTATGAAGGACGCAGAGGCAGAAATGTACTGAACAATTTCAGATATTCCTCTTAGACCACAAGACATGGGAGCAGAAATTAAGCCATTCAGCCCATCTGATAGTGTGGCACTCACTTTACTGACTCTCTTACAATGCAGGTATCCCCCAGACTGACCCTCTGACAGTGCAGCACTCCCTCAGTAATGACCTTCTGACGTTGTGGCACTCCCTCAGTACTGACTCTCTGACAGTGCAGCACTTCCTCAGTACTGACCTTCTCACAGTGCAGCACTGCCCCCAAATTGACCCTCTGACATTGCGGCAACCCCCCATTACTGACCCCCTGACAGTGCAGCACTCCCTCAGTAGTATCCTCTGACAGTTGCAGCACTCCCTCAGTAATGACCCTCTGACAGTGTAGCACTCCCTCAGTAATGACCCTCTGACAGTGCAGCATTTCCACAGTACTGACCCTCCGACAGTACGGAACACCGGCAGTGCTGACCCTCTGAGATTCCAGCCCTCCTTCAAACTGACCCTCTGACAGTGCAGTGCTCCCGCAGTACTGACCCTCCGACAGTGCAGGACTCCCTCAGTACTGACTCTCTGACAGCGCAGTGCTCCCTCAGTACTGACCCTCCAACAATGCAGTTCTCCCACAGGACAGACCCTCTGACAGTGCAGTACTCCCTCAGTACTGACCCTCTGGCAGTGCAGCACTCCCTATTGAAGGGGGGTGATAAACCGCCCCGTGATCGAAACCCACTTTATAATCTCGTCGAGGTTCCAACTGACACACACCCATAATCTGATCATGTAAAACTGTCCTACACAAAAGGAAAACACCAAACGAACAGGATGAATCTAACAGATACTTTGGAAGTAACAAAGGTGGGTGCTAGCCTCCAGCCCTCACGGAGAGACAAGCAGATAGCACCCGGACCCATTTACGTTAAGATAAACAGCACACCTTTTGTGTATGCTGCGACTCTCCGAGGACGGTAGGAAGCTTGACATTCACACATACTCCAGCCATGATTACCACCATTCACACTCATTCATACCCAATCTCCTACATCCTGACTCATGAAGTATATAACTTGTAACATCGCGAGGGGAACGAGAGAGCGATCGAGATTCGGACCTCGGTTGGTCTCCGCTGGCGTTAAACAGTTTAATAAATTATCGATTGTCGAACCGCACTCTGGGCTCGGACTGAGATCATTTCATCGTCGCTAACACGATGTACTGACCCTCTGTCAGTGCAGCACTCCCTCAGCACTGCTACCTTGACACTGCAGCACACCCTCAGCACTGACGCTCTGACACAACAGCATTCCCTCAGTACTGACACTCTGACACTGCAGCACTCTCTTTGTGCTGACATTTCTACAATGTGGCATTCCCTCAGTACTGACCATCCGACAATGTGGCACTCCCTCAATACAGATGCTCCTACAGTGCAGCACTCCCTCGGTACTGACCCTCCAATAACGTGGCATTTTCTCAGTACTGACCCTCCGACAGAGCAGAACTCCCTCAGAACTGACCCTCTGAAACAACACTCCCTCAGAACTGACACACTGACTGTGTAGCGTTCCCTCAGTAATGACCCTTTGAGTGTGCATCACTCTCTCAGTACTGACCCTCTGGCAATGCAACAATCACTTAGTACTGACTGTCCGACACATAGTGTGGTGCTCCCTCAGTAAAAACCCTCTCACAGCGCGGTGATCCCTCAGTACTAACCCTTTCACAGTGCAGCGCTCCCTCAGGAGAAACCCTCTCACAGTGCGACATTCTGACAGCATGGCTATCCATTAGTACTGACCGTCAGAGAGTGCGCACTTCATCATGACTGACACACTCATTGAACAGCAATCCCTGCGTCCCGACTCTCTGACAATGCTGCACCCCCCCCACACCGACATTCTGACAATGCTGCACTCCCTCCATACTGATCCTCTGACAATGCTGCACTCCCTCCATATTGATCCTCTGACAATGCTGCACTCCCTCCACACTGAACCTGACAGTGCAGCACTCCCTCCACACAGATCCTCTGACAATGATGCACTCCCTCCACACTGACCTTCTGACAATGCTGCACTCCGTGCACACTGATCCTCTGACAATGCTGCACTCCCTCCACACTGATCCACTGTCAGAGCAGCACTTCCTCGACACAGATCATCTGACAATGCTGCACTCCCTCCACACTGAACCTCTGACAGTGCAGCACTCCCTCCACACAGACCCTCTGACAATGATGCACTCCCTCCACACTGAACTTCTGACAATGCTGCACTCCGTGCACAGTGATCCTCTGACAATGCTGCACTCCCTCCACACTGAAACTCTGACAATGCTGCACTCCCTCCACACAGATCATCTGACAATGCTGCACTCTCTCCACACTGACCCTCTGACAAAGCTACACTCCTTCCACACTGATCCTCTGACAATGCTGCACTCTCTCCACACTGACCCTCTAAAAATGCTGCACTCTCTCCACACTGATCCACTGTCAGAGCAGCACTCCCTCCACACAGATCATCTGACAATGCTGCGCTCTCTCCACACTGACCCTCTGACAATGCTACTCTACCTCCAGTGATCCTTTGACAATGCTGCACTCTCTCCACACTGACCCTCTGAGAAAGATGCACTCCCTCCACACTGACCTTCTGAAAATGCTGCACTCCCTCCACACTGATCCTCTGACAATGCTGCACTCCCTCCACACTGACTCTCTGACGATGCTGCACTCCCTCTGCACTGATCCTCTGACAATGCTGCACTCCCTCTCCACTGAATCTCTGACAATGCTGCACTCCCTCCACAATGATCCTCTGACAATGCTGCACTCCCTCCACACTGATCGACTGTCAGAGCACCACTCCCACCCCACTGACTCTCTGACAATGCTGCACTCCCTCCACACTGATATTCTGACAATGCTGCAGTCCCTCCACACTGACCCTCGGACAATGCTGCACTCCCTCCACATTGACACTCGTACAATGCTGCACTCCCTCCACACTGATCCTCGGACAATGCTGCACTCCCTCCACACTGATCCACTGTCAGAGCACCACTCCCTCCACACTGAATCTCTGACAATGCTGCACTCTCTCCATACTGACCCTCAGACAATGATGCACTCCCTCCACACTGATCCTTTGACAATGCTGCACTCTCTCCATACTGACCCTCAGACAATGATGCACTCCCTCCACACTGATACTCTGACAATGCTGAACTCCCTCCGCACTGACTCTCTGACAATGCTGCACTCCCTCCACACTGATCTTCTGACAAGGCTACTCTCTCTCCACACTGACCCTATGATAATGCTGCACTCACTCCCCACTGACTTTCTGACATTGCTGCACTCCTTCCATACTGACTCTCTGACAATGCTTTACGCCCTCCACACTGACCCTCTGACAATGCTGCACTCTCTCCATACTGACCCTCTGACAATGCTACATTCCCTGCACACTGATCCTCTGACAATGCTGCACTCTCACCACACTGACCCTCTGACAATGCTGCACTCTCACCACACTGACCCTCTGACAATGCTGCACTCCCTTCATACTGACTCTCTGACAATGCTGCACTCCCTCCACACTGATCCTCTGCCAATGCTGCAGTCACTCCATAGAAACCCTCTGAAAATGCTGCACTCCCTCCACACTGATCCTCTGACAACGCTGCACTCTCTCCACACTGACCCTATGACAATGCTGCACTCCCTCCAAACTGACCCTCTGACAATGCTGCACTCCCTCCACACTGACTCTCTGAAAATGCTGCACTCCCTCCACACTGACCCTCTGAAAATGCTGCACTCCCTCCACACTGACCCTCTGACAATGCTGCACTCCCTCCACACTGACCCTCGGACAATGCCGCACACCCTCCACACTGACACTCTGACAATGCTGCACCCACTACACACTGATCCACTGTCAGAGCACCACTTCCTCAACACTGAATCTCTGACAATGCTGCACTCTCTCCACACTGACCCGCTGACAATGCGACACTCCCACCACACTGATCCTCTGACAATACTGCACTCTCTCCACACTGATCCACTGAAAATGCTGCACTCTATCCACACCGACCCTCTGAAAATTCTGCACTCTCCCCACACTGACGCTCTGACAATGCTACACTCCCTCCACACTGATCCTTTGACAATGCTGCACTCTCTCCATACTGACCCTCAGACAATGATGCACTCACTCCACACTGACCCTCTGACAATTCTGCACTCCCTCAACACTGATCCTCTGACAATGCTGAACTCCCTCCATACTGACGCTCTGACAATTCTGAACCCCGTCCACACTGATCCTCTGACAATGCTGCACTCCCTCCACACTGATCTTCTGACAATGCTGCAGTCGCTCCATACTGACCCTCTGAATATTCTACACTCCCTCCACACTGATTCTCTGACAAGGCTACACTCTCTCCACACTGACCCTATGATAATGCTGCACTCCCTCACCACTGACATTCTGACATTGCGGAACTCCTTCCATACTGACTCTCTGACAATGCAGCACACCCTCCACACTGACCCTCTGACAATGCTGCACTCTCTCCACACTGACCCTCTGATAATGCTACATTCGCTGCACACTGATCCTCTGACAATGCTGCACTATCACCACACTGACCCTCTGATAATGCTGCACTGCCTCCACACTGACCCCTGACAATGCTGCACTCTCTCCACACTGACCCTCTGACAATTCTGCACTCCCTCCACACTGATCATCTGCCAATGCTGCACTCCCTCCATACTGACGCTCTGACAATGCTGCATTCCCTCCATACTGATCCTCTGACAATGCTGCACTCCGTCCCGACTGATCCTCTGACAATGCTGCACTCCCTCCATACTGATCCTCTGACAATGCTTCACTCCCTCCAGAATGATCCTCTGCCAATGCTGCACTCCCTCCACACTGAACCTCTGACAGTGCAGCACTCCCTCCACACAGATCCTCTGACAATGCTGCACTCCCTCCACACTGACCCTCGGACAATGCCTTACACCCTCCACACTGATCCACTGTCAGAGCACCACTCCCTCCACACTGAATCTCTGACAATGCTGCACTCTCTCCACACTGACCCGCTGACAATGCTACACTCCCACCACACTGACGCTCTGACAATGCTACTCTCCCTCCACACTGATCCTTTGACAATGCTGCACTCTCACCACACTGACCCTCTGACAATGCTGCACTCCCTCCACACTGATCCTCTGCCAATGCTGCAGTCACTCCATAGTGACCCTCTGAATATGCTGCACTCCCTCCACACTGATCCTCTGACAACGCTGCACTCTCTCCATACAGACCCTATGACAATGCTGCACTCCCTCCCCACTGACTCTCTGAAAATGCTGCACTCCCTCCACACGGATCCTCTGACAATACTGCACTCTCTCCACACTGACACTCTGACAATGCTGCACTCCCTCCACACTGATAATCTGACAATGCTGCACTCCCTCCACACTGACCCTCGGACAATGCTGCACTCCCTCCACACTGACCCTCGGACAATGCTGCACTCGCTCCACATTGACCCTCGGACAATGCCGCACTCCCTCCTCACTGATCCACTGTCAGAGCACCACTCCCTCCACACTGACCCTCTGACAATGCTACACTCCCTCCACACTGATCCTCTGACAATACTGCACTCTCTCCACACTGATCCTCTGACAATGCTGCACTCTCTCCACACTGACTCTCTGACAATGCTGCACTCCCTCCACACTGACCCTCTGACAATGCGGCACTCCCTCCATCCTGACTCTCTGACAATGCTGCACACCTTCCACACTGACCCTCTGACAATGCTGCACTCTCTCCACACTGATCCTCTGACAATGCTGCACTCTCTCCATACTGACGCTCTGAAAATAATGCACTCACTCCACACTGACCCTCTGACAATTCTTCACTCCCTCCACACTGAACTTCTGACAATGCTGCACTCCCTTCATACTGACCCTCTGACAATGCTGCAATCCCTCCGCACTGATCCTCTCACAATGCTGCTGTCACTCCAGACTGACACCTTGAAAATGCTGCACTCCCTCCACACTGATCCTCTGACAAGGCTGCACTCTCTCCACACCGATCCTCTGACAATGCTGCCCTCTTACCACACTGACCCTCTGACAATTTTGCACTCCCTCCACACTGACCTCTGACAATGCGGCACTCTCTACACACTGGCCCTCTGGCAATTCTGCACTCCCTCCACACTGATCATCTGCCAATGCTGCACTCACTCTAGACTAACCATCTGACAATGCTGCACTTACTCCACACTGACTATCTGAAAATGCTGCACTCCCTCCACACTGACGCTCTGACAATGCTGCACTCCCTCCACACTGATCCACTGTCAGTGCAGCACTCCCTCCACACTGATCATCTGACAATGCTGCACTCCGTCCACATGAATCTCTGACAATGCTGCACTCTCTCCACACCGACCCGCTGACAATGCTACCCTCCCTCCACACTGACCCTCTGACAATGCTGCACTCCCTCCATACAGACGCTCTGGCAATTCTGAACGCACTCCACACTGATCCTCAACAAATGCTGCACTCTCTCCACACTGACCCTCTGACAATGCGACACTCCCTCCAGACTGATCCACTGACAATGCTGCACTCCCTGCACACTGACGCTCTGACAATGATGCACTCACTCCACACTGACCCTCTGACAATTCTGCACTCCCTCCACACTGATCCTCTGACAATGCTGCACTCCCTCCATACTGATCCTCTGACAATTCTGAACTCCCTCTACACTTATCCTCTGACAATGCTGCACTCCCTCCATACTGACCCGCTGACACTGCTGCACTCCCTTCATACTGACTCTCTGACAATGCTGCACTCCCTCCACACCGATGCTCAGACAATGCTGCACTCCCTCCACACTGACTCTCTGACAATGCTGTACACCCTCCACACTGACCCTCTGACAATGCTGCACTCCCTCCACACTGATCCTCTGACAATGATGCAGTCACTCCAGACTGACCGTCTGAAAATGCAGCACTCCCTCCATACTGATCCTCTCACAATACTGCACTCCCGCCACATTGACTATATGAAAATGATGTAATCCCTCCACACTGACCCTCTGACAATACTGCACTCTCTCCACACTGACCCTCTGACAATGCTGCACTCCCTCCACACTGACCTTCTGACAATGTTGCGCTCCCACCACACTGATCCTCTGACAATGCTGCACTCCCTCCACACTGATCCACTGTCAGTGAAGCACTCCCTCCACAATGATCATCTGACAATGCTGCACTCCCTCCACATGAATCTCTGACAATGCTGCACTCTCTCCACACTGACCCTCTGACAATGCTACACTCCCTCTACACTGATCGTCTAACAATGCTGCACTATCTCCACACTGAACCTCTGAAAATGCTGCACTCACTCCACACTGACCATCTGACAATTCTGCACTCCCTCCACACTGATCCTCTGAAAATGCTGCGCTCCCTCCATACTGACCCTCTGTCAATTCTGAACTCCCTCCACACTGAACCTCTCACAATGCTGCTGTCACTCCATACTGACCCTCTGACAATGCTACACTCCCTCCACACTGATCCTCTAAAAATGCTGCACTCTCTCCACACTGACCCTCTGACAATGCGACACTCCCTCCGCACTGATCCTCTGACAATGCTGCACACTCTCCATACTGACCCTGTGAAAATGATGCAATCACCCCACACTGATCCTCTGACAATGCTGCACTCCCTCCATACTGACCCTCTGACAATTCTGAACTCCCTCCACACTGATCCTCTGACAAAGCTGCACTCCCTCCACACTGACCCTCTGACAATGCTGCACTCTCTCTACACTGTCCCTCTGACAATGCTGCACTCCCTCCACACTGACCCTCTGAAAATGCTGCACTCCCTCCATACTGACTGTCTGACAATGCTGCACACCCTCCACACTGACCCTCCGACAATGCTGCACTTCCTCCACACTGATCTCTGACAATGCTGCACTCTCTCCACACTGGCCCTCTGAAAATTGTGCACTCCCTCCACACTGATCATCTGCCAATGCTGTACTCCCTCTAGACTGACCCTCTGACAATGTTACAATTCCTACACACTAATCCGCTGACAATGCTTCACTCCCTCCACACTGACTATCTGAAAATGCTGTGCTCCCTCCACACTGACTCTCTGACAATGCAGCACTCCCACTACACAGATCCTCTGACAATGCTGCACTCCCTCCACACTGACCTCTGACAATGCTGCAGTCCCTCCACACTGATCCTCTGACAATTCTGCACTCCCTCCATTCTGATCTTCTGACAATGCAGCACTCCCTCCCCATGAATCTCTGACAATGCTGCACACTCTCCACACTGACCCTCTGACAATGCTACACTTCCACCACACTGATCCTCTAACAATGCTGCACTCTCTCCACGCTGATCCTCTGAAAATGCTGCACTCTCTCCACACTGACCCTCTGACAATTCTACACTCCCTCCACACTGATCCTCTGACAATGCTGCACTCTCTCCATACTGACGCTCTGACAATGATGCACTCACTCCACACTCACCCTCTGATAATTCTGCACTCCCTCCACACTGATCCTCTGAAAATGCTGCACTACCGCCACACTGTCCCTCTGACAATGCTGCACTCCCTCCACACTGACCCTCTGACAATGCTGCACTCCCTCCACACTGACCCTCTGACAATGCTGCACTCCCTCCACACTGATCCTCTGACAATGTTGCAGACACTCCATACCGACCCTCTGAAATTGCTGCACTCCCTCCACACTGATCCTCTGACAAGGCTGCACTCTCTCCACACTGACCCTATGATAATGCTAGACTCCCTCCATACTGATCCTCTGACAATGCTGCACTCCCCCCAGACTGATCCTCTGACAATGCTGCACTCCCTTCATACTGATACTCTGACAATGCTGCACTCCCTTCATACTGATACTCTGAGAATGCGGCACTCCCTCCACACTGACTCTATGATAATGCTGCACTCTCTCCACACTGACCCACAGACAATGCTGCACTCTCTCCACACTGACCCTCTGACAATGCTACACTCCCTCCACACTGACCCTCTAATAATGCTGCACTCTCTCCACAATGACCCTCTGACAATGCTACACTCCGTCCACACTGATCGTCAGACAATGCTGCACACTCTCCATACTGACCCTCTGACAATGATGCACTCACTCCACACTGACCCTCTGACAATTCAGCACTCCCTCCACACTGATCCTCAGACAATGCTGCACTCCCTCCATACTGACCCTCTGACAATTCTAAACTCGCTCCACACTGATCCTCTGACAATTCTGAACTCCATCCACACTGATCATCTGACAATTCTGCACTCCCTCCACACTGATCCTCTGACAAGGCTGCACTCTCTCCACACTGACCCTATGATAATGCTAGACTCCCTCCATACTGATCCTCTGACAATGCTGCACTCCCCCCAGACTGATCCTCTGACAATGCTGCACTCCCTTCATACTGATACTCTGACAATGCTGCACTCCCTTCATACTGATACTCTGACAATGCGGCACTCCCTCCACACTGACCCTATGATAATGCTGCACTCTCTCCACACTGACCCACAGACAATGCTGCACTCTCTCCACACTGACCCTCTGACAATGCTACACTCCCTCCACACTGACCCTCTAATAATGCTGCACTCTCTCCACAATGACCCACTGACAATGCTACACTCCGTCCACACTGACCCTCTAATAATGCTGCACACTCTCCATACTGACCCTCTGACAATGATGCACTCACTCCACACTGACCCTCTGGCAATTCAGCATTCCATGCACACTGATCCTCTGACAATGCTGCACTCCCTCTAAACTGATCCTCTGGCAATGTGCACTCTCTCCCTACTTATCCTCTGGCAATGCTTCACTCGCTCCATACTGATCCTCTGATAATGCTGCACCCCCTCAACAATGACTATCTGAAAATGCTGGACTCCCTCCACACTGATTCTCTGACAGTGCAGCGCTCCCACCACACTGATCCTCTGACAATGCTGCACTCCCTCCACTCTGACCCTCTGTCAATGCTGAACTCCATCCACACTGAACCTCTGACAATGCTGCACTCCCGTCATACTGATACTCTGACAATGCGACACTCCCTCCACACTGACCCTATGATAATGCAGCACTCTCTCCACACTGACCCTCTGACAATGCTGCACTCTCTCCACACTGACCCTGACAATGCTGCACTCTCTCCACATTGACCCTCTGACAATGCTACACTCCCTCCACACTGATCCTCGAACAATGCTGCACTCCCTCCACACTGATCTTCTGAAAATGCTGCACTCTCTCCACACTGACCCTCTGACAATGCTACACTCCCTCCACACTGATCCTCTGACACTGCTGCACTCTCTCCATACTGACGCTCTGAGAATGATGCACTCACTCCACACTGACCCTCTGATAATTCTGAACTCCCTCAACACTGATCCTCTGACAATGCTGCACTCCCTTCATACTGATCCTCTTACAATGCTGCACTCCCTCAACACTGACCCTCTGACAATGCTGCACTCCCTTCATACTGATCCTCTTACAATGCTGCACCCCCTCCACACTGAACCTCTGACAATGCTGCACTCGCTCCACACTGATCCTCTGACAGTGTTGCAGTCACTCCATACTGACCCTCTGAAATTGCTTCATTCCCTCCACACTGATCCACTGACAAGGCTGCACTCTCTCCCCACTGACCCTATGATAATGCTGCACTCCCTCCATACTGATCCTCTGACAATGCTGCAATCTCTCCACACTGACCCTCTGACAATGATGCACTCTCTCCACACTGACCCTCTGCCAATGCTGCGCTCCCTCCATACAGACCCTCCGACAATTCTGAACGCCCTCCACACTGATCGTCTAAAAATGCTGCACTCTCTCCACACTGAACCTCTGACAATGCGACACTCACTCCACACTGATCCTCTGACAATGCTGCACTCTCTCCATACTGACGCGCTGACAATGATGCGCTCACTCCACACTGACCCTCTGACAATTCTGAACTCACTCCACACTGATCCTCTGACAATGCTGCACTCCCTTCATACTGACTCTCTGACAATGCTGCACTCCCTCCACACTGATCCTCAGACAATGCTGCAGTCACTCCATACTGATCCTCTGACAATGCAGCAAGCCCTCCACACTGACCCTCTGACAATGCTGCACCTCTCCATACTGACCCTCTGCCAATGCTGCACTCCCTCGACACTGACCATCTGACCATGCTGCACTCCCTCCATACTGACTCTCTGACAATGCTGCACACCCTCCACACTGACCCTCTAACAATGCTGCACTCTCTCCACACTGACCCTCTGACAATGCTGCATTCCCTCCAGACTGACTCGCTGACAATTCTGCCAACCCTCCACACTGACACTCTAACAATGCTGCAATCTCTCCACACTGACCCTCTGACAATGCTGCACTCCCTTCATACTGATCCTCAGACAATGCTGCACTCCCTCAACACTGACCCTCTGACAATGCTGCACTCCCTTCATACTGATCCGCTGACAATGCTGCACTCCCTCCACACTGATACTCTGACAATGCTGCACTCCCTCCATACAGACCCTCTGACAATTCTGAACTCCCTCCACACTGATCCTCTGACAATGCTGCACTCCCTTCATCCTGATCCTCTGACAATGCTGCACTCCCTCAACACTGACCCTCTGACAATGCTGCACTCCCTTCATACTGATCCGCTGACAATGCTGCACTTCCTCCACACTGATCCTCTGACAATGCTGCACTCTCTCCCCACTGACCCTATGATAATGCTGCAATCCCTCCACACTGAACTTCTGACAATGCTGCACACCCTCCATACAGACCCTCTGACAATTCTGAACACCCTCCACACTGATCCTCTGACAAAGCTGCACTCCCGAAACACTGACCCTCTGACAATGCTACACTCCCTCCACACTGATCCTCTAACAAAAGCTGCACTCCCTCCACACTGATCCTCTGAAAATGCTGCACTCTCTCCACACTGACCCTATGATAATGCTGCACGGCCTGCACACTGACTCTCTGACAATGCTGCTCTCTCTCCACACTGACCCTCTGACAATCCTGCACTCCCTCCATACTGACTCTCTGGCAATTCTGCACACCCTCCACACTGACCCTCTTACAATGCTGCACTCTCTCCACACTGACCCTCTGTCAATTCTGCACACCCTCCATACTGATCCTCTGACAATGCTGCACTCCCTCCATACTGACCCTCTGACAATGCTGCACTCCCTCCACACAGACTATCTGAAAATGATGCACTCCCTCCACACTGACCCTCTGACAGTGCTGCACTCCCTCCACACAGATCCACTGACAATGATGAACTCCCTCCACACTGACCTTCTGACAATGCTGCACTCCCACCACACAGATCCTCTGACAATTCTGCACTCCCTCCACACTGATCCACTGTCAGTGATGCACTCAATCCACACTGGTAATCTGACAATGCTGCACTCCCTTCAACATGAATCTCTGACAATGCAGCACTCTCTCCACATTGACCCTCTGACAATGCTACACTCCCTCCACACTGATTCTCGAACAATGCTGCACTCCCTCCACACTGATCTTCTGAAAATGCTGCACTCTCTCCACACTGACCCTCTGACAATGCTACACTCCCTCCACACTGATCCTCTGACACTGCTGCACTCTCTCCATACTGACGCTCTGAGAATGATGCACTCACACCACACTGACCCTCTGATAATTCTGAACTCCCTCAACACTGATCCTCTGACAATGCTGCACTCCCTCAACACTGACCCTCTGACAATGCTGCACTCCCTTCATACTGATCCTCTTACAATGCTGCACTCCCTCCACACTGAACCTCTGACAATGCTGCACTCGCTCCACACTGATCCTCTGACAGTGATGCAGTCACTCCATACTGACCCTCTGAAATTGCTTCAGTCCCTCCACACTGATCCACTGACAAGGCTGCACTCTCTCCACACTGACCCTATGATAATGCTGCACTCCCTCCATACTGATCCTCTGACAATGCTGCAATCTCTCCACACTGACCCTCTGACAATGATGCACTCCCTCCACACTGACCCTCTGCCAATGCTGCACTCCCTTCATACAGACCCTCCGACAATTCTGAACGCCCTCCACACTGATCGTCTAAAAATGCTGCCCTCTCTCCACACTGAACCTCTGACAATGCGACACTCACTCCACACAGATCCTCTGACAATGCTGCACTCTCTCCATACTGACGCGCTGACAATGATGCACTCACTCCACACTGACCCTCTGACAATTCTGCACTCCCTCCACACTGATCCTCTGACAATTCTGAACTCACTCCACACTGATCCTCTGACCATGCTGCACTCCCTCCACACTCACTCTCTGACAATGCTGCACTCCCTTCATACTGACTCTCTGACAATGCTGCACTCCCTCCACACTGATCCTCAGACAATGCTGCAGTCACTCCATACTGATCCTCTGACAATGCAGCACACCCTCCACACTGACCCTCTGACAATGCTGCACTCTCTCCATAATGACCCTCTGACAATGCTGCACTCCCTCGACACTGACCATCTGACCATGCTGCACTCCCTCCATACTGACTCTCTGACAATGCTGCACACCCTCCACAATGACCCTCTAACAATGCTGCACTCTCTCCACACTGACCCTCCGACAATGCTGCACTCCCTCCATACTGATCCTCTAACAATGCTGCACTGCCTCCACACTGACGATCTGAAAATGATGCACTCCCTCCGCACTGACCCTCTGACAGTGCTACACTCCCTCCACACTGATCCTCGAACAATGCTGCACTCCCTTCATACTGATCCTCTTACAATGCTGCACTCCCTCAACACTGACCCTCTGACAATGCTGCACACCCTCCACACTGACCCTGACAATGCTGCACTCTCTCCACATTGACCCTCTGACAATGCTACACTCCCTCCACACTGATCCTCGAACAATGCTGCACTCCCTCCACACTGATCTTCTGAAAATGCTGCACTCTCTCCACACTGACCCTCTGACAATGCTACACTCCCTCCACACTGATCCTCTGACACTGCTGCACTCTCTCCATACTGACGCTCTGAGAATGATGCACTCACTCCACACTGACCCTCTGATAATTCTGAACTCCCTCAACACTGATCCTCTGACAATGCTGCACTCCCTTCATACTGATCCTCTTACAATGCTGCACTCCCTCAACACTGACCCTCTGACAATGCTGCACTCCCTTCATACTGATCCTCTTACAATGCTGCACCCCCTCCACACTGAACCTCTGACAATGCTGCACTCGCTCCACACTGATCCTCTGACAGTGTTGCAGTCACTCCATACTGACCCTCTGAAATTGCTTCATTCCCTCCACACTGATCCACTGACAAGGCTGCACTCTCTCCCCACTGACCCTATGATAATGCTGCACTCCCTCCATACTGATCCTCTGACAATGCTGCAATCTCTCCACACTGACCCTCTGACAATGATGCACTCTCTCCACACTGACCCTCTGCCAATGCTGCGCTCCCTCCATACAGACCCTCCGACAATTCTGAACGCCCTCCACACTGATCGTCTAAAAATGCTGCACTCTCTCCACACTGAACCTCTGACAATGCGACACTCACTCCACACTGATCCTCTGACAATGCTGCACTCTCTCCATACTGACGCGCTGACAATGATGCGCTCACTCCACACTGACCCTCTGACAATTCTGAACTCACTCCACACTGATCCTCTGACAATGCTGCACTCCCTTCATACTGACTCTCTGACAATGCTGCACTCCCTCCACACTGATCCTCAGACAATGCTGCAGTCACTCCATACTGATCCTCTGACAATGCAGCAAGCCCTCCACACTGACCCTCTGACAATGCTGCACCTCTCCATACTGACCCTCTGCCAATGCTGCACTCCCTCGACACTGACCATCTGACCATGCTGCACTCCCTCCATACTGACTCTCTGACAATGCTGCACACCCTCCACACTGACCCTCTAACAATGCTGCACTCTCTCCACACTGACCCTCTGACAATGCTGCATTCCCTCCAGACTGACTCGCTGACAATTCTGCCAACCCTCCACACTGACACTCTAACAATGCTGCAATCTCTCCACACTGACCCTCTGACAATGCTGCACTCCCTTCATACTGATCCTCAGACAATGCTGCACTCCCTCAACACTGACCCTCTGACAATGCTGCACTCCCTTCATACTGATCCGCTGACAATGCTGCACTCCCTCCACACTGATACTCTGACAATGCTGCACTCCCTCCATACAGACCCTCTGACAATTCTGAACTCCCTCCACACTGATCCTCTGACAATGCTGCACTCCCTTCATCCTGATCCTCTGACAATGCTGCACTCCCTCAACACTGACCCTCTGACAATGCTGCACTCCCTTCATACTGATCCGCTGACAATGCTGCACTTCCTCCACACTGATCCTCTGACAATGCTGCACTCTCTCCCCACTGACCCTATGATAATGCTGCAATCCCTCCACACTGAACTTCTGACAATGCTGCACACCCTCCATACAGACCCTCTGACAATTCTGAACACCCTCCACACTGATCCTCTGACAAAGCTGCACTCCCGAAACACTGACCCTCTGACAATGCTACACTCCCTCCACACTGATCCTCTAACAAAAGCTGCACTCCCTCCACACTGATCCTCTGAAAATGCTGCACTCTCTCCACACTGACCCTATGATAATGCTGCACGGCCTGCACACTGACTCTCTGACAATGCTGCTCTCTCTCCACACTGACCCTCTGACAATCCTGCACTCCCTCCATACTGACTCTCTGGCAATTCTGCACACCCTCCACACTGACCCTCTTACAATGCTGCACTCTCTCCACACTGACCCTCTGTCAATTCTGCACACCCTCCATACTGATCCTCTGATAATGCTGCACTCCCTCCATACTGACCCTCTGACAATGCTGCACTCCCTCCACACAGACTATCTGAAAATGATGCACTCCCTCCACACTGACCCTCTGACAGTGCTGCACTCCCTCCACACAGATCCACTGACAATGATGAACTCCCTCCACACTGACCTTCTGACAATGCTGCACTCCCACCACACAGATCCTCTGACAATTCTGCACTCCCTCCACACTGATCCACTGTCAGTGATGCACTCAATCCACACTGGTAATCTGACAATGCTGCACTCCCTTCAACATGAATCTCTGACAATGCAGCACTCTCTCCACATTGACCCTCTGACAATGCTACACTCCCTCCACACTGATCCTCGAACAATGCTGCACTCCCTCCACACTGATCTTCTGAAAATGCTGCACTCTCTCCACACTGACCCTCTGACAATGCTACACTCCCTCCACACTGATCCTCTGACACTGCTGCACTCTCTCCATACTGACGCTCTGAGAATGATGCACTCACACCACACTGACCCTCTGATAATTCTGAACTCCCTCAACACTGATCCTCTGACAATGCTGCACTCCCTCAACACTGACCCTCTGACAATGCTGCACTCCCTTCATACTGATCCTCTTACAATGCTGCACTCCCTCCACACTGAACCTCTGACAATGCTGCACTCGCTCCACACTGATCCTCTGACAGTGATGCAGTCACTCCATAATGACCCTCTGAAATTGCTTCAGTCCCTCCACACTGATCCACTGACAAGGCTGCACTCTCTCCACACTGACCCTATGATAATGCTGCACTCCCTCCATACTGATCCTCTGACAATGCTGCAATCTCTCCACACTGACCCTCTGACAATGATGCACTCCCTCCACACTGACCCTCTGCCAATGCTGCACTCCCTTCATACAGACCCTCCGACAATTCTGAACGCCCTCCACACTGATCGTCTAAAAATGCTGCCCTCTCTCCACACTGAACCTCTGACAATGCGACACTCACTCCACACAGATCCTCTGACAATGCTGCACTCTCTCCATACTGACGCGCTGACAATGATGCACTCACTCCACACTGACCCTCTGACAATTCTGCACTCCCTCCACACTGATCCTCTGACAATTCTGAACTCACTCCACACTGATCCTCTGACCATGCTGCACTCCCTCCACACTCACTCTCTGACAATGCTGCACTCCCTTCATACTGACTCTCTGACAATGCTGCACTCCCTCCACACTGATCCTCAGACAATGCTGCAGTCACTCCATACTGATCCTCTGACAATGCAGCACACCCTCCACACTGACCCTCTGACAATGCTGCACTCTCTCAATAATGACCCTCTGACAATGCTGCACTCCCTCGACACTGACCATCTGACCATGCTGCACTCCCTCCATACTGACTCTCTGACAATGCTGCACACCCTCCACAATGACCCTCTAACAATGCTGCACTCTCTCCACACTGACCCTCCGACAATGCTGCACTCCCTCCATACTGATCCTCTAACAATGCTGCACTGCCTCCACACTGACGATCTGAAAATGATGCACTCCCTCCGCACTGACCCTCTGACAGTGCAGCTTTCCCTCCACACAGATCCTCTGACAATGATGAACTCCCTCCACAGTGACCTTCTGACAATGCTGCACTCTCTCCACGCTGATCCTCTGACAATGCTGCACTCCCTCCACACTGATCCACTGTCAGTGCAGCACTCCCTCCACACTGATCCTCTGACAAAGCTGCACTCCCTCCACATGAATCTCTGACAATGCTGCACTCTCTCGACACTGATCCTCTGACAATGCTACACTCCCTCCACACAGATCCTCTGACAATGCAGCACTCCCTCCACACTGATCCTTTGAAAATGCTGCTCTCTCTCCACACTGACCCTCTGACAATGCTGCACTCCCTCCACACTGATCCTCTGACAATGCTGCACTCCCTCCACACTGAACCTCTGACAATGCTGCATTCGGTCCACACTTATCCTCTGACAATGCTGCTGTCACTCCATACTGGCACTCTGAAAATGCTGCACTCCCTTCAAAAGATCCTCTGACAAGGCTGCACTCTTTCCACACTGACCTTATGATAATGCTGCACTCCCTCCACACTGATCCTCTGACAATGCTGCACTCCCCCCATACTGATCCTCTGACAATGCTGCACTCCGTCCACACTGACCCACAGACAATGCTGCACTCTCTCCACACTGACCCACTGACAATGCTGCACTGCCTCCACACTGACCCTCTGACAATGCTGCAATCCCTCCATACAGACGCTCTGACAATTCTGAACGCCCTCCACACTGATCCTCTAAAAATGCTGCACTCTCTCCACACTGACCCTCTGACAATTCCTCACTCCCTCAACACTGTTCCACTGACAATGCTGCACACTCTCCATACTGACCCTCTGACAATGATGCACTCACCCCACACTGACCGTCTGAAAATTCAGCAATCCCTCCACACAGATCCTCTAACAATGCTGCACTCCCTCCATACTGACCCTCTGACAATTCTGAACTCCCTCCACACTGATCCTCTGACAATGCTGCACTTCCTCCACACTGACCCTCTGACAATGCTGCACTCCCTTCATACTGATCCTCTGACAATCCTGCACTCCCTCCACCCTGATCCTCTGACAATGATGTACTACCACCACACTGATCGTCTAAAAATGCTGCACTGACTCCACATTGACCCTCACACAATTCTGAACTCCGTCCACACTGATCCTCTGACAATGCTGCACTCCCTCCACACTGACCATCTGACAGTGCTGCACTCCCTTCATACTGACTCTCTGACAATGCTGCACTCTTTCCACACTGACCCTCTGACAATGCTGCACTCTCTCCATACTGACCCTCTGACAATGCTGCACTCCCCCCATACTGATCCTCTGACAATGCTGCACTCCCTCCACACTGACCCACTGAAAATGCTGCACTCCCTCCACATTGACCCACTGACAATGCTGCACTGCCTCCACACTGACCCTCTGTCAATGCTGCAAACCTTCATACTGACTCTCTGACAATGCTGCACTCCCTCCACACTGACCCTCTCAAAATTCTGAACTGCGTCCACACTGATCCTCTGACAATGCTGCAATCCCTCCACACTGATCCTCTGACAATGCTGCAAACCTTCATACTGACTCTCTGACAATGCTGCACTCCCTCCACACTGACCCTCTCACAATTCTGAACTCCGTCCACGCTGATCCTCTGACAAGGCTGCACTCTCTCCACACTGACCCTCTGACAATGCTGCACTCTCTCCACACTGACCCTCTGTCAATGCTGCACTCCCTCCATACTGATCCTCTGACAATGCCGCACTCCCTCCATACTGACTCTCTGACAATGCTGCCTTCTCTCCACACTGACTCTCTGACAATGCTGCACTCCCCCCATACTGATCCGCTGACAATGCTGCACTCCCTCCACACTGACCCACTGACAATGCTGCACTCTCTCCACACTGACCCTCTGACAATGCTGCACTGCCTCCACACTGACCCTCTGACAATGCTACACTCTCTCCACACTGATCGTCTGAAAATGCTAAACTCCCTCCACACTGACTCTCTGACAATGCTGCACTCCCTTCATACTGACTCTCTGACAATGCTGCACTCCCTCCACACTGATCCACTGAAAATACTGCACTCTCTCCACACTGACACCAGGATAATGCTGCACGGCATCCACACTGATCCTCTGACAATGCTGCACTCTCTCCATACTAACCCTCTGAAAATGATGCACTCACTCCACACTGACCCTCTGACAATTCAGCACTCCCTCCACACTGATCCTCAGACAATGCTGCAGTCACTTCATACTGACCCTCTGGAAATGCTGCACTCCCTCCACACTGATCCTCTGACAAGGCTGCACTCTCTCCACACTGACCCTCTGACAATGCTAGACTCTCTCCACACTGACCCTCTGACAATGCTGCACTCCCTCCGTACTGATCCTCTGACAATGCTGCAGTACCTCCATACTGACTCTCTGACAATGCTGCACACCCTCCAAACTGACCCTCTAACAGTGCAGCACTCAGTCCACACAAATCCTCTGACAGTGATGAACTCCCTCCACACTGACCTTCTGACAATGCTGCACTCCCTCCACACTGATCACCTGACAAATCTGCACTCCCTCCACATGAATCTATGACAATGCTGTACTCTGTCCACACTGAACCTCTGACAATGCTACACTCACTCCATACTGACCCTCTGACAATTCTGAACTCCCTTGACACTGATCCTCTGACAATACTAAACTCCCTCCACACTGACCCTCTGACAATGCTGCACTCCCTTCATACTGACTCTCTGACAATGCTGCACTCCCTCCATACTGATCCTCTGACAATGCTGCACTCTCTCCACACTGACCCTCTGACAATTCTGAACTCCCTTGACACTGATCCTCTGACAATGATGAACTCCCTCCACACTGACTTTCTGACAATGCTGCACTCCCTCGATACTGACCCTCTGACAATGCTACACTCCCTCCACACTGATCCTCTGAAAATGCTGCACTCTCCCCACACTGACCCTCTGACAATGCTACACTCACTCCACACTGACCCTCTGACAATTCTGCACTCTCTCTACACTGATCCAATGAAAATGCTGCACTCCCTCCATACTGACCCTCTGACAATTCTGAACTCCATCCACACTGATCCTCTGACAATGCTGCACTCCCTTCACACTGAACCTCTGAAAATGCTGTACTCCCTCCACACTGATCCACTGACAATGCTGCAAACTCTCCACACTGACCCTATGACAATGCTGCACTCCCTTCATACTGATACTCTGACAATGCTGCACTCCCTCCATACAGACCCTCTGACAATTCTGAACGCCCTCCACACTGATCCTCGAAAAATGCTGCACTCTCTCCACACTAACCCTCTGACAATGCTACACTCCCTCAACACTGATCCTCTGACAATGCTGCACTCTCTCCATACTGACCCTCTGACAATGATGCACTCACTCCACACTGACCCTCTGACAATGCTGCACTCCCTTCCTACTGATCCTCTGACAATGCTTCACTCCCTCCACACTGAACCTCTGAGAATGCTGTTCTCGCTCCACAATGATCCTCTGTAAAGTCTGCACACTCTCCACACTGACCCTAGGACAATGCTGCACTCCGTTCATACTGATACTCTGACAATGCTGCACTCCCTCCATACAAATACTCTGAAAATTCTGAACGCCCTCCACACTGATACTCTAAAAATGCTGCACTCGCTCCACACTAACCCTCTGACAATGCTACACTCCCTCAACACTGATCCTCTGACAATGCTGCACTCTCTCCATACAGACACTCTGACAATTCTGAACGCCCACCACACTGATCCTCTAAAAAATGCTGCACTCTCTCCACACTGACCCTCTGACAATGCTACCCTCCCTCCACACTGACTCTCTGACAATGCTGCACTGCCTTCATACTGACTCTCTGACAATGCTGCACTCCCTCCACACTGATCCACTGAAAATACTGCACTCTCTCCACACTGACACCAGGATAATGCTGCACGGCATCCACACTGATCCTCTGACAATGCGGCACTCTCTCCACACTGACCATCTGAAAATGATGCACTCACTCCACACTGACCCTCTGACAATTCAGCACTCCCTCCACACTGAACCTCTGACAATGCTGCACTCACTCCATACTGACCCTCTGACAATTCGGAACTCCCTTGACAATGATCCTCTGACAATGCTGAACTCCCTCCATACTGACTATCTGAAAATGATGCCCTCCCTCCACACTGACCCTCTGACAGTGCAGCACTCCCTCCACACTGACTTTCTGACAATGCTGCACTCCCTCCATACTGACCCTCTGACAATGCTACACTCCCTCCACACTGATCCTCTGAAAATGCTGCACTCTCTCCACACTGACCCTCTGACAATGCTACACTCCCTCCACACTGATCCTCTGACAATGCTGCACTCTCTCCACACTGACCCTCTGACAATGCTACACTCACTCCACACTGACCCTCTGACAATTCTGAACTCCATCCACACTGATCCTCTGACAATGCTTCACTCCCTCCACACTGAACCTCTGAGAATGCTGTACTCGCTCCACAATGATCCTCTGTAAAGGCTGCACACTCTCCACACTGACCCTAGGACAATGCTGCACTCCCTTCATCCTGATACTCTGACAATGCTGCACTCCCTCCATACAGATACTCTGAAAATTCTGAACGCCCTCCACACTGATACTCGAAAAAATGCTGCACTCGCTCCACACTAACACTCGGACAATGCTACACTCCCTCAACACTGATCCTCTGACAATGCGGCACTCTCCCCATACTGAACCACTGTCAATGCTGCACTCCCTCCACACTGACCCTCTGACAATGCTGCATTCCCTCCATACAGACACACTGACAATTCTGAACGCCAACCACACTGATCCTCTAAAAATGCTGCACTCTCTCCACACTGACCCTCTGACAATGCTACACTCCCTCAACACTGATCCTCTGACAATGCGGCACTCTCTCCATACTGAACCTCTGACAATGATGCACTCACTCCACACTGACCCTCTGACAATGCTGCACTCGCTTCATACTGATCCTCTGACAATGCTGCACTCCCTCCATACTGATCCTCTGACAATGCTGCAGTCACTCCATACTGACCTCTGAAAATGCTGCACTCACTCCACACTGATCCTCTGACAAGGCTGCACTCTCTCCACACTGACCCTATGATAATGCTGCACTCCCTCCATACTGATCCTCTGACAATGCTGCACTCCGCCCATACTGATCCTCTGATTATGCTGCACTCTCTCCACACTGACCCTCTGACAATGCTGCACTCCCTCCACACTGACTATCTGATAATGATGCTCTCCCTCCACACTGACCCTCTGACAGTGTAGCACTCCCTCCACACAGATCCTCTGACAATGATGAACTCCCTCCACACTGACTTTCTGACAATGCTGCAATCCCTGCACACTGACTATCTGAAAATGATGCACTCCCTCCACACTGACCCTCTGAGAGTGCAGCACTCCCTCCACACAGATCCTCTGACAATGATGAACTCCCTCCAAACTGACCCTCTGACAATGCTGCACTCTCTCCACATTGACCCTCTGACAATGATACACGCACTCCACACTGACCCTCTGACAATTCTGCACTCTCTCTACACTGATCCAATGAAAATGCTGCACTCCCTCCATACTGACCCTCTGACAATTCTGAACTCCATCCACACTGATCCTCTGACAATGCTGAACTCCATCCACACTGATCCTCTGACAATGCTGCACTCTCTCCACACTGACCCTCTGACAATGCTACACTCCTTCAACACTGATCCTCTGACAATGCTGGAAACTCTCCATACTGACCCTCTCACAATGCTGCACTCCTTCCACACTGACCCTCTGACAAGGCTGCACTCCCTCCATACAGACCCTCTGACAATTCTGAACGCCCTCCACACTGATCCTCTAAAAATGCTGCACTCTCTCCACACTGACCCTCTGACAATGGTACACTCCCTCAACACTGATCCTCTGACAATGCTGCATTCTCTCCATACTGACCCTCAGACAATGATGCACTCACTCCACACTGACCCTCTGACAATGCTGCACTCCCTTCATACTGATTCTTTGACAATGCTTCACTCCCTCCACACTGAACCTCTGAGAATGCTGTACACGCTCCACAATGATCCTCTGTAAAGGCTGCACACTCTCCACACTGACCCTAGGACAATGCTGCACTCCCACCCACTGATCCTCTGGCAATGCTTCACTCCCTCCATACTGACCCCCTGACAATTCTGAACTCCCTCAACACTGATCCTCTGACAATGCTGCACACTCTCCATACTGACCTTCTGACAATGATGCAATCACTCCACACTGACCCTCTGAAAATTCAGCACTTCCTCCACACTGACCCTCTGACAATGCTGCACTCCCTTCATACTGATCCTCTGACAATGCTGCACTCCCCCCACACTGATGCTCTGACAATGCTGAACTCCCTCCACACTGACCGTCTGATTATGCTGCAATCTCTCCACACTGACCCTCTAAAAATGCTGCACTCTCTACACACTAAATCTCTGACAATGCGACACTCCCTCAACACTGATCCTCTGACAATGCTGCACTGTCTCCATACTGACCCTCTGACAATTCTGAACTCCGTTCACACTGATCCTCTGACAATGCTGCACTCCCTCCACACTGACCCTCCGACAATGCTGCACTCCCTTCATACTGACTCTCTGACAATGCTGCACTCCCTCCACACTGATCCTCTGACAAGTCTGCATTCTCTCCACACTGACCCTCTGACAATGCTGCACTCCCTCCATACTGATCCTCTGACAATGCTGCACTCTCTCCACACTGACTCTCTGACATTGCTGCACACCGTCCACACTGACCCTCTGACAATGCTGCACTCTCTCCACACTGAACCTCAGACAAATCTGCACTCCCTCCATACTGACTTTCTGATAATGCTGCACACCCTCCAGACTGATCCTCTGACAATGCTGCACTCTCTCCACACTGACTCTCTGACATTGCTGCACACCGTCCACACTGACCCTCTGACAATGCTGCACTCTCTCCACACTGAACCTCTGACAAATCTGCACTCCCTCCATACTGACTTTCTGATAATGATGCACACCCTCCACACTGACCCTCTAACAATGCTGCACTCTCTACACACTGACCCTCTGACAATGCTGCACTACCTCCAGACTGATCCTCTGACAATGCTGCACTCCCTCCACACTGACTATCGGAAAATGAGGCACTCCCTCCACACTGACCCACTGACAGTGCAGCACTCACTCCACACAGATCCTCTGACAGTGATGAACTCCCTCCACACTCACGTTCTGACAATGATGCACTCCCTCCACACTGATCCTCTGCAAATGCTGCACTCTCACCATACTGACGCTCTGACAATAATGTACTCACTCCACACTGACCCTCTGACAATTCTGCACTCTCTCTACACTGATCCAATGAAAATGCTGCACTCCCTCCATACTGAACCTCTGAGAATGCTGTACTCGCTCCACAATGATCCTCTGTAAAGGCTGCACACTCTCCACACTGACCCTAGGACAATGCTGCACTCCCTTCATACTGATACTCTGACAATGCTGCACTCCCTCCATGCAGATACTCTGAAAATTCTGAACGCCCTCCACACTGATACTCGAAAAATGCTGCACTCGCTCCACACTAACACTCTCACAATGCTACACTCCCTCAACACTGATCCTCTGACAGTGCGGCACTCTCTCCATACTGAACCACTGTCAATGCTGCACTCCCTCCACACTGACCCTCTGACAATGCTGCATTCCCTCCATACAGACACTCTGACAATTCTGAACGCCCACCACGCTGATCCTCTAAAAATGCTGCACTCTCTCCACACTGACCCTCTGACAATGCTACACTCCCTCAACACTGATCCTCTGACAATGCGGCACTCTCTCCATACTGAACCTCTGACAATGATGCACTCACTCCACACTGACCCTCTGACAATGCTGCACTCGCTTCATACTGATCCTCTGACAATGCTGCACTCCCTCCACACTGATCCTCTGACAATGCTGCAGTCACTCCATACTGACCTCTGAAAATGCTGCACTCACTCCAAACTGATCCTCTGACAATGCTGCACTCTCTCCACATTGACCCTCTGACAATGATACACGCACTCCACACTGACCCTCCGACAATGCTGCACACTCTCCATATTGTCACTCTGACAATGATACACGCACTCCACACTGACCCTCTGACAATGCTGCACTCCCACCCACTGATCCTCTGGCAATGCTTCACTCCCTCCATACTGACCCCCTGACAATTCTGAACTCCCTCAACACTGATCCTCTGACAGTGCTGCACACTCTCCATACTGACCTTCTGACAATGCTGCAATCACTCCACACTGACCCTCTGAAAATTCAGCACTTCCTCCACACTGACCCTCTGACAATGCTGCACTCCCTTCATACTGACTCTCTGACAATGCTGCACTCCCTCCACACTGATCCTCTGACAAGTCTGCATTCTCTCCACACTGATCCTATGATAATGCTACACGGCCTCCACACTGATCCTCTGACAATGCTGGACTGCCCCCATACTGACCCTCTGACAATGCCTCACTCTCTCCACACTGACCCTCTGACAATGCTGCACTCTCTCCACACTGACCCTCTGACAATGCTGCACTCCCTCCATACTGATCCTCTGACAATGCTGCACTCCCTCCATACTGACTCTCTGACAAATCTGCACTCCCTCCATACTGACTTTCTGATAATGATGCACACCCTCCACACTGACCCTCTAACAATGCTGCACTCTCTACACACTGACCCTCTGACAATGCTGCACTACCTCCAGACTGATCCTCTGACAATGCTGCACTCCCTCCACACTGACTATCGGAAAATGAGGCACTCCCTCCACACTGACCCTCTGACAGTGCAGCACTCACTCCACACAGATCCTCTGACAGTAATGAACTCCCTCCACACTCACCTTCTGACAATGATGCACTCCCTCCACACTGATCATCTGACAATGCTGCACTCCCTCCAAATGAATCTCTGACAATTCTGAACTCCATCCAGACTGATCCTCTGAGAATGCTGCACTCCCTTCATACTGATACTCTGACAATGCTGCCCTCCCTCCACACTGATCCTCAGACAATGCTGCACTCCCCCCATACTGATCCTCGAACAATGCTGGACTCCCTCCACACTGACCTACTGACAATGCTGCACTCTCTCCACACTGAACCACTGTCAATGCTGCACTCCCTCCACATTGACCATCTGACAATGCTGCACTCCCTCCATACAGACCCTCTGACAATTCTGAACGCCCTCCACACTGATCCTCTAAAAATGCTGCACTCTCTCCACACCGACCCTCTGACAATGCTACACTCCCTCAACACTGATCCTCTGACAATGCTGCACACTCTCCATATTGTCCCTCTGACAATGATACACGCACACCAACCTGACCCTCTGACAATGCTGCACTCCCACCCACTGATCCTCTGGCAATGCTTCACTCCCACCATACTGACCCCCTGACAATTCTGAACTCCCTCAACACTGATCCTCTGACAATGCTGCACACTCTCCATACTGACCTTCTGACAATGATGCACTCACTCCACACTGACCCTCTGAAAATTCAGCACTTCCTCCACACTGACCCTCTGACAATGCTGCACTCCCTTCATACTGATCCTCTGACAATGCTGCACTCCCTCCACACTGATGCTCTGACAATGCTGAACTCCCTCCACACTGACCCTCTGATTATGCTGCAATCTCTCCACACTGACCCTCTGGCAATGATGCACTCCCTCCACACTGATCCTCTAAAAATGCTGCACTCTCTACACACTAAACCTCTGACAATGCGACACTCCCCCCACACTGATCCTCTGACAATGCTGCACTGTCTCCATACTGACCCTCTGACAATTCTGAACTCCGTTCACACTGATCCTCTGACAATGCTGCACTCCCTCCACACTGACCCTCCGACAATGCTGCACTCCCTTCATACTGACTCTCTGACAATGCTGCACTCCCTCCACACTGATCGTCTGACAATGCTGAACTCCCTCCACACTGACTATCTGAAAATGATGCACTCCCTCCACACTGACCCTCTGACAGTGCAGCACTCCCTCCACACAGATCCTCTGACAATGCTGCACTCCCTCCATACTGACTCTCTGACAAATCTGCACTCCCTCCATACTGACTTTCTGATAATGATGCACACCCTCCACACTGACCCTCTAACAATGCTGCACTCTCTACACACTGACCCTCTGACAATGCTGCACTACCTCCAGACTGATCCTCTGACAATGCTGCACTCCCTCCACACTGACTATCGGAAAATGAGGCACTCCCTCCACACTGACCCTCTGACAGTGCAGCACTCACTCCACACAGATCCTCTGACAGTAATGAACTCCCTCCACACTCACGTTCTGACAATGATGCACTCCCTCCACACTGATCATCTGACAATGCTGCACTCCCTCCAAATGAATCTCTGACAATTCTGAACTCCATTCACACTGATACTCTGACAATGCTGCACTCCCTTCATACTGATACTCTGACAATGCTGCACTCCCTCCACACTGATCCTCTGACAAGGCTGCACTCTCTCCACACTGACACTATGATAATGCTGCACTCCCTCCAAACTGATCCTCTGACAAAGCTCCACGCCCCCCATGCTGATCCTCTGACAATGCTGCACTCTCTACACACTGACCCTCTGACAATGCTGCACTCCCTCCATACTGATCCTCTGACAATGCTGCACTCCCTCAACACTGACTATCGGAAAATGATGCACTGCCTCCACACTGACCCTCTGACAGTGCAGCACTCACTCCACACAGATCCTCTGACAGTGATGAACTCCCTCCACACTCACGTTCTGACAATGATGCTCTCCCTCCACACTGATCATCTGACAATGCTGCACTCCCTCCACACTGATCCTCTGACAATGCTGCACTCCCCCCATACTGATCCTCAGACAATGCTGCACTCCCTCCACACTGACCCACTGACAATGCTGCACTCTCTCCACACTGAACCACTGTCAATGCTGCACTCCCTCAACATTGACCCTCTGACAATGCTGCACTCCCTCCATACAGACACTCTGACAATTCTGAACGCCCTCCACACTGATCCTCTAAAAATGCTGCACTCTCTCCACACCGACCCTCTGACAATGCTACACTCCCTCAACACTGATCCTCTGACAATGCTGCACACTCTCCATATTGTCCCTCTGACAATGATACACTCACTCCTCACTGACCCTCTGACAATGCTGCACTCCCACCCACTGATCCTCTGACAATGCTTCACTCCCTCCATACTGAGCCCCTGACAATTCTGAACTCCCTCCACACTGATCCTCTGACAATGCTGCCCTCCCACAACACTGACTCTCTGACAATGCTGCTCTCGCTTCATGCTGATCCTCTGACAATGCTGCACTCACTCCACACTGATCCTCTGACAATGCTGTAGTCACTCCATACTGACCCTCTGAAAATACTGCGCTCCCTCCACACTGATCTCTGAAAATGCTGCACTCCCTACATACTGACCCTCTGACAATTCTGAACTCCATCCACACTGATCCTCCGACAATGATGCACTCTATCCACACTGAACCTCTGACAATGCTGCACTCTCTCCACACTGAACCACTGTCAATGCTGCACTCCCTCCACACTGACCCTCTGACAATGCTGCACTCCCTCCATACAGACACTCTGACAATTCTGAACGCCCTCCACGCTGATCCTCTAAAAATGCTGCACTCGCTCCACACTGACCCTCTGACAATGCAACACACCCTCAACACTGATCCTCTGACAATGCGGCACTCTATCCATACTGACCCTCTGACAATGATGCACTCACTCCACACTGATCCTCTGACAATGCTGAGGTCACTCCATATTGACCTCTGAAAATGCTGCATTCACTCCACACTGATCCTCTGACAAGGCTGCACTCTATCCACACTGACCCTATGATAATGCTGCACTCCCTCCATCCTGATCCTCTGACAATGCTGCACTCCCCCCATACTGATCCTCTGACAATGCTGAACTCCCTCCACACTGACTATCTGAAAATGATGCACTCCCTCCACACTGACCCTCTGACAGTGCAGCACTCCCTCCACACAGATCCTCTGACAATGATGAACTCCCTCCACAATGACCCTCTAACAATGCTGCACTCTCTCCACACTGACTCTCTGACAATGCTGCACTCCCTCCACACTGATCCTCTGACAATTCTGCACTCTCTCCATACTGACGTTCTGACAATAATGCACTCACTCCACACTGACCCTCTGACAATTCTGCACTCTCTCTACACTGTACCAATGAAAATGCTGCACTCCCTCCATACTGACCCTCTGACAATTCTGAGCTCTATCCACACTGATCCTCTGACAATGCTGCACTCCCTCCACACTGATCCTCTGACAATGCTGTACTCGCTCCACACTGATCCTCTGACAAGGCTGCACACTCTCCACACTGACAATATGACAATGCTGCACTCCCTTCATACTGATACTCTGACAATGCTGCACTCCGTCCATACAGATAGTCTGACAATTCTGAACGCCCTCCACACTGATCCTCCTAAAATGCTGCCATCTCTCCACATAACCCTCTGACAATGCTACACTCCCTCAACACTGATCCTCTGACAATGCTGCACTCTCCCCATACTGACCCTCTGACAATGATGCACTCACTCCACACTGACCCTCTGACAATGCTGCACTCCCTCCCGACTGATCCTCTGACAATGCTTCACTCCCTCCACACTGACCCTCTGACAATTCTGAACTCCCTCCACACTGATCCTCTGACAATGATGCACTCCCTCCATACTGACCCTCGGACAATGCAGAACTCGCTTCATACTGATCCTCTGACAATGCTGCACTCCCTCCACACTGATCCTCTGACAATGCTGCAGTCACTCCATACTGACCCTCTGAAAATGCTGCACTCCCGCCACACTGATCCTCTGACAAGGCAGCACTCTCTCCACACTGACCCTATGATAATGCTGCACTCCCTCCACACTGACTCTCTGACAATTCAGAACTCCCTCCACACTGATCCTCTGACAATGCTGCACTCCAGCCACACTGACCCTCTGACAATGCTGCACTCCCTTCATCCTGACTCTCTGACAATGCTGCACTCCCTCCACACTGATCCTCTGACAATGCTGCACTCCCTCCACACTGACCCTCTGACAATGCTGCACTCCCTTCATACTGACTCTCTGACAATGCTGCACTCCCTCCACACTGATCCTCTGAAAATGCTGCACTCTCTCCACACTGACACCAGGATAATGCTGCACGGCCTCCACACTGACCCTCTGACAATGCTGCACTCCCTTCATACTGACTCTCTGACAATGCTGCACTCCCCCCATACTGATCCTCTGACAATGCTGCACTGCAACCATACTGATCCTCTGACAATGCTGCACTCTCTCCACACTGACCCTCTGACAATTCTGCACTCCCTCCACACTGACCCTCTGACAATGCTGCACTCCCTCCACACTGACGATCTGAAAATGCTGCACTCCCTCCACACTGACCCTCTGACAATGCTGCACTCCCCCCATACTGATCCTCTGACAATGCTGCACTCCCTCCACACTGACCCTCTGACAATTTTGCACTCCCTCCACACTGACCCTCTGACAATGCTGCACTCCCTTCCTACTGACTCTCTGACAATGCTGCACTCCCTCCACACTGATCCTCTGACAATGCTGCACTCCCTCCACACTGACCCTTTGACAATGCTGCACTCCCTTCATACTCACTCTCTGACAATGCTGCACTCCCTAAACACTGACCCTCTGACAATGCTGCTCTCCCTCCACACTGACTCTCTGACAATGCTGCACTCCCTTCATACTGACTCTCTCACAATGCTGCACTCCCTCCACACTGATCCTCTGAAAATGCTGCACTCTCTCCACACTGACACCAGGATAATGCTGCACGGCCTCCACACTGATCCTCTGACAATGCTGCACTCCCTCCACACTGTTCCTCTGACAATGCTGCATTCCCACCACACTGACCCTCTGTCAATGCTACACTCCGTCCACACTGACCCTCTGACAATGCTGCTCTCCCTCCATACTGAATCTCTGACAATGCTGCACACTCTCCACACTGACCCTCTAACAATGCTGCACTCTCTCCATACTGATCCTCTGACAAAGCTGCACTCCCTCCCCACTGACAATCTGAAAATTATGCCCTCCCTCCACACTGACCCTCTGACAGTGCAGCACTCCCTCCACACAGATCCTCTGACAATGATGAACTCCCTCCATACTGACATTCTGACAATGCTGCACTCCTTCCACACTGACCCTCTGACAAGGCTGCACTCCCTCCATACAGACCCTCTGACAATTCTGAACGCCCTCCACACTGATCCTCTAAAAATGCTGCACTCTCTCCACACTGACCCTCTGACAATGCGACACTCCCTCCACACTGATCCTCTGACAATGCTGCACTCTCTCCATACTGACCCTCTGACAATGATGCACTCACTCCACACTGACCCTCTGACAATGCTGCACTCCCTCCATACTGACCCTCTGACAATTCTGAACTCCCTACACACTGATCCTCTGACAATGCTGAACCCCCTCCACACTGACCCTCTGACAATGCTGCACTCCCTTATTACTGACTCTCTGACAATGCTGCACTCCCTTCACACTGATCCTCTGGAAATGCTGCACTCCCTACACACAGACACCAGGATAGTGCTACACGGCATCCACACTGATCCTCTGACAATGCTGCACTGCCCCCATACTGACCCTCTGACAATGCTGCACTCCCTCCACACTGACCCTCTGATAATGCTGCACTCCCTCCATACTGAATCTCTGACAATGCTGCACACCCTCCACACTGACTCTCTAACAATGCTGCACACCCTCCACACTGACCCTCTAACAATGCTGCACTCTCTCCACACTGACAATCTGAAAATGATGCCCTCCCTCCACACTGACCCTCTGACAGTGCAGCACTCCCTCCACACAGATCCTCTGACAATGATGAACTCCCTCCACACTAACTATCTGAAAATGATGCACTCCCTCCACACTGACCCTCTGACAGTGCAGCACTCCCTCCACACAGATCCTCTGACAATGATGAACTCCCACCACACTGACCCTCTGACAATGCTACACTCCCTCCACACTGATCCTCTGAAAATGCTGCTCTCTCTCCACACTGACCCTCTGACAATGCGACACTCCCTCCACACTGATCCTCTGACAATGCTGCACTCTCTCCAGACTGACGCTCTGACAATAATGCACTCACTCCACACTGACCCTCTGACAATTCTGCACTCTCTCTACACTGATCCAATGAAAATGCTGCACTCCCTCCATACTGACCCACTGACAATTCTGAACTCCATCCACACTGATCCTCTGACAATGCTTCACTCCCTCCACACTGAACCTCTGACAATGCTGTACTCCCTCCACACTGATCCACTGATAAGGCTGCACACTCTCCACACTGACCCTATGACAATGCTGCACTCCCTTCATACTGATACTCTGACAATGCTGCACTCCCTCCATACAGATACTCTGACAATTCTGAACGCCATCCACACTGATCCTCTAAAAATGCTGCACTCTCTCCACACTAACCCTCTGACAATGCGACACTCCCTCAACACTGATCCTCTGACAATGCTGCACTCTCTCCATACTGACCCTCTGAGAATGATGCACTCACTCCACACTGACCCTCTGACAATGCTGCACTCTCTCCATACTGACCGTCTGACAATGATGCACTCACTCCACACTGACCCTCTGACAATTCAGCACTCCCCCCACACTGAACCTCTGACAATGCTGCACTCCCTCCATACTGACCCTCTGACAATTCTGAACTCCCTACACACTGATCCTCTGACAATGCTGAACCCCCTCCACACTGACCCTCTGACAATGCTGCACTCCCTTATTACTGACTCTCTGACAATGCTGCACTCCCTTCACACTGATCCTCTGAAAATGCTGCACTCCCTACACACAGACACCAGGATAGTGCTACACGGCATCCACACTGATCCTCTGACAATGCTGCACTGCCCCCATACTGATCCTCTGACAATGCTGCACTCCCACCACACTGACCCTCTGACAATGCTGCACTCTCTCCAACTGACCCTCTGACAATGCTGCACTCCCTCCACACTGACCCTCTGACAATGCTGCACTCCCTCCATACTGAATCTCTGACAATGCTGCACACCCTCCACACTGACTCTCTAACAATGCTGCACACCCTCCACACTGACCCTCTAACAATGCTGCACTCTCTCCACACTGACAATCTGAAAATGATGCCCTCCCTCCACACTGACCCTCTGACAGTGCAGCACTCCCTCCACACAGATCCTCTGACAATGATGAACTCCCTCCACACTAACTATCTGAAAATGATGCACTCCCTCCACACTGACCCTCTGACAGTGCAGCACTCCCTCCACACAGATCCTCTGACAATGATGAACTCCCTCCACACTGATCCTCTGACAATGCTACACTCCCTCCACACTGATCCTCTGAAAATGCTGCACTCCCTCCATACTGATCCTCTGACAATGTTGCACTCCCTCCACACTGACAATCTGAAAATGATGCCCTCCCTCCACACTGACCTTCTGACAGTGCAGCACTCGCTCCACACAGATCCTCTGACAATGATGAACTCCCACCACACTGACCCTCTGACAATGCTACACTCCCTCCACACTGATCCTCTGAAAATGCTGCTCTCTCTCCACACTGACCCTCTGACAATGCGACATTCCCTCCACACTGATCCTCTGACAATGCTGCACTCTCTCCATACTGACGCTCTGACAATAATGCACTCACTCCACACTGACCCTCTGACAATTCTGCACTCTCTCTACACTGATCCAATGAAAATGCTGCACTCCCTCCATACTGACCCACTGACAATTCTGAACTCCATCCACACTGATCCTCTGACAATGCTTCACTCCCTCCACACTGAACCTCTGACAATGCTGTACTCCCTCCACACTGATCCACTGATAAGGCTGCACACTCTCCACACTGACCCTATGACAATGCTGCACTCCCTTCATACTGATACTCTGACAATGCTGCACTCCCTCCATACAGATACTCTGACAATTCTGAACGCCATCCACACTGATCCTCTAAAAATGCTGCACTCTCTCCACACTAACCCTCTGACAATGCGACACTCCCTCAACACTGATCCTCTGACAATGCTGCACTCTCTCCATACTGACCCTCTGAGAATGATGCACTCACTCCACACTGACCCTCTGACAATGCTGCACTCCCTTCCTACTGATCCTCTGACAATGCTTCACTCCCTCCAAACTGAGCCTCTGAGAATGCTGTACTCGCTCCACAATGATGCTCTGTAAAGGCTGCACACTCTCCACACTGACCCTAGGAAAATGCTGCATTCCCTTCATAATGATACTCTGACAATTCTGCACTACCTTCATACTGATACTCTGACAATGCTGCACTCCCTGCACACTGATCCTCTGATAAGGCTGCACTCTCTCCACACTGACACTATGATAATGCTGCACTCCCTCCAAACTGATCCTCTGACAAAGCTGCACGCCCCCCATACAGATCCTCTGACAATGCTGCACTCCCTCCACACTGACCCACTGACAATGCTGCACTCTCTCCACACTGACCCTCTAACAATGCTGCACTCTCTACACACTGAAGTTCTGACAATGCTGCACTCCCTCCATACTGATCCTCTGACAATGCTGCACTCCCTCAACACTGACTATCGGAAAATGATGCACTGCCTCCACACTGACCCTCTGACAGTGCAGCACTCACTCCACACAGATCCTCTGACAGTGATGAAATCCCTCCACACTCACCTTCTGACAATGATGCACTCCCTCAACACTGATCATCTGACAATGCTGCACTCCCTCCACATGAATCTCTGACAATTCTGAACTCCATCCAGACTGATCCTCTGAAAATGCTGCACTCCCTTCATACTGATACTCTGACAATGCTGCACTCCCTCCACACTGATCCTCTGACAATGCTGCACTCCCCCCATACTGACCCACTGACAATGCTGCACTCTCTCCACACTGAACCACTGTCAATGCTGCACTCCCTCCACATTGACCCTCTGATAATGCTGCACTCCCTCCATACAGACACTCTGACAATTCTGAACGCCCTCCACACTGATCCTCTAAAAATGCTGCTCTATCTCCAAACTGACCCTGTGACAATGCGACACTCCCTCAACACTGATCCTCTGACAATGCTGCACACTCTCCATATTGTCCCTCTGACAATGATACACTCACTCCACACTGACCCTCTGACAATGCTGCACTTCCACCCACTGATCCTCTGACAATGCTGCACTCTATCCACACTGAACCTCTGACAATGCAGCACTCCCTCCACAATGACCCTCTGACAATGCTGCACTCTATCCACACTGAACCTCTGACAATGCAGCACTCCCTCCACAATGACCCTCTGACAATGCTGCACTCTCTCCACACTGAACCACTGTCAATGCTGCACTCCCTCCACACTGACCCTCTGACAATGCTGCACTCCCTCCATACAGACACTCTGACAATTCTGAACGCCCTCCACACTGATCCTCTAAAAATGCTGCACTCTCTCCACACTGACCCTCTGACAATGCAACACTCCCTCCACACTGATCCTCTGACAATGCTGCACTCTCTCCATACTGACTTTCTGACAATAATGCACTCACTCCACACTGACCCTCTGACAATTCTGCACTCTCTCTACACTGATCCAATGAAAATGCTGCACTCCCTCCATACTGACCCTCTGACAATTCTGAAGTCCATCCACAATGATCCTCTGACAATGCTGCACTCCCTCCACACTGAACCTCTGACAATGCTGTACTCCCTCCACACTGATCCACTGACAAGGCGGCACACTCTCCACACTGACCGTATGACAATGCTGCACTCCCTCCATACAGATAGTCAGACAATTCTGAACGCCCTCCACACTGATCCTCCTAAAATGCTGCACTCTCTCCACATAACCCTCTGACAATGCTACACTCCCTCAACACTGATCCTCTGACAATGCTGCACTCTCTCCATACTGACCCTCTGACAATGATGCACTCACTCCACACTGACCCTCTGACAATGCTGCACTCCCTCCCTACTGATCCTCTGACAATGCTTCACTCCCTCCACACTGACCCTCTGACAATTCTGAACTCCCTCCACACTGATCCTCTGACAATGCTGCACTCCCTCCACACTGATCCTCTGACAATGCTGCAGTCACTCCATACAGACCCTCTGAAAATGCTGCACTCCCGCCACACTGATCCTCTGACAAGGCAGCACTGTCTCCACACTGACCCTATGATAATGCTGCACTCCCTCCGCACTGACCCTCTGACAATTCTGAACTCCCTCCACACTGATCCTCTGACAATGCTGCACTCCCTCCACACTGACGCTCTAACAATGCTGCACTCCCTTCATACTGACTCTCTGACAATGCTGCACTCCCTCCACACTGATCCTCTGAAAATGCTGCACTCTCTCCACACTGACACCAGGATAATGCTGCACGGCCTCCACACTGACCCTCTGACAATGCTGCACTGCAACCATACTGATCCTCTGACAATGCTGCACTCCCACCGCACTGACCCTTTGACAATGCTGCACTCCCTTCATACTGACACTCTGACAATGCTGCACTCCCTCCACACTGATCCTCTGAAAATGCTGCACTCACTCCACACTGACCCTCTGACAATTCTGCACTCCCTCCACACTGATCCTCTGAAAATGCTGCACTCTCTCCACACTGACCCTCTGACAGTGCAGCATTCCCTCCACACAGATCCTCTGACAATGATGAACTCCCTCCACACTGACCCTCTGACAGTGCAGCATTCCCTCCACACAGATCCTCTGACAATGCTACACTCCCTCCACACTAACTATCTGAAAATGATGCACTCCCTCCACACTGACACTCTGACAGTGCAGCTCTCCCTCCACACAGATCCTCAGACAATGATGAACTCCCTCCACACTGATCCTCTGACAATGCTGCATTCTCTCCATACTGACCCTCTGAGAATGATGCACTCACTCCACACTGACCCTCTGACAATGCTGCACTCCCTTCCTACTGATCCTCTGACAATGCTTCACTCACTCCAAACTGAGCCTCTGAGAATGCTGTACTCGCACCACAATGATCCTCTGTAATGGCTGCACACTCTCCACACTGACCCTAGGAAAATGCTGCATTCCCTTCATAATGATACTCTGACAATGCTGCACTACCTTCATACTGATACTCTGACAATGCTGCACTCCCTCCACACTGATCCTCTGATAAGGCTGCACTCTCTCCACACTGACACTATGATAATGCTGCACTCCCTCCAAACTGATCCTCTGACAAAGCTGCACGCCCCCCATACTGATCCTCTGACAATGCTGCACTCCCTCCACACTGACCCACTGACAATGCTGCACTCTCTCCACACTGACCCTCTAACAATGCGACACTCCCTCCACACTGATCCTCTGACAATGCTGCACTCTCTCCATACTGACGCTCTGACAATAATGCACTCCCTCCATACTGATCCTCTGACAATGCTGCACTCCCTCCACACTGACTATCTGACAATGCTGCACTCTCTCCATACTGACGCTCTGACAATAATGCACTCACTCCACACTGAGCCTCTGACAATTCTGCACTCTCTCTACACTGATCCAATGAAAATGCTGCACTCCCTCCATACTGACCCACTGACAATTCTGAACTCCATCCACACTGATCCTCTGACAATGCTGCACTCCCTTCACACTGATCCTCTGACAATGCTGCAGTCACTCCATACTGACCTCTGAAAATGCTGCACTCACTTCACACTGATCCTCTGACATGGCTTCACTCTCTCCACACTGACCCGATGATAATGCTGCACTCCCTCCATACTGATCCTCTGACAATGCTGCACTCCCCCCATACTGATCCTCTGACAATGCTGAACTCCCTCCACACTGAAATCTGATTATGCTGCACTCTCTCCACACTGACCCTCTGACAATGCAGCACTCCCTCTACACAGATCCTCTGACAATGCTGAACTCCCTCCATACTGACCCTCTGATTATGCTGCACTCTCTCCACACTGACCCTCTGACAATGCTGCACTCCCTCCACACTGACTATCTGATAATGATGCGATCCCTCCACACTGACCCTCTGACAGTGCAGCACTCCCTCCACACAGATCCTCTGACAATGATGAAATCCCTCCACACTGACCCTCTGACAATGCTGCACTCTCTCCACACTGACCCTCTGACAATGCTACACTCCCTCCACACTGATTCTCTGACAATGCTGCACTCTCTCCATACTGACGTTCTGACAATAATGCACTCACTCCACACTGACCCTCTGACAATTCTGCACTCTCTCTACACTGATCCAATGAAAATGCTGCACTCCCTCCACACTGAACCTCTGACAATGCTGTACACCCTCCACACTGATCCTCTGACAAGGCTGCACACTCTCCACACTGACCCGATGACAATGCTGCACTCCCTTCATACTGATACTCTGACAATGCTGCACACCCTCCATACAGAGAGTCTGACAATTCTGAACGCCCTCCACACTGATCCTCCTAAAATGCTGCACTCTCTCCACATAACCCTCTGACAATGCTACACTCCCTCAACACTGATCCTCTGACAATGCTGCACTCCCTCCCTACTGATCGTCTGACAATGCTTCAGTCCCTCCACACTGACCCTCTGACAATTCTGAACTCCCTCCACACTGATCCTCTGACAATGCCGCACTCCCTCCACACTGACCCTCTGACAATGCTGTACTCCCACCCACTGATCCTCTGACAATGCTGCACTCTATCCACACTGAACCTCTGACAATGCAGCACTCCCTCCACGCTGACCCTCTGACAATGCTGCACTCTCTCCACAATGAACCACTGTCAATGCTTCACTCCCTCCACACTGACCCTCTGACAATGCTGCACTCCCTCCATACAGACACTCTGTCAATTCTGAACGCCCTCCACACTGATCCTCTAAAAATGCTGCACTCGCTCCACACTGACCCTCTGACAATGCAACACACCCTCAACACTGATCCTCTGACAATGCGGCACTCTCTCCATACTGACCCTCTGACAATGATGCACTAACTCCACACTGACCCTCTGGCAATGCTGCACTCCCTCCCTACTGATCCTCTGACAATGCTACACTCCCTCCACACTGACCCTCTGACAATTGTGAACTCCCTCCACACTGATCCTCTGACAATGCTGCAATCCCTCCATACTGACCCTCGGACAATGCAGAACTCGCTTCATACTGATCCTCTGACAATGCTGCACTCCCTCCACACTGATCCTCTGACAATGCTGCAGTCACTCCATACTGACCCTCTGAAAATGCTGCACTCCCGCCACACTGATCCTCTGACAAGGCAGCACTCTCTCCACACTGACCCTCTGACAATTCTGAACTCCCTCCACACTGATCCTCTGACAATGCTGCACTCCCTCCACACTGACCCTCTGACAATGCTGCACTCCCTTCATACTGACTCTCTGACAATGCTGCACTCCCTCCACACTGATCCTCTGACAATGCTGCACTCCCTCCATAATGATCCTCTGTAAAGGCTGCACACTCTCCATTCTGAACCACTGTCAATGATGCACTCCCTCCACACTGACCCTCTGACAATGCTGCACTCCCTCCATACAGACACTCTGTCAATTCTGTACGCCCTCCAAACTGATCCTCGAAAAATGCTGCACTCTCTCCACACTGACCCTCTGACAATGCTACACTCCCTCAACACTGATCCTCTGACAATGCGGCACTCTCTCCATACTGACCCTCTGACAATGCCGCACTCCCTCCCTACTGATCCTCTGACAATGCTGCACTCCCTCCATACTGACCCTCTGACAATTCTGAACTCCCTCCTCACTGATCCTCTGACAATGCTGCACTCCCTGCACACTGACCCTCTGACAATGTTGCACTCGCTTCATACTCATCCTCTGACAATGCTGCACTCCCTCCACACTGATCCTCTGACAATGCTGCAGTCACTCCATACTGATCCTCTGACAATGCTGCACTCCCCCCATACTGATCCTCTGACAATGCTGAACTCCCTCCATACTGACCCTCTGATTATGCTGCACTCTCTCCACACTGACCCTCTGACAATGCTGCACTCCCTCCACACTGACTATCTGATAATGATGCGATCCCTCCACACTGACCCTCTGACAGTGCAGCACTCCCTCCACACAGATCCTCTGACAATGATGGACTCCCTCCACACTGACCCTCTGACAATGCTGCACTCTCTCCACACTGACCCTCTGACAATGCAACACTCCCTCCACACTGATCCTCTGACAATTCTGCACTCTCTCTACACTGATCCAATGAAAATGCTGCACTCCCTCCATACTGACCCTCTGACAATTCTGAACTCCATCCACACTGATCCTCTGACAATGCTGCACTCCCTCCACACAGAACCTCTGACAATGCTGTACTCCCTCCACACTGATCCTCTGACAAGGCTGCACTCTCTCCATACTGACGTTCTGACAATAATGCACTCACTCCACACTGACCCTCTGACAATTCTGCACTCTCACTACACTGATCCAATGAAAATGCTGCACTCCCTCCATACTGACCCTCTGACAATTCTGAACTCCATCCACACTGATCCTCTGACAATGCTGCACTCCCTCCACACATAACCTCTGACAATGCTGTACTCCCTCCACACTGATCCTCTGACAAGGCTGCACACCCTCCATACAGATAGTCTGACAATTCTGAACGCCCTCCACACTGATCCTCCTAAAATGCTGCAGTCTCTCCACATAACCCTCTGACAATGCTGCACTCCCTCCCTACTGATCGTCTGACAATGCTTCACTACCTCCACACTGACCCTCTGACAATTCTGAACTCCCTCCACACTGATCCTCTGACAATGCCGCACTCCCTCCACACTGACCCTCTGACAATTCTGAACTCCCTCCACACTGATCCTCTGACAATGCTGCACTCTCTCCATACTGACGCTCTGACAATAATGCACTCACTCCACACTGACCCTCTGACAATTCTGCACTCTCTCTGCACTGATCCACTGAAAATGCTGCACTCCCTCCATACTGTCCCTCTGACAATTCTGAACTCCATCCACACTGATCCTCTGATTATGCTGCACTCCCTCCACACTGAACCTCTGACAATGCTACACTCCCTTCATACTGATACTCTGACAATGCTGCACTCCCTCCACACTGATCCTCTGACAAGGCTGCACTCTCTCCTCACTGACCCTATGATAAAGCTGCACTCCCTCCACTCTGATCCTCGGACAATGTTGCACTCCCTCCACACCGACTATTTGAAAATGCTGCACTCTCTCCACACTGACCCTCTGACAATGCTACACTCCCTTCATACTGATACTCTGACAATGCTGCACTCCCTCCACACTGATCCTCTGACAAGGCTGCACTCTCTCCTCACTGACCCTATGATAAAGCTGCACTCCCTCCACTTCGATCCTCTGACAATGCTGCACTCCCAACATACTGATCCTCTGACAATGCTGCACTTCCTCCACACTGACACACTGACAATGCTGCACTCTCCCCACACAGAACCACTGTCAATGCTGGACTCCCTCCACACTGACCCTCTGACAATGCTGCACTCCCTCCATACAGACACTCTGACAATTCTGAACGCCCTCCACACTGATCCTCGAAAAATGCTGCACTCTCTCCACACAAACCCTCTGACAATGCTACACTCCTTCAACACTGATCCTCTGACAATGCTGCAAACTCTCCATACTGATCCTCTGACAATGCTGCACTCCCCCCATACTGATCTTCTGACAATGCTGAACTCCCTCCACACTGACCCTCTGATTATGCTGCACTCTCTCCACACTGACCCTCTGACAATGCTGCACTCCTTCCACACTGACCCTCTGACAAGGCTGCACTCCCTCCATACAGACCCTCTGACAATTCTGAACGCCCTCCACGCTGATCCTCTAAAAATGCTGCACTCTCTCCACACTGACCCTCTGACAATGCGACACTCCCTCCACGCTGATCCTCTGACAATGCTGCACTCCCTCCATACTGACCCTCTGACAATTCTGAACTCCCTACACACTGATCCTCTGACAATGCTGAACTCCCTCCACACTGACCCTCTGACAATGCTGCACTCCCTTCATACTGATCCTCTGACAATGCTGCACTCCCTCCACACTAATCCTCTGAAAATGCTGCACACTCTCCACACTGACACCAGGATAATGCTACACGGCATCCACACTGATCCTCTGACAATGCTGCACTGCCCCCATACTGATCCTCTGACAATGCTGCACTCCCACCACACTGACCCTCTGACAAATCTGCACTCTCTCCACACTGACCCACTGACAGTGCAGCACTCCCTCCACACAGATTCTCTGACAATGATGAACTCCCTCCATACTGATCCTCGGACAATGTTGCACTCCCTCCACACTGACTATTTGAAAATGATGCACTCCCTCCACACTGACCTTCTGACAGTGCAGCACTCCCTCCACACAGATTTTTGACAATGATGAACTCCCACCACACTGACCCTCTGACAATGCTCCACTCCCCCCACACTGATCCTCTGAAAATGCTGCACTCTCTCCACACTGACCCTCTGACAATGCTACACACCCTCCACCCTGATAATCTGACAATGCTGCACTCTCTCCATACTGTCGCTCTGACAATAATGCACTCACTCCACACTGACCCTCTTACAATTCTGCACTCTCTCTACACTGATCCAATGAAAATGCTGCAGTCCATCCATACTGACCCTCTGACAATTCTGAACTCCATCCACACTGATCCTCTGACAATGCTGCACTCCCTCCACACTGAACCTCTGACAATGCTGTACTCCCTCCACACTGATCCACTGACATAGCTGCACACTCTCCACACTGACCCTATGACAATGCTGCACTCCCTTCATACTGATACTCTGACAATGCTGCACTCCCTCCATACAGATACTCTGACAATTCTGAACGCCCTCCACACTGATCCTCTAAAAATGCTGCACTCTCTCCACACTAACCCTCTGACAATGCTACACTCCCTCAACACTGATCGTCTGACAATGCTGCACTCTCTCCATACTGACCCTCTGACAATGATGCACTCACTCCACACTGACCCTGTGACAATGCTGCACTCCCTTCCTACTGATCCTCTGACAATGCTTCACTCCCTCCACACTGAACCTCTGAGAATGCTGTACTCCCTCCACAATGATCCTCTGTAAAGGCTGCACACTCTCCACACTGATCCTCTGACAATGATGCAGTAAATCCATACTGACCCTCTGAAAATGCTGCACTCCCTCCACACTGATCCTCTGACACGGCTGCACTCCCTCCACACTGACCCTCTGACAATGCTGAACTCCCTCCATACTGAAACTCTGACAATGCTGCACACCCTCCACACTGACCCTCTAACAATCCTGCACTCTCTCCTCACTGACCCTCTGACAATGCGACACTACCTCCACACTGATCCTCTGACAATGCTGCACTCTCTCCACACTGACCCTCTGACAATGCTGAACTCCCTCCACACTGACCCTCTGATTATGCTGCACTCTCGCCACACTGCCCCTCTGACAATGCTGCACTCCTTCCACACTGACCCTCTGACATTGCTGCACTCCCTCCATATAGACCCTCTGACAATTCTGAACGCCCTCCGCACTGATCCTCTAAAAATGCTGCACTGTCTCCACACTGACCCTCTGACAATGCGACACTCCCTCCACACTGATCCTCGGACAATGCTGCACTCTCTCCATACTAACCCTCTGACAATGCTGCACTCCTTCCGTACTGACACTCTGACAATGCTGCACTCCCTTCATACTGACTCTCTGACAATTCTGAACTCCCTCCACACTGATCCTCTGACAATGCTACACTCCCTTCATACTGACTCTCTGACAATGCTGCACGGCCTCCACAGTGATCCTCTGACAATGCTGCACTCCCACCATACTGACCCTCTGACAATGCTGCACACTCTCCACACTGACCCTCTGACAATGCTGCACTCCCTCCACACTGACCCTCTGACAATGCTGCACTCCCTCCATACTGAATCTCTGACAATGCTGCATACCCTCCACAATGACCATCTAACAATGCTGCACTCTCTCCACACTGACCCTCTGACAATGCTGCACTCCCTCCATACTGAATCTCTGACAATGCTGCATACCCTCCACAATGACCATCTAACAATGCTGCACTTTCTCCACACTGACCCTCTGACAATGCTGCACTCCCTCCATACTGATCCTCTGACAATGCTGCACTCCCTCCACACTGAGTAACTGAAACTGATGCACTCCCTTCTCACTGACCCTCTGACAGTGCAACACTCCCTCCACACAGATCCTCTGACAATGATGAACTCCCTCCACACTGACCCTCTGACAATGCTGCACTCCCTCCACTCTGACTATCTGAAAATGATGCACCCTCTCCACACTGACCCTCTGACAATGCTACACTCCCTCCACACTGATCCTCTGACAATGCTGCACTCCCCCCATACTGATCCTCTGACAATGCTGCACTCCCTCCACACTTACCCTCTGACAATGCTGCACCCCCTCCATACAGACACTCTGACAATTCTGAACGCCCTCCACACTGATCCTCTAAATATGCTGCACTCTCTCCACACTGACCCTCTGACAATGCTACACTCCCTCAACACTGATCCTCTGACAATGCTGCACACTCTCCATACTGACCCTCTGACAATGATGCACTCACTCCACACTGACCCACTGACAATGCTGCACTCCCTCCATACTGACTCTCTGACAATTCTGAACTCCCTCCACGTTGATCCATTGACAACGCTGCACTCCCTCAATACTGACCCTCTGACAATGCTGCACTCCCTTCATACTGACCCTCTGACAATGCTGCACTCCCTCTCCACTGATCCTCTGACAATGCTGCAGTAACTCCATACTGACCCTGTGAAAATGCTGCACTCCCTCCACACTGATCCTCTGACAAGGCTGCACTCTCTCCACACTGACCCTATGATAATGCTGCACTCCCTCCATACTGATCCTCTCACAATGCTGCAATCCCCTCATACTGATCCTCTGACAATGCTGAATTCCTCCACACTGACCCTCTGATTATGCTGCACTCTCTCCACACTGAACCGATGACAATATTGCACTCCCTCCACACTGACCCTCTGACAATGCTGCACTCCCTCCATACAGACCCTCTGACAATTCTGAACGCCCTCTACACTGATCCTCCAAAAATGCTGCAATCTCTCCACACGGACCCTCTGAAAATGCGACACTCCCTCCACACTGATCCTGTGACAATGCTGCACTCTCTCCATTCTGACCCTCTGACAATGATGCACTCTCTCCACACTGACCCTCTGACAATTCAGCACTCCCTCCACACTGACCCTCTGACAATGCTGCACTCTCTCCACCCTGACCATCTGACAATGCTGCACTCCCTCCACACTGACCCTCTGTTAATGCTGCACTCTGTTCATACTGACTCCCTGACAATGCTGCACTCCCTCCACACCGATCCTCTGAAAATGCTACACTCTCTCCACACTGACACGATCATAATGCTGCACTCTCTCCACACTGATTCTCTGACAATGCTGCACTGCCCCCATACTGATCCTCTGACAATGCTGCACTCCCTCCACACTGACCCTCTGACAATTCTGCACTCTCTCCACACTGACCCTCTGACAATGCTGCACTCCCTCTACACTGACCCTCAGACAATGTTGCACTCCCTCCATACTGAATCTCTGACAATGCTGCACACCCTCCACACTGACCCTCTAACAATGCTGCACTCCCTCCACACTGACTATCTGAAACTGATACACTCCCTCCACACTGACCCTCTGACAGTGCAGCACTCCCTCCACACAGATCCTCTGACAGTGCAGCACTGCCTTCACACAGATCCTCTGACAATAATGAACTCCCTCCACACTGACCCTCTGACAGTGCTGCACTCGCTCCTCACTGACCCTCTGACAAAGCTGCACTCCCTTCATACTGACTCTCTGACAATGCTGCACACCCTCCACACTGACCCTCTAACAATGCTGCACTCTCTCCACACTTAACCTCTGTCAATGGGGAAATCCCTCCATACTGATCCTCTGACAATGATGAACTCCCTCCATACTGACTATCTGAAAATGATGCACTCCCACCACACTGACCCTCTGACAGTGCAGCATTCCCTCCACACAGATCCTCTGACAATGATGAACACCCTCCACACTGACCTTCTGACAATGCTACACTCCCTCCACACAGATCCTCTGACAATGTCGCACTCTCTCCATACTGACGCTCTGTCAATAATGCACTCACTCTACACTGAACCTCTGATAATGCTGCAATCCCTCCATACTGACCCTCTGACAATTCTGAACTCCCTCCACACTGATCCTCTGTCAATGCTGCACTACCTCCACACTGACCCTCTGTTAATGCTGCAATCAGTTCATACTGACTCCCTGACAATGCTGCACTCCCTCCACACTGATCCTCTGAAAATGCGGCAATCTCTCCACACTGACCCTCTGACAACGCTACACTCCCTCCACACTGATCCTCTGAAAATGCTGCGCTCTCTCCATACTGACGCTCTGACAATAATGCACTCACTCCACACTGACACTCTGACAATTCTGCCCTCTCTCTACACTGATCGACTGAAAATGCTGCACTCCCTCCATACTGACCCTCGGACAATTCTGAACTCCATCCACACTGATCCACTGACAATGCTGCACTCCCTCCACACTGAACATCTAACAATGCTGCCCTCCCTTCATACTGATACTCTGACAATGCCGCACTCCCTCCACACTGATCCTCTGACAAGGCTGCACTCTCTCCACACTGACCTTATGATAATGTTGCACTCCCTCCACACTGATCCTCTGACAGTGCTGCACTCCCTCCACAATGACCCACTGACAATGCTGCACGCTCTCCACACTGAACCACTGTCAATGCTGCACTCCCTCCACACTGACCATCTGACAATGCTGCACTCCCTCCATACAGACACTCTGACAATTCTGAACGCCCTCCACACTGATCCTCTAAAAATGCTGCACTCTCTCCACACTGATCCTCTGACAAGGCTGCACTCTCTCCACACTGACCCTATGATAATGCTGCACGCCCTCCACAATGAGCCTCTGACAATGCTGCACTCCCTTCATACTGATCCTCTGACAATGCTGCACTCCCTGCACACTGACCCTCTGAAAATGCTGCACTCCCTCCACACTGATCCTCTGACAAGGCTGCACTCTCTCCACACTGACCCTATGATAATGCTGCACGCCCTCCACACTGAGCCTCTAACAATGCTGCACTCTCTCCACACTGACCCTCTGACAATGCTGCAATCCCTCCACGCTCACTATCTGAACATGATGCACTGCCTCCACACTGACCCTCTGAAAGTGCAGCACTCACTCCACATATATCCTCTGACAGTGATGAACTCCCTCCACACTGACCTTCTGACAATGCTGCACTCCCTCCACACTGATCATCTGACAATGCTGCATTCTTTCCAAATGAATCTCTGACAATGCTACACTCTCTCCACACTGACCCTCCGACAATGCTACACTCCCTCCACACTGATCCTCTAACAATGCAGGACTCTCACCACACTGATCCTCCGAAAATGCTGCACTCTCTCCACACTGTCCCTCTGACAATGCTCCACTCCCTCCACACTGATCCTCCTACTATGCTGCACCCTTCTCCGTACTGACGCTCTGACAATAATGCACTCACTCCACACTTATCCTCTGACAATGCTGCACTCCATTCATACTGATCCTCTCACAATGCTGCTGTCACTCCACACTGACCCTCTGACAACGCTGCACTCCCTCCACACTATCCTCTGACAATGCTGCACACTCTCCATACTGACCGTCTGACAATGATGCACTCACTCCACACTGACCCTCTGACAATTCAGCACTCACTCCACACTGACCCTCTGACAATGATGCACTCACTCCACACTGACCCTCTGACAATTCAGCACTCCCTCCACACTGACAGTCTGACAATGCTGCACTCCCTCCACACCGATCCTCTGAAAATGCTACACTCCCTCCGCACTGATCCACTGTCAGTGCAGCACTCCCTCCACACTGATCCTCTGACAATGCTGCACTCCCTCCATACTGATCCTCTGAGAGTGCTGCACTCCCTCCACATAGACTACCTGAAAATGATGCACTCCCTGCACACAGACCTTCTGACAGTGCAGCACTCCCTCCACACAGATCCTCTGACAATGATGCACTCCCTCAACAGTGACGTTCTAACAATGCTGCACTCCCTCCACACTGATCCTCTGACAATGCTGCACTCCCTCCATACTGATCCACTTTCAGTGCAGCACTCCCTCTACACTGATCATCTGACAATGCTGCGCTCCCTCCACATGAATATCTGACAATGCTGCACACTCTCCACACTGACCCTCTGTCAATGCTGCACTCCCTCCACACTGATCCTCTGACAATGCTGCACTCCCTCCGCAAAAATCTCTGACAATGCTGCACACTCTCCACACTGACCCTCTGACAATCCTGCATTCCCTCCAATCTGAACCTCTGATAATTCTGAACTCAATCCAAACTGATCCTCTGACAATGCTGCACTCCCTCCACACTGATCCTCTGACAAGGCTGTACACTCTCCACACTGACCCTTTGACAATGCTGCACTCCCTCCATACAGATACTCTGACAATTCTAAACGCCATCCACACTGATCCTCTAATAATGCTGCACTCTCTCCACACTAACTCTGACAATGCGACACTCCCTCAACACTGATCCTCTGACAATGCTGCACTCTCTCCATAATGACCCTCTGACAATGATGCACTTACTCCACACTGACCCTCTGACAATGCTGCACTCCCTCCCCAGTAATCCTCTGACAATGCTTCACTCCCTCCACACTGACCCTCTGACAATTCTGAACTCCCTCCACACTGACACTCTGACAATGCTGCACTCGCTTCGTACTGATCCTCTGACAATGCTGCACTCCCTCCACACTGATCCTCTTACAATGCTGCAGTCACTCCATACTGACCCTCTGAAAATGCTGCACTCCCTCCACACTGATCCTCTGACAATGCTGCACTCCTTCCACACTGACCCTCTGACAATGCTGTACTCCTTCCACACTGACCCTATGACAATGCTGCTCTCCCTCCACACTGACTATCTGAAAATGCTGGACTCCCTCCACACTGACTCTCTGACAGTGCAGCGCTCCCACCACACAGAACCTCTGACAATGCTGCACTCCCTCTACACTGATCCTCTAACAATGCTGCACTACCTCCACACTGATCCTGTGTCAGTGCAGCACTCCCTCCACACTGATCCTCTGACAATGCTGCACTCCCTCCATACTGATCCTCTGACAATGCTGCACTCCCTCCACACTGACCCACTGTCAGTGCAGCACTCCCTCCACACTGATCATCTGACAATACTGCACTCCCTCCACACTGATCCTCTAACAATGCTGCACTCTCTCCACACTGACGCTCTGACAATGCGACACTCCCTCCACACTGATCCTCTGACAATGCTGCACTCTCTCCATACTGACGCTCTGACAATAATGCACTCACTCCACACTGACCCTCTAATAATTCTGCACTCCCTCCACACTGATCCTCTGAGAATGCTGCACTCCCTCCATATAGACCCTCTGACAATGCTGAACTCCGTCCACACTGATCCTCTTACAATGCTGCACTCCATCCACACTGAACCTCTGACAATGCTGTACTCCCTTCATACTAACGCTCTGACAATACTGCACTCCCTCCGCACTGATCCTCTGACAATGCTGCACACTCTCCATACTGACGCTCAGACAATGATGCAATCACTCCACACTGACCCTCTGACAATTCTGTACTCCCTCCACACTGATTCTCTGACAATTCTGAACTCCCCACATACTGACCCTCTGACAATGCTGCACTCCCTCCACACTGACACTCTGACAGTGCAGCACTCCCTCCATACTGATCGTCTGACAATGCTGCACTCTCTCCACACTGTTCCTCTGACAAGGCTGCACTCTCTCCACACTGATCCTCTGACAATTCTGCACTCTCTCCACACTGATCCTCTGATAATGCTGCACTCCCTCCAGACTGACCCTCTGACAATGCTGCACTTCGACAACGCTGATATTCTAACAATGCTGCACTCCCTCCACACTGACCCTATGAGAATGCTGCACTCCCTCCATACTGACCCTCTGACAATGCTGCTCTCCCTCCACACTAACCCTCTGACAATGCTGCACTCTATCCACACTGACCCACTGACAATGCTGCACTCCCTCCATACTGATCCTCTGACAATGCTGCAATCCCTCCCCACTGACTCTCTGACAATGCTGCACTCCCTTCATACTGACTCTCTGACAATGCTGCACTCCCTCCACACTGACCCTCTGACAATTCTGCACACTCTCCATACTGACCCTCTGACAATGCTGCACTCTCTCCACACTGACCCTCTGACAATGCTGCACTCCCTCCACACTGTACCCCTGACAATGCTGCACTCTCTCCACACCGATCCTCTGACAATGCTGCACTCCCTCCACACTGAACATCTAACAATGCTGCCCTCCCTTCATACTGATACTCTGACAATGCCGCACTCCCTCCACACTGATCCTCTGACAAGGCTGCACTCTCTCCACACTGACCCTATGATAATGTTGCACTCCCTCCACACTGATCCTCTGACAATGCTGCACTCCCCCATACTGATCCTCTGACAGTGCTGCACTCCCTCCACAATGACCCACTGACAATGCTGCACGCTCTCCACACTGAACCACTGTCAATGCTGCACTCCCTCCACACTGACCATCTGACAATGCTGCACTCCCTCCATACAGACACTCTGACAATTCTGAACGCCCTCCACACTGATCCTCTAAAAATGCTGCACTCTCTCCACACTGATCCTCTGACAAGGCTGCACTCTCTCCACACTGACCCTATGATAATGCTGCACGCCCTCCACACTGAGCCTCTGACAATGCTGCACTCCCTCCATACTGATCCTCTGACAATGCTGCACTCCCTGCACACTGACCCTCTGAAAATGCTGCACTCCCTCCACACTGATCCTCTGACAAGGCTGCACTCTCTCCACACTGACCCTATGATAATGCTGCACGCCCTCCACACTGAGCCTCTAACAATGCTGCACTCTCTCCACACTGACCCTCTGACAATGCTGCAATCCCTCCACGCTGACTATCTGAACATGATGCACTGCCTCCACACTGACCCTCTGAAAGTGCAGCACTCACTCCACACATATCCTCTGACAGTGATGAACTCCCTCCACACTGACCTTCTGACAATGCTGCACTCCCTCCACACTGATCATCTGACAATGCTGCATTCTTTCCAAATGAATCTCTGACAATGCTACACTCTCTCCACACTGACCCTCCGACAATGCTACACTCCCTCCACACTGATCCTCTAACAATGCAGGACTCTCACCACACTGATCCTCCGAAAATGCTGCACTCTCTCCACACTGTCCCTCTGACAATGCTCCACTCCCTCCACACTGATCCTCCTACTATGCTGCACCCTTCTCCGTACTGACGCTCTGACAATAATGCACTCACTCCACACTTATCCTCTGATAATGCTGCACTCCATTCATACTGATCCTCTCACAATGCTGCTGTCACTCCACACTGACCCTCTGACAACGCTGCACTCCCTCCACACTATACTCTGACAATGCTGCACACTCTCCACACTGACCCTCTGACAATTCAGCACTCCCTCCACACTGACCCTCTGACAATGATGCACTCACTCCACACTGACCCTCTGACAATTCAGCACTCACTCCACACTGACCCTCTGACAATGATGCACTCACTCCACACTGACCCTCTGACAATTCAGCACTCCCTCCACACTGACAGTCTGACAATGCTGCACTCCCTCCACACCGATCCTCTGAAAATGCTACACTCCCTCCACACTGATCCTCTGACAATGCTGCACTCCCTCCATACTGATCCTCTGAGAGTGCTGCACTCCCTCCACATAGACTACCTGAAAATGATGCACTCCCTGCACACAGACCTTCTGACAGTGCAGCACTCCCTCCACACAGATCCTCTGACAATGATGCACTCCCTCAACAGTGACGTTCTAACAATGCTGCACTCCCTCCACACTGATCCTCTGACAATGCTGCACTCCCTCCATACTGATCCACTTTCAGTGCAGCACTCCCTCTACACTGATCATCTGACAATGCTGCGCTCCCTCCACATGAATATCTGACAATGCTGCACACTCTCCACACTGACCCTCTGTCAATGCTGCACTCCCTCCACACTGATCCTCTGACAATGCTGCACTCCCTCCACATGAATCTCTGACAATGCTGCACACTCTCCACACTGACCCTCTGACAATCCTGCATTCCCTCCATCCTGAACCTCTGATAATTCTGAACTCAATCCAAACTGATCCTCTGACAATGCTGCACTCCCTCCACACTGATCCTCTGACAAGGCTGTACACTCTCCACACTGACCCTTTGACAATTCTGCACTCCCTTCATACTGATACTCTGACAATGCTGCACTCCCTCCATACAGATACTCTGACAATTCTAAACGCCATCCACACTGATCCTCTAATAATGCTGCACTCTCTCCACACTAACTCTGACAATGCGACACTCCCTCAACACTGATCCTCTGACAATGCTGCACTCTCTCCATAATGACCCTCTGACAATGATGCACTTACTCCACACTGACCCTCTGACAATGCTGCACTCCCTCCCCAGTAATCCTCTGACAATGCTTCACTCCCTCCACACTGACCCTCTGACAATTCTGAACTCCCTCCACACTGACACTCTGACAATGCTGCACTCGCTTCGTACTGATCCTCTGACAATGCTGCACTCCCTCCACACTGATCCTCTTACAATGCTGCAGTCACTCCATACTGACCCTCTGAAAATGCTGCACTCCCTCCACACTGATCCTCTGACAATGCTGCACTCCTTCCACACTGACCCTCTGACAATGCTGTACTCCTTCCACACTGACCCTATGACAATGCTGCTCTCCCTCCACACTGACTATCTGAAAATGCTGGACTCCCTCCACACTGACTCTCTGACAGTGCAGCGCTCCCACCACACAGAACCTCTGACAATGCTGCACTCCCTCTACACTGATCCTCTAACAATGCTGCACTACCTCCACACTGATCCTGTGTCAGTGCAGCACTCCCTCCACACTGATCCTCTGACAATGCTGCACTCCCTCCATACTGATCCTCTGACAATGCTGCACTCCCTCCACACTGACCCACTGTCAGTGCAGCACTCCCTCCACACTGATCATCTGACAATACTGCACTCCCTCCACACTGATCCTCTAACAATGCTGCACTCTCTCCACACTGACGCTCTGACAATGCGACACTCCCTCCACACTGATCCTCTGACAATGCTGCACTCTCTCCATACTGACGCTCTGACAATAATGCACTCACTCCACACTGACCCTCTAATAATTCTGCACTCCCTCCACACTGATCCTCTGAGAATGCTGCACTCCCTCCATATAGACCCTCTGACAATGCTGAACTCCGTCCACACTGATCCTCTTACAATGCTGCACTCCATCCACACTGAACCTCTGACAATGCTGTACTCCCTTCATACTAACGCTCTGACAATACTGCACTCCCTCCGCACTGATCCTCTGACAATGCTGCACACTCTCCATACTGACGCTCAGACAATGATGCAATCACTCCACACTGACCCTCTGACAATTCTGTACTCCCTCCACACTGATTCTCTGACAATTCTGAACTCCCCACATACTGACCCTCTGACAATGCTGCACTCCCTCCACACTGACACTCTGACAGTGCAGCACTCCCTCCATACTGATCGTCTGACAATGCTGCACTCTCTCCACACTGTTCCTCTGACAAGGCTGCACTCTCTCCACACTGATCCTCTGACAATTCTGCACTCTCTCCACACTGATCCTCTGATAATGCTGCACTCCCTCCAGACTGACCCTCTGACAATGCTGCACTTCGACAACGCTGATATTCTAACAATGCTGCACTCCCTCCACACTGACCCTATGAGAATGCTGCACTCCCTCCATACTGACCCTCTGACAATGCTGCTCTCCCTCCACACTAACCCTCTGACAATGCTGCACTCTATCCACACTGACCCACTGACAATGCTGCACTCCCTCCATACTGATCCTCTGACAATGCTGCAATCCCTCCCCACTGACTCTCTGACAATGCTGCACTCCCTTCATACTGACTCTCTGACAATGCTGCACTCCCTCCACACTGACCCTCTGACAATTCTGCACACTCTCCATACTGACCCTCTGACAATGCTGCACTCTCTCCACACTGACCCTCTGACAATGCTGCACTCCCTCCACACTGTACCCCTGACAATGCTGCACTCTCTCCACACCGATCCTCTGACAATGCTGCACTCCCTCCACACTGAACATCTAACAATGCTGCCCTCCCTTCATACTGATACTCTGACAATGCCGCACTCCCTCCACACTGATCCTCTGACAAGGCTGCACTCTCTCCACACTGACCCTATGATAATGTTGCACTCCCTCCACACTGATCCTCTGACAATGCTGCACTCCCCCATACTGATCCTCTGACAGTGCTGCACTCCCTCCACAATGACCCACTGACAATGCTGCACGCTCTCCACACTGAACCACTGTCAATGCTGCACTCCCTCCACACTGACCATCTGACAATGCTGCACTCCCTCCATACAGACACTCTGACAATTCTGAACGCCCTCCACACTGATCCTCTAAAAATGCTGCACTCTCTCCACACTGATCCTCTGACAAGGCTGCACTCTCTCCACACTGACCCTATGATAATGCTGCACGCCCTCCACACTGAGCCTCTGACAATGCTGCACTCCCTCCATACTGATCCTCTGACAATGCTGCACTCCCTGCACACTGACCCTCTGAAAATGCTGCACTCCCTCCACACTGATCCTCTGACAAGGCTGCACTCTCTCCACACTGACCCTATGATAATGCTGCACGCCCTCCACACTGAGCCTCTAACAATGCTGCACTCTCTCCACACTGACCCTCTGACAATGCTGCAATCCCTCCACGCTGACTATCTGAACATGATGCACTGCCTCCACACTGACCCTCTGAAAGTGCAGCACTCACTCCACACATATCCTCTGACAGTGATGAACTCCCTCCACACTGACCTTCTGACAATGCTGCACTCCCTCCACACTGATCATCTGACAATGCTGCATTCTTTCCAAATGAATCTCTGACAATGCTACACTCTCTCCACACTGACCCTCCGACAATGCTACACTCCCTCCACACTGATCCTCTAACAATGCAGGACTCTCACCACACTGATCCTCCGAAAATGCTGCACTCTCTCCACACTGTCCCTCTGACAATGCTCCACTCCCTCCACACTGATCCTCCTACTATGCTGCACCCTTCTCCGTACTGACGCTCTGACAATAATGCACTCACTCCACACTTATCCTCTGACAATGCTGCACTCCATTCATACTGATCCTCTCACAATGCTGCTGTCACTCCACACTGACCCTCTGACAACGCTGCACTCCCTCCACACTATACTCTGACAATGCTGCACACTCTCCACACTGACCCTCTGACAATTCAGCACTCCCTCCACACTGACCCTCTGACAATGATGCACTCACTCCACACTGACCCTCTGACAATTCAGCACTCACTCCACACTGACCCTCTGACAATGATGCACTCACTCCACACTGACCCTCTGACAATTCAGCACTCCCTCCACACTGACAGTCTGACAATGCTGCACTCCCTCCACACCGATCCTCTGAAAATGCTACACTCCCTCCACACTGATCCTCTGACAATGCTGCACTCCCTCCATACTGATCCTCTGAGAGTGCTGCACTCCCTCCACATAGACTACCTGAAAATGATGCACTCCCTGCACACAGACCTTCTGACAGTGCAGCACTCCCTCCACACAGATCCTCTGACAATGATGCACTCCCTCAACAGTGACGTTCTAACAATGCTGCACTCCCTCCACACTGATCCTCTGACAATGCTGCACTCCCTCCATACTGATCCACTTTCAGTGCAGCACTCCCTCTACACTGATCATCTGACAATGCTGCGCTCCCTCCACATGAATATCTGACAATGCTGCACACTCTCCACACTGACCCTCTGTCAATGCTGCACTCCCTCCACACTGATCCTCTGACAATGCTGCACTCCCTCCACATGAATCTCTGACAATGCTGCACACTCTCCACACTGACCCTCTGACAATCCTGCATTCCCTCCATCCTGAACCTCTGATAATTCTGAACTCAATCCAAACTGATCCTCTGACAATGCTGCACTCCCTCCACACTGATCCTCTGACAAGGCTGTACACTCTCCACACTGACCCTTTGACAATTCTGCACTCCCTTCATACTGATACTCTGACAATGCTGCACTCCCTCCATACAGATACTCTGACAATTCTAAACGCCATCCACACTGATCCTCTAATAATGCTGCACTCTCTCCACACTAACTCTGACAATGCGACACTCCCTCAACACTGATCCTCTGACAATGCTGCACTCTCTCCATAATGACCCTCTGACAATGATGCACTTACTCCACACTGACCCTCTGACAATGCTGCACTCCCTCCCCAGTAATCCTCTGACAATGCTTCACTCCCTCCACACTGACCCTCTGACAATTCTGAACTCCCTCCACACTGACACTCTGACAATGCTGCACTCGCTTCGTACTGATCCTCTGACAATGCTGCACTCCCTCCACACTGATCCTCTTACAATGCTGCAGTCACTCCATACTGACCCTCTGAAAATGCTGCACTCCCTCCACACTGATCCTCTGACAATGCTGCACTCCTTCCACACTGACCCTCTGACAATGCTGTACTCCTTCCACACTGACCCTATGACAATGCTGCTCTCCCTCCACACTGACTATCTGAAAATGCTGGACTCCCTCCACACTGACTCTCTGACAGTGCAGCGCTCCCACCACACAGAACCTCTGACAATGCTGCACTCCCTCTACACTGATCCTCTAACAATGCTGCACTCCCTCCACACTGATCCTGTGTCAGTGCAGCACTCCCTCCACACTGATCCTCTGACAATGCTGCACTCCCTCCATACTGATCCTCTGACAATGCTGCACTCCCTCCACACTGATCCTCTGACAATACTGCACTCCCTCCACACTGATCCTCTAACAATGCTGCACTCTCTCCACACTGACGCTCTGACAATGCGACACTCCCTCCACACTGATCCTCTGACAATGCTGCACTCTCTCCATACTGACGCTCTGACAATAATGCACTCACTCCACACTGACCCTCTAATAATTCTGCACTCCCTCCACACTGATCCTCTGAGAATGCTGCACTCCCTCCATATAGACCCTCTGACAATGCTGAACTCCGTCCACACTGATCCTCTTACAATGCTGCACTCCATCCACACTGAACCTCTGACAATGCTGTACTCCCTTCATACTAACGCTCTGACAATACTGCACTCCCTCCGCACTGATCCTCTGACAATGCTGCACACTCTCCATACTGACGCTCAGACAATGATGCAATCACTCCACACTGACCCTCTGACAATTCTGTACTCCCTCCACACTGATTCTCTGACAATTCTGAACTCCCCACATACTGACCCTCTGACAATGCTGCACTCCCTCCACACTGACACTCTGACAGTGCAGCACTCCCTCCATACTGATCGTCTGACAATGCTGCACTCTCTCCACACTGTTCCTCTGACAAGGCTGCACTCTCTCCAAACTGATCCTCTGACAATTCTGCACTCTCTCCACAATGATCCTCTGATAATGCTGCACTCCCTCCAGACTGACCCTCTGACAATGCTGCACTTCGACAACGCTGATATTCTAACAATGCTGCACTCCCTCCACACTGACCCTATGAGAATGCTGCACTCCCTCCATACTGACTCTCTGTCAATGCTGCACTCCCTCCACACTGACCCTCTGACAATTCTGCACACTCTCCATACTGACCCTCTGACAATGCTGCACTCTCTCCACACTGACCCTCTGACAATGCTGCTCTCCCTCCACACTAACCCTCTGACAATGCTGCACTCTATCCACACTGACCCACTGACAATGCTGCACTCCCTCCATACTGATCCTCTGACAATGCTGCACTCCCTCCCCACTGACTCTCTGACAATGCTGCACTCCCTTCATACTGACTCTCTGACAATGCTGCACTCCCTCCACACTGACCCTCTGACAATTCTGCACACTCTCCATACTGACCCTCTGACAATGCTGCACTCTCTCCACACTGACCCTCTGACAATGCTGCTCTCCCTCCACACTGACCCTCTGACAATGCTGCACTCTATCCACACTGACCCACTGACAATGCTGCACTCCCTCCCCACTGACTCTCTGACAATGCTGCACTCCGTCCATACTGATCCTCTGACAATGCTGCACTCCCTCCACACTGTACCCCTGACAATGCTGCACTCTCTCCACACCGATCCTCTGACAATGCTGCACTCCCTCCATACTGATCTTCTGACAATGCTGCACTCCCTCCATACTGATCCTCTAAAAATACTGCATTCCCTCCATCGTGATCCTTGATAGCAATGCACTCCCTCAGTACTCAATCTCTGTCAGTGTGGATGTGGCCCTATACTGGCCCTCCGATTGTGTGGCCCAATCTCAGGCCAAAACCTCTGACAGTACTGCACTCCATCATAACTGAGACTCTGACACTACAGCACTGCATCAGTACTGACTCATTGACAGTGTAGTACTCTCTCAGTACTGACCCTCTGCCTCGGTCCTGCACCTCTGACAGTCCAGCAGTGCCTCAGTGTACTGTCTATCTGACAGTGTAGCACTTTCTCTGTACTCACACTCTGACTCTGCAGCACTCCTTCAGTACTGACCCTCTCGCAATGAGGCACTCCCTCAGTACTGACCATCTGATGGTTCAGTGCTCTCTCAGTGCAGATCCTCTGATAGTGAGGCTTGCCGTGTGGACTGAAACTCTGACAGTGTGGTGCTCACTCAGTACTGACTCTCTGACAGTGCAGCACTCCCTCAGTACTGACTTTCTGACAGTGCAGCACTCCCTCAATACTGACAATCTGACAGTTCAGCACCCGCTCGGTACTGACTCTCTGACAGTGCAGCACTCCCTAAGTACTGATCCTCCGACAGTGCAGCACTCCCTAAGTACTGACCCTCTGACAGTGCAGCACACACTCAGTACTGACCCTCTGACAGAGCAGCACTCCCTCAGTACTGACCATCTCACAGTGCAGCACTTCCTCAGTTCTGATACTCTGACAGTGCAGCACTCCCTCAGTACTGATCCTCCGACAGTGCAGCACTCCCTCAGTACTGACCCTCTGACATTGCAACACTCCCTCAGTACTGACCATCTTGACAGTGCAGCACTCCCTCAGTGCTGACCCTCTGACAGTGCAACACTCCCTCAGTACTCCATCTTACAGTGCAACACTGCCACAGTACTAACCTTCTGACAGTGCAGCACTCCCTCAGTACTGACTCTCTGACAGTGCAGCATTCCCTCAGTACTGACCCTCTAACAGTACAGCACTCCCTCAGCAATGACCCTCTTTTTTTCTATTTCATAGAGACTTGTGGAAATTTGAAGACATAGGGTTTGCAGATTCTGAGGAAGCATGAGAGAGACACACAAACCAAACCCTGTCTGAAACTCTCTGCAATAGACTATTCAGAGGCACAGAGTCACAGAGATGCACAGCTTGGAAATGGACCCTCCTGTCCAACTCGTCCATACCAACCAGATATTCTCATCTCATTTCATTCCATTTGCTAGCACTTGGCTGATATCCCTCTAAACCCTTCCTATTCACATACTCCTGCTGATGCCTTTTAAATGTCGCAATTATACAAGCCCACATCACTTACTCTGGCAGCTACCTGCATGCCCTTGAATAAGTGCTCAAACATTCATACAAACTCTCATAAACACCAACCTACGAAAGGCTATCATTGTCATTTTCAACCGACCCTTAGCTTCTTCATTCCGCTGATTTTAACACAGGTAAAGAAACAGAGTTAGTGACCAAACACCGTGACCCTGTTATAAAACTTATTTTCAAATGTGGCTTGTATGTGATTACCACACCCTCTAATAGTTGCCTGGAAGGTGGGAGTGGGGTGTACTCTCCTGCTGCCGTCCTTGGGTGTCCCACAGTGATGTTAGCGAGGGAGCTCCAGGAGTTTGACCTGAACCATGTAAAGAGCTCTCTTACTGGAGTGCCTTTTTAACATTGGGAAGTTAATATAGACCAGGAGGACCCGAGAGCTGCTGTCTTGTCAGAGAGAGAGGCCTGGTGGGTCACACACCTCAGGTGAGGGGCAAGGTTAAAAAGCTGGGGGCTTCATGGTCATTTCAGACATGATAGAGATCGAACCAACAATGTTGGCATCACGAACCTGTTAGCTGTGGTAACTGACCCCCCATTGTCGCCGAGGGATTCAGTCCCTTTAATAGAGCAAGCTTGAGAATTGAACACTAAAATCAATCTGTACGGACGCGCTGGAGACCTGAAACATTAATACAGAGATTGTTGAAGACGCTAAGCATGTTCGGCAGCATCTCTGAAGGAGAGGGAGAAAGAGACAGAGTTCACTGATTAATCCATTGATTTCTGCGGGAAATTTCCTTCAGAACAGACCGTTTTGAGGAAGGGTGTTAGAAACGAAAATCGCTTCTTAATAAACGCTCTCGACAAATTCAGGAAAACAAAGTTTTATTAGCAAGTCTGCAGAGTTGGGCACCCTTCTGAGAAAAAGGCGCCCCGAGGCTTACAAAGTTTCTCATTATATACAGCACAAGTCCCTCCCCTCCTTGGCTCTAACGAGCCATGTGGTTCACATTCTTAAACCGTCATTATTCTCCATTTTGCACCCTTATCACAAAGTCTGCAACAAATGTCTCCAGAGTTGTTGTTTTTGTCACCCTGTAGTCTTATCAGTCAAAGACTTATTCTTCTCTGTCTGTGCTAGCGGTCTTATCAATCTATAGCAGATGTCTCTATATCAATCTGTAGCAGATGTCTCTCGAGTTGTTTTTCTATCCTGAAGTCTTATCAGTCAAGGACTCATTCTTCCCTGTCTGTGTTAATGGTTTCATCAATCAAGGACTTGTTTTTACTCTGCTCACAAAATGTCAGCATTTTGCACAATTTAAACTATCCTACTTTTGAGTATACAAAATGTTTTAGAAAAGAAGTTACTCTTGTTTTTTTTATTATAGATCAGCCTGTGGTTCAGGCACATCTTAATTGTTTGAACCGAAATTGCCTCTCACAATTCCACCCTTTCTCTTTTTAAGATGTGCCTGACCAAGATAAGCCCCCCCCCCCCCCTCCTCAAGGGCCCGGGAAATCCTTGGTCTTTCTCAGCAACAGCACCTTAAGTTCCTGCGTCCCATGTTGTGGAACCGCCACTGCCTGGAGTTGGGAAATATTTTTCTGAATTAAAAACTGAATACAGGGGGTTTGACAGGGTAATATGAGGAGAAGCATCACGCCCGCCCCCAACCACCAGCAACGCCGTGCGCCACCAACTACCACCTAGGAGACCATCCCACCATCCGATGCCACTAAGAGGACGCCAAGATTGTACTGGCACATGGGCCAATTTCCGAATTTCATCGGAAATTTTCAAAACCGCTTTACCATTTTCGTCAATTTCTAGACAGCAGTTAGTCAGGTTAAACTTCCCGCACACGCCCCCCTCCAAGGCCAACAGATAATCCAAGGCAAGTCGGTTTTGATATATAGCAGCCCTCATCTGATCCTGCTGCTTAGCCAGCAGCTCCAGGGCCAGGGCAGTCCGGTTAGTAATAACCTCTACGACTGCTTGGAGCCTGATAATTCGATTTAACATATAGATAGGAGTACGGTATCCCCATGATCCGTCCTGTGCCCATGTAGCTGGCCTGTAGTATGCAATAATCCGGGCCGGTGGCCACTCATCCCCCCAATCACCGACTTGGATATCCCTTGGCGACCTATGGAGGGAGTCAAAGAGTTTAATTCCCAAATCGTCGCCTTTCTCCCGGGGTAATAGGAAGAACGCAGGTCGTATTAGACCCAGGAAGCATACCCCAGCCCATCCCATGGGCAGTTTGGAGTATGCCTGATAACCGCATATCCAAAATAGGCCATCTGGAGCAGGCCCTCCCTGCCTCTCAACGTCATCCCACAGCTCCGTTACCCCAGGGACGCCCTCATAAGGACCAGGACCACTGCAATTCCAGTAATCAGCCCCCACCTCGTCAGAGGAGGAATCAGTACGTAATGGAACGCAATTTCCATGACCTCGGTTTGCAATGTACCAAGTAATATCCTCAGGCCACCATACTCGCGTGGTCGCATCCAATACATTCTGACAGAGACTAATCCCTACCTCCACGGTCCCCTTGCCTTCAACACAGAACTGGCCCTCAGGGCTGTTTGTCAGTCTCCACCCCTGGCTTTTCCTTTCGTTGACATGAGTCCAAGTGATTTGCAGCAATTCCCCTATGTCTAAGCTTTGACCAGTCCACGGCCATTGTTCCGACATATGAGGCCCCCTACAAACCCAGCAATTGCTAACATTTAAAACAGTGGCTATTCTAGAGGTGAGATCAATAAATGGGATTTGTGTAACATCAGGGAGTTCAATCTTTTCTTCTACCTCTTCGTATACAGATGGCACTTTAGAGAGCACGATCGTTCCTTGACGGTCTTGCTCTTTCCCCAACCTCCGATCAGTGTTCTGTATCTTGGTCTCCTTGACTCTGTCAACCTGCTCCCTGAGCAACACGGAGGATATGCCCCACCTCCCAGTTTTGCTAATACACACCCAGCGGTCATTTATAGGGCATCCACGGATTTTGCCACCGTATCCTTTATTATACACCTGATAATAGGGTCTTCCACCCTCCCAACATTCGTGTCGTGCACTCACATCGTAACACCAATCGTCCACATGGGAGTGAGACACAAATGATCCCGAGTAGATTCGAATCCCGAGCCTTACTGTAGTCCGACATTTGTCACATCTCCCCTCGCCCTCCCCCACATACAGGAGTAAACTGATCAATATCCCCACCAATACAGTCCAAGTAGAGTACATTATCGCTGTCTTTTCAGTTTTACCACCAACGGCTTGTCCCCTTGCTCGCATGTCCAAGTGCTTTCTCCTTCAGGCGGAACAGGCCCCTTTATCCTTGATGCGTGGACCCACCCTTTTTCTTTCGTCCGAACAGCTGCTTCAGTTGTTAACAGAACCAGGAACGGTTCTTCCCACCGCGGCTTGAGCTTTTCGGCCTTCCAGGTCTTTACAAGTACCCAATCTCCGGGCTCCACCTTATGCAAGAGGAAGTCGAGCGGCGGAGTCTGAGCCAGGAGACCTTTCCTCCGGAGTTCTGCAAAAGAACGGGATAAGGCCAGTAAATAGTTTCTGACAAATACATCTCCCCCTTGTAGAGTGGGACACCCAGCAACCTTACTCCAATATGGTAATCCGAACAGCATCTCATAGTGGGAGACCCCGATATCCCGGCGAGGTGCTGTACATATCCTCAATAGGGCAATGGGAAGGCACTTTACCCATGGTAACTTAGTTTCTAACATCAGCTTAGTCAATTGCGTCTTGAGCGTGCCATTCATCCTCTCAACTCAACCCGAGCTCTGGGGATGCCAGGGTGAATGGAATTTCCTTTGGATACCCAGGGCAGTACAGATCAAATGGTGTAGCTTAGAAACAAAATGTGTCCCGCAGTCTGAGTCGATAGATTCCATTATGCCATATCTCGGGATTATGTTCTCTAACAACAGTCGGGCCACGGTTGGTGCATCGTCTTTGGCAGTTGGGAAAGCCTCTACCCAGTGAGTGAAATGGTCTACTATTACTAGCAGATATTTCCATCTCTGTACTGGGGGTAATTCTGTAAAGTCGACTTGGATCCTCTGAAATGGCCTAATTGCGAGGGGCTGACCACCGGCTGGCATAGAACGCATGGCTTTCTGGTTAATACGCCGGCAAGTGGGGCATCCGACTACCTCTTGTTGGGCTAATGTGTATATCCACCTGCATACATAGTCTCTCAGGATCGTGTCACACATGGCCTGCACCCCCCAGTGGGTCTGATGGTGTAATCGGTGCAGAATACCCCGGGTGATCTGTTTGTTCAGTACTTGTCTCCCATCAGGAACCGTCCACTTCCCGTTAGTATCGAGCCAGGCACCCAATTGATCCATTTTATCAATCTCCCCCTGGGTGAAGACGGGTTGTTTAACGAGCCCTTCCCTCAACGGTATTAATGTTAACAATTGGATGGATTTTTCGACCGCTGCCCGCTTGGTTTCCTCATCTGCCAGCCGGTTTCCCACCGCTTCCGGTGTCGACCCCTTCTGGTGACCGGGTACATGGACTACTGCGAGTTCCGTAGGTAACGCCAGGGCCTCCAACATTAGGCTGATCATTTGTTCGTGAGCCAATTCTTTTCCCCGGGAAGTTTTCAATCCTCTCTCTTTCCAGATTTTTCCGAAAGTATGAACGATTCCGTATGCATACTTTGAGTCAGTATATATGGTCCCCACTTTCCCTTCCAACAACTTCAGGGCCCTCTGGAGGGCGTACAACTCACAGGATTGGGCTGACCACTTCCCGGGCAGTCGTCCGGACTCAATCGTCTGTTTTGTTGCGCCATCTACGACAGCATAGCCACTGTACCGGACCCCACTGACGCACCGGGAGGATCCGTCGATGTACAGTTCCTGTCCCTCACCCAGCGGGGCCTCTTGCAGGTCCTCTCGGCTTTTGGTCTGCAGGTCTACAAATTCCACACAATCATGCTCCTGTCCTCCATCTGCAGGACGTCCGTACAGAAACTGGGCAGGGTTGCAACTGAGATCTTTTGCAAAAGTAAGATCGTCTCCGGTCATCAAAATTGTCTCATACTTGAGGATACGAGAGTCTGTTAACCAGCAGTGAGCCATCTGAGCCAGTATGGTGCTAACTGAATGTGGGGAGTATACTATGATTCTTCCTCCAAAGGTAAGTTTCCGGGCCTCTTCTACTAACATTGCCGTAGCTGCCACTGCCTGTATACAGGTCGGCCATCCACATGACACAGGGTCTAACATTTTTGACAAAAATGCAACCGGCTGACGCTTCCCTGCACGCAGCTGGGCAAGCACACCCTGGGCAATTCCGCCGGCGCTATTGACGTATAAGTGGAACGGTTCCTTCAGGGTGGGTAAGGCCAATACCGGAGCTCGGATCAGTTTGTTTTTAATAATATTAAATCGCTGCTGCTCTTCATCTGACCAGTCCACCTGTTGTCCTTCTTGTCCGAGTTTGTCGTACAAAAATTTTACTGGAGTGGTGTAACTTTCAATCCATATCCGGCAATACCCCACCAGCCCCAGGAATTGTCTGATCTCCTTCTTCGTCCTGGGTATTGGCATACCCGTATTCCCCGATATTCGTTCCGGCGTGATACGGCGATGCCCCTTACTGACTTGATGGCCCAGATATCTTACCTCTTGCTCCACAAACTGGAGTTTCGTCCTGGAGACACGTAGGCCCTGTTTCCCCAGGAAGTTCAGCAGGGCAACGGTGTCTGCTCGTACTTCCTCCTCTCTTAGTCCTGAGAGTAGGAGATCATCGACATATTGGAGCAATTGATTCCCCGCGTTACACTGAAATCCTCCTATGATCTGCTCCAGTATTTGTCCAAACAAGTTGGGTGACTCCGTGAATCCCTGCGGCAAGACCGTCCATCTTAACTGTCGCTTTCGTCCTGTGAAGGGATTCTCCCATTCAAATGCGTAAAGGTTCCGACTTTCTTTGTCAAGGGGGCAACTCCAGAAGGCATCCTTCAGATCTATTACGCTGAACCATTCATGTTCGGGGGGAATTTAACTCATTAACGTGTAGGGATTGGGTACCACCGGGTATCTAGCCTTGACTACTTCATTCAACCGCCGCAAGTCTTGCACCAACCTATACGTCCCCTCCGGCTTCCTCACAGGAAGTATTGGAGTATTGAAAGGGGACATACATTCCTCCAGCAGTCCATCTGTGATTAATCTTTCTATCACAGGTTGTAACCCTTCCCGTCCTTCCATAGCAATCGGGTACTGTTTCCTTCTTACCGGGCCCTTTTCCTGGTAACATGGTGATTTGGAGAGGTTTGTTGTGTAGACCCCCTCTGTTCCCCTCTCGGTACCATACGTCCGGGTCTATTTGTTGATCATCTTCTTCGGTGAGGGTGAACAACCTTACCACCATTTCCCCGTTACTTGGTACCGTTCCAATCCCTAGTTTGACCCGTAAGTCTCTTCCTAACAAATTAAACCCCGCCGATGGCAGTAGAAGGAGGTCTCGCTTAGTAGTTCTGTTTTCATACCCAATTTCCACGTCCTCCACTACTGGGACTTGCAATTTCTGTCCTCCAATTCCAGATACCCCCATAACCTTTCCTCCTGCTCGGGTGCCGGGTGGTATTTGGATTATACTTGATCTTTCGGCTCCCGAGTCCACCATAAATGTGATCTCCGACCCTTGGGGTCCTACTTTCAAGTTTACCAGGGGTTCCTGTCGATAGTCCTTTTGCCCCAAGGGTAGGAACCCCCGACCTCCCTAATCTTCCTCCATCAGGGCGTACGACCGCACCTCCCGCTTGTAGCGGGGGCACTCTCATTTAAAATGTCCCTCTTCATTACAGTAGTAACATCTGAGTATCCTCCTCGTTTCCCTGTCGCGGTCTCGCGTTCCTCCACTCTTCCTTTGTTCCGGCCATGGTCCTCTTTTCCGGGTTTTGATGATTACCAAAGGCCTTGGTAAAATTGTGCCCCTTCGGGGCTGCCTGTCTTATTCCTTTTATCCAATGTTCCCGCATGTCTCTCATGTTGCGCCGTCCTTCTTCCGTTTGCTTATCCCACTCGGGGTCGGTGAGGGGAAACTTCTGCTCCCCTCCTTCTCTCCCCTCTCTCTCCCAGACCAAGAGCGCAGCTTGTCGTATCATCTGTCGCTCCTGGCTAAAGAACAATGTTCTCATGATGGAACACATCTCTTCCCACGTGTAAGTATTCGGACCCAGGAACTGATCCAATTGTTCAGCTAGGCCCATGGGGTCCTCTAGTAGACCCTTCATCTCCCTCCTGAAATTCCGTACTTCCGTACTCGTCAAGGGAACGTTCACATATCCCGTCCCTCCTTCCTCGCCCCCCATGGGCACTTCCCGGAGTGGATTCATTCTTGCAATCGAGACAGGGTTTTGTCTGTGACTCCTTCCAGCTTGAGATCTAGTCTGTACCCCTGAGGCAGCTTGTGATTCCTCCCCGTTTTCTTCCCCTTCCCCTGAATCGTCGTCACCCGAAGGAAGATTTTGTGGGGCAGACGGGGTCACGTAGGGCGGCGGTAAGTGATCGAACGGTTCCCATTCTTTCTGCCCTTTCGAGTCTTCATTAGTTTCCTTCATTTTGCAAGATATCGTGACCGGTAGCCAACAAAGGGCATAATCACTTTCTTCCAGAATAACATTAGGTTTCGAATTGACATATAAAATGAGAGCTTGCCGGACCCAGTCTTCGTCAGTACCGAATCTAGGCCACCACATTGAGTCGCCCTGAATAGGTTTCTGGGACCACGTTTGACAGTATTTTACCATCTTCCTTCTAGATTTTCCTTTTCTCCTACCCTGATTCCAATTATTTAACATTCTTCCTAAAGGACTATCGTCAGGTACCCCGGGGTATGTGTCATTGTCCCTGTTCAAGCCTACCCTTCCCTTAATCGCCTTGGATCCCTTATTTCCCATTGCCGAGGATTTCGTATTTCTCGTATTATCCCGTGATAATCTATCACAATTTAGCCAATTCCCGGACCTTCAGTCTCGTGATCTCCCAGGTTCCTTTGCAGGCACCCCCGGTCTTTGGATTCCTGTGTCCTACGTCTCTGTGACACAGATCACATGCACCCTGTAGGTACACGTTCCTCCTCAAACACGGTCTCTTCAAAATCCCTCACAGGCGAGCACCGGCCTCTAGATTCCTGAGTCCCACGTCTCTGTAGAAAAATCCACAGGCACCCCGTAGGTCCCCAGGCCTCCGGAAACACGGTCCCCGCAAGTTTTTTTCTTACCTGGGTTCGGTGCACCGAAATTACTCGATCGTTAACCGTTCCCACTGCCTCGGCCACACCCCTCCTTTGTTTTCCTGAGCCTCCCGGATATCACTCGCTCAAGCCTCGCGGGGCGACAAGCAAGGAATCAGGGACTGCCGAACTCGGCAGGGTGCACCTTCTCCGATGTCCTTCCTCAGCTCCCCCCGCGGCCGGAGTGTTGATCGGACGAGCCCCCAAGTTTGTTAGAAACGAAAATCGCTTCTTAATAATTGCTCTAGACAAATTCAGGAAAACAAAGGTTTATTTACAAGTCTGCAGAGTTGGTCACCCTTCTGAGAAAAAGGCGCCCCGAGGCTTACAAAGTTTCTCATTATATACAGCACAAGTCCCTCCCCTCCTTGGCTCTAACGAGCCATGTGGTTCACATTCTTAAACCGTCATTATTCTCCATTTTGCACCCTTATCACAAAGTCTGCAACAAATGTCTCCAGAGTTGTTGTTTTTGTCACCCTGTAGTCTTATCAGTCAAAGACTTATTCTTCTCTGTCTGTGCTAGCGGTCTTATCAATCTGTAGCAGATGTCTCTATATCAATCTGTAGCAGATGTCTCTCGAGTTGTTTTTCTATCCTGAAGTCTTATCAGTCAAGGACTCATTCTTCCCTGTCTGTGTTAATGGTTTCATCAATCAAGGACTTGTTTTTACTCTGCTCACAAAATGTCAGCATTTGCACAATTTAAATTATCCCACTTTTCAGTAGACAAAATGTTTTAGAAAAGAAGCAAAAGTCTTGTCTTTTATTATAGATCAGCCTGTGGTTCAGGCACATCTTAATTGTTTGAACCGAAATTGCCTCTCACATTATGCACACAGATAGTTTGCTCTCAGTGGTGCATTTATAGACATTGGTGAGGGTCTTTGTGGACATGTTAAATATTCTGAGCTGCCAACGAAAGAAGAGGCGTTGTTGTGCCATCTCGACTGTCACATCTACATGAGAAGTTGGTTATCGTCACTCCAACCAACTTAATGCTTTCCACCCTTTCAACTTAAGTTCCATTGATGCAGATGGGGGCATGTTTTCCTCCTTTCTTTCTGAAGTCATTGATCAGTTGGTTAGTTCTGCCGACGTTGAATGAGAGGTTGGTCTCAGTGCAGCACTTCACCAAGTCAGCTATTTCCGTTCTGTATTTTGACTTGCCATCATTACATACATACTGTGATGGTGTCATCAGTGAACATTTAGATGGCATTCGTTCAAAACTTGGCAATACAGTCGTGGGTGTACAGGGGTATAGTAGGGGGCAGAGGTCACATCCTTTGGGATTTCAGTGTCAAATGTTATCATGGAAGAGACACACTTGCCTATTTTCACTGATTGTGCACTGTAGGTCAGAAAGCTGAGGATCCAACTTCAGAGGGCGGAGCCAAGACTAAGGTCAGGGAGTTTTGTGATAGTTCTGAAGTGAATAATGGTGTTGAAGGTGAACCTATAGTCAATGAGCAGGAACCTGACATGGGTGTCCTTGTTGTCCAGATGTTCCAGGAATATGGCAGCCGCTATGGACCAATTCCACTGGAAGGGGAAATTGTAGGGGATCGAGGCAAGCTGGGAGACTGGAACTGATGTGGGCCATGACTAGACTCTCGAAGCACTTCATGTCACCTATCAGTCTCCTGCGCTCTAAAGAGAAATGTCCCAGCTTATCCAACCTCTCCCTATGACTCAGACCCTTGAGTCCTGGCAACATCCTTGTAAAGTTCCAATTTAATTCCATCCTTCCCATAGCAAGGTGACCAAAACAGAACACAACGTTGAACTTGGAACTATTTGCAACTGTATTTTTTTTACTCTGCTGCCAGTGGTTATGCTGCTGTGATATAATGTTATTACTTGTGTTATTCTGAAATCTTATTATTTATTAAATCTTCTGATGGAAATCCCCTCGGGTGAACGTCCTCCTAACTTCGTGAATGTGAATCAATCTATTTTGTTTGGGCAGATATTTTGAGGCCGCTGCATATCAGAGAACAGGAAGAGATGATGGATGTTTGTGCAGTGTGTGTCCTTTACTGGACCAGCTTGTCTCTCCAGGCACCTAAAGCTTTTATTGTGGGTCAGAGTACCTCAGAATTGTTACATCACAGAAGGAAGCTATTCAGACCATTGTAGGTCCATGAACATAAAACATTACATCTCAGTACCTGCAACATCCTTCAGCACTGCCCATAGCTCCACCGACCTTACTGCGAATCGTAAATGTATTAACTCATCCTTCCATTCCCTCATTAACGTCATTTTCAAAAAGACAAACAGCAGACGCCCCAAAACAGACTTTTACAGTATACCACTAGCGACTGAACTCGAGGATGAACATTCCCCATCAACCACCACCCTCTGTCTTCTTTCAGCTAACCAATTTATGATCCAAACCTCAATTCCACGTCTCCGCATTTTCTGGGAGAAAGCAAGGACGACAGATGTTTGAGATCAGAGCCGTAAGTGTGGTGCTGGAAAAGCACAGCAGGTCAGGCAGCATCCGAGGAGCTCGGAGAAAGTGAAGACTGCAGCTGCTGGAGACTAGAACACTGATTTCTGATGAAGGGCTTACAAATGAAACATGGACTCTCCTACTCCTTGGACGCTGCCTCATCTGTTCTGCTTTTCCAGCACCACACTCGCCATATGTTCTGCAATAGCCTAACATGGGGGACTTATCAAATGTTTTACTGAAATCCTTGTACCCCACTTTACCCTCATCCACCTGTTTGGTTACCTTCTCAATGAACTCAATAAGATTTGTGAAGCATGACATACCCTTCACAAAACTTTGCTGACTATCACTAATCAAATGATTCCCTTCTAGATGATAATAAATCCTATCTCTTATAATACTTTCCAACACTTTACCCATAACCAAAGTAAGCCTGGTATATAATAACCAGGGTTGTCTCTTCTCCATTTCTTGAACAACGGGACATCATTTGCTGTCGTGCAGTCTTCTGGCGCTATTCATCTTGACAATGGCGAAGTAAAGATTTGAACCAATGGTTGTGTAACGTTCTCCCTAACTTCTCAGGGAATCCTAGGATTAATCCCATCTAGCCAACAGGACTTATCTATTTTCACACTCTTGAGAATTGCTAACATCTCCACCTTACGAACCTCAATCCCATCTTGTCTCATAGCCTTTACTCCTGATAGGCCTCGACAAGATTGTCTTTCCATTTTGAATACTGATTCAAATATTTATTTAGTGCCTGTCCTATCTCATTGGACTACACACACAACCTCACACTATTGTCCTTGATTGACACTAATCTTAATTTGGTCATTCTTTTACTCTTGACATACCGATACAAAGCTTGCCAAAGAATTCTCATGCTCTCTCTTGGCTATTCTTATCTCTTTCTTTTAGTCCTTCCAGGATAACTTGTAACTCTCAAGCATCCGAACTGAGCCTTCAAGTTTCATCTTTACATAAGCCTCCTTCTTCCTCTTGACAAGAGATTCAACTTGTTTAGTAAGCCATAGCAGCCTCACTCGACCACTTCCTTCTTTCCTGACAGGTATAAACTTATCAAGGATACACAGTAGCTGTTGTTTGAAAAAGCTCACATTTAAATTGTGCCCATCACCTGCAGTTTCTTTCCCCATCCTTTGTATCCTAAAACCTTTCCTAATCGCATCATAATTGCCTTTCCCCCAGCTATAACTCTTGCCCTGCGGTATAGATATCGCTAAGGTAAACATAACTGAATTGTGGTCACTATCAGCCAAGTGTTCACCTACCTCCAAATCTAATACCTGATCTGATTAATTACCCAGTACCAAATCCAATTTAGCCTTATACCTTGTTGGCCTATGTACATACTGTGTCAGGAAACCATTCTGCACACATTGGACAAAAACTGACCCATAGAAGTTAATTGAATGAAGCGTTTCCAGTCAATATTTGTAAAGGTAAAGTCCTCCATAACAACTACTCTGCTCTTTTTGCTCCTATCCAGTATCATCTTTACAATCCTTACTCTACATCTCTGGAACTTTTCAGCGGGCAATATAGAACTGTCAACGGGTGACCTCTCCGTTTTTGTTTCGAACCTCTACCCATACGAACTTATCAAACATCCTTTCTGCCACCGTAATATTGTCTTTGACTAACAATGCCACCCCCCCACCGCCACTTTTAGTACCTTCCTTGTTCTTAATGAAGCATATAAACCCTGGACCCTCCAACGATCAGTCCTGTCCATGCTCTATCCATTTATCCAAAATGGCCACAACGTTTGTGAAAAGATTTGTAACTTGGGTGCTCGTTGTTGTAACTCCGTCTGTCTGTCTGTGTATCAGACTGTATGTTTCTATCTGTGTTTATGTCTATTTGTGTGTGACTGTACATGTCTCTGTGTGCTTCTCCGTGTGTGTATGCCTATCTCCTTGTATGCATTGGGCATGTTAGTATATTGTGGTGTTTGCCAATACTTCTGTGTATTTCAATGCCTGCATTTCTGTGCAATGGGATATCTGTTCTTTTGCGAGTGAGAGAGATGAGGTGGGAACTGACAGTGGGTTTAAATTGGGAATTGTTCTTTACTGAATATTGCACCTTACTCGGTTTGTGAGACGTGGACGTTTCAGAATCTCCATTCAAGGCCTCCTGGTCCTCTCTAGCTCTTTCTAGGATGCTCCACACATGTCAGGATAGGGGGCTGAGGGAACGGATACCGGGCACTCCACCACCGGCTTGGCTCTTGCTGTCCAATTCCAAACTGTTTCTCCTGGAATGGGAGAAGAGGGTAGGAGTGGCTGTCCCTGCTGTTAGTGCTGGAGGGAGTAAGGGTGAGGGTTCCGAAGGGAGTCTGACCACAGTGTTGTATCCATGCAGTGTTATTAGTGTGCGGGGCTACTGGGGCAGTGACAGAAAAAGTGGGGGAGGGAATGTGCTGAATGCAATAGTGAGAGTGATCGCGCTTGAGCCTTATTTGGAGATAGAGCGTGAGCTTTACATGGGGATATGTGTTAAAACAGATATACAGTGAGTGTGAGGGAGCACAGAGAATACGATGACTCTTATCCTGGCAGAGCAGGGAGGATATTGATGCTTGTCCTGTGTTGCTGACCAATTCTTCAGATCATCTAAGCGTCCAGGTGGGCCTTCCCAAACGTCTTGTCCAAGTCTATCACTAATACCTTTTCAGACCCTGTCCCTCAGATCCCACAGAATCAGTTTAGGTGGATCTTACAAATAGCAAGGAGAAGCAAACATCGGCGTGTTATATATCAAGACTAAAACTGTCGTGCAAAGTGGAAATTGGATATGCAAGTATATGTAAGGTGAAGCAATGACATAATGATATTATCGCTGGTATCTTAGCCCAGACATCCAGGTAATGTTCTGAGCACCCGAGTTCGAACCCTGCCATGGCAGATGATGGAATGTGAATTCAATAAATATCTGTAATGAATGGTTTATGAAGACCATGAATCCATTGTCGATGGTTGGAAAAACTCATCTGGTTCACTGCTGTCCTTTATGGAAGGAAACTGCTGTCCTTCCCTGGTCTGGCTTGCATGTGACTCCAGACCCAAGGCAACGCTGTTGACTCTTAACTGCCCTCTGGCATGGGCAATAGATGCTGGTTATAAATGCGACGCCCTCATCCTGTGAATGAGTAACAAATAATCGTGGGTGCGGCAAAATTAATGGATGGTGTCAATTTGCATCGAAACTGCGTTACCTAAGTTACTGCTCATGTTGTGAAAAATAAATTCCATAAGTGTATATCAGGCAGTTGGAGAGGAGGTTGTGAACCAAACTAGAGGGCAGGTTATTTCGGATTTGGTGTTGTGTGGTCTGGAGAACTAATTACTAACCGGGCGCTGAAGCAGCTTTGAAGAATTGTGATGGAATATAGAAATTTTGAACATTATAGTCAAACATCGAGGAAGCCTGGAGGCTAGAGGGTCAAGTTAGTTCCAGTGAATTGGAAAAAAATAAAATATAAAATTCAATGAGAGACAAGCAATGGTTGTTTGAGTCATCGAGTCCTACAGCACAAAAATATTCCATTCGGCCCAAAGTGGTCCATTCCAAACAAAATGTTCATTCACACTAATCCCATTTCCCTGCTATTGCCCTGTTTCCTTCCAATCTTTTCCTACCCATGTATTTGTCCAAATGCCTGTTTAATGTTTTTAATGTACGCACCTCAACTACTTCCACTGGCAGCTCATTCCATATGCATACACCCTGTGTGCAAAAACATTTCTTCTCAGGTTCACTTTTATTGTTTCTCCTCTGACCTTCAGCTGTTGCCCTCTAGTACGGGATTACCCAACCCTGGGGAAAAATGACTGAGTGTATTCACTCTGTTCATGCCTCCCATGATCTTATACACTCTGTCAGATCACCATCAGTCTCATACACCCGAAGGTTAAAAATTTCTAGCTTGTCCAACATCTCCTTAAAATCCAGACAATAGAGTCCTTGGCAACATCTGTGTAAATTTCTTGTGCACTCTTTCCAGTTTAATAACACCCTTCCAAGAGCAAAGTGAACAAAACTAAACATAACGCTACAGGTATAACCTTACCACCACCCTGTATAACTGCAACAGAACTCCCCAACTTCGGTATTCAATGCCCAGACTGATGAAGGCCAATGTGACAAAAGCCTTCTTCACTGCCCTGTCTATCTCTGAATCAACTTTCAGTGACCGTGCACCTGAATTCCAGGATCTTTCTGTTCCGCTACAACCCTAAAGGCCCAACCATTCACGATGAAACTCCGACCTTGAATTGACTTTGCAAAATGCAAGATCTCACATTTATACATATTCAACTCAATTTGCCATTTCTTGGCGCACGTCCAAACTGATCAGGGTCCTGCTGCAATTTCTGATAACCTTCCTCACTATCCACGAGACCACATTATTTACTGTCATCTGCAATCTTACTAATCATCCCTTGCACATTCTGAACTAAATCATTTTACAAAGAACAAGCAGTAATGGTCCCAGCACTGACCACTGAGGCACACCACTAGTGACAAGCCTCCAGTCCGACAAGAATCCTTTCCACTATTACTCTCTGCTCCCTACCATCAAGACAATTTTCTATCTAATTTGCCATGTTCCCACTCCATTCCATGCAATCTACTTTCCAGAGCAGCGTACCATGTGAACCCTTATTGAAGGCCTTACTAAAATCAATTGGACTACGTATACCACCCTACCTTCGTCAACGTTGCTGGTCACTTCATCAAAGAACGCTAATAAACTTGTCAGCCATGATCTCCCATACACAAAGCGGTGCTGACTACTTCTAATCAATGCCTTTCCAAACATGCGTTTATCTTACATCTCAGAATCTTCTCAAGTACCTTACCCACTACAGATGTCCGGTTTACTGGTCTAGAGTTTCCAGGTTTTAGTTTGTCGCCTTTCTTGAATAAAGGCACAACAATCCCTGTCCTCCAGTCATCTGGGACCTCACCCATGGCCAGCGATGATGGAAAAATATCTGCCAGGCCCCCACAATTTCGTCTCTATCCTCTTACAACGTTCTTGGATATATCTAGTTTATACAAATACTGCAAAGTCTGAAACAAAAGCCAATTTCTTTAACGTACAAACACCCAAGAGTGAGAAAGTGACTTAATGAAGGTCAACTGGCCAACTCCTCCCACATGTCTTTGTACTTAAGTTGCTCACTTATTATCACATTACATCAAGATGACAGCAATAGATATTAACCGAAAGAAGGAGTTTTGAGAGATGGGACGTGAGGAATAATTGGTGGATTCCTTAAATAGATAAAAGGAGAGAACGAGAGACAGAATGTAGATGTGGAGATAAGAAAAATGAGAAAACGAGATTATCGAAAGAAGTAGGTGCACATCCTTCAATGGTTTGACAATTCCTGTGTGTTGTGGTCCTTCGTACTGTGCATTTACAACAGAGTCATATGTTCAAATGCTGGGTCTAATGCCAGAATTTTTCTCTCCAATAACATGACAGACACTAGCGTTGGAAAGAACCCAACAGGCCAATATATTTAATTCCTTGTAGAAAGGGTGCAGGAGAAGAAATTTAGCTTCTGCGAGGATTTTCATCCTGTGAGGGATAGAAATTGGGAGAAGGGGCGATCCTACAATACAAAACGAGTAAAACACACAGCAATAGTTTACCACAGGTGAAAGAAAAAGCCCAAGGGGGTTGAAAGGTGGTGAAGGCCTCAGGTGTTCTCAGTATAATGGAGTGGAACACAAAAAATTCCAGTGCCGATGGTTTAAGAAGGGCACTGGGAAAAGGTGGTTTCACTGCAGTAAGCTGGGACACACAGTGCTGGGGGTTGAAGGAAGACACTTTGGGAAATGGTGTGTGGAAGAGGTTAAACCAGTGACATGAGTGAAACTGGAAAAGGAGACCGCAAATGGAGCCGAGGGGCTGCAAGATAGTGCACAACCGAGGCAGAGGCTGTGTATGGAGGCACTGTCTGATCTCTATAAAGAATTCGCCTCTGTGGTTGAAGTTTACTCTGAAAGAACAGGGGGAGAAGGACAAGAAGATATAATTTTGCAAGATACGGGATCCGCTCAGTCTCTAAAAGTTGAGAAGTTGTGACACTGGAAAAGCACAATAGATCAGGCAGCATTCGAAGAGCAGGACAATCGACATATCAGGCATAAACCCATCGTCAGGAATGTGGTGGGGAGACAAGAGGGCTGAAAAATAAATAGGAGGTGAGGAGCTGGGCTGGTGAGAGGGTCATTGGGAAGGTGATAGGAAATGTAGGTGGGAGTGATAGTGATATGTCGGACGGGATATGTGGGAAGCAAGATGGACAGTTAGGACAGTGCAAGAGGGCGGTGCTAAGTTCAACGTTTGGATCTGGGATAAGGTTGGGGGCGGGGCGATTAGGAAATTGGTGAAGTCAACGTTGATGCTGTAGAGTTGGACGGTTTCAGCTGTCCTACCACCTATCCACTTCACCCTCCTCTCCGACCTATCACCATCACACCCCACCTACACCTACCTATTGCCTTCCAAGCTCCCTTCCACCCAGCTCCACTCCCACCCTTCTATTTATTTCACAACCACTTCCCGCTCCCTTACCCCCTACTTTCCTGATGAAGGACTTGTGCCTGAAATGTCGATTCTCCTGCCCCTCGGATGCTACCTGACTTGCCGTGTTTTTCCAGCCCCAAACTTTTCGACTCTGATCTCCAGCATCTGCAGTCCCCACTTTCTCTCAGCCGCTAATAGTAAGTTATAGAAGTATTTTCACTCTTCCTGACATGGTACTCAAGAGCGTGATAATCTGTTGAATGGGGACAGAAATTAAGCATGCCCTTGTGTAACATCAGGTTGGTGTGCCAAATCAAGATTGGGGAAGTAACGGTGAGAGTGAGTGACAGATTGTCAGTTCCAGGAATGCAGGTTGTTCTTGGGAATGATTTAACAGGATCCAAGGTGGGAGAGGCACCCAGGTGGTAGAGAAGTCAAAGGAAGACTAGGGAACTGGGGAGTTAAAAGAAAAATAACCAGGATTTTTTCCAGGCTGTGTAGTAACAAGATCCCACTGTCATAAGTTACAGCAGGAAGGAAAACCAAAAGAGAAAGACAATGGAGTTGTAGTTGAGTTAACTGATACGCTGTTTGATGTAATGGTGCAGGAAAACACCTGAACAAGCAGAGGGTCAGGCAGACGTGTTTAGTCCTGAAAGGCTAATGGACTTACATCAGATATGTACACGCACTTACACATACACACGCACACAGAAAAGGAATCAGAATATATTGTCGAACGTTATTAACTTGAAGATACAATCCTAAAATTGAAATGGAGAGCACAATAGGTTAGTGCAGAAGGGAAATGGGCCGAAGTGGAACACATTGTATTACTGGTAGCATACAGTATTATGGTTAACACATGAACTAACTGCAGGAGGTCACCTAGGTGTACGGAAGAATCAGGCTAAGATACATATGCATTTCTATTGGTCTGGAATGCACAAGGACGTGGTTATTTTTTGTTGTACTTGTCATACATGCCAAATGGTAGGTACGTCACAGAAAGTAATAAAAGCAGCATCTTTGTTGCCAATTCCTATATTCAAAGAACCTTTCATGTGGGTTATGATTAATTGTGTAGCTCCCTTTCTGAAATAAAAGTGGAAACCAATATTTGCTGATGATAATGGATGTGTCTCCCAGATTTCCGGAGGCAATTCTATTTTGGAGTGCTAAGGCAAAAAGGGAGGTAAAGGGGTTGTTAACATTCTTTACTCACTGTGGGTTACGCAGAGAGATTCAGTCAGACGAAGGGTCTCATTTTACCGCTGAGCTGTTTTAGGAAGTCATGGGTAGCTTAGGCATACAGCACTTCAAATCAAGTGCGTCCCTTCATGAATCCCAGGGAGCCTTGGGAAGTTAGCATCAGATGCTGAAGACCATGTTAACAGCCTGAATGATTGGGATAAAGGTGTCCCATTAATTTGCTTGCCATTGGAGATGCACCAAATAAATCCACTCAGTTTACTTCCTTTGAGTTAATATTCGTACATGAAGTGAGAGGTCCTTGAAATAAATTAAATATAAATTGACAGGACCGAAGTCAGAGGTCTCCCACTTGGATTATGTATGTGAGTTGAGGGAGAGATTATATGGAGTAGGTGAGTTATGTAAACAGGACCTGAAAAGGGCACAGCATAGAGTGAAGCAGGTGGCAGATAGAAACTCTGAAACTTTGACGATTTCCCACCTCTGCCTGACCCTCTGCCTCTTCAGGTTTTTTCTGCACCGTTACATCAAACAGGGTGTCAGTTAACTGAACATCAACTCCTTTGTCTTTTCCTTTATTGTTCCTTCCTGCTGTAACTTATGGGATCATGTTACTACACAGTCTGGAAAAATTCCTGAGAATGTTTCTTTCAATTCCCCAGTTCCCTCGTCTTCCTTTGACTTCTCCACCACAGGGGGTACCTCTCCCACCTTGTATCCTGTTAAATCATTCCCAAGAACAAACTGCATTCCTGGAACTGACACTCTGTCACTCACTCTCACCGTTACTTACCCAATCTTGATACGGGAATGACGTATTAATATTGCTACCAATGGTAGGAAATCTCGGCAAAGCCAGTTTTAGTGGTCTCTTTCAAATAAAAAAAAATGTTGAGTCAGTTAAACTATCTCGTAAAGATACTGGATATAACAAAAACGTTACCGAGAGTTTCATATGAATGAATAATGCACCACCACATTTAAGATTCAGGAACAGAGTTGTGACCAGATGAACAAATTGTGCGGTTTACCTGTATGATGTAGTGTTCTTCAGCAAGTGATTGAAAGCTCACATTTTATAGTTGGCAGAGCATGTTGAACGATTACAAGAAAACTTGTTAATAAACAGAATTCGCGAAGGCAGAGGTGACGTTCTTGGGACATTATATTGGACATGGAAGGTTGATCCCATGGAACACAAAGACGAAGGGCTTTGAGGAATTTCCATGACCATTCTCAAAGAAAGAGGTGCTACGATTTTTGGAACTGAGTGGACTCCATCGGAAGTTTGTTCCAAACTTCAGCAGCGTATTGGCACTACTGATGGATTTATTAAAGATTGAAACAGAATTGTGTTGGGCAGAACAGTGCCAGGAGGCATTTGAGAATTTTAAAACAGCATTAATCACCACACCAGTTTTATCTGCACCAAATATTTTGAAACCCTTTGAAAATTGTGTTTGATGCTAAGGGTATAGGTGTCGGCGATGGAAAGCCATCAAATTTTGAGAATTATTGTATCATGGGAAGTATATAAAGCCAGCATTTTGAACACTAGAGGGAGAGCCGCTGCCAACCAACAACAGAGTAACTGCTGTAGAGCAGAAGTGCTAACTGACCATCTCAAACATTCTCTATCAAAGGCACATGTTCATGTAAAACCTACTGGCAGTTAAAAAAAACATGACCTAGGGAGATTAGCAGCGGAAAGAGTGAACACAGAGGGGAAGATAGAGACTGTATGGTCTTGAGATTGTAATACTTAATATGTGGGTTGTCGGAACAGCATTTTTTTACAGAGTTGGAGTCAGATAGTAAGGAGCTAAGAAAAGAGGGGCTTGTATTTATGAATAGTTGTTGTTTAGTGTTCACTATTAAAGTTAAGAAACTAACTTGTTCTTTTTTAAAAATAGTGGAATGTAGGAGATCTGTGTTGCTAATATGTTAACACATTACAAGGTGAGGTGAACATTTCTGGGTGTATCTGGGACAGACAGTTTACATTTCCTTTAAAATAAGAAAACATTAGTGTCCAGGCTACCGCCTTCAAATATTTTCGAGGGGCTGTGGTGTGGCCCATCACACTAGACTCCTTCTCTTCCTGAGTAATAGGCTGGAGACACTGAATGGGCTGTCCATGTTCTTCTCCAATAGTGTCAATGGGCTGAATGACTTCCTCATATTCCTGTGAAACCAGCGTTAGGTGCTGAATGAACTCTTGTTTCACTGTGGCAATGTGCAGTGTCAGGCAGTGCTGTTACATGAATGTTACAGACACTTTAACCGCACATGCCTCAATGGAGTCTAGGTCTTGCTGCACATGGACACAGACCAGTTCAGGAGCTGAAAGGGTCAAAATGTTCTGAACATTGTGGAATCTTCAGTGACCATCCCCACCTCTGATCTTATGGTGCGGAAGGTGGGGGTGGGGAGACATTGATGAAGCAGCTGAAGATGTTTGTGACGAGGAAGCTACCCTCAGGATCTCCCACAGAGGTGACCCAGGGCTGAGGTGATGACCATCATCAATTATGTCATGTTTGACCCCAAACATTGGAGAGGTTACTCTGATTCCCATTAAGTCCAGTTTTGTTAAGCTCCTCGATGTGAACAGAAGTCAACCACTGCCTTGATATCAGAACCAGTCATTTTTACCTGAACCCTTGTCTCAACCTCTTTTGTTCACATCAATAAGCCATAATTTAGGAGCAGTGAGGGCTTTCTTCAAACAGGTGGTATTGAATGTCAGGATTTCTCTTCTCAAGAGTGTTTGGGGAGCTAATGACTGAAAGTATTTGAAGAGGAGGTTGATGGATATTGACCGGTCACAGAGTTGAGGGCCATGAAGAATTGGGTATAAAAGAGGATTTCAGACCAAGAACAGGTCAGTCGCGATCTTAGTGAAGGGCAAGGCAGGCGTGAGGAGTGAACGACCTGCCCCTGTTTCTAATATTCACACATTGTGTTATTGGAAAGTTTGTGGGTGTTATTTTCATGAATGTTCTGTTATTGAATGTTGCAGTGAGGGAGACCAGAGGATTTTGTTTGCCATTGATTGGTGAGGTATGTGGGCTGTATTTACAGTGAACTTGGGTCTACAAAATGACCAACAAATTAAGCACAAGTTGCAGATAGGAGAAGCTCTGTAAAGAGAGATGATACCCAGCCTGAGCTTTCCAATTACATTTCTCAAATCACCTTAAAGCGTGTGTGATAGTCTTGATGGGCTGTATGATCTCCTCTATTTCTGTGCCCCAGTTTATAGCAGTAAGTAGCCTCCCACTGCTCCTGTCAACAGGTTTGGTGTGCAGAATGGAATACAGGAACATGGGACTGAGGAGCAGGATTGGGGCATTAGATACTTTGAGCCTTCTCCACCAGGCACGAAGATTGTGGCTGATCAGGTTGGGGACTCAGCCCCACTTTCCTCTCTGTATCCCATTATCCATGACTCACTTCTCTGTCAAATATTTAACTAATGCAGCTTCCAATCAATGTGAACATAGAGGCACGATAAACTTCAAGAGACGAGAAGCACGACTTGAAAGGTTCTTTTAGAATTTTTCGTCATGCCTCTTATAGAATCTGACAGTCATGCAGAACGGAAACAGACCCGTTAGTCCAATCTGTTCACTCCGATCAGATATCAAATCTGATCCAGTCCCATTTGCCAGCATTTGGCCATTATCCTTCCTCTCAGATACTTTTTAAATGTGCGATTGTAACCAACTTCACCACTTCCTCTGACAGCACTTTCTGTACACACACCACTCTCTGTGTGAAACATTTACCCTAAAGCCCCTTCTAAATCATTCGCCCTCTCGCCTTCAACATATGCCCTCTTGTTCTGGGCTCTCCTCCCCTTGGAAACAGAAGTGTACATGCCCCTGATGGTTTTATATACCACTGTAATGTCATCCTTCTGCTTCTGACACTCCACGGAGAAACACCTCAACCTAATCAATTTCTCCCTATATCTCAAACCCTCCAGTCCTGGAACATCCGTGTCAATATTTTCTGCAGACCAACAAGTTGTATGCAATATTCTTAAAGTGGCCGCACCAACATCCTGTACAGATGCAACTCCTATATTCAATGCTCTGACTGATTAAGGCAAAAGTGCCAAATGTGTTCAGCACCACACTGTCGACTTGCAACTCCACTTTCAAGGAACGATGTACCTGCAGCCCTCGGTCCCTTTGTTCTACAACACTCCCAAGGACCTTACCATTAAGTTTATAATTTCTGCCCTGATTTGTCTTCTCAAAATGCAAAACCTCGTGTTTATCTAAGTTAAATGTCATCTGTCACTCCTTGCAACATTTTCCCATCTAATTGTGGTCTCGTTGTACTCTGAAATAATCTCCTGCACCACCTTTCTGATGTCATCTGTAACATTATGAACTATGGCCCCGATGTTCAAATCCAGATCCCTGACATAAATGATGAAATGCAGTGAACTCAGTACTGATTCTTACAGCACACTACTGCTCACAAGCCTCCAGTCTGAAAAATACGCCTCTTCCTTCAAGCCAATTATGACGAGCTCCCTCTGTATCCCATGTGACCGAACCTTACTCATCTGCCTACCAATCGGAATGATATGAACACCTTGCTGAGGTCGATGTGGACAATGTCTACCAAACTGCCTTCTTCTATCTTTTTTGTCACCTCTTCATAAGACTCAATCAAATTAATGAGACATGATTTCCCATGCAGAAAGACACGTTGCCTACCCCGATCAGCCCTTACCTTCCCAAATGTATGTAAATCCTATCCCTCAGAATCCCCTCTAAAAACTTACCCACCACTGACATCAGGCTCAGCGGTCTATAGTTCCCCAGCTTTTGGGGTCACCGTTTCCTTTTCTAGTCCCACTGCTCCACTGCTCACAACAAATGTTAAAATAACCAGGTTTGTAATGTGGCCGATAATATCGGTCTCAGACTGGGTCAGGGTCAGTTTTAGGAACAAGTCAGGCTAGTTTCTTTAATCTGATAAAACAACACGTTTATGATCCAGAGCAATGTTACTCAAACTATGATGGAAAGCGGGATGGCAAAGTGTTTGGGTATTGCAATTATATAATCAATATTTCTCTGTTTGAAACACTGAGGCGCACATACACAAACAAAAAAAACAATGATAAACAAAATCTCTGCAATTTTAACTTGAAAGAACTTTGTCTAAATCTTAGTGTAACTCACAACAAAAGTAAAAACTGAGAGATTGCCCAAAATGTTATTCTGCTTCTGAAGGTATTCTACTCACACAGCTGCTAGCAATGGGATTTCATCCTAGAACAGTTGGATTTGGCTGAATTCCCTGAGCATGAGGCAGGGAGGAGATCCCAATGGACTCTGGTCAGTGATCAGCCAAAGAGTAGCACGGTGGCTCAATGGTTAGCACCGCTGCCTCATAGCATCAGGGATCTGGGTTTGATTTTAAACTTGGGCGACTGTCTGTGTGACCTTGTACATTCTCCCCTTGTCTGTGTGAGCTTCTAATGGGTGTTCCAGTTTCCTCCGACAGTCCAAAGCTGTTCAGGTTAGGTGGATTGGCCATGCCAAATGGTCCATAGTGTTCAGGGATTTCTAGGTTAGGTGCATTCGTCAGGGGTAAAGATAGGGGAACGGGTTGGGAAGATTACTCTTTGGAAGGTTGGTATGCAGTTATTGGGCCGAAGGGCATGTTTCCACACTGCAGGGATTCTATAAAAATAGGAATGGTAACGATGACTGTAGAGTTGTTTTTTTAGCTCGCACACATTGCTGTGATGAGGAACAATGAAGGAGAGAGAGTGCAATAGGCCATTCCTTCTCAGGAAGATTGCACTTTCTGCCTCTGTGAGTTGAATCACACAGTAATGTCATCCTCTCCCAAACTGGACCATGTGGGGTCTTCTTGTACATTGTTCAAACTATGTCTCCATCACATTCCCTGTTCCATGTCGGTGCATCATTGCTGCTGTCATACACAGAGCCATATCCTGAGCAGAAAATGGTCTCAGTCGCTTTGAAGATATGTTTATATGTTGCTGCATCATTAAGAACTAAAATGTTGAATGTATTCAGTATACCTGTGTTAAAATGAATGCATTATGTAACAAATACAGAAATTGCTGGAAAACCTCGGCAGATGTCTCAGCATCCAGATGCCTTTTACATGCTGTAGTTGTACCAGCCTCTATCACTTCCTCTGGCAGGTCATTCCAGACGTACACCATCCTCTGCGTGAAAAGGTGCTATTTACGCCTCTTCAAAACATTGCCCCTCTTACTTTTAACCAATGACGTCTAGTTATGGACACCCCTAACCTGAGGAAAAACCCTGACTACTCACCCTATCCATGACCATTCTGATTTTATAAACCGCTACTGCCGTGAAATGTGACTCCAATCAGGACGAATGGCTGTACTTTCAGTCATCCTGGGCCTAAATTCTGAAATTCAATACTGACACCGCTTCCTTCTCCATCAGGTCACAATTCTAAATCCATTTTAATCAGTTTGTTCAGATGCATCCTGAGACACATCTGTGGGATTAACACCGAGACCTTTGTGCCCAGAGGTAGGGACACTAGCATCACTCAGCAATACACAAAAAGCAGTAACAGTATTCTCCTGTGTGTTTGTTCATCAGCCTGTTCTGACATGATGTGACATACCTCTGCAACAGGCAGGACCTGAATCCAGACCTTCCAGTTCAGAGCGAGGAACACTACCACACAAGGTCAGGTACTGGACTAAAATGCAGAGCTCTGGCTCAGTGGCAGAGACACTACCCACTACACTATCCATACCCAAATTTTCGACAATATTTTATGTAACAGCGTTCAGCTTTGTATGGATTTATTATAATCAGGTTCCCGTTATTGAACTACACAAAACACTGTGTGTCGTGAAACAAATGCAAGGTATTTGTCTTAACTGTAGGATGTTGAGTACACGTGCTGTGCCATCGAAATTAACGATGACCATCTCTAATCGCTATTATCTGTAGTCTGCAATATTAGGAAAAGAAATCCTGCAGGCTCACTCTGCACAATGAAGGGTCTTGAATAGACAGAGACGGAGAAAGACCATAATTTCTGGCCCCAAAATACGGATCAGCATTCCCCACTTCTCATGTGTGACTGCCCTATTCCTCAAACCATGAAATCATACTAGGCCGCTGATTACTGTCTAGCCTCTCCTCTCCACTGACTGTGTCTACAATCAGTCCCTCATCCCCCTAACAACACAAGGCAATCCAAGCTCAGGGTCTTTGTGAAAATCAAGTCCGGAATCAAGGCATCCTGCAGAGGGGAAGGAATTTTAAAATTAAACGGGGAAGGTGAGTAGGTGGTAATATCACTCACTGGGTTGAAGAGTGGCAAGTTGAGTTCAGTTTGGATTAATGCGAGGTTTTGGATTTGGTAAATCAAACAAGAGCAGGATCTATACAATTAAAAGCAGGGACATCGGTAGTGTTGAGAACAGAGACCTAGGCCGTCAGGTATAGTCCTTTAAAATTTGCATCTCATACAGATAGTGTGGGTAAGAAGGTGTTTAGCACACTTGTCTTCATTGGTGAGACCTTTCAGTATCGGAATTGGGACGTCATGTTGTGGTTGTACAGGATATTGGCGAGACTTCTCCTGGAATACTGTGTCCAGTCTGGACACCCTGCCCGCTCATTCCATAGGCACACCACCCTCTGGGTGAAAAAAGATGCCCCTTAGGTCACTTTTAAATGTTTCCCTCTCACCTTAAAACGATGCCCTATAGTTGTGGTCTCCCCTACACTTATAAAATACATTGACTTTTCACTTTAATGTTATTGACCTTGATATTATTAAGCTGGAGAGGGTTCAGAAGAGATTAATCTGGATGATGGTGGGTATGGAGAGAGTGATCGATAAGGAGATGCTGGGAAGGCTGGGACTTTTTTCACTGGAGAGGATGAGATTAAGGGGTAACTTCACAGAAGTTTACAAAATAATGAGGGGTACAGATAAACTGAAGGGCTGATGTCTTTTCCCTAGAGTTGTGGATTCAAAACTGAGGGATATTTTATGGTGCGAGGAAAAAGATTTACAAAAGTCATGAGAGGTAAATATTTTATACAGAAGCTGGCTTGGGTGTGGAATGAACTTCCAGAGGAAGTAGTGAAAGCAGGGACAGCTACAATGTTTAAGGGACATTTAGATCAGTCCATGGATAAGACATAGGTTTGGATGGTGCTGTGAGCAGCTTCCCTCTCCCTACCATTTCTGAATTAATCCCTGTTGGTTTTCACCCTCTGCCAATGCCTGTGCAGTGGCGTGTGGAGGCCAGCAGACGGTGGCATTGCATCACTTTAAGCACCACAGAGACTGCCAGATCTGCCCCACACAGAAATACACAAATACACCGACAGGAATTGTTAGGACACGGCATTGAGCTCATCTGGTAATTTAAATTAAACATAGCAGTATTGGAAATATAGCAGTATTTCACTAGCTCACACTCGTGAGTGGGACAGGATTTCAGTTGTTTCATGGGGACTGTGATGCTATAACAATCTCAATGTTTATAGATAAGACCAAACCTGGAAGAATTGTAAAGTCAATGGAGCACAGTGTGGAACTCTAACAGTACAATCACACGTTGGTGTAGTGTTCAGGTTTATGGCAGATGGGGATCAATGCAGAGCAGTGTGAGGTGATGCACTTTGTTAGGAAGGACAATGAACGACAATATAAAACAGACTGTGCCATTATAAAGGGGCTGCAGGAACAGAAAACGCTGCCTGCATATGAGCACAGATTGTTGAAGATGTCAGGACAAGTGGGGAGAGCAGTAACTATCACAGATTAGTTTCAGTATCTGAGCTGTTTACAGGAGGAGGTGTAGGAGGGAGTCTCCGTGCTCCCTTCCTGGGAGGTGGTGGTGACGATGTGTTGTGAGCCCTCCCTCCTGCACACCGAGACCATGGGGATTCCATTTCTACCAGCTCGACACAAAAGGGAGATGACATCAGGGCCACGGCTTCGAAGTTGTGCCAGGAGGAAATGGAACTGCCAGTGGGTTTGAAGTGAGAATTGCCCTTCACTGAACATTGCTCCTTACTCGGTCGGTGGGACGTGGATGTTTCAGAATCTCCACACGAGGCATCACGGTCCTCTCCGGCTCCTACCAGGGTCCGCCCCACATGGCCGGGGAAGGGGGGTGAGGGAACGGATATCGGGCACTCCATCACCCAGATCGGCCCTTCCTGTCCTATTCCAGGCTGTTTCTCCTGGAATGGGAGAAAGGGAGGGAGAGAGGGAGGGGGGGAGTGGGTGGCCCTGCTGTTCGTGCTGGTGTAGGTGGGGGACATGGTCATGGTGAGGTGTCAGGTGGGAGTCAGCCCACAGTGTTGTATCCATGCAGTGTTATTAATGTTGGTGGGGGGGGAGTAAAGTGGAGGGAAGGAGAGAGAGAGAGAGACGGAGACAGAGACGGAAAGGAGGAAGGTGCTGCATGCAGCAGTGAGAGTGGTGGAGCTTGAGCTTTGTTTGGTGGTCGGTGCTATATCAGATGTACAGTGAGTGTGAGGGAGCAGAGACAATACGGTGACCCTTATCCTGACAGAGTGGGGAAGCTTATTGATACTTGTCCTGTATTGCTGGGCATTTCTTCAGACCGCAGATACTGCACTGAGCTTGGTGAGGAGCTCAGACCATGCTCGGTGGGTCTGGAGGTGGTGTTCTCCTCTGGGAAGAGAATGCTCCCCCTCTATACTAGCCCATCCACCAGGACCTCCGTGCCCCTGTCGACAAACCGCGGTGTAATTGCCAATGATCTGCCATAATCGGGGTAAACTATGCAGGGCAGTTCCTTACTGAGAAAGCTCAACAGTGTGCCCATTGGCCTTTTAAAGATGGCACCAGTGCCAGGAGCACCCAGGCGATGTTGAGTACCTCCAGTCATGATAGGTGGGAGAATCCGGCTGGTATTGAATGAGAGGAACATCATGGGGTGGGGTGGGTAGTTAATGAGGTGAGTCCGATACAATGGCACCAGGAAACGAGCTCAGCCTCGTGCGGACGATCCCTCTGTCACACTCAAGGAAAATCAAACAAAGATAAATTATTGTTAGAATCTGTCCAATTAGTCAGAGATTCTGTTGAAACTAATTGCAGTTACTAAATGCAGAACAAATGTTCATCTGATCTCACACCGATATCCCCTTTTCCCATCTTTCCCGGGAAGACTGGCTCATGTTGCAGGATGCTATCAAACTGTCTACCTTTCAGCATTCTGAAACCTGGGAAGACATCCTTCCATGATACTGTCACTCAGTCTCCCCCTCTCTGTCTATACCCCAAACCCCTCCCATGTTGTGGTATTTAAACTGATTACCCCGCCACCTCTCTCTGGCAGTGATGTTCACACCCACAGCACCCACTTGTGATGGCACAATGGAGATATGGAGCTGTAAATGGATTGGAGCTGTACATCCTGTCACTTCCAGCCCGGTCTGCAAGTTTCACCACGCTTGCCAGTGATCTAACACAGTGTTACTGAGGAATACAGTGGGTTGGTGTACAGATCTCTACATGCCGTGAGGATAACTGCTCCTGGTTTACAGATCAATGCACTGGGGTGTTGTACACAGGCCTACATGCTGGGAGGGTAACTGCTCCTGGTGTACAGATCAATGCACTGGGGTGATGTACACTGTCCTACATGCTGGGAGGGTAACTGCACCTGGGTTACAGATCAATGGACTGGGGTGGTGAACACAGTCCTACATGCTGGGAGGGTAACTGCCCCTGGGTTATAGATCAATGCACTGGGTTGGTTTACACAGTCCTACATGCTGGGAGGGTAACTGCTCCTAGTTTACAGATTAATTCACGGGTGATCACTGCACAGATCGCTTTGCTGGGCAAACTAACTGGTTGATGTTTATAGATAATGCAATGATGTGGTCTGTGTAGCTCCTTATGCAGGATAGATTTTTTTTTCAATTTACACGTTAGTGCCCTGCTATGGTCTGTACAGCTCTCGGTGCTGGACAGATATCTAGTCTGGGTTTATAGATCAATGCACTGCTGTGGTCTGCACAGCTCTCGGTGCTGGACAAATATCTAGTCTGGGTTTATAGATCAATGCCCTGCTGTGGTCTGCACAGCTCTCGGTGCTGGACAGATATCTAGTCCGGGTTTATAGATCAATGCACTGCTCTGGTCTGCACAGCTTCCGGTGTTGTACAGATATCGAGTCCGTGTTTATAGATCAATGCCCTGAACTGATTGGTGCAGTGTTCCACTCTGGCCAGTTTGCTGGGTTGTATTGACCAGTGTAATGGATGAATCTGGACAGATTGCTGGGTTGTACTGAGCAGGACACAGGCCTGGTCTGCACAGTATTCCACAGTGAACAGCTATCTCCTCTGGGTGCATGGTGTCTGGGTTGGTTCTGTGAGGTGGATTGAGAATGTGGTATAACTAACCCTTTCAGCTGATCTGGCGATGCCGTTAGTTCCCATTCCTGTGATTGGACCCTCCGTCTCTCACCCCATTATTGTTACAGTGTGTCCAGGTAGAGGACATCATGTTGGTGGGGTGGGGAGGGGGGAAAGGTGATGGACAGGTCAAGGGGTTACCCGGAACGTTCTGTCCCCAACATTCTATTACTGACATTCCCCGGAACGTTCTGTCCCTGACATTCTATAACTGACATTCCCCGGAACGTTCTGACCCCAACATTCTACAACTGACATTCCCCGGAACGTTCTGTCCCTGACATTCTATAACTGACATTCCCCGGAACGTTCTGACCCCAACATTCTATAACTGACATTCCCCGGAACCTTCTGACCCCAACATTCTATAACTGACATTCCCAGGAACGTTCTGTCCCTGACATTCTATAACTGACATTCCCCGGAACGTTCTGTCCCTGACATTGTTTGAGAACAGCGGGACGTCAGTGCATTGAACAAACGATGAGATCGCGAGGGAAGCGATCCCGTTCCAGGGAGAAGGAGACACTGTTCCGAATGCCCCTCAGGCGGTTATAGGGGTGAATACGTTTTCCCTGCGTTTACATTTCTCCACGACACAGGATCGAACACAATTTAGACCAAAATACAGAAATTCCCAAACTCCGTTCGTCTTCAGGAAACTGGGAGAGAATCTTTCAGGACGGCAACGTTTCCACCCTCCCGGAACTGGGAAGGAGTGACCTGCTCTCGAGTGAGTGAGCGTGTGGGAATGTTCTAGAAACCATCTGTCCTTATGGATGTGTCTCTGTGTGTTTGGGGAGGGAGGGTTTCTTGTGGTTTATGTCACATTTTTGTCAGGAATGCAGACCTTCCCATTTGTTATTCCAGCTCCAATTATTTTAATAATCCCTGAATACAGGGACACATTTGAAAATCTCACTGGGTCCCCAATCAAACGGGTCCCTTTGCCTCCAGGCTGATGGATAATGGGTTTGTTTTCCTTCCTCACAGTTAACGTAGTGACCATCTACGTCCTGCTTTATAAAGATTGTGGATTGTCTCCAGGTGTCAGACGTTACCTGGGGGCCATGGCAGCGGCGGATCTCCTGGTCATTATCCTCGACCTGATCCTGAGACACATTCCCATTGTTTATAAGGAACAGTTTTATTTCCTGGTGTACTCCGTCCCCGTGTGTAATATCCACGCCGTCCTGCTTTATGCAGCCACTGACTGCTCTGTCTGGTTCACCGTCACTTTCACCTTTGATCGGTTTGTGGCCATTTGTTGCCAAAAGCTGAAAAGTAAATATTGCAGTGAGAAAACGGCGGCTGTGGTTCTGGGAGCAGTGACTGTGCTGAGCTGTTTAAAGAACATTTTCTGGTATTTTATGCTCACGGCTCAGTATTGGCTGAAGAACCAGCCCTGGTTTTGTTATGTAACAGACGCTGTTCGATTCTCCAGTGTCTGGGTCACAATCGAGTTCCTCCACCACATTCTCACCCCGTGTGTCCCATTTCTCCTGATTCTGCTGCTCAATGTTCTCACTGTCAGACACATTCTAGTGACCAGCAGAGCCCGCAGGAGACTCCGCGCTCACACCAATGGGGACGCTCAGTCTGACACTGAAATGAGAAACCGAAAAAATTCCATCATTTTACTGTTTGTGATCTCGGCCAATTTCATCCTGCTATGGTCAACGTTCATGCTGTGTTCTACATGGTACCGGATGTGGTTGATTGGGTATCAGTCTGTGTATATCCATTGGTTTTTGCAGGAATTGGGCTTCATGCTGCAGCTCCTCAGTTGCTGCACAAACACCGCGATTTATGCCGTGACCCAGTCTAAGTTCAGGCAGCAGCTGAAGAACGTACTGAAATATCCCGTCACCCAAATCCATCCATCAATCAAATTCCCTCATTAATCAATCCGAGATTTTCTCATTTCAGGTCATTGTTTCAGCGATGGAGATCACTTCCATTTGTAAACAATAAAAATGTTGATTAAAGCGTGCCCAGCAGCAGAGTGACCGATGTTGTTGTGTGTCTTTGTGTTGGAGAAGCTGAGCTGGAGAGAGACAGACTCAGCTCCAAGTCCTGGTCGTCAGGGAAGGGGAGGGCACTGCGCCCTGAGCTCAGGAGCTGGGTTTAACTCCCTCCGTCCCATCCACCCCAACCTGCACTCCCCATTTCATCTTCCCCCCACTTTCTACTCAATTCTCTCCCTCTCTCTCATCACCCTCCTGTTCAAACTCCCTCATTCCCCCTCTCTCACACACACCCCAACCCCGGTTTCTCCACCTGCCTACACTTTTCCCTTTCCCCTCACCCTCACACTCTCTGTCCTGCCGTCTCTGCCTCCCTGAGCAGTTCCATCTATACCCCATTTCCCCCTCCTCCTACCTTCCACATCTCCTCCCCTCCACCACAGGCAGCCTCAAGATCAACCACACCCCACCCCCCAGTCTCGGGGTCAGAGTAAGGGGGAAGTACCAGGGAAACAGAGTGTGTATGAGAGAGAGGGAGGGAGGGTGAGAGATTCAGTCAGATAGAAACAGAGGGAGGTGGGGGTAGAGAGAGAGAGAGAGACACTGGTTGAGGTGGGTCAAGAGTGAGAAGGTGGAGAGAGAGTGAAGGAGTGGGAGGAAAGAGACAGGGGGCAAGGGAAAGATAGGGTGCGATACTGGAGGGCGAGAGAGGGGAGGGAGAGACAGAGAGGGAGGGGGAGGGCGAGAGACGGGAGGGAAGATCAAGAGGGAGGGAGAGGGCGAGAGAGGGGATGGGAGAGGGTTGGAGCGCGAGGGAGGGCGAGGGCGAGAGTGGGGGAGGGCGAGAGAGGGGAGAGTGCGAGGGAGGGAGTGGACGAGAGAGAGGGGAGGGAGAATGGGGAGGGCGAGAGAGGGGAGAGGTTGAGTGAGGGGAGGACGAGACAGGGGAGGGAGTGAGGTGAGGGCGAGAGAGGGGAGCGTGAGAGAGGAGGATGGTGAGAGAAAGGAGGACGAGAGAAAGGGGGAGGGCGAGAGAGGGGGGTGACAGAAGGGAGAGTGAGAGAGGGGAGGGAGGGAGGGGTGGGCGAGAGGGAGGGGGAGGGCGAGAGAGGGGAGTGTCAGAGAGGGGGAGGACGAGAGAGAGGGGAGGGAGAGAGGGAGGGTGAGAGAGTGGAGGGAAGGGAGGGCGGGAGGGAGGGAGACGGTGAGAGAGGGGAGGGAGGGGAAGTGCAAAAGGAAAGGACACGTTGAGAAAGGTGATAGGAGAGAAAGGGAGCATGAATGAGGGGGAGGGCAAGCGAGGGGAGGGTGTAAGAGGGGGAGACGGAGGGGAGGGCGAGAGGGAGGGAGAGTGCGAGAGATGTGAGAGAGTGTGGGGAGGGCGAGAGAGGGGGAGAGGGTGGGGAGGGAGAGAGCGGAGAGGTCGAGAGAGGGGAGGACGAGACAGGGGAGGGAGGGAGGGGAGGGCGAGAGAGGAGGAGCGCGAGAGAGAGGAGGGCGAGAGAGAGCAGGGCGAGAGAGCGGAGTGCGAGAGACGGTAGGGTCAGAGAGGGGAGGGCAAGAGAGAGGGGAGAGCGAGAGACGGGGACAGAGAGAGGGGGACGGAGAGAGGGAGGGACAGAGAGGGGGACAGAGGGGGGAGAAGAGAGAGGGAGGGACAGAGAAGGGGGAACAGAGAGAGGGGGGCAGAGTGAAGGGAGAAAGACATGGGGGTACTGAGAAAGGGAGACTGAGAGAGGGGGACTGAGAGACGGGGATAGAGAGAAGGGGGACAGAGAGAGGGGGGCAGAGTGAAGGGAGAGAGAGATGGGGGACTGAGAAAGGGAGACTGAGAGAGGGGGACTGAGAGACGGGGACAGAGAGAAGGGGGAAAGAGAAAGGTGGGACAGAGCAAGGTGGGACAGAGCGAGGTGGGACAGAGCGAGAGGGACAGAGCGAGGGGGGGACAGAGGCAGGGGTGACAGAGAGAGAGGGGATAGAGAACGGGGGACAGAGAGATGTATTCATGGAGAGCGGGGGCAGAAAAAACGTGTACAGAGAGAGGGGGACAGTGAGATGATGGACAGAGAGAGGGGGACAGAGAAAGGGACAAGGAGAGGGGGCAGAGAGAGGGGGGATAGTGAGAGTGGGTCACAGAGTGGGGACAGAAAGAGGGGGTCAGAGAGAGGGGGACAGTGCGATGATGGACAGAGAGAGAGGGACAGAGAAATGGACAGAGAGAGGGGGCAGAGAGAGGGGGGTAGAGAGCGCAGGAAGTTAGAGAGAGCGGACAGAGAGAGATGGTACAGAGGGTTAGGGCACAGAGATGGGGGACAAAGAGAGAGGGGAAGAGGAGGGGACAGAGAGAACAGGATAGAGAGAGGGGATATGAGAGCGGGGCATCAGAGAGAGGGGGGGCAGAGAGACGGGGGACAGAGAGACAGGGGACAGAGGGGGGGGACAGAGAAAGGGGGGACCGTGAGAGGGGGTATAGAGGGAGGTCAGAGATAGGGGGGACAGAGAAAGGGGGACAGAGAGACGGGAAAGAGAGCAGGGGAACAGAGAGGGGAAGAGGGGGGTACAGAGAGAGGGGGACAGAGAAAGGGGGACAGAGAGAGAGGGACAGAGACAGGAGGACAGCGACATGGGGACAGAGAAAGAGGGACAGAGAACGGGGGACAGAGAGTGGGGGACAGAGAGAGGGGGGACAGAGAGAGGGGGGACAGAGAGAGGGGGATAGAGAGTGGGGGACAGAGAAAGGGACAGAGAGGGGGGCAGAGAGAGGGGGGATAGAGAGAGTGGGTCACAGAGTGGGGACAGAGAGAGGCGGGACAGAGAGAGGGGGGACAGAGAGTGGGGGACAGTGAAATGATGGACAGAGAGAGGGGGACAGAGAAATGGACAGAGAGAGAGGGCAGACAGGGACTGGGACAGTGAGAGATCTCTCATAGAGAGAGGGTCAGAGAGAGTGGGGGCAGATATAGGGGTGACTGAGAGAGGGGCACAGAGAGAGGGTCACAGTGAGAGGGGGACAGAGAGACGGGGACAGAGAGACGGGGAAAGAGAGAGTTGGGACAGAGAGAGGGGGACAGAGAGAGGGGATCAGTGAGAGGGGGATAGAGAGAGTGGGAAAGAGAGAGCGGGACAGTGAGACGGGGGACAGAGTGAGGGGGACAGAGAAAGGGAGACAGAGAAAGGCTGACAGAGAAATGGGGACAGAAAAAGGGGGACAGAGAGAGAAGAAAGTGAGAGGGGGACAGTGAGAGGGAGACAGAGAGAGGGGGACAGAGAGAGGGGGGACTGAGGGAGGGAGGACTGAGAGAGGGGGGACTGAGAGATGGGGGACAGAGAGCGCGGTGGACAGAGATAGGGGGTCGGTGAGAGGGGGACAGTGAGAGGGGTCAGTGAGAGGGGGCAGATAGTGGGGGGACAGAGAGAGGGTCAGAGAGAGGGGGCCGGATGGGGGCAGAGAGATGGGTGACAGTGAGACGGGGACAGAGAGAGGGGGGCAGACAGAGGGGGACAGAGAGGGAGGGACAGAGGGAGAGGGATAGAGAGAGGGGGACAGAGAGAGGGGGACAGAGAGAGAGGGGAACAGAGAGAGAGGGGAACAGAAGAGGAAGGGGGACAGAAAAGGGGTGACGGGGGGCAGAGAGATGGGTGACAGTGAGAGTGGAACAGAGAGAGGGGGCAGAGAGAGCGTGGACAGCGAGAGCGGTGTACAGTGAAAGCGCAGGACAGAGAGAGGGTTTACAGAGAGACGGAACAGATAGAGGGGGACAGAGAAAGGGAGGCAGAGGAAGGCAGAGAAAGGAGGATAGAGAAACGGGGACAGAGAGTGAGGAAAGAGAGAGGGGGACAGTAAGAGGAGGACAGAGAGAGGTGGGACAGAGAGAGGGGGGCAGAGAGAGAGGGACAGCGAAAGAGGACAGAGAGAGAGGACAGAGAGGGACTGGGACAGTGAGAGATCTCTCATAGAGAGAGGGTCAGAGAGAGTGGGGGCAGAGAGAGGGGTGACTGAGAGAGGGGCACAGAGAGAGGGTCACAGAGAGATGGGTGACAGAGAGAGGGGGACAGATGGGGGCAGAGAGGTGGATGACAGTGAGAGGGTGCCAGAGAGACGGGGACAGAGAGACGGGGAAAGAGAGAGGTGGGACAGAGAGAGGGGGACAGAGAGAGAAGGGTCAGTGAGAGGGGGGCAGAGAGAGAGGGAGAGAGAGAGGGCGTCAGAGAGAGGGGGTACAGAGAGAGCGGGACAGAGAGAGCCGGACAGTGAGACGGGGGACAGAGTGAGGGGGACAGAGAAAGGGAGACAGAGAAAGGCAGACAGAGAAAGGGGGACAGAAAAAGGGGGACAGAGAGAGGAGACAGTGACAGGGGGACAGTGAGAGGGAGACAGAGAGAGGGGGACAGTGAGAGGGGAACAGAGAGAGGGGGACAGAGAGAGGAGACAGTGACAGGGGGACAGTGAGAGGGAGACAGAGAGAGGGGGACAGTGAGAGGGGAACAGAGAGAGGGGGCAGAGAGAGGGGGGGCAGAGAGAGGGGGACAGAGAGAAGGGGACAGAGAGGGGGACTGAGGGAGGGAGGACTGAGAGAGGGGGGACTGAGAGGTGGGGGGACAGAGAGAGCGGGGGACAGAGAGAGGGGGTCAGAGAGAAGGGGACAGAAAGAGGGGACTGAGGGAGGGGTGGCAGATAAAGGGGGACAGAAAGAGGGGACAGAGAGATGGGGACAGAGAGTGTGGGACAGAGAGCGAGGGGGGACAGAGAGAGAGGGACAGAGAGAGGGGTGCAGAGAGAGCGGGGACAGAGATTGGGGCAGAGAGAGAGTGAGACAGTGAGAGACGGACAGAGAGCGGAGGACAGAGAGAGGGGGACAGAGAAAGGGAGACAGAGAAAGGGAGACAGAGAAAGGCAGAGGAAGGTGGATAGAGAAACGGGGACAGAGCGAGGAAAGAGAGAGGGGGACAGTAAGAGGAAGACAGAGAGAGAGTGACCAAGAGAGGGGGACAGAGAGAGGGGGACAGAGAGAGAGGACAGAGAGAGGAGGGCAGAGAGGGACTGGGACAGTGAGAGATCTCTCATAGAGAGAGGGTCAGAGAGAGTGGGGGCAGAGAGAGGGGTGACTGAGAGAGGGGCACAGAGAGAGGGTCACAGCGAGATGGGTGACAGAGAGATGGGGATGGATGGGGGCAGAGAGATGGGTGACAGTGAGAGCGGGACGGAGAGACGGGGACAGAGAGACGGGGACAGAGAGAGGTGGGACAGAGAAGGGGGGACAGAGAGAGAGGGACAGAGAGAGCGGGTCAGAGAGAGGTGGTACAGCGAGAGGGGGACAGTAAGAGGGGGACAGTGAGAAGGGGACAGTGAGAGGGGGTACAGAGAGGGGGACAGAGAAGGGGGGACAGGGAGAGGGGGACAGAGAGAGGGGGACACTAAGAGGGGGACAGTGAGAAGGGGACAGTGAGAGAGGGATAGTGTGAGGGGGACAGAGAGAGGGGGACAGTGAGAGGGGGCAGGGGCAGTGACTGGGGGACAGAGAGGGGGGACAGAGAGAGTGGGGGCAGAGAGAGGAGGGACAGGATGAGGGGGACAGAAGAGTGGGACAGAGAGAGTGGGGCAGAGAGAGAGGGGGACAGTGAGAGAGGGTCAGAGAGAGGGTGGACAGAAAGAGGTGGACTGAGAGAGAGGTCGACAGAGAGAGTGGGGACAGGGAGAGGGGGACAGAGAGAGGGGGACAGAGGGGGGGAGAGAGAGTGGGGACAGAGAGGGGGGGCAGTGAGAGGGGGACAGTGAGGGGGGGACAGAGAGAGATGGACAGAGAGAGACGTGACAGAGAGAGTGTTGGACAGAGAGAGTGGGGACACAGAGAGTGGGGACAGAGAAAGGGGGAAAGAGAGAGGGGGTTAGAAAGAGGGGGAGAGAGAGATGGGGACAGAGAGAGGGTCACAGAGAGATGGGCGACAAAGAGAGGGGGACATATGGGAGCAGAGAGATGGGTGACAGTGAGACGGGGACAGAGAGACGGGGACAGTGAGAGGGGGACAGAGGGAGGGGGCAGCGAGAGGGGGACAGAGAGAGGGGGGACAGAGAGAGGGGGGACAGAGAGAGGGAGATAGAGAGAGAGGGGGGACAGTGAGAGGGCTGACCGAGAGAGGGGGACAGTGAGAGGGTGGACAGAGAGAGGGGGGACAGAGAGAGTGTGGACAAAGAGAGTGGGGACAGAGAGAGAAGGGCAGTGAGAGGGCGACAGTGAGAGGGGGACAGTGAGAGGGTGAACACAGAGAGGTGGACAGAGAGAGTAGGTGACAGTGAGAGAGGTGGACAGAGAGAGTGGGGACAGAGAGAGTGGGGACAGAGATTGTGGGATAGAGAGAGGGGGTCAGAAAGAGGGGAACAGAGAGATGGGGGACAGGGAGAGGGTCACAGAGAGATGGGTGACACAGAGAGGGGGACAGATGGGGCAGAGAGATGGGTGACAGTGAGACGGGGACAGAGAGACGGGGACAGAGAGAGGGGGACAGAGGGGTGGGGAAAGAGCGCGGGGAGACAGAGAGAGTGGGGAGAGAGAGAGGGGGACAGTGAGAGGGAGACATTGAGAGGGGTTCAGTGAGAGGGGGACAGAGAGAGGGCGGGCAGAGAGAGAGCCGGACAGAGAGAGGGCGGACAGAGAGAGAGGGGAAAGAGAGAGGGTACACAGAGAGGGCTGACAGAGACGGGTGACAGAGACGGGTGACAGAGAGAGAGGGGTCATGGGGGGCAGAGAAAGTGGTTCAGGGAGAGCGGGGACAGAGAGAGGGGGAAGAGACACGGTGACAGAGAGAGTAGCACAGAGAAAGGTGTGACAGAGAGGACGGGGACAGAGAGAGTGGGGCAGAGAGTAGAGGTGGACAGTGAGAGAGGGGCAGAGAGAATCAGGGACAAAATATAGGGGACAGAGAGAGGGGGGTACAGAGAGAGGGGTACAGAGACAGGGGGGACAGAGAGAATGGGACAAAGAGACGGGGGCAGAGAGAGTGGGGATAGAGAGAGGGGGGAGAGAGATGGGTGCAGAGAGAGAGGGGGCAGAGAGAGGGTCACAGAGAGGGGGCCGGATGGGGGCAGAGAGATGGGTGACAGTGAGACGGGGACAGAGAGAGCGGGACAGAGAGAGGGGGCCATAGAGAGAGGGGAACAGAGAGAGAGGGGAACAGAGATGAAGGGGGACAGAGAGGGGGTGACGGGGGTGCAGAGAGATGGGTGACAGTGAGAGTGGAACAGAGAGAGGGGGCAGAGAGCGCGGGGATTTCGAGAGCGGTGGAAAGTGAAAGAGCGGGACACAGAGGGCTTTGGACAGAGAGAGCGGGGGACAGACAGAGAGGGTCAGAGAGAGGGGATACAGAGGGAGGGGTTACAGAGAGAGGGGTTACAGAGAGAGGGGGTAAAGAGAGAGGGGGTCGGTGAGAGTGGGAAAGTGAGAGGAGACAGTGAGAGTGGGAACAGAGAGAGGTGGACAGAGAGAGAGGTGGGCAGAGAGAGTTGGGGCAGAGAGGGTTGGGAGAGAGAGAGGAGGTCAGAGAGAGGGGGTCAGAGAGAGGGGGCCGAGAGTTGGGGGACAGAGAGAGGGTCAGAGAGAGGGGGCCGGATGGGTGCAGAGAGATGGGTGACAGTGAGACGGGGACAGAGAGAGGGGGGCAGACAGAGGGGGACAGAGAGAGAGAGTGACAGAGGGAGAGGGATAGAGAGAGGGGGACAGAGAGAGGGGGACAGATAGAGGGGGACAGAGAAAGGGAGACAGAGAAAGGCAGATAAAGGTGGATAGAGAAGCGGGAACAGAGCGAGGAAAGAGAGAGGGGGACAGTAAGAGGAAGACAGAGAGAGGGGGACAGAGAGAGGGTGACAGAGAGAGAGGACAGAGAGAGGAGGGCAGAGAGGGACTGGGACAGTGAGAGATCTCTCATAGAGAGAGGGTCAGAGAGAGTGGGGGCAGAGAGAGGGGTGACTGAGAGAGGGGCACAGAGAAAGTGTCACAGAGAGATGGGTGACAGAGAGATGGGGATGGATGGGGGCAGAGAGATGGGTGACAGTGAGAGCGGGACAGAGAGACGGGGACAGAGAGACGGGGACAGAGAGAGGTGGGACAGAGAAGGGGGGACAGAGAGAGAGGGACAGAGAGAGCGGGTCAGAGAGAGGGGGTACAGCGAGAGGGGGACAGTAAGAGGGGGACAGTGAGAAGGGGACAGTGAGAGGGGGTACAGAGAGGGGGACAGAGAAGGGGGGACAGGGAGAGGGGGACAGAGAGAGGGGGACAGTGAGAAGGGGACAGTGAGAGAGGGATAGTGTGAGGGGGACAGAGAGAGGGGGACAGTGAGAGAGGGCAGGGGCAGTGACGGGGGGACAGAGAGGGGGGACAGAGAGAGCGGGGGACAGAGAGAGGGGGGACAGAGAGATCGTGGACAGAGAGATGTGGACAGAGAAATGGGGACAGAGAGATGGGGACAGAAAGAAGGGTGACAGAGGGCGGGGCAGAGAAATGGGGTCAGAGAAAGGGAGACAGAGAAAGAAGGACAGAGAGAGTGGGGGCAGAGAGAGGAGGGACAGGATGAGGGGGACAGAAGAGTGGGACAGTGAGAGTGGGGCAGAGAGAGAGGTGGACAGTGAGAGAGGGTCAGAGAGAGGGTGGACAGAAAGAGGTGGACTGAGAGATGGGGGACAGAGAGAGAGGGACAGAGAGAGGGCGGACAGAGAGAGGGTCACAGAGAGATCGGTGACACAGAGAGGGGGACAGATGGGGCAGAGAGATGGGTGACAGTGAGACGGGGACAGAGAGACGGGGACAGAGAGAGGGGGACAGAGGGAGGGGGACAGTGAGAGGGAGACAGTGAGAAGGGGACAGAGAGAGCGCGGACAGAGAGAGGGGGGACAGAGAGAGGGAGACATTGAGAGGGGTTCAGTGAGAGGGGGACAGAGAGAGGGCGGGCAGAGAGAGAGCCGGACAGAGAGAGGGCGGACAGAGAGAGAGGGGAAAGAGAGAGGGGACACAGAGAGGGCTGACAGAGACGGGTGACAGAGACGGGTGACAGAGAGAGAGGGGTCATGGGGGGCAGAGAAAGAGGTTCAGGGAGAGCGGGGACAGAGAGAGGGGGAAGAGACACGGTGACAGAGAGAGTAGCACAGAGAAAGGTGTGACAGAGAGGACGGGGACAGAGAGAGTGGGGCAGAGAGTAGAGGTGGACAGTGAGAGAGGGGCAGAGAGAATCAGGGACAAAATATAGGGGACAGAGAGAGGGGGGTACAGAGAGAGGGGTACAGAGACAGGGGGGACAGAGAGAATGGGACAAAGAGACGGGGGCAGAGAGAGTGGGGATAGAGAGAGGGGGGAGAGAGATGGGTGCAGAGAGAGAGGGGGCAGAGAGCGGGTCACAGAGAGGGGGCCGGATGGGGGCAGAGAGATGGGTGACAGTGAGACGGGGACAGAGAGAGCGGGACAGAGAGAGGGGGCCATAGAGAGAGGGGAACAGAGAGAGAGGGGAACAGAGATGAAGGGGGACAGAGAGGGGGTGACGGGGGTGCAGAGAGATGGGTGACAGTGAGAGTGGAACAGAGAGAGGGGGCAGAGAGCGCGGGGATTTCGAGAGCGGTGGAAAGTGAAAGAGCGGGACACAGAGGGCTTTGGACAGAGAGAGCGGGGGACAGACAGAGAGGGTCAGAGAGAGGGGATACAGAGGGAGGGGTTACAGAGAGAGGGGTTACAGAGAGAGGGGGTAAAGAGAGAGGGGGTCGGTGAGAGTGGGAAAGTGAGAGGAGACAGTGAGAGTGGGAACAGAGAGAGGTGGACAGAGAGAGAGGTGGGCAGAGAGAGTTGGGGCAGAGAGGGTTGGGAGAGAGAGAGGAGGTCAGAGAGAGGGGGTCAGAGAGAGGGGGCCGAGAGTGGGGGGACAGAGAGAGGGTCAGAGAGAGGGGGCCGGATGGGTGCAGAGAGATGGGTGACAGTGAGACGGGGACAGAGAGAGGGGGGCAGACAGAGGGGGACAGAGAGAGAGAGTGACAGAGGGAGAGGGATAGAGAGAGGGGGACAGAGAGAGTGGGACAGATAGATGGGGGAACAGAGAGAGCGGGGACACCGAGAGCGGTGGACAGTGAAAGCGCAGGACCGAGAGAGGAGTTACAAAGAGAGGGGACAGAGAGAGGGGGACAGAGAAAGGGAGACAGAGAAAGGGAGACAGAGAAAGGCAGAGAAAGGTGGATAGAGAAACGGGAACAGAGCGAGGAAAGAGTGAGGGGGACAGTAAGAGGAAGACAGAGAGAGCGGGACAGAGAGTGATGGACAGAGAGAGAGGACAGAGAGAGGAGGGCAGAGAGGGACTGGGACAGTGAGAGATCTCTCATAGAGAGAGGGTCAGAGAGAGTGGGGGCAGAGAGAGTGGGGACAGAGAAAGGGGGAAGAGAGAGGGGGTTAGAAAGAGGGGGAGAGAGAGATTGGGACAGAGATAGGGTCACAGAGAGATGGGCGACAAAGAAAGGGGGACATATGGGAGCAGAGAGATGGGTGACAGTGAGACGGGGACAGAGAGACGGGGACAGAGAGAGGGGGACAGAGGGAGGGGGACAGAGAGAGCGGGACAGATGGGGGCAGAGAGATGTTCGACAGAGAGAGGGGAAAGAGAGAGCAGGGACACAGAGAGCGGGGGACAGAGAGAGCGGGGGCAGAGCGCGCGGGGAACCGAGAGAGGGGCCAGAGACAAGTGGACAGAGAGAGGGGACAGAGAGAGTGGCACAGAGAAAGGGGTGACAGAGAGGAGGGAGAGAGATAGAGTGGGGCAGAGAGAGAGGTGGACAGTGAGAGAGGGGCACAGAGAGACAGGGAGGAAGAATGGGGTCTGAGAGCTGGGGGACAGAGAGAGGGGCAACAGAGAGAGGAGGGACAGAGAGAAGGGGGTCAGAGAGAGGGGTTACAGAGAGACGGGAACAGGGATAGGGGGACAGAGAGAGAGGGACAGAGACACAGTGACAGGGACGAGAGGAAGACAGACGTGGGTGGGAAATAGGGCAGGGGGGACAGAGAGAGTGGGGGACAGAGAGAAGGGGAAATAAGAGAGAGGAGGGAGAGAGAGAGAAGTGGGTCAGATAGAGGGGGTACAGAGAGACTGGAACAGGGATAGGGGGACAGAGAGAGGGGGACAGAGACACACTGACAGGGACGAGAGGAAGACAGAGGTGGGTGGGAAATAGGGCAGGGGGACAGAGAGAGGGGGGGACAGAGAGAAGGGGAAATATAGAGGGGGATAGAGAGAGGGGGAACAGAGAGAGGTGGGCAAGAGCGAGGGCGGACAGAGAGACAGGGGACAGGGAGGGTGGACAGAGCGAGGGTGGGACAGAGAGACGGGCAGAGAGGGGGCAGAAAGATGCGTGACAGTGAGAGGGGGACAGACTTAGGGGACAGAGAGACAGGGGGACAGGAAGGGTAGACAGATCGAGGGGGCGGGGGGGCGAGAGATAGGGGTACAGTGACAGAGGGACAGAGAGAGGAGGGACGGAGCGAGGGGTGTACAGAGAGAGGGGAACACAGAGAGGGGGACAGATGGGGGGACAGAGAGTGGGGACAGAGGAGGCAGAGCGAGGCGGACAGAGTGAGGGGGACATAGAGACAGGGGGACAGAAAGGGTGGACAGAGCGTGTGGCAGAGATCGGGTGGGACAGAGAGAGGGGTGACAGAGAGAGGGGGGGCAGCCTTAGGGGACAGAGAGACGTGAGGACGGGGGTGCAGAGAGGGGAGACAGAGAGGTGGGGGACAGAGAGAATGGGGAAAAGAGGGGGCACAGGGAGAGGGTTGACAGAGATAGGGGGACAGACAGAGAGGGGGACAGAGAGAGGGGGGTGGTCAGAGAGTGAGGAACAGAGAGAGGGGGACAAAGGGAATGTCAAAGAGAGGGGGGGAAGAGGGGTTGGGGAAAAAGAGGAGTGTGGCAAAGAGAGTGGGGACAGAGAGAGTGGGGGACAGAGAGAGCTGAACAGAGAGTGGGAGACTGGGAGACAGAGGGGGGACAGGAAGAGGGGGACCGAGAGAGGGAGAGTGGGGGGACAGAAAGAGGTGGACAGAGAGTGGGGCAGGGAGAGGGGGGGAAATAGGATGGGCGGAGAGGGGAGACAGAGAGGGGGGACGGGGGTACAGAGAGAGAGGGGACAGAGTGATGGGACAGCGAGAGAGGGGGACAAAGAGAGATGAACAGAGTGGGAGACTGGGGGACAGAGGAGGGACAGAAAGAGGGGGACAGAGAGCGGGAGACTGGGGGGACAGAAAGAGGGGGACAGAGAGAGGGGGGACAGAGAGAGAGGGTCAGAGAGAGGGGTACGGAGAGAGGGGGACAGAGAGAGGGGAACAGAGAGAGTTGGACAGAGAGAGGTGGACACAGAAAGGGGGACAGAGCGAGAGGGCCGGGAGAGGGAGTGCAAACAGAGAGAGGGGACAGAAAGAGGGGGGACAGAGGGGGGACAGAGAGCGGGACAAAGAGGGGGGGCGACAGGGTGTGGGGGACAGAGAGGGCGTGGACAGAGAGAGGGCAGACAGGGAGGGGGCCAGAAAGACGGCAACAGAAAGAGGAGGGACGGGGGGACAGAGTTGGGGGAACAGAGGGTGGAGACAGAGAGGGGTGTCAGAGAAAGGGGGGACAAAGAGGGGGGGACAGAGAGTGGGAAAGAGTGAGCAGGCAGAGAGGGGAGAAAGAGATAGTGGGGGGCAGAGAGAGGGGGCAGTGTGAGGGGACAAAGAGAGAGGTGTGACAGAACGAGGGGGCGATAGAGTGAGGGGGAGAGCGAGAGACAGGCGGATAGGGAGGGAGGGCAGAGCGAGGGTGGGACAGAAAGAGGGTCAGAGAGAGGGAGGACAGAGCGAGGAGGACAGTGAGGTGGACAGTGAGAGGGGGACAGTGAGGGGGGACACAGAGTGAGGGGTCGGGGGGGCCGAGAGAGGGGGACAGAGCGAGTGGTGGGCAGAGAGTGGGGGAGTCAGAGATTGGGGGACTAAGAGAGGGGAACAGAGAGAGGGGGTGGTCAGAGAGAGGGGGGACAAACAGAGAGGGGACAGAGGGGGTTGGGCAAAAAAGAGGGGAGTGGCAAATAGAGGGGTGACAAAGAGAGGTGGACAGAGAGAGTGGGGGACAGAGAAAGATGAACAGAGAGTGGGAGACTGGGCGACAGAGGGGGTACAGGAAGAGGGGGACAGAGAGAGGGAGAGTGGGGGGACAGAGAGAGGGGAACAGAGAGAAGGGGCGGGGGGGAGAGAGAGTGGGGCAGGTGGGAGCAGAGAGGGAGGGGCAGAGATGGGGGAAAGGGTGGGTGACAGGGAGATAGGGGACAGAGCGAGAGGGGGACAAAGAGAGATGACAGAGAGTGGGAGACTGGGGGACAGAGGGGGGACAAAAAGAGGGGGACAGAGAGAGGTAGACTGGGGGGGACAGAAAGAGGGGGACAGGGAGAGGGGGACAGACGGGTGGGACAGACAGGCAGGACAGAGAGAGGGGCACAGAGAGGGGGGACAGAGAGCGAGAGGGACAGAGAGGGGGGGACAGAGAGAGGACGACAGAGTGAGAGGGGTAGAGAGAGAGAGGGGGACAAAGAGAGGGGAACAGACGGGGGCGACAGACAGGTGGGACAGAGAGAGGGGGACAGAGAGAGGGGGGCATAGAAAGGGGGACAGAGAGATAGGGCGGAGAGGGGGGAAAGAGATAGTGGGGGACAGAGGGGGGCAGAGTGAGGGGGGATAGCGAGAGGTGGGACAGAGCGAGGGGACAACAGAGTGAGGGGGAGACCTGGAGACAGGGGAATGGGGAGGGTGGACAGAGGGAGGGTTGGACAGAGAGAGGGGCAGAGAGAGGGAGGACAGAGCGAGTTGCACAGTGAGAGCGGGACAGTGAGAGGGGGACAGTGAGAGGGGGACAGTGAGGGGGGACACAGAGAGGGGGTGTCGGGGGAGGCAGAGAGCGGGATGGAGCGAGGGTTGGACAGAGTGAGGGAAACGAGGGGACAGGGAGAGAGTGACAGGGAGAGAAGGGAGTCAGAGATTGGGGGACAGAGAGACGGGAACAGAGACGGAGGTGGTCAGAGAGTGGGGACAGAGAGAGGGGGGACAAAGAGAGAGATGACAAAGAGAGGGGGAACAGAGGGGTTGGGGGGAAAAGAGGGGGGTAGCAAAGAGAGGGGGAACAGAGAGAGGGAGACAGAGAGAGTGGGGGACAGAGAGAGATGAATAGAGAGAGGGAGACTGGGGGACAGAGAGAGAGGGACAGAGAGAGGGAGAGAGAGAGGGGGACAGAGAGGGGGGACAGAGAGAGGGGGACAGATAGAGTGGAGAGAGAGGGGGACAGAGGGGGGGACAGAGAGAGGAGGGGGACAGAGAGGAAGGTGGGACTGAGGGGGGTGTCAGAGAGCAGGGGGACAGAGTGGGGGGAGACAGAACGACAGGGGGCGGGGGGGAAGAAGTAGTGGGGAACAGAGAGAGGGGGAAGAGTGGGTTGTGGGGGAGAGAGCGGGCAGAGAAAGGGGAGAGAAAGAAGGGAGAGTGAGATTGGGGGAGAGGTGGGGAGAGATTGAGGTAGAGAGAGAGGGAGAGTGAGAGGGTGAGAGAGGGAGGGGAGAAAGAGGGTGGAGGGGAGAGAGAGAGGGGGGAGAGAGAGGGGGAGAGGAGAGAGGGGAGAGAGATGGCGATGAGAGTGGGGAAGATATTCGGGAGAGATTGGGGAAAGACAGTGGGCAGAGAGGGGAGAGTGAGAGAGGGAGAGAGGGAGGGAGTGAGAGAGGGAGGGAAAGAGAGGGGAGAGATTTAGGTGACAGAGTGGGGGAGAGAGTTATTGACGAGAGAGAGGGGAGAGAGAGATTGAGTGGTAGAGAGAGAGGTGAGTGGGGTGGAGAGAGAGGGGTAGAGAGAGATCGTAATGGAGGCGGTTAGAGGGGGAGAGGGGGGGAAAGAGAGGGGAAGAGAGGGGCGCGAGAGAGTGACAGAGAGAGGGGAGTAGTGGGAGAGAGACAGGGGAGTGAGTGGGGGTGAGACGGGGAGTGAGTGGGGGTAAGACAGGGGAGAGTGAGAGGGAGGGAGGGGGAGAGGGAGGGAGTGAGATAGGGCGGACGTTACAGAGGGAGGGAGAGTGAGGTGACAGAGTAAGGGGAGGGAGCTAGTGAAGAGAGAGATGGAGACAGAGGCTGAGAGAGAGGGTGAGTTAGAGAGGGGGAGAGAAAGGGAAAGAGAGAGAAATGGCGAGAGAGAAGGTGAGATTGGGGATAGAGGGGGAAAGAGGGAGGGGGCAAAAGAGGGGGGCAATAGAGAGTGGGCGAGAGAGAAGGGGTTTGAGAGAGGTTGCAGAGAGAGGGGTGAGAGAGAGAGGCAAGAGAGAGGGGGAGAGAGGGGGGAGAGAGGGAGAGAGGGTGTTTGGGAGAGAGGGGAGAGAGAGGTTGGGGAGAGAGGGGGAGAGGGTGCCAGAGAGGGGGGAGAGAGGGCACGAGAGGAGGGGAGAGAATGGTTGGAGACAGAGGGGCTGGTAGAGGGGTTGAGACGGAGAAAGAGAGGGGCCAGAGAGAGGAGAGAGCGGGGGGAGAGGGGAGAGAGGGGGGGGAGAGAGATGGGTGGAGAGAGATGGGTGGAGATAGATAGTGGAGAGAGAGGGGTAAGGGAGAGGGGGTGAGGAGAGGGGGTGAGAGAGGGGGGTGAGAGTGAGGTGTGAGAGTGAGGGGGTGAGAGTGAGGGCAAGAGAGAGGGGCAAGACAGGGCAAGAGAGGGGTTGAGAGAGGGGAGAGGGGGAAGAGAGTAGGGGAGAGTGAGAGGCAGGGAGTGAGCGAGGGAGGGTGTGAGAGGGGGAGGGAGAGAGGTGACAGAGTAAGGGGAGAGAGCTAGTGAAGAGAGAGAAATGGGAAAGGGAGGGTAGAGAGAGGGGTAGAGAGAGGGGTGAGCAAGAGAGGGTGATGGAGAGGGGAGTTAGAGTGGGGCAAGACAGAGGGGAGATGGCGTCAGAGGGTGCGAGAGAGGGGGGCAAGAAAGAGGGGGGCGAGAGCTGGGACGAGAGAGAGGAGGGCAAGAGAGAGTGGGTAGAGAGAGGGAGGAGAGTGGGGAAAGAGAGGGGAGAGGGGGGAGAGAGAGAGGGGAGAGAGAGGGGAGAGAGAGCGGAGAGTGTGGGATAGACAGGGGGAGGGTGAGAGAGAGGGGAGGGAGAGGGGGAGAGAGAGAGAGGGGACAGATAGAGGGGAGAGAGAGAGGGGAGAGAGAGGAGGGGAGAGAGGGGAGAGAGGGGGAGAGAGAGGGGGAGAGAGAGGGAGGAGAGAGGTGGGGGAGAGAGAGGGGGAGAGAGGGGGAGAGCGAGGGGAGAGAGAGAGACGAGAGAGAGGGGAGAGAAAGATGGAGAGAAAGGAGGAGAGAAAGGAGGAGAGGGAGAGGGGAGAGAGAGAGGGGAGGAGAGGGGGAGAGAGGAGGGGAGAGAGGGGGAGAGAGAGGGGAGAGAGAGGGTGGAGAGAGGTGGGGGAGAGAGAGGGGGAGAGAGGGGGAGGAGAGAGGTGGGGAGAGAGAGAGAGGGGGAGAGAGGGGAGAGAGCGAGGGGAGAGAGAGAGACGAGAGAGAGGGGAGAGAAAGATGGAGAGAAAGGAGGAGAGAAAGGAGGAGAGAAAGGAGGAGAGTAAGGAGTAGAGAGAGAGTTTGGGGACAGAGAGGAGGGGAGAGGAGGGAGAGGGGGAGAGAGGAGGGTGAGAGAGATTGAGTGCAGAGAGTGGGGGCAAAGAGAGTGAGGGGAAAGATTAGGGGAGAGAATGGGGTGAGAGTGAGGCGGAGAGTGGGGAGAGAGAGTGGGGGGGAGAGTGTGGGGAGACAGTAGGAGAGAGTGGGGAAGAGTTAGGGAGGGAGAGTGTTAGGGAGGGAGGGGAGAGAGAGGGAGCGAGTTAGGTGACAGAGTGGGGGACGGAGTTAGTGAAGAGAGAGAGGAGAGAGAGGGGGGACAGAGAGAGAGAGGTGAAGAGAGAAGGGTTGAGAGAGAGAGACGGTAGAAAGAGAGGGAGAGAAGGGGGAGAGAGAGGGGAAAGAGGTGGGGAGAGAGAGTGGGAGAGAGGAGGGGAGAGATGGTGAGAGAGGGGCGAGAGAGGGATGTGGAGAGAGGCGGAGGGAGATAGAGAGTCTTGGAGAGGGGGGAAGAAAAAGGCGGTAGAGCAGATAGATACTGGGGAGAGAGAAGGGGAGGGGGAGAGAGAGGGGGAGAGAGGGCGAAAAGAGAGGTGGGAGAGCGGGAGAGAGAGGGGGAGAAAGAGGGGGGGAGAAACAGAGGGGGTGGAGGGGTGGTAGTGGAGAGGAGTGTGGATGTGAGGGGAGGAGAGAGAGACAGGAGGGAGTGAGTAGGGGAAATAGAGGATCGTTGAGCGACAGGGTGTGAGAGAGTGGGAGGAAGAGAGGGAGGGAGTGAGAGAGGTAGGCAGAGTGACGTGACAGAATGAGGGAAGAGAGAGGGTCAGAGAGAGAGGTGCAGAGAGAGAGGGGAGAGAGAGGGAGGATGAAAGAAGGGAGGGAGATGAGGCAAAGGAGAAGGGGCAAGGGAGAGGGGAGAGAGAGTCAGAGAGAGGGGAGAGTGAAAGGCGAGAGAGAGGGTCAAGGGAGGGGGAGAGGCGGGGGGAGGGGGCGAGAGGGAGGGGAGAGAGAGATTGGAGAGATGGAGAGGCAGTCGAGAGTGAGAGGGGGGAGAGGGGGCAGAGAGCGTGGGGAGAAAGAGGAGGAAGAGACAGGGAGGTGAGAAAGAGAGGGAGAGAGAGAGGGGAAGAGAGCGGATGTGAGAGAGCGGGGGTAGAGTGTGCGGGAAGAGAGAGAGGGGAGAGAGAGTGGTGAGAGAGTGGGGAGACAGGGGTGAGAGAGTGGGGAGAGAGGGGTCAGAGCGTGGGGGGAGTGGGTGAGGGTAGAGAAGTGAGGGTAGAGAGAGGGAAGGAGAGAGACGGGGAGAGATACGGAGGAAGGAGAGGTGGGGGAGACGGAGGGGGAGAGAGACGGGGACAGAAAGTGTGTTGAGAGGGGGACCGTGAGAAGAGAGGGGGGAGAGAGATGGGAGAGATGGGAAGAGAGAGGGGGAGAGACAGAAGTGCAAGAGGGGAGAGAGAAGGGGAGGGGGGAGAGACAGTAAAGGGGAGAGAGGGCGGAGAGAAATGGGAGAGAGAAGGGAGAGAGAGGGGAGAGAGAGGGAGAGAGAGGGGGATAGAGAGGGGGAGAGAGAGGGGGCGGAGAGAGAGGGGGAGAGAGATGGAGAGAAATGGGTAGTAGAGAGTGTGGGGGAGAGAGCAGAGAGAATGTGGGGAGTGAGTGGGCAGTAAGTGTGGGGAGAGAGTGGGGGAGAAAGTGGGGGAGAGAGTGGCGAGGGAGAGGGTTCGGGAGGGAGAGAGAGGGGAGAGAGTTAGGTGGCAGGATGCGGGAGAGTTAGTTAAGTGAATGAAAGAGGGGAGAGAGTGAGTGCAGGGTTGAGAGAGGGGGTGAGAGAGACGTAGAGAGAAACGGTAGAGGGAGGGAGAGAGGGGGTAGATAGGACGGGAGAAAGGGGGATTGAGCGCTAAGAGAGTGGATGAGGGGGGCAAGGCAGCGGAGAGAGAGGGAGGAGAGTGAGAGGGGCAGAGAGTGGAAGAGAAAGAGAGGGGAAGGGAGATGGGGAGAGTGACGGGGAGAAAGAGGGGGAGAGAGACGTGAGAGGTTGGGGGAGAGAGAGAGAGGGTTGTGGGAGAGAAGTGGAGAGACGGTGGAGTGTGGGTTTGAGAGAGGTGGAGAGACAGGGGGACGTGAGTGGGAGAGAGAGACGATAGTGAATGACAGGGTTAGAGAGGGAGGGGTGAGAGAGGGAGGGAGAGTGAGGTGACAGAGTGAGGGGAGAGAGGGGCAGAGACAGGGGCAGAGAGAGAAGGGCGAGAGAGGGAGGGTGAAAGATGGGAGGGAGAGGAGACAAGGGAGAAGGGGCAAGGGAGAAGGAAGAGAGAGGCCGAGAGAGGGGACAAGGGCGGGGGAGAGAGAGGGAGGGGCGAGAGGGGGAGAGGAGGAGCAAGAGGAGGGGGGAGATAGAGAGGCAGTAGAGAGACGGGGGAGAGTGGGGGCAGACAGCGGGCGAGAAAGAGGTGGAAGAGAAATGTGGAAAGTTAGGGGAAATTGACGGGTGTGAGAGTGAGCTAAGAGAGAGGGGTGAGAGAGCGGGGGTGAGAGAGCAGGGGTGAGAGAGCGGGGGTGAGAGAGCGGGGAAGAGAGTGGGGGAGGGAGAGTGGGGAGAGACAGGGAGTGAGGGGGAGAGTGAGGGTGGAGAGAGAGGGGGAGAGAGAGGGGGATATAGTCGGGGAGAGAGGTGAAGAGAGAGAGAGGGAAGCAGAGGTGGGGAGAGGGGGTGGGGGAGAGAGAAAGACAGAAAATGGGAGTGAGAGGGGGAGAGAGTGGGGGAAGAGAGTGGGGGAAGGGAGTGGGGGAAGAGAGAGAGGGTGAGAGAGGAAGGGAGTGAGAGATGGAGAGAGACGGTGAGAGAGCGGAGAGATTTAGGTGACAGAGAGGTGGAGAGAGTTATTGAAGAGAGAGCCGGGGGAGAGAGAGAGGGAATGAGGGGTAGAGAGAGGGGGGTGAGTGGGGTAGAGAGAGAGAAGGCGGAAAGAGTGGGTGAGAGAGGGCATAGAGAGAGAGTGAGAGAGCGAGGGGGAGAGAAGGAAGGGGAGAGAGGGGGGAGTGGGGAGGGAGAAGTGGGAGGCGGAACAGAGGGAGGGGGACAGAGTGGGGACAGAGAGTGGAGGGAGAGATGGGGAGAGAGAGAGGGGAGAGAGAGAAACGGGTAGAGAGATGGGGAGAGAGAGAGGGGAGACAGAAAGGGGGAGAGAGAGAGGGGGAGAGAGAGGGAGAGAGAGAGAGGGGGAGAGAGAGAGGGGGAGAGAGAGGGGGTGAGAGGGGGTGAGAGAGAGGGGAGAGAGAGGGGGTGAGAGAGAGGGGGAGAGAGAGGGGGAGAGAGAGGGGGGAGAGAGAGAGGGAGAGAGAGAGGGGAGGGAGAGGGGGAGAGAGAGGGGGGAGAGAGGGGGGAGAGATAGGAGGAGAGAGAGGAGGTGAGAGACTGGGAGAGAGAGAGGGGAGAGAGAAAGAAGAAGAGAGGGGGAGAGAGGGGTTGAGAGAGGGGGTGAGAGAGAGGGGGAGAGCGAGGGGGAGAGAGGGGGTAGAGAAGGGGGCGGAGAGGGAGGGGGGGAGAGCGACTGTGGAGAGAGAGTGAGGGGAGAGTGTGGCCGGTGAGAGTGGGGGGAGAGAGTAGGGAGGGAGTGAGAGAGAGAGGGGGTAGACAGTTAGGTGACAGGATGTGAGAGACAGTTAGTGAAGAGAAAGTGAGGCGGGAGAGAGAGTGAGGGGTAGAGACGGAGTGAGAGAGATGGTATAGAGAGATGGGAAAAGAGGCGGTGAGAGGAGGAGAGATAGGGAGAGAGGGGGTAGAGAGGGGGAGAAAGAGAGGGGGAGAGCGATGGGGAGAGTGAAGGGGAGAGAGAGGAGAGAGAGGGGGTAGAGGGAGAGAAGTAAAGAGAAGAGGGAGTGTGAGTTCGAGAAAGGGGAGAGAGAGGGGGCAGTGAGTGGTGGTGAGGGAGGATAGTGAATGACAGGGTGAGAGAGGGAGGAAGGAAGAGAGGGAGTGAGTGAGAGAGGGTGGGAAAGTGAGGTGACAGAGTGCGGGGAGAGAGAGGGGCAGAGAGAGGATCAGAGAGAGAGGGGCAAAAGAGAGGAGGGAGAGGAGGCAAGGGATAAGGGACAAGGGAAAGGGGAGTGATGGGGAGAGAGGGGAAGAGAGGGAGAGGGGAGACGGGGGAAAGAGAGTGGGGAGAGAGAGGTGGAGAATGTGGGGGTAGAGTGAGGTGGAGAGTGAGGGAGAGAGTGGGAATGAGGGGGAGAGAGTGGGAGAGATTGCAGGAGAGAGGGTCAGAGAGCGGGGAGAAAGAGTGGGAAGAGAGAGGGGAGAGTGGGGGGGAGAGGGCAGTTGAGAGTGAGAGGGTGAGAGAGAGAGGGGGGAGAGGGAAGTTGAGAGTGAGAGGGTGAGAGAGAGAGGGGGAGAGAGTGCGGACAGACAGGGGGAGACAGACTGGGAGAAAGAGGGACAGAGAGGGGAGAGATAGAGTTGGAGAGGGGGCAGATAACGGGCTGAGAAAGAGGGGGAAGAGCGGCGGTGAGGAAGTGTGGGGAGAGAGGCGAGGAGAGAGTGGTGGAGAGTGAGGGAGAGGGATAGAGATGGGGAGGGGGGGAGAAGGGTGGAGAGACAGGGAGAGTGACGGGGAGACGGGGGAGTGAAAGGGGAGGGTGAATAAAGGGGAGAGGGAGTCGGGAGAGAGGGGACAGAAAGGGGCTGAGGGAGAGAGACCGGGAAGAGAGTGGGGGGGGCGAGTGAGGGGGTTTGAGTGAGTGGAGGGTCGAATGAGGGGGGTTGAGAGAGTGGGAGAGAGGAGGAGAGAGTGGGGGAGAGGGGGGAGAGAGGGGGAGAGGAGGGAGAGAATGGGAGAGAGGGGGAGAGAGGGGAGAGAGAGAGGATATAGACAAAGGGAGGTCAATAGAGTGGGTCGAGTGAGGGGGCCGAGTGAGGTGGGGTTGAGTGTGGGGTTGGAGTGAAGGGGTCGAGTGGGGGGGTCGCGAGTGGGGGGGGTCGAGTGAGGGGGGTCGAGTGAGGGGGTTTGAGTGAGGGGGTCGAGAGAGGGGGTCAAGAGAGGGGGTCAAGAGCGGGGGTTCGAAGGTGGTCGATTGAGGGGATCGAGAGGGGGAAAGAGAGGGGGAGAAAGGGAATCAAGAGGGGGGAAGAGAGGGAGAAAGGGGGGAGAGGAGGAGAGGGTGAGAGAGAGGTGGAGAGAGAGGTGTTTCAAGTGAGGGGGTTCGAGTGAATGGGTCGAGAGGTGGGGTCGAAAGTGACGGGTCCTGAGAGGGTATCGAGAGATGGTGTAATGTGAGGGGGTTCGAAAGGGGGGATCGAGAGAGGGGGGTCGAGAGAGGGGGGGCGCGAGAGAGAGGGATCGAGTGAGGGGTGTCGATTGAGAGGGAAAGACAGGGGGAGAGGGAGGGGGAGAGAAAGGGGAGAGGGGGTGGAGAGATGGGGAGAGCGACGGGTTGAGACAGAGAGTGACAGGATTAGTGAGCAAGGGAGGGTGAGGAAGAGGAGAAGGGATATGGAGAGAGGGGGACCGAAAAGGAGAGAATGGGGAGAAAAAGTCCGTCGAGAGAGGGGGAAGAGTGAAGGGGAGAGAGGGGTGAGAGAGGGAGTCGAGTGAGGGGGAGTCGAGAGAGGGGGATGAGTGAGGGATCGAGTGAGGGGATTGAGTGAGTGGGTTGAGTGAGGGGGAGGGGGAGAGATGGGGAAACGAGGGATGAGAGAGGGAGTCGAGACAGGGGTAGAGTGAGGGGGTTGAGAGAGGGTGAGAGTGGGATGGGGAAAGGGGGTGGAGGGGGGATTGGGGTGAGGAGAACAAGAGGGAGTCGAGAGAGGGTGTTGAGAGAGGGAGTCGAGAGAGGGGGTCGAGTGAGGGGTATGAGAGGGGGAGAGATGGGGAGAAAGGGGGAGAGAGAGTGGGGAGAGAGGGGATAGAGTGAGGTGGGTAGAGAGAGAAGGGTCGAGAGTGCGGGGTCGAGAGACAGTCGAGAGAGGGTGTCGAGTGAAGGGGTCAAGTGAGGGGGTCGACAGAGCGGATCGAGAGAGGGGGTGAGAGAGAGGGCTGAGGTGGGGAGAGAGAGGAGAGAGAGGGTTCGAGAGAGGGGGTCAAGAGACGGGGTCCAGTGAGGGGGCGAGAGGGGGGAGAGAGGGGGGTGAAAGGGGGGAGAGAGGGGGGGTCAGAGGGGGGAGAGAGGGGTGTAGAGAGGGGTGTAGAGAGGGGTGTAGAGTGGGGGCGAGAGAGGGAGTCGAGAGAGGGGGTCGAGTGAGAGGTATGAGAGGGGGAGAGATGGGGATAAAGGGGGAGAGAGAGTGGGGAGAAAGGGGTGTACTGAGGTGGGTAGAGAGAGAAGGGTCGAGAGAGCAGGGTCGAGAGACAGTCGAGAGAGGGGGTTGAGTGAAGGGGTCAAGTGAGGGGGTCGAGAGAGGGGGCGAGAGAGGGGGCGAGAGAGGGGCGAGAGAGGGGGCGAGAGAGGGGAGGAGAGTGGGGTGTAGAGAGGGGTGTAGAGAGGTGACGAGAGAGGGGGTGAGAGAGGGGCGCGAGAGGGGCGAGAGAGGGGCGAGAGAGGGGCGGGAGAGACAGGGGCAGAGACAGGGGGAGAAAGTGGGGGAGAGAGGGCGGAGGGAGAGAGGGGGCAGGGAGAGGGGGAGAAAGTGATAGAGAAGGGGGAGAGAGTGAAGGGAGAAAAGGGGAGATCGGAGTGTGAGCAAGGGAGACGGGCGAGAGATCGGGCGAGCGAGAGAGAGAGCATGATAAGGGGATGAGAGAAAAATAGAACGAGAGTAAGATAGAAAGAAGGGAGAACGGGGTAGGGAGGGATACCGGGCAAGCCAGAGAGAGAGGCACATGAGGGAAAGGTACGCAAGGGAGAGAGAGAGGTGCAAGTGTGAGTGAGTGAGGGGACAGAAATGAGAGAGAGAGTCTGAGATATCGAGAGAGAGCGCTATAAGGGGTCGAGAGTGAAACAGAAAGAGAGTAAGATAGAAAGAGGGGAGAGCGAGCTAGGGAGAGATACAGGGTGAGCCAGAGAGAGAGAGGGATGTGAGGGAGAGGCACGCGAGAGAGAGAGAGAGTTCAGTGAGAGACAGGGATGAGGTGGAGAGTGAGTGAGGGGGTGGGAGCAAGAGTGAGTGAGGGGAAGAGAGATAGAGAGAGAGGGTGAGGGGGTGAGAGAGAGAATGAGAATAGGTGGGTGAGAGAGGGGATAAAGTAAAAGAGACAGAAAGTCAGAGAGAGAGAGAGAAAGAGATGTCCCAGGGAGGACTAGTACAGCGGAGTTGAAAACAGGACCCTCAAAAGATGGTGGGAATGAAGTCTAGAATGTTGCTGCACCTTGCCAGCTATGTATCTATGTCCTGTCTTCCGTGTCTGAATATAGAAGGCCACTACCTCCTTGCTGTGCTGTTTCCTGTGAGTGATCTTACCGGCTGCAGGATTTACTGAAGGCTCCAGATCTCCCTCTCCGTCTATCTCTGGCTGACCAAGCGTCTTTGATGTGGTTATGGACGAGACAGGAATTAGGAGTTCAGCTAAGACAGGAACATCCTGATTACCTGCAGGAGACAGAGAAATAGACAGAATGGGAAGTTAAACTGCTGCAGTGAGGCAAAAACAATGACTGCAGATGCTGGAAACCAGATTCTGGATTAGTGGTGCTGGAAGAGCACAGCAGTTCAGGCAGCATTCAAGTAGCTTCGAAATCGATGTTTCGGGCAAAAGCCCTTCAGAAGTGAGGGTTACACAAGGAGAATGGCACTGAGTCCCACATAGATCTGGAAAATTTCAGTCTCCATCCCTGGCCTGTGCTGCTGTGTCTCTCTGGAGTGGAGAATTCTGTTAGCTCAGAATCTGGATTAACTGCAAGAGTGAGAGACATAACAGAGGCAGCAATTAGACCCACACAGTGAGGGATACCACATGGAGAGAGACTGAGTGATATCACCAGAATGCAGGAAGATATCAGGAGCAAACAATGGTCATGGTGAAAGGGGTTTGATTCATGCTGCATTGGGATCAGTACTCACTGACGGTTGAACTACGAGTGGGACAGGTGATGGCCTCGTGCTATTCTCACCCGACTGTTCATCCAAACTTTAATACCGGAGTGCAGTATACCCATCTAACTGCCTCATATCCTTTCAGGAAGAAAATCTGTTATGGGCAGCGGGCCTGGCCTACATATGAATCCAGACCCAGAGGAATGGGGTTGACTCTCAACTTCCCCCTGAAATGATCCAGCAAGGCACTCAGCTCAAGGGCAGCTCGGGGTGGGCATGCGATGCTGGCCAGCCAGAGACAGCAACACCCCATGAGTGAATTAAACATAACATTGCTGGGAGCAGTGTCCTGGCCAATCATGTCGGTAAGCTTATGGACAGGACTTTAAACTGACAGAGAGGATGCAGGGCCAGGGTTCAGGTGAAAGGAGCTTTCCAAATCCAAAGAGAAAACTGCGATGTAGCTGAAGACAAACAGAAAGGAACAGGGAGAGACAGAGTTTAACTGAAACTGTACATCAGCCAATTGATAGTGACAAGAAATTGTGGAGAGAGTCAATCATAATGTACTTTTTTTGTACTGGATAATGTTTCTGCAATAAGGTGGATGGACTGTGGTACAGAGATAAATGAGATTTAGTGGTGACAGGGTGAACAAAAGTGGAACATAAATATTCAATTGTTCACCTCCTTGAGGGGTCTCAGGGAGTGCAGGATGGGTAACCCTGACAGTAATGGGTAACAAAGGCATAACAGAGAAAGCATTTGGCCTCATATGATGCAGCTGAATCAGTCTGAATGCAGATAATAGGTAACACATGACAAAACCACAAACAGGAGAACTGTGTGTTGGTGGCCAAAGAGCATATCATTGCTCAGCCCTGTTACATATTCCAATGAATTCCTGTGTAATGCAAAGGCACTGTGATCATTTTGGGAGACTTCAGTCTTTGTGTAATCTGGGGCAGTCACTTCGGCAAAAGCGATGTTCTCCGAACTCCTTTTTGCATGTTTCTGTCAGTGTTTCTATGAGTAACACATTGTGGAAATGGCCAGGGATGCGACTATCTCAGATCGACCATTGTGTGATGACGCTGAGTGAAGGAGTATTGGCACACTGAGATATCCTCTGAGAAATTGTAGTGCAGTGGAATTCAGTGAGATGACGGATTTTTAAAGTGACCATAAAGCACACCCTACAATCACAAGAAAAGCCATTGACATTTGTTTGAGAGGAGAACTGACCAAGGTAGACAGGGGAAACAGTGAAGTGTATGGCTGGTAATGGACAGTGGAAAACATTTACAGACATAGAGATGTACAGCACAGAAACAGACCCTTTGGTACAACTCATCCACGCCACCCAGATATCCTAACATAATCTCGTCAATGTCCTGGGGATTTATCCACCTTTAACCATTTCAAGAGATCCAACACCTCTTCCTCTGTAATATGGACATTTTGCAAGATGACATCATTTACTCCCCAATGCTATTTCCCAAACCATCATTTTCTTCTACATCTTCCATGCCCTTCACGACAGGAAATACGTGTTTAGTATTTTCCCAATCTCCTGCAGCTCCACGTGCAGGCTGTCTTGATCTTTGAGGGCTCCATAGTCTCCCCAGTGACCATTTGGCCTTTATGCATTTGTAAAAGATCTTTGGATTATCCTCAACCCTAATTGTTCAAGCAATCTCATGTCCCCTTTTTGCCCTCCTGATTTCCCTCTAACCCTACACAATACTGCAATCTCTCCCTCCCTGAGTGATCTCTACCCAACACTGCAATCTCCCCCTCCCTGACTGATCCCTACCCAACACTGCACTCACCCCTCCCTGACTGATCCCTACCCAACACTGCAATCTCCCCCTCCTGACTGATCCCTACACAAAACTGCAATCTCCCCCTCCCTGACTGATCCCTACCCAACACTGCAACCTCCCCGACCCTGACTGATCCCTACCTAACACTGCAATCTCCCACTCCCTGACTAATCCCTACCCAACACTGCACTCACCCCCTCCCTGACTAATCCGTACCCAACACTGCACGCAACCCGTCCCTGACTGATCCCTACCCAACACTGCAATCTCCCCCTCCCTGACAGATCCCTACCTAACACTGCACTCACCCCCTCCCTGACTGATCCCTACCCAACACTGCAATCTCCCCCTCCCTGACAGATCCCTGCCCAACACTGCAATCTCCCCCTCCCTGACTGATCTCTACACAACACTGCACTCACCCCCTCCCTGACTGATCCCTACCCAACACTGCAATCTCCCCCTCCCTGACAGATCCCTACCCAACACTGCAGTCTCCCCCTCCCTGACTGATCTCTATACAACACTGTACTCACCCCCTCCCTGACTGATCCCTACCCAACACTGCAATCTCCCCCTCCCTGACTGATCTCTACACAACACTGTACTCACCCCCTCCCTGACTGATCCCTACCCAACACTACAATCTCCCCCTCCCTGACTGATCCCTACACAACATTACAATCTCCCCCTCACTTACTGATCCCTACCCAGCACTACAATCTCTCCCTCCCTGACAGATCCCTACCCAACACTGCAATCTCCCGCTCCCTGACTGATCCCTACCCAACACTGCAATCTCCCCCCTCCTGACTGATCCCTAACGAACACTGCAATCACCCCCTCCCTGACTGATCCCTATCCAACACTGTAATCTCCGCCCTCCCTGATTAACCCTACCTAACACTGCAATCTCCCCCTTCCTGACTGACCCCCACCCAACAAGGTAATCTCCCCCTCCTGACCCATCTCTCCCAGATCAGGTCAGAGAGATGCAGGTATTAATAATTAATCCGGTTCTTTGTGTATTTAAGTGAAAATGTGTTGCTGGAAAAGCGCAGCAGGTCAGGCAGCATCCAAGGAACAGGAGAATCGATGTTTCGGGCATCAGCCCTTCTTCAGGAAATTCCTGATAAAGGGCTGATGCCCAAAACGTCGATTCTCCTGTCCCTTGGATGCTGCCTGACCTGCTGCGCTTTTCCAGCAACACATTTTCAGCTCTGATCTCCAGCATCTGCAGTCCTCACTTTCTCCTTTGTGTATTTGACTGTGGCAACATTGAGATAACACTATGTGCTGTCAATCACCAGAGTGTTCGATGGGGGCACTCCGAGGAAGCTTTCCTCCAGATCTAAGTCCATTCTCAAACTAATCTGGGATATTTGCATGAGAACCGTTTCAGTGATGATTCACTTTGAATCCTTTCTGTGCCTTGCTGTAGTTAGCTGGGAACTCTGATAACCTTGGCAGTACTCTCCCTGGGAATTTTGGTAGGAGCCAGATTAAATGCAGATTTCTGGGTCCCATTCCTTCTCTTGGAAGTGATAAATTCCCCCAAGTGCACATTGAGATGATGATGGTGTTGTCCAGTTATTTCTAAAAACAAGGTAAACAACCCAACCAGAATGTTCGGAGTGAGGTGACAGTGGGGGAGCACTTGGAACCTGCGACCATAGTTCTATTAATATTGTCAACATTGTGGAGTGAGACAGAATGTTCCCCAGGTGCTAGTTCTACATTGGGGCAAAACACATTCTGACGGAGTGAGCCAGCAGCTTGTAGGGGTTAGTTTGAGAAGTTTGTTTGCAGGCAAAGGGACCTCTGGAAAGTGGAAGCTCTTTAAATGAAGGACAGCTACAGTTAAAGATGTATACGTTCCTGTGATTGTGAAAGCAAGGTTGGCAGGAATAAGGAACCCTGGATGACAAGAGACATTGAGGCTTTAACCAGAAAAAAAGCAGGCATGGCTCAGGTACTGGCAGCTGGGGTCAAGGGAATCCCTGGGGATACATAGGGGATACAAGAGTTTACTGAAGAAGGGAATCAGGAGGACAGATGACCTTGGCTGAGAAAATTTGGGTGAATCCAAAGAGACTCTTGAAGTATATTAAAAGAAAAAGAATAACTAGAGAGAGAATAGGACTCTTCATGGACATGTATATGCAGAATCACAAGAGTTATTTCTCCTCTGTTTTGACCGTGAAGAAGCACATGAAGGCTTGGGAATTTGGGGAGGTTAGTGATCATCTCTTGGGGACAGTCCATATCACAGAAGAGGATGTGTTGAATGTATTAGAATGTATGAACGTGGATAAATCTCCTGACAAAATATATCCAACAACACTGCAAGAAGCGAGAGAAGAAATTGTGGGGTCCCTGGCTGATCTTTTTGCATCAACATTCCCCACGGGTGAGGTCCCAGATTTTGGAGGGCAGCAAATGTTGTGCCCTTGTTCGAGAAGGGCTGCAAAGGAAAACCTGTGAACTATAGATCAGTAAATCCAACATCCATGGTAAGTAAATTACTTGAGAAGATGCTATGCATTTGGAAATAAAACATTTGATTGGGAATAGTCTGCATAGCCTTGTGTGTGGGAGACCATGTCTCACAAATTTGTTAGCGTTCTTTGATGAAGTGATCAGGAAGTTTGACGAGGGCAGTCCAGTACATGTAGACTCTACAGATTTCAGGAAGGCCTTTCATAAGGTTCCACATGGTACCTTGCTCTGGAAGGTTAGATCGCATCGAATACAGGGTCCATGAGTAAACTGAGTACACAATTGGCTTGATGGTAGGAAGCAGAGGGTAACAGTCAGACTGGAGGCCTCTGACTAGTGGTGTGCCTCAGTGGTTATAGAATCATAGAATCCCTCCTCTGTGGAAACAGGCCCTTCGGCCCAACAAGTCTACAGGCCCTCTGAAGATTATTCCACTCAAACCCATTCCCATACCCTGTTACTCTACATCAACCACTGACTAATGCAACTTATTTACACATCCATGATCACTATAGGCAATTGAGCATGGCCAATTTACCTAACCAGCACATCTTTGGACTGTGGGAGGAAACCGGAGCACCCGGAGGAAACCCACGCAGACACGGGGAGAACATACAAACTCAGTTGGGTTGGCATGGTGGCTCAGTGGTTGGCACTGCTGCCTCACAGCACCAGGGACCCGGGTTTGACCCCAGCCTCGGGTGACTGTCTGTGTGGAGTTTGCACATTCTTCCTATGTCTGTGTGAGTTTCCTCTGGGTGCTCCGGTTTCCTCCCACAATCCAAAAATGTACATGTCAGATGAATTGGCCGTGCTAAGTTGTCCATAGTGCTCGGTGCATTCGTCCAGGGTAAATATTGGGTAGGCAGAATGGCTCTGGATGGATTACTCTCCGGCAGGTTGGTGTGGACTTGTTGGGCCAAATGGCCTGTTCCTTACTGTAGGAAATCTAACCCTAGCAGGATCTAACCCACACAGACCATACTGTGAGGTTGGAATTGAACCCAGATCCATGGTGCTGTGAGGCAGCAGTGCTAACCACTGAGTCACTGTGCCACTGAGCCACTGAGCTGGTCAGTACTCGGCCCATGGCTGTTTGTTATCTATATCAATGATTTGGATGAGGATGTTTAAGGCATGATTAGAAAGTTTTCAGATTACACTAAAATAAGTGAGGAAGGGTCTCAGCAATTGCAACAGGGCCTTGATCAGCTGGGGAATTGGGCTGAGAAATGGCAAATGGAGTTTAATACAGACAAGGGCGAGATCTAGCATTTTGGAAAGTCACATCAAGACAGGGGTTTCATGGTGAATGGTAGGGCCTGAAGGAGTGTGGTGAAACAGAGGGACCTTGGATTCCAGGACACGGCTCTCTGAACTCAGGGAGACAGGGCAGTGAAGAAGGCTTTTGGCACACTGGGCCCTTCACCAGTCAGGGCATGGAATATCAAAGTTGGGAAGTTCTGTTGTAGGTGTGCAGGATGTTAGTGACGCCGCACTCGCAGTATTGTGTTCAGTTTTGCCCACCTTGCTATCGGAAGGATGTTATTAAACTGAAAAGAGTGCAGAAGAAACTTACAAGGATGTTTCCAGAACTCAACTAGACAGATATAGAGAGAGGTTGGACAAGCTAGGGCACTTTCCTTAGTATGTAGGAGACTGAGTGGTGACCTTATAGATGTGTATAAGGTCATGGGAGGCATGGATAGGGTGAATGCACTCAGTCTTTATCCAAGGGAATCGAGGACGAAAGGGCATCAGTTTAAGGTGAAAGGGGAAAGATGAAAAGGGAACCTGAGGGCGAATGCTTTTACCCAAAGGTACACATATGCAATGAACTTCCAGCGGAAGTGGTCAAGGAGGATACATTTAATAACATTTAAAAGGCATGGACAAATACATGGAGAGGAACGTATTGGAAGGATATGGGCCAAGTGCAGGGAAACGGGGTTAGTGTGGATGGGCCAGTTTGGGCCAAAGAGCCTGTCTCCATGCTGTAGAACTCTATGACTCTATGAATATACCCAGGTGTCCCATAATACAGAAGCAGCTAAAGCAATAGGAACACGAGCCGGTACAAATGTGAAACAGTCCTGCAGAATTTCACAGGAAGCCAGCCTGGCCTTGCAGCGAAGGATTCCTGGTACAGGAGCTGTGGTGAGATGCCCAAAGGGAACCGGGGAAGGAAGCTGAAAAGCTCACTCCACTGCCGATAGCCTGGAGGACCCCCAGCTGGGATAAGGCAGCTGGGATCCGGTCACCCTAGCGAAACCTACAGTCTGTGACCGAACAAGGTCTCCGACACAATGAGCAGGACAGAACGTTGCAGGAAAATCTCACTCATATGGAACTACTCCAGTTACAATTGGGAAGAGCCCAATCCAGTGAAAGGAGGGTCTCTGGGGATGGGGAGGCAGCCTCAGGTTACATTGACAATCTGGAAGGACAGTGTATGAGCTCCAAGCAGCTGCATGGGTCCTGTACACCTGCAACATGGAACAACACACATCAGGCCCTAGTAGGAGGTGCCAGGAGCAAATACAATCCCTAGGGAACCAGGGCTCCTCCCAGAATGGGATAATGTGTGCCTTTGGGGTTCTACCTCCCCAGGGAGATAATGACAGGCCCCACACTGACCCATGCACACCCTCCCACGGATGGGGAATCCCACTGCCCGTCTCCCAGGTAACTGCAACTTTTGCCCCCAGTTCGGGCCCACAGCCGAACTCAGAGTCCATGAATCCTGTGGTTATCCAGAGTCAAACAGCCGATGGTCTCACTCCGTACACAACAGCAGTTCCAGCCACCCAGCTGGTGGGCAGCACTAAAAATGTCACTCTGTTTGATCCTGTCTCAAACCCAGATACATTTTTGGTTGAGACAGACCGACAGTCTGTCATACACGGACTGGATGCTGACAAACAAATTAAATTAATCACCATGTGACTTTGTCCACCAGGCCATTCAGCCCTCGCTGAGGGACAACAGTGAGGGAGGGGCATCCATGATGAAATAAAGGCAGCGGTCCTCACTGCTCGAGAAAAGTCCCATTCCGGGTTAGTGACAAACAGCGTAAATATTTGTTCCAGGAGAACGCCCACACGAACATGTCTCACTGTCAGTTACAGCAGCGAACCAAGGGCTGGGTTAATGACAGCTGTCAGGACACTTTCAGTGGGGTACTGGACTTGGTGCGAGGGATTGCAATTATCCCAAATTACAAAGTTAGGATGGGGATCTTTGAAGTCGAAAGTATCGGAATTACATTGAAAAAGGTATTTGGATGGATTATCATGATTCCCTCCCACATGCTGTGGAGATAGAGGGGACATTGACAGGGACCATTCTTACGTAAATGGGAAGGAACAAGCCATACCATGGCATTCCCACCGCCTGTCATTAACGAATTCGGCTCCTCTCACATCCAGCTGTGGTCCTAACTACACTCACCTTGATATATCTCAGGATACCGGTGGTTAGGATTGCAGGCTGCAACAGATGGGTACGATCATGGTGAATAATGCCTGGACACACCCCCAGCGACTGGAAGGTAGATGGAACTCCCCGGGTGATCACCTTAGTTTCATTCATTTGCAGTGTTTGAGTGTTCCTGGCTGGGCCCAGTGTTGATTGCCTGTCCGTAGCTGCTCGGGAGCTGGTTTTGGTGGTGAGCTGCCTCCTTGAACTGTTGCAGGTGGTGGACTCACAATGTCCTTAGGGAGGGAATTCCAGGAGTTTGAGCCAGGAGGTCTCATTCACTTGCATTTATTCTGCTAACTGGATGTTGGCTATGCATCACAATTCTGTATGGATTCTCAGGACGGAATATGTTTTGTCAAAACAGTTGGGACTGCCACAGTCACTCAGTGGTTAGCACTGTTACGTCACAGCGCCAGAGTCCTGGGTTTGATTCCACTCCTGAGCGACTGTCTGTGTGGAGTTTGTACATTCTCTCTGCATCTGCATGGGTTTTCTCCCACTGTTCAATGGTGGGCATTTTTGACAGATTGCCCGTTGTGTCGAGGGATATTCAGGTTAGCTGGAATAGCCATGGGAAATGCAGTGTTTCACAGATATCATCAAGGGATAGATCTGAGTTGGATTCTCTTCAGAGGTTCATTGTGGACTCGATGGGCTGAAGGGTCTTTTTATGCTCTGTAGGGATTCTATGATATCACTTATCAGCCATATGACAATCGGTTTGACATATGTACAAAATGGCTTTCGCTCAAATAGCAGGCTACTCTGACAACAAACATAACCAGCTTTTAAAAGTAGGTTTGTAATTCATTGTATAAGCTTCTTTCTATTCAAAAGACTGGATGGGGGAGGGGGAATGGGTGAAATGTTGCTGCCTCCTTGCTAAAACACAGACAGACAGCCAAGAGATGCTGGGTATATTGGACAAGTTATACTCCCAAATCACAAAAGCCAGACAGCAGCCAGATGGTTATCCCATCAGCATAATGTAAAAGGCAACAGTTCCCCTGGGCAGACATACCCCTAATAACGTCTCCACCAAAAAAAGGAGGGCCCAAACAGGAAGGTACCGGGTCCTGCTAAACAAAGAAACGAACAGGAACAAGTCATCCAAATTATTAGCAACGCTTCAAACTATTAATTGATTCTCCGAATTGGCCAGAAGTATAGAAAGTTCTGGGAAACCATCCAGAAATGAACAAAACCAGGGATCACCTGCAGACTGATCTCTTGAATTTTCTGGAGGCTTTCTGAGGTGACCAACATGGCAAGGGACAGAGACCAGCTCACCATCCAGAGAGAGGGAGAGAGAGAGAGAGAGCGAGACAAGCTGAAGGAAACCTCATGAGCATGGGAGAGAGGGAGTGTGAAAAACCATTGAGAGAGAGAGAGAGAGCTGGAACCAACTGGAATACTGAGTGTCACCCCTTCAGTCTGTCCATGCTTTAACGCCTGTTTGTCTCAGTCTGATTTCGCCTTCTCTCTTTGTCCTTCTCTCTCCCTGTCTGTCTCTTTCTCTCAATCTGCCTTTCTCTCACACCTTCCCTCTCACTGTCTGTCTCTACCCCTTCTTTCTCTCATTCCCCTTCTCCATCCCCACTCTCTCTACTTCTCTCTTTTTTTCTCACCCTCCCTTTCTCTTTTTCTTTATTTCAGACCTGAAAGTGCTCACACAATTTTGACCCCCCAAAAAACATTTGCCCCTCATTTTAACTCTCCTCCCAAATTTATTCCCTTCCCCAAATACCTTCCCTCCCAAATACCTACCTTACCAACTGTGCCCCCCTCAAATATTTTGCTGCCCCCCCAACGTTGCTGTGAGCCCCACTCCCTGGGGCAGAGGGTGTTGACTGGAAAAGTGTGGAACTGGAAAAGCCCAGTAGGTCAGGCCTGAACCATCGACTCTCCTGCCTGACCTGCTGTACTTCCCCAGCTCCACACTTTGTAACTCTAACTTTCCAGCATCTGCAGTCCTCACTTTCTCACACCAGTAAACGAATCTGGGTTGACTGACTCGCCTGGGACGATTTTAATGTACAGCAAGATCCCAGTCCGAGAATTACAGAAGGTTTGTATCACAGATGGAGTCCTTTCTGCCCATCATCCATCCTCACCCATTAAATGATCCTGGTCCGGTTCAGGATCCTCAGGATTGGCCCCTGAATGGCCTCATTGTCTATCCTTCCTGTGAAGACCTCTTCTCCACCCTGTCTCAGATTTTGCATCACATGCTTTTCCTCCCTCCATCTCTCTCTGACAACAGCCCCTCCTTTCTCCACAAACCCCAAAACCCCATCAAACCCTCCCCCATCTCTGGCTGTCCCACTGTCTCCTTGTCTCCCACACTCCCCCTTCCCACGCAGACTCACAGCCCCTGGGCTGGAGGACATAATGCAGAGACTAACTCACCTTTTGAATGACTGCTGCAATGCACAGCAAGATCCCACTCTGAAACCATCGCCAAGTACACACACATTTCTTCTCCCTCAATATATGCCCTTCTCACTCTCTCTCTCTCCCCCTGTCTCTCTCACTCTGTCCTTTTCTCACTCCACCTCCTTGACTCTTACTCTCCACTTTCTCCATCTCCACTCTCTCCATGTCTCTCTCTGTTTTTATCACTCTCCGGTTCTCTTTCTCTTTTTCTCTATTTCAGACGCACTCAGAAAAGTACTTCATGTTCCTTCCACTCACCCCCTCCCCACAGTGGGGGTAAAACCTGGGAGAGACCAGGCACTGAGGCAAACTCTTCCCATTGCCCCTTCCCCAGTCACTGGGACAGAGCAGAGGGGTCCAGGGAGAAAGAGGGAGAGAAACTACAGGAGCGAAAGAGAGATGAACGGACAGACAGTGAGAGGGAGGGAGAGAACAAGAGAAAGACAGGCAGGCAGAGGTGGGGTAGAAGAAGTGAGAAGAACTGAGAGAGAGTAGGACAGAGACAGAGAGTGAAACTCCAGGAAGAGAAATACAATGTCAGACAGATACGAGGTGAAAATATGGAGAGAAAAACAGGGAGAGAAATTCAGGCAGACAGCAAGACAGAAATCCCAGGGAGAGATATAGAACAGAGAGAGAGAGAGAGGAGTTGCAACAGCAGAGAGATAGAGCTGAGAGAGTGGGGTGGTGGTAGGGGCTGTGATGTTGCTAGAGTGATGTACAGACAGGAATAGCAAGATCTCACAGAGCTGAGAGACAGATGCAGAGAGAGATGAGCAAGGTGTTAGTTTTGTGAAAGACTGAATGATTAAGCATTCCTGAAAAACCTGGTGAGGTGACAAAGGAGGAAGGGAATCTACTGGGAATTGTAAACAGGACAGAGATGTGAAGGATGTTGAGAGATAGGGATTGAAGGAAAGATGTGGGAGAGAGAACTGGGAACACAAAAATAGACATGAGAGCTGCAGAGAGAGAGGGAAGCCGTGAAATCTTTGGAATCAGATCCCTCTCTAGCATTTTGCTCCTTTGTCTCTCCACGTTCCCACAGACGGCCTGAATCTCCTGTTCCTATTTTGGATGGTCTTATGATCTTAACACTACCTCCCAGCTCTTGGCGCCCACACTGGAGGTTATGACTCCACAAGGGACTGATCTGGAGAGTGCTGCACTCTTCCGTGAGTCTCGGAGGGAACCAGCCTGATTTGGATTGGAGTTGCAGCCTCTCAGTGAAAAGTGAAATCTCTTCGAGATTCCCCTCAGTCTCTCACTGTGAGGTGGAGCAGGCCAGACTCGGGGAAGCAAGCAGCAGGCCAGATGTGCTCTGTCCTCCAGCTCCATTTCAGAAGGCCACATGGGGGGGGGGGGTCTTGTTTCCTTCATCAGCTTCCCGTGCTCCCCCTTCTGGGTTAGGGTGGGGGCCGAATGGCCATGCTCCTGGCTTTTTTTTTTCTCTTTTTCTTCTTTTTTTATAACCCCCACACTACCGCCTAACTGCAGTAACTCACTCTTTTTATTTATTTATTTTTCTTTTTATTGCTCCTGGCTCTTATTGAGGTGCAAGCTGGCTATGATTGGGTTATACAGGGCACGTCCTTGGAGTGAGGTTGGTTAGCTCAATTGGCTGGGCAGTTAGCTTACCACACCAGCTGGGGTTACCCTGAAGGACTCTCCTTCCCAAACTCTCCCCTCAGCTGGGCCATGGTGACCCTCTGATTAAAACACCACTAGACACTGCTCTGCAATGAGGAGCTGTCCCATGCTCTGGTAAGACTATGGTGACATTACATTGGTTTGTACCTGGAGCACTGTGTGCAGGACTAGTCACTGCATTGCCAGAGGGATGTTAGTGTGTGGGGAAGGTTTACTGGATGAATCCCCACTGGAATGAACAGCACACTCTTTCCCCCAGTTAAGCCACCCTGACAGATTTTGAGTCTTTGGAGAATCAAGGACCAATTCACCTTAAACAGCAGCTGGGCACACAATAAGATGGCTAGTTTACACACACACACACACACACACACACACACGCACGCACCCACACACACACACACACTCTCACAGACACTTACTCTCCCAAACACACACTCTCAATCCCTCAAACATATACACACACATTCCTCTCTCAAACACGCACACATTCCTCTCACACACATACACACAAACACACACTCTCTTTCAAACACACACTCTCACTCCCTCAAACACACACGCATTCCTCTCTCTCACACACACGCACACAAACACACACTCAGACAGACACATACATAAACACACATTCCCTCTCTCACACACACATACACACAGAGATACACACACATGCACTCTCTCTCACACACACAGACAGACACTCGCTCTCTGTCTCTCTCTCTCACACACACAGAGATACACACACACAACCACGATTACTGTACAAACATGGAGGAAGGTTCAATGGAGAGATTACTTCTCCTAGGATGAACCCTGATCTCGCATGATGACTGCTCTAGGGAGACAGACAGCAACTGCAAATGACTTGTTGGATCTTCCTGTGCACCACGTCTTGCATCGACAGCGTTGGTCTCTTTGGGTGCCTGCTTTTCTGGAGAGTGTCCAAGCAACAGATGACCATAGATTGACAACAGTTTTCCTCCAATCCATGTTTAAGACACATGGTGATGTTATTTTTCAATGTTTGTTTTAAAAGATCTGAATCTTCTAAAATGGCCGTGGCCTCCATCCCAAATTGCAACACCAGTGTGCCTTGCGGACCCTGAGGGAATGATCAGTGAAGTGTATCTGTACCTTCCTACATTCTACACCTTGTACCACCAGATAGTGCTCCCTCATACCTCAGAAAGCACCACTCCATTGTGTTTACCCACAATGCCCCTCAGACAGTACCTCCACAAAATATTCACACCCTTAACACCTCAGAACATAGCCCAGACAACTCTCAGACTGCATTCATCCACAAACCCCTTCAGATTGTAAGGACCCATATCCACTGCAGTCCAAGATTGGAGCCCTGGTCCTCAGAACATTATTGGGTCTGTTGATTAATCATTGAATTCCTACAGTGTAAAATCAGGCCATTCGGCCCATCAGGTCCACGTCGGCCGTCTGAAAAGCATCCCACCTACACTCACACTCTCTATTCTATCCCTGTAATGTTGCATTTCCCATGGCCACCCCACCTAACCAGCACATATTTGGACTGTGGGTAGAAACCGGAACACCCAGAGGAAACCCACAGATACAGGGAAGACGTGTAAACTCCACACAGACAGTGGCCGGGAGCTAGAATCAAAGTTGCATCCTTGGTGCTGTGAGGAAGCAGTGCTAACCACTGAGGGACCGTGCTGTCCTGTCTCCCTGGATGTCATGTCATCTAACCTTTTACTTACCAGTCTCCCATGTGTAATCTTCTCATCTATCTTCTCAGTCAACCCTTCAAAACCTCTATCAAATTGGACAAATTATTTCCACAAGCCATGCTGACCATCCCTAATCAATTCTTGCTTTTCCAAATGCATGTAAATTGTCTCTCAAAATGCCCTCCAACAGCTTACCCACCACTGCCATCAGGCTCATAGCTCCATAGTTCAATGGCTGTTCCTTGCAGCCTTACTTCAATAATGGCACATCATTAAGCACCCTCCAGTCTTCAGGCACCTCACCCGTTGCCACTAATCGGTCCATCTGACAAGGCCATCTCCATCCTTCTGTAATCTAAGGCTATCATCCTCAGTATTTATTACCCAACCAATCTTCATATCATTCATGAACCCAATGATTAACCCTCCACCATTCAAATCTAAATCTTTTCTATCAACCACATCAGCAAGACCCCGACAGTGAGACATGAACAGACAGAGATTTCGAATTGGGCCATCACTGTCTGCTTCCTGCCACTCAGCATTCTGCGCCAAATTCCTCGGATCTTGAGTTTTTTATGTTCACTATCAGTTTCCAATATGGATCCTGATAAAAGCTTTACTCAACTCCAAGCAGGCGACAGGAAAGCATTGCCCCTTTTTACACACCTGGTCACCTCCGTAAAAAGTGCAATCCCATTTGTCAGACCCGAGCTCCCCTTAACACAACCATTCTGACTGTTCTTCATGAACTCCAGTCTCTTTAAATGCTGATTAATGCTCTCTCCCAAAATTGCTTCCAACAGACGTCCCACCCACGATATTAGCATGACTGGCCTGTAGCTGCCTGGTATATCCCATGTTCCTTCTTGAATAACAGTACCACATGGCCAGTCCGACGACACCTCTCCTGTGGTCAGAGGGGATTTGAACATATTTGCAAGTGTACCTGCTACTTCCTCCATCACCTCATTCGGTAAACTGAGATACATTTCCACCGTCTTTGGAGATTTATTGGGTTGTAAGAAGGCCAGACCACTCAGAACCATCTCTCTATATATATATGCTAATTCATTTAATTGTATCACAGAGCATCTCCACGATTTCATATCAACACTGTCCCAATGAGCATTGACAAAATGCATCAATTCACTGTAGCCTCTGGGTCCATGCACAAATTCTCACTGTGTTCCACAACCTACTCTTTCTCTCATTATCAATTCACCCTTAATGTCACTGTAAAGTCCTTTCAGATTTTTATTTCCTCTCTTAGCACTCCTCTCTCCCGGGCAATTAGCCTGCGATATGATTTGGAGGATTGTGGGATGTCATTCCGAATGTGGATTAGCATTGGGAAGCTCAGAAATAAGGAGCACATGGCTGTGCTGAGTGTGGGGCAGTGGGATTCATTTGGGATGAGCACAGGGAAGCTGAGGAATAAACCTCCGCCCTGAAGCATGAAAATATCCCTCTGAGCTGGCAGGTCAGTCACGTCAAACAAAAACTCCAACACTGGGAAAAGAGGGTGGAACCTCTTCAGGTTCAATATCCAATTAAAGATGGTCTGTTTGAACACAGTCTCTGGAATCTGGACGTGGGAATCATTACTGAGCAGGGCATGAAGGATGCAGAGGCAGAAATATACTGAACAATTACAGCTATTCCTCTTAGACGACAAGACATGGGAGCAAAAATTAGGCCATTCAGACCATCTGATAGTATGGAACTCACTCAGTACTGACTCTCTTGCAATGCAGTTATCCCCCGACTGACGCTTTGACAGTGCAGCGCTCCCTCAGTACTGATCCTCTAACAGTACAGCGCTCCCTCAGTACTGACCTTCTGAAAGTGCAGCATTGCCCCCAGATTGACCCTCTGACATTGCGGTAATCCCCCATACTGACCCCCTGATAGCGCAGCACTCCCTCAGTAGTGACACTCCGACAGTGCTGTGATCGCTCAGTAATGACCCTCTGACAATGCAGCATTTCCACAGTACTGACCCTCCGACAGTATGGCACACCTGCAGTGCTGACTCTCTGACAGTGCAGCCCTCCATCAAACTGACCCTCTGAAAGTCCGGCCCTCCCTCAGAACTGACCTTCTGACAGTGCTACACTCCCTCAGTACTGACCCCTATGACAGTGCAGCACTCCCTCAGTACTGACCCTTCTGACAGTGCGACACTCCCTCAGTACTGACCCTCTGACAGTGCAGCACTCCCTCAGTACTGACCCTCTGACAGTGTGACACTCCCTCAGTACTCACCCTCTGACACTGCAGCACTCCCTCAGTACTGACCCTTTTGACAGTGCGACACTCCCTCAGTACTGACCCTCTGACAGTGCAGCACTCCCTCAGTACTGACCCTCTGACACTGCAGTACATCCTCAGTACTGATCCTCTGGCAGTGCTGCACTCCCTCAGTACTGACCCTCTGACAGTGCAGCACTCCCTCAGTACTGACCCTCTGACGGTGCAGCACTCCTTCCATGCTGACAATGTAGCAGTGCAGCACTCCCTTGGTCCTGCGCCCCAGACAGTGCAGCGATCACTCGGTACTGACCCTCCGACAGTACAGCTCTCCCTCATCACTGATCCTTTCACACTGCAGCACTCCCTCAGAAGTGAGCCGCTAACGCCACAGCATTCCCTCAATACTGACCCTCTGACTCTGCAGCACTCTCTTTGTATTAACATTTCTACAGTGCAGCACTCCCTCCGTACTGACCCTCTGACAGTGCAGTGCTCCCTCAGTACAGACCCTCTGACAATGCAGCTCTCCCACAGTAAAGACCCTCTGACAGTGCAGCACTCTCTCCGTACTGACCCTCTGACAGTGCAACACTCCCTCAGTACTGACCCTCTGACGGTGCAGCACTTCCTTGGTATTGGCCCTCTGACAGTGCGACTCTCCCTCAGTACTGTTCCTATGACACTGCAGCACTCCCTCTGTACTGACCCTCTGACAGTGAGGCATTGCACGTATACTGACCCTCCCACAGTGTAGCGCACCTTCATACTGACTTTAAGACAGTGCGGCGCATCCTCTGATCATTCAGTACTCCCTCAGAACTGAAGAACCGACCCTCTGACACTGCAACAGCCCCTTGGCCCCTGACAGTGCTGCAATCCCTCAGTACTGACCCTCCGACAGTGCAGCTCTCCCTCAGCACTGCTCCTTTGACACTGCAGCACACCCTCAGAAATGACATTCTGACACAATAGCATTCCCTCAGCACTGACATTTCTACAGTGTAGCATTCCCTCAGTACTGACCCTCCGATCACACGGCATTCCCTCAGTACTGACCCTCCAACAGAGCAGAACTCCCTCAGTACTGACCCTTTGGCAGTGCCACACTCCCTCAGTACTGACGCACTGACCGTGTAGCGCTCCCTCAGTAATGACCCTTTGGCAGTTCAGCACTCCCTCAGTACTGACACACTGACCGTGTAGCGCTCCCTCAGTAATGACCCTTCGAGTGTGCATCACTCTTTCACTACTGACCCTCTGGCAATGCAGCAATCACTCTGTACTGACTGTCTGACACATAATGTGGAGCTCCCTCAGTACTGAACCCCTCACAGCGCGGTGATCCCTCAGTACTCATCCCCTCATAGCGTGGTGATCCCTCAGTACTAATCCCCACAGAGTGCGGTGCTCCCTCAGTTCTAACCCTTTCACTGTGCGGCGCTCACTCAGTCGTAACCCTCTCACAGTGCGACACTCTGACAGCATGGCCATCCATTAGTACTGACCGTCAGAGAGTGGGCACTTCATCATTACCGACCCTCTCACTGCACTGCAATCCCTCCGTCCTGACTCTCTGACAATGCAGCACTCACTCCACACTGATCCTCTGACAATGCTGCACTCCCTCCATACTGATCCTCTGATAGTGATGCACTCCCTCCGTACTGACTCTCTGACAGTGTGGAAGTGGCCCTATACTGACCCTCCGACAGTGTGGCCCAATATCAGGACAAAACCCCTGGCAGTACAGCACTCCCTCAGTACTGACTCATTGACAATGTAGCAATCCCTCAGTACTGAGCCATTGACAGTTTAGCACTCCCTCAGCACTGACCCATTGACAGTGTAGCACTCCCTCAATACTAACCCTCTGGCTCGTTCCTGCACCTCTGACAGTCCAGCAGTGCCTCTGTACTGACCCTCTGACAGTGTAGCACTGTCTCTGTACTGACCCTCTGACAGTGTAGCACTCTCTCTGTACTGACCCTCTGAGAGTGTAGCACTCTCTCTGTACTGACCCTCTGACAGTATGGAGCTCCCTCAGTACTGACCCTCTGTCATTTTCAACCCACTCTTTGCTTCTTCATTACGCTGATTTGAACAGAGGTAAAGAAACAGTCTTAGTGACCATCCACCGTGACCCTGTTATAAAACTTATTTTCAAATGTGGCTTGCATGTGATTACCACTCCCTCTAATAGTTGCCTGGAAGGTGGGGGTGCGGTGTACTCTCCTGCTGCAGTCCTTGGGTGTCCCACAGTGATGTTAATGAGGGAGCTCCAGGAGTTTGACCTGAACCATGCAAAGAGCTCTCTTACTGGAGTGCCCTTTTAAAGTTGGGAAGTTATTATAGAGCCGGAGGACCCGAGAGCTGCTGTCTTGTCAGAGAGAGAGGCCTGGTGGGTCACACACCTCAAGTAAGGGGCGAGGTTGAGAAGCTGGGGCCTTCATGGTCATTTCAGACATGATAGAGATTGAGCCAACAATGTTGGCATCACGAACCTGTTAGCTGTGGTAACTAACCCCCCTTTGTAGCAGAGGGATTCAATCCCTTGAACAGAGCAAGCTTGAGATTTCAACACTAAAATCAATCTGTACGGACGCGCTGGAGACCTGAAACATCAATACAGAGATTGCTGAAGGAGCTGAGCATGTCCAGCAGCATCTCTGAAGGGAGCGGGAGAAAGAAACAGAGAAAGAGTTCACCTTTTAATCCAGTGATTTCTGCAGGAAAGTTCCTTCAGAGCAGACCGTTTTGATGAAGGGTCACTTGAAATGCGAATTGTTCCTCTCTCTCTTCACCGTTGCTACCTGCTGAATTGTGCTGAATTTCCCCAGCCATCTGTTTACTTGAGAACATGACCTGATCCAAGCGTCACTGAGTAATTCAGTCTGTGTTCAATGCCCTGAGGCTGCTTCTGTTGAAGGTTGACAAACAGGTTTAAGGCTGTGTAAGGTATTGTATTCGGTGGGCGGGCTACATGGGAGAACAGATACAGAACACAGGCACACTGAAATGTTAGGTCTGAGCTGTTCCTTCTGAACTAACATCACAAAGTTACATTGATCAGGATCTTTGTGAAGTGCCTTTGTCAAGTGACCCTTCATCAAAACGGTCTGTTCTGAAGGAACTTTCCCGAGAAATCACTGGAGTAAAAGGTGAACTTTCTCTCTGGCTCTTTCTCCCTCTCCCTTCAGAGACGCTGCCGGACATGCTGAGCTTCTTCAGCAATCTCTGTATTGATGTTTCAGGTCTCTAGTGCGTCTGTACAGATTGATTTTAGTGTTGAAATCTCAAGCTTGCTCTGTTCAAGGGATTGAATCCCTCTGCTACAAAGGGGGGTTAGTTACCACAGCTAACAGGTTCGTGATGCCAACATTGTTGGCTCAATCTCTATCATGTCTGAAATGACCATGAAGGCCCCAGCTTCTCAACCTCGCCCCTTACTTGAGGTGTGTGACCCACCAGGCCTCTCTCTCTGACAAGACAGCAGCTCTCAGGTCCTCCTGGTCTATACTAACTTCCCAATTTTAAAAAGGCACTCCAGTAAGAGAGCTCTTTACATGGTTCAGGTCAAACTCCTGGAGCCCCCTCCCTAACATCACTATGGGACACCCAAGGACTGCAGCAGGAGAGTACAGCTCACCCCCACCTTCCAGGCAACTATTAGAGGGAGTGGTAATCACATGCAAGCCACATTTGAAAATAAGTTTTATAACAGGGTGACGGTGGATGGTCACTAACTCTGTGTCTTTACCTGTGTTGAAATTAGCGTAATGAAGAAGCTAAGGGTCGGTTGAAAATGACAATGATAGCCTTTCGTAGGTTGGTGTTTATTAGAGTTTGCATTGACAGTATGAATGTTTGAGCACTTATTCAAGGGCATGCAGGTAGCTGCCAGAGGAAGTGATGGGGGCTGATATCATTGTGACATTTCAAAGGCATCACGATGAGTTTGTGAATAGGAAGGGTTTAGAGGGATATCAGCCAAGTGCTAGCAAATGGAATGAAATGAGATGAGAGCATTTGGTTGGTATGGACGAGTTTACAGGAGGGTCTGCTTCCAAGCTGTGCACCTCTGTGACTCTGTGCCTCTGAATGGTCTATTGCAGTGAGTTTCAGACGGGGTTTGGTTTGTGTGTCTCTCTCATGCTTCTTCAGAATCTGCAAACCCTATATCTCCAAATTTCCACAAGACTCTACGAAATAGAAAAAAGAGAGGGTCAGTGCTAAGGGAGTGCAGTGCTGCACTGTCAGAGGGTCAGTACCGAGCAGGTGCTGAACTGTCAGCCGGTCAGTACTGAGGGAGTACTGTACAGTCAGATGGTCAGTACTGAGTGAGTGCTGCACTGTCAGAGGGTCAGTACTGAGGGAGTGCTAAACTGTCAGAGGGTCAGTACTGAGGGAGTGCTGCACAATCAGAGTGTCAGTACTGAGTGAGCACCACATTGTCAGAGGGTCAGTACTGAGGGAGTGTCACACTGTCAGAGTGTCAGTATTGAGGGAGTGCTGCACTGTGAGAGGGTCATTACTGAGGGAGTGCTGCACTGTCAGAGCGTCAGTACTGAGTGAGCACCACACTGTCAGAGTTTCAGTCCAGATGGCAAGCCTCACGATCAGAGGATCTGCACTGAGAGAGCACTGCACCATCAGAGGGTCAGTACTGAGGGAGTGCTGCACTGTCAGAGGGTCAGTACTGAGGGAGTGCTGCACTGTCAGAGGGTTAGTACAGAGAGAGTGCTAAACTGTCAGGTAGACAGTACTGAGGCACTGCAAGACTGTCAGAGGTGCAGGACCGAGGCAGAGGGTCAGTACAGAGGGAGTGATAAACTGTCAATGAGTCAGTACTGAGGCAGTGCTGTACTGTCAGAGTGTCCGTTATGATGGAGTGCTGTACTGCCAGAGGCTTTTTCCTGAGATTAGGCCACACTGTTGGAGGGTCACTATAGGGCCACTTCCACACTGTGAGAGGGTCATTACTGAGGCAGTGCATCACTATCAGAGGATCAGTATGGAGGGAGTGCAGTATTGTCAGAGGATCAGTATGGAGGGAGTGCAGCATTGTCAAAGGGGCAGTGTGGAGGGAGTGCAGCATTGTCAGAGGGTCAGTGTGGAGGGAGTGCAGCATTGTCAAAGGATCAGTGTAGAGGTACTGCAGCATTGTCAGAGGGTCAGTATGGAGGGAGTGCAACATTGTCAGAGGGTCAGTGTGGATGGAGTTCAGCATTGTCAGAGGATCAGTATGGAGGGAGTGCAGCATTGTCAGAGGATCAGTATGGAGGGAGTGCAGCATTTTCAGAGGGTCAGTCTGGAGGGAGTGCAACATTGTTAGAGGGTCAGTGTCGAAGGAGTGCTGCATTGTCAGAGGATCAGTGTGGCGGCAGTGCAGCATTGTCAGTGGGTCAGGATGGGGGGATTGCTGTGCAGTGATAGTGTCAGTAATGATGAAGTGCGCACTCTCTGACGGTCAGTACTAATGGATGGCCATGCCATCAGGGTGTCGCACTGTGAGAGGGTTACTACTGAGGGAGCGCTGCACTGTGAAAGGGTTAGAACTGAGCGAGCACCACACTCTGAAGGGATTAGTACTGAGGGATCACCGCGCTGTGAGGGGTTCAGTACTGAGGGAGCACCACACAATGTGTTGGACAGTCACTACTGAGTGATAGCTGCATTGCCTGAGGGTCAGTACTGAATGAGTGATGCCCAAACAAAGGGTCATAACTGAGGGAGCGCTACATGGTCAGTGTGTCAGTTCTTAGGGAGTGTTGTTACAGAGGGTCAGTACTGAGGCAGTGCTGCACTGTCAGAGTGTCAGTACTGAGCGAGTTCTGCACTGTCGGAGGGTCAGTACTGAGGGAGTGCTGCACTGTCAGAGTGTCAGTACTGAGCGAGTTCTGCTCTGTCAGAGGGTCAGTACTGAGAAAATGCCACAATATCCGAGGGTCAGAACCGAGGGAGTGCTACACTGTAAGAGCATCTGTATTGAGGGAGTGCCACATTGTCGGAGGGTCAGTACTGAGGGAATGGCACACTGTATGAGTATCAGTACTGAGGGAATGCAGCACTGTAGAAATGTCAGTCCAAAGAGAGTGCAGCAGAGTCAGAGTGTCAGTACTGAGGGAATGCTGTTGTGTCAGAGCGTCATTTCTGAGGGTGTGCTGCAATGTCAAAGGAGCAGTGCTGAGGGAGAGCTGTACTGTCAGAGGGTCTGTACGGAGGGAGTGCTGCATTGTCAGAGGGTCTGTACTGTTGAGAGCTGGATTGTCGGAGGGACTGTACTGTGGGAGAGATGCACTGTGAGGGTCAGTACTGAGGGAGTGCTGCACTATCGGAGGGTCTGTACTGTGGAGAGCTGCATTGTTGGAGAGTCAGTACTGAGGGAGCACCGCGCTGTCAGCGGGTCAGTATTGCGGAGTGCTGCACTGTCAGAGGGTCATTACTGAGGGAGAGCTGCACTGTCAGAGGGTCAGTACTGAAGGAGTGCTGCACTGGCATAGGTCAGTACTCAGGGATTACTACACTGTGAGAGGGTCAGTACTGAGGGAGTGCTGCACAGTCAGAGGGTTAGTTCTGAGGGAGTGCTGGACTGTCAGATGGTCAGCTTGAGGGAGGGCTGCACTGACACAGGGTCAGTACTCAGGGATTACTACACTGTGAGAGGGTCAGTACTGAGGGAGTACTGCACAGTCAGAGGGTCAGTTCTGAGGGAGTGCTGGACTGTCAGAGGGCCAGCTTGAGGGAGGGCTGCACTGTCAGAGAGTCAGCACTGTGGGTGTGCCGTACTGTCGGAGGGTCAGTACTGTGGAAATGCTGCACTTCTTATGGTCATTACTGAGGGAGTGTTGCACTGTCAGAGAATACTACTGAGGGAGTGCTGCGCTATCAGGGGGTCAGTAATGGGGGATTGCCGCAATGTCAGAGGATCAATCTGGGGGCAGTGCTGCACTGTGAGAAGGTCAGTACTGAAGGAGCGCTGTACTGTCAGAGTGTCAGTACTGATGGAGTGCCGCACTGTCAGGGGTGCAGGACCAAGGGAGTGCTGCACTGTCAGCGTGTCAGTTCTGAGGGAGTGCAGCACTGTCAGTGGATCAGTATGGGGGCAATGCTGCACTGCCAGAAGATCAGGACTGAGGGAGCGCTGCATTGTCAGCGGGTCAGTACTGATGGAGTGCCACACTGTCAGAGGATCAGGACTGAGGCAATGCTCATTATCAGAGGGTCAGTAGTAACGGATTTCCATGCTGCCAGAGGGTCAGTACTGAGGTGGTCAGTCTGTATTGAGTGCCTACTGGATTGGCAGAATATTGTACTGAGGAGCGCGACACTTTCAAATGTTTAGTACTGAGGGTGTTCTACACTTTCAGATGGATAGTACTGAGGGCGTGCGGCACTTTCAGAGGATCAGTACTGAGGGATCACTGCACTGTTGGAATGTCTATACTGAGGGCCTGCTGCATTGCCAGAGGATCTGTACTGAGAGAGTGCTGCACTGTCAGAGGGTCAGTACTGATGGAGTGCCGCACTGTCAGGGGTGCAGGACCAAGGGAGTGCTGTACTGTCAGCGTGTCAGTTCTGAAGGAGTGCAGCACTGTCAGTGGATCAGTATGGGGGCAGTGTTTCACTGTCAGAAGATCAGTGCTGAGGGACTGCTGCATTGTCAGAGGGTCAGTACTGAGGGAGCGCTGCACTGTCAGCGCATCAGTCTGGGGATACCTGAATTGTAAGAGAGTCAGTACTGAGTGAGTGCCACACTATCAGATGGGCTGAATGGCCAAATTTCTGCTCCCATGTTTTGTGGTCTACGAGGAATATCTGAAATTGTTCAGTACATTTCTGCCTCTGCTTCCTACATACCCTGCTCAGCAATGATTCCCATGTCCAGATTCCAGAGACTGTGTTCAAACAGACCGTCTTCATTTGGTTACCACCCTCTTTTCCCAGAGATCAAGTTTTCGTTTCGTGTGACTGACCTGCCAGCTCAAAGGGATATTTTAATGCTGCAGGGCTGAGGTTTATTCCTCAGCTTCCCTGTGCTCATCCCAAATGAATCCCACTGCCCCACACTCAGCACAGTCGTGTGTTCCTTATTTCTGAACTTCCCAATGCTAATCCACATCCAGAATGACATCACACACTCCTCGTTTCCCTGGCTATTTGCCTGGGAGAGAGCAGTGCTAAGAGAGGAAATAAAAGCCTGAAAGTAGTTTACAGTGCCATTAAGGGTGAATTGATAATGAGAGAAAGAGAAGGTTGGGGATCACAGTGAGAATTTGTGCATCGACCCAGAGGCTACAGTGAATGGATGCATTTTGTCAATCCTCATTGGAACAGGGTTGATATGAAATTGTGAAGATGCTCTGTGATACAATTAAATGAATGAGTATATATATAGAGAGAGATGGTTCTGAGTGGTCTGGCCTCCTTAAAATCCAATAAATCTCCAAAGACGGTGGAAATGTATCTCAGTTTACCGAATGAGGTGATGGAGGAAGTAGCAGGTACACTTGCAAATATTTTCAAATCCCCTCTGACCACAGGAGAGGTGTCGTCGGACTGACCATGTGGTACTGATATTCAAGAAGGAGCATGAGATATACCAGGCAGCTACAGGCCAGTCAGGCTAATATCGTGGGTGGGACGTCTGTTGGAAGTAATTTTGGGAGAGAGAATTAATCAGCATTTAAAGAGACTGGAGTTCATGAAGTACAGTCAGAATGGTTGTGTTAAGGGGAGCTCGGGTCTGACAAATGGGATTGCACTTTTTAAGGAGGTGACCAGGTGTGTAAAAAGGGGCAATGCTTTCCTGTCGCCTAATTGGATGTCAGTAAGGCTTTTATCAGGACCCATACTGGAAACTAGAGTGAACATAAAAACTCAAGATCCGAGGAATTTGGCGCAGAATGCTGAGTGGCAGGAAGCAGACAGTGATGGCCCAATTAGAAATCTCTGTCTGTTCATGTCTCACTGTTGGGGTCTTACTGATGTGGTTGATAGAAAAGATTTAGATTTGAATGGTGGATGTTTAATCATTGGGTTCATGAATGATATGAAAATTGATTGGGTGATAAATACAGAGGATGATAGCCTTAGATTACGAAGGATGTAGATGGCCTTGTTAGGTGGACCAATCAGTGGCAACTGGTGAGGTGCCTGAAGACTGGAGGGTGCTTAATGATGTGCCATTATTGAAGTAAGGCTGCAAGGAACAGCCATTGAACTATGGAGCTGTGAGCCTGATGGCAGTGGTGGGTAAGCTGTTTGAGGGCATACTGAGAGACAACCTACATGCATTTGGAAAAGCAAGAATTGATTCGGTCAACTTGGCTTTGTTTGTGGAAATGCTGTGTCCAACTTGATAGAGCTTTTGAAGGGATGACCAAGGAGAAAGATGAGAAGGTTTCACATGCGACACCGCTAGTAAAAGGTTAGATGACATGGCATCCAGGGAGAGAGGACAGCACGATGCCTCAGTGGTTTGTTTCTAACCCCCGGTGACTGTCTCTGTGGAGTTTACACATTCTGCCTGTATCTTTGCGGGTTTCCTCTGGGTGCTTCAGTTTCCTCCCACCGCCCAAAGATGCCATGGGAAATGCAGCATTACAGGGATAGAGTAGAGGATGTGAATCTGGGTGCGATGCTGTTCAGACAGTCAGTGTGGAGCCAATGGACGGAATGGCTTGCTTCGACACTGTAGGAATTCTAAAATTAATCCAGAGAGACAAATAATGTTCTGGGGACCTGGGCTCCAATCTTGTTCAGGGGTGCATGTGGGTCCTTACAGTCTGAAGGGGTTTGAACACAATCTGAAGGGGGGAGCTGGGCTGAGCCCTGAAGTGTTGAGGGTGTGAATGTTTTTTGGAGGTAATGTCTGAGGGGCTTTGGGGGGTAAACACAACAAAGTGACGCTTTCCTAGATATTGAGGGAGCACTATGTGAGGTATTGAGGAAGCAGTTTCTGAGGTATTGGGGGAGCACTATCTGAGGAATTGAGTGAGCATTATCTGAGGAAGAACTATCTGAGCTATTGAGAGAGCACTTTCTGAGGCATTGAGGGAGCACTTTCTGAAATATTTAGGGAGAACTATCTGAGGTATTGATGGAGCACTTTCTGAGGTACTGAGGGAGCACTATCTGTGGTACTGAGGGATAACTATCTGTGATATTGAGGGAGCACTTTCTGAGGTATTGAGGGCGCACTATCTGATGAATTGAGGGAGCATTATATGAGGAAGAACTATCTGAGCTATTGAGAGAGCTCTTCCTGAGGCATTGAGGGAGCACTTTCTGAGGTATTGAGGGAGAACTATCTGAGGTATTGATGGAGCACTTTCTGAGGTATTGAGGGAGAACTATATGAGGTATTGAGGGAGCACTTTATGAGGTATTGAGGGAGTACTATCTGAGGTACTGAGGGAGAACTATCTGAGGTATTCAGGGAGAACTATCTGAGGTACTGAGGGAGCACTATCTGGTGGGACAGAGTGCAGAGGACAGAAAAGAACAGATGTAATTCCCTGATCATTTCCTCAGGGTCCCAGAGGCACTCTGGTGTCGTAATTTGAAATGGAAGCCACTCCCCATTTCAGAAGATTCAGATCATTTTAAACAATCAGTGAAAAATAGCAGCAGCATGGGTCTGAAACATGGTTTGGGGGAAAACTTTCAGCAATCTACTGTCACTTATTGCTTAGAGACGTTTTCGAAAAGCCAGCACTCAAACAGGCTAACGCTGTCGATGCAAGAGGTGGTGCACAGGAAGATCCGACAAGTCATCTGTTGCTGCTGTCCGTCCCCCTGGAGCAGTCATCATGCAAGATCAGGGTTCAGTCCTCAGAGAAAACATTTCTCCATCAAAACCTCAACCATGCCTTGACAGCTGTGTGTGTGTATGTGTGTATGTGTCTGTGTGTGTGAGAGAGAGACAGAGAGAGAGAGAGAAACATAGAGAGAGAGAGAGTGACAGAGACTGCCCGTGTTTGTGCGTGCGAGAGTGTGGATGCATGTGTATCTCTGTGTGCCTGTATATGTGTGCGTGAGAGAGAAAGTGCATGTTCATGTGAGAGTGTGTGGCTGTGTGTATGCTGGAGGGGGTGCGTGTCTCTGTGTGCATGTGTGTGAGTGAGGGTGTGTGTGAGAGAGTGTGCATGTGTATGTGAGAGAGTGTGTCTGTGTGTATGTGTGTGTGAGTGTGTCTGTGTGTGAGAGTGTGTGTCTGTATGTGAGAGAATATCTGTGTGTATGTGTGTGTGTCTGTGTGTCTATGTGTGCATGTGTCTGTGTGTCTATGTGTGTGTATGACGGTGTGTCTTGTGTTAGAGAGAGTGTGTATGAGTGTGTGAGAGAGTGTGTCTGTGTGCATGTGTGTGTGGGAGTGAATGTGTCTGTGTGTGAGAGAGAGTGTGTGTCAGTGTGTGTGTGAGAGAGAGTGTGTCTATGTGTGTTTGAGGGAGCGTGTGTCTGCGTGTGTATGTGTGTGTGAGAGGTAAGAAAGAGTGTAACTGTATGTTTATGTGTGTGAGAGAGAGTGTCTGCGTGTGAGAGAGTGTGTGTCTGTGTGTGTGTGAGAGAGTGTGTCTATGTGTGTTTGAGGGAGCGTGTGTATGCCTGTGTATGTGTGTGAGAGAGTGTAACTGTGTGTTTATGTGTGTGTGTGAGATCGTGAATCTGTGTGTCTGTCTGTGTGTATGTGTGTGAGAGAAATTGTCAGTGTGTGTGAGAGACAGAGTGTGTGTGTGAGAGAGAGTGTCTGCGTGCGTGAGAGTGAGTGGGCGTGTGAGAGAATGAGAGTGTGTGTGTGAGAGTGTGTTTGTAAATGAGAGAGAGTGTGTGCATTTGTTTGTGAGAGAGTGTGGCTGTGTGAGAGGGAGTGTTTCCGTGTGAGAGAGTGTTTGTCTGTGTGTGCGTGAGAGAGTGTCTGCGTGTGTGTGAGAGAGAGTGTGTGTCAGTGTGTGTGCAAGAGAGAGTGTGTCTATGTGTGTTTGAGGGAGCGTGTGTCTGCATGTGTATGTATGTGAGAGAGAGAGTAACTCTGTGTTTATGTGTGTGCGAGAGAGTGTGTCTGTGTGTGTGTCTGTGTGTATGTGTGTGAGAGAGAATGTCTGTGTGTGAGAGAGACAGAGTGTGTGTGTGAGAGAGAGAGTGTCTGTGTGCGTGAGAGTGAGTGGGTGTGTGAGAGAATGAGAGTGTGTGTGTAATAGAGTGTGTTTGAAAATGAGAGAGAGTGCGTGTATGTGTGTGTGAGAGAGTGTGTCTGTGTGTGTGAGAGAGAGTGTGTCCGTGTGAGAGAGAGTGTGTGTCTGTGTGTGCTTGAGAGAGAGTGCCTGTGTGTGTGAGAGAGAGCGTGTCTGTGTGTGAGAGAATGTGTCTACATGTATGTGTGAGAGAGTGTTTCCGTGTGTGTATTTGAGGGAGCGTATGTCTGTGCGTGTATGTGTGTGAGAGAGATAGTGTGTGCTTGTGTGTGTATGTGTGTGCGAGAGTGTGTCTGTGTTTGTGTTTGAGGGAGCATCTGTCTATGTGTGGGGGGAGTCATTTGTGTATGTGTGTGTAAGAATGTCTGTGTGTGTTTGAGGGAGTGTGTGTCTGTGTGTGTGTGTGTGCGTGCGTGAGCATGTAAACTGGCCAATCTTATTGGGTGCTCATGAATATAAAATCCAGATGCTGTTTCGGGTGAATTGGTCCTTGTGTCTCCAAAGACACAAAGGCTGCAAGAGTGAATTAACTGGGGGAAAGAAAGTGCCGTTCATTCCAGTGGGGATTCATCCAGTAAACCTTCCCCACACACTAACATCCCTCTGGCAATGCAGTGACTAGTCCTGCACACAGTGCTCCAGGGACAAACCAATGTAATGTCACCATCGTCTTACCAGAGCATGGGACAGCTCCTCATTACAGAGCAGTGTCTGGTGGTGATTTAATCAGAGGGTCACTATGCCCCAGCTGAGGGGAGAGTTTGGGAAGGAGAGTCCCTCAGGGTAACCCCAGCTGGTGTGAGAATTAAACACACGCTATTGGTTTTACTCTGCATTATAAACCAACTGTCCAGCCAACTGAGCTAACTGACTTCACTCCAGGAGCATGCCCTCTTTCACCCAATCATAGTCAGCCTGCACCTCAATAAGAGCCAGGAGCAAGGCCATTCGCCCCACCAATCTCACCCAGAAGGGAGAGCACGGGAAGCTGATGAAGGAAACAAGCCCCTCCCATGTGGCCTTCTGAAATGGAGCTGGAGGACAGAGCACATCTGGCCTGCTGTTTGCTTCCCCGAGACTGTCCTGCTCCACCTTACAGTCAGAGACTGAGGGGAATCTCGAGGAGATTTCACTTCTCACTGAGAGTCTGCAACTCCAATCCAAATCAGGCTGGTTCCTCCGAGACTCACGGAAGAGTGCAGCACTCTACAGATCAGGCCCTTGTGGAGTCATAACCTCCAGTGTGGGGGCCAAGAGCTGGGAGGTAGTGTTAAGAACATAAGACCATCCGAAATAGGAACAGGAGGAGACCATTCAGCCCCTCGAGCCTGCTCAGCTATTCAATAGGATCATGAATGATTTAGCATTTGATTTGGGAGCTGAAACCCGGACATTACAAAGACAGAGAATCAAATTATTCTGCTATAAGGAATCATCAGACAGGAGCTGGAACCAGAGAGAGTGAACACACACACACACACACATTGTCATTGTGGGATTCAGGCTGTCTGTGGGAATTTTACCACAAGATGCGAGCTCTACACTGAGGAGTGACAAAGGTGCAAAATGCTAGAGAGAGGGCAGCTGCACAGTCTGATCCCACCGATCTCACTGCTTCCCACTCCCATGAGAGATCTTATGTATATTTCTGTGATCCCAGCTGTCTCTCCCACATTTTTCCTTCATTCCCTATCTCACAACATCCTTCATATCTCTGCCCTGTTGACATTTCCCTGCAGATTCCCTTCCTACAACACTCTGTCCCTTTGACACCCCATCCTGTTTTTCAGGAATGCTTAATCATTCAATCTTCCACAAAACCAACACCTTGCTCATCTCTCTCTGCATCTTTCTCTCAGCTCTGTGGGATCTTGCCTTTCTTGTCTCTATATCATTTTCGTTGCATCGCAGCAACCCCCCCCCCACCCCCCCCCCCACTCCACTCTCTCAGCTCTGTACTGCTGCTGCAACTCCTCTCTCTCTCTACCCTATTTCTCTCCCTGGGATTTCTCTCTTGCTGTCTATCTGACATTCACTCCCTGTCTTTGCCTCCGCTTTTCCATCTTGTATCTGTCTGACATTGTATTTCTCTTCCTGGGGTTTTACTCATTCTCTCTCTCTTTCTCTCTCTGCCTCTCTCCTGCTCTTCTTCAGTTCTGCTCACTTTCTCTCCGGTTTGTCTCTGCCGCTTCCGGTTGTCAGTTCCAGCTGTCCGCTACAGTGGTCGGTATATTGGGTCCAGGTTGGTGTGTTTAACAAACACATCGTCCTGGACCCAATACACTGGCCACTGCAGCGGACAGCTGGAACTGACAACCGGAAGCGGCAGAGACAGGCCACTATAAATGCCGGTGGAAACAGCACAGAAGCGCTTCACAGGTGGCTCCCAAGCACTGAGGATGTCACCTAGCAAGGGGACGAAACGATAGCAACACAAATTCCCAGCTCGGAGAACCACAACACGGAGTAGAGGTTTCCACAGAAAGGATAGTCAGTGAGGCCATTCAGGGGACAATCCTGAGGATCCTGAACAGGACCAGGTATATTTAATGGGGGAGAGGGGGAATGGGCAGAAAGGACTCCATCTGGGATACTAGCCTTCTATAATTCTGGGACTGGGATCTTGCTGTGCAACAAAACAGCCACAGGTCAGTCAGTCAACCCAGACTTATTTACCTGTGTGAGAAAGTGAGGACTGCAGATGCTGGAGAGTCAGAGTTACAAAGTGTGGAGCTGGGAAGCATAGCAGGTCAGCCAGGAGAGTCGATGGTTCAGGCCTGACCTGCTGGGCTTTTCCAGCTCCACACTTTTCCACTAATGTCCCTCTGCCCCGGGGAGTGGGGCTCATAGAATCGTTGGGGGCAGCAGAATATGTGAGGGGGGCTAATTTGGTGAGGTATTTATTTGGGAGGGAAGAAATTTGGGAAAGGGGAAAAATTTGGGAGGACAGTGAAAATGAAGGGCATAGTATTTTTGAGGGGGTACAAAATTGGGTGAGATCTTTCAGGTCTGAAATAGCGAAAAACAGAAAGGGAGGGTGAGAAAAAGAGACAGAGATGGAGAGATTGGGGATGGAGAAGGGGGGTGGGAGAAAGATAGGCAGAGAGAGACAGGGAGAGGGAGAGAGTGAGAGAAAGCGTGTCTGTGAGAGAGAGCGACAGACAGACAGAAGGACAGACAGAGAGGGGACAGAGAGAAGGAGAGAAGGGGAAGTCAGACTAAGACTGAGGATTTAAAACATGGACAGACTGAAGGAGTGTCACTCGTTATTCCAGTTGGTTCCAACTCTCTCTCTCAATGGTTTTTCACATTCCCTCTATCCCATGCCCCTGGGTTTAGCTTCAGCCTCTCTCTCTCGCTCTCTCTCTCTCTCACTCTCTCTCTCTCTCTCTCTCTCTCTGGTTCTGCTTCTGGGTCTGCGAAACTGTTTTCTCTTGTCCTCTCTCTCCCTGGCTGGTCAGGTGGTCTCTGTCTCTTGCCATGCTGGTCTCCTCAGAAGGCCTCCAGAGATTCAGGCAATCAGTCTGCAGATAAACCCTGTTTTGTTCATTTCTGGATGCTTTTCAGGAACTTTGTATCGTTCTGGCCAATTAGGAGAATCCGTTAATAGTTTGAAGCATTGCCAACCATTTGGATAGCTTGTTGCTGTGAGTTTCTTTGTGTAACAGGAGCCGGTGCCTTCCTGTCTGGGCCCTCATTTGGTAGGTAGATACGTCTGTCCAGAATAACTATTGTCTTTTACATTATGCTGTGTTTGCTCTGTGCCTGGTGTGTGGGTTTTGTGATTTGGGAGATTTCCTTGGCCAATAAACCTTGGCTGTCTATCTGTGTTTTAGCCAGGAGGTTGTGACATCTCCCCCAACTCATCCACTTGAAAGGAAAGAAAAGAAGCTTATGCAATAAATTACAAACCTAATTTTAAAAGCTGGTTATGCTTGTTGTCAGAGTAGCCAGCTGTCTTTGCAAAAGCCATTGCATACGTTTTCCAAACCGATGGTCTTAGAGCTTCACTTGGAGGTCGCCACTGATGATGCTACCCAGCCAGGTAACGAAACGTCTGGATATCAAACCTATCACCGAGCAAACCTACACCCTAAGTCTTATAGCTGATAAGTGATATAATAAAATCTTGACAGAACAGAATCATACCGTTCGGCCCATTGAGTCCACAATGACCCTCTGAAGAGAATCCAACTCAAACCCACTCCCCCAATGATATCCCTAAACCCTGCATTTCCTATGGCTATTCCAGCTAGCCTGACTATCCCATGACACAATGGGAAATTTAATATGGCCCATCTGTCGTAATGGCAACTATGGGCAGGAAATCAATTCTGGCCCAGCCAGGAACACTCAAAAACTGCAAATGAATGCTAAGGTGATCACCCGGGGAGTTCCATCTACCTTCCAGCCCCTGAGGGTGTGTCCAGGCATGATTCACCATGATCGTACACATCTGTTACAGCCTGCAATCCTAACCACCGGTATCCCGAGATATATCAAGGTGAGTGCGGTTAGGAACACAGCCGATGTGAGAGGAGCCGAGTTCTTGGATAACAGACTATGGGAATGTCATGGTATGACCTGTTCTTTCCCATTTACGTAAGTATGGTCCCTGTCAATGTTCCCTCTATCTCCACAGTAAGTGGGAGGTAATCATGGTAGCCCATCCAAATACCTTTTTTATACAACTCCGATAATTTGGACTTCATCCTAACTTTGGTCACTTGGGTTAAGTGGAATCCCTCATACCAAACCCAGGTGTTCCACCTAGAGTGTCCTTACAGCGGTTATTAAACCAGTCCTTGGTGAGCTGCTGTCACTGACAGTCAGAGATGTTGGTGTGGGTGTTCTCCTGGAACAAATATTGATGCTGTTTTTCACGAACCGGGATGGGGCTTTCCCTTGGCTGGCCTGCCTGAGCTCCTCCCTCAGTTCCTTCATCATCCCGTTACCATAGATACTGCACAGGGTGTGGTTTTACTGCTCACCGTCATCTCTGATTGGGCCCTGGATGATCTGATTAATCGTGTTGGCGTGACCCTCCAGTTTGGTCACTAAGTGATGGTTAACCTGATTCTCCACTAGTTGTCCCATGGTCTCCTCTGGATTTTCTGTATTAAGTCTTTCTCAGGCTCATTAGAGAGTTGTTGGGTCAGGATCCTGAGTTTATTCTCCAAATTAACCAAGTCAGCGAACTGACCGGTAACACCCCTGCCCTGGGGGTGTACTCATATACTGGGCTAAATCATTAAGGAGTTCCCTTTTCTTTCATCTGCTAATTGCTGTTCTGGGATCTGCGTTTTCCCTCAAATTTCCCTGTCCATTGTCCCATTATCCTGTGGGCCAGTTGGGAACGTGATTATTTTAATGGGGAAGGACCCCACTCTGATTACTGTATCCCTGATACATTCATTATGACGAGTGTCAGTTTGTGATAAATGTTTGTGAACAAGGAATTCCCTGTGAGTTTAATGCCTAGTCCATTGTGAGAGCCTGGTATGTGTGGGACAAGCTGGGGGAGAAGCCTTCCCTCCTGGTCACAGCCCGTTTTTAATTTTGTTTCTGAGGAATTCTCCCTGGTGGGCTTCCTGGGATATTACTGTCCGAAAATGACTCCTAGTCCAGGCAGGGATCTTGGTATCCTACTACCATGCATCCATTCTCGGGGAAACCCTACCAATCGCTTCTGATCCCTGAGCTCCTGTCACACAATGTGGAAATTCCTAAAGTCTATTTCGTATTCAGCAATTAATTAGCAGAGAACCCAAGCCTCATTACGGGCGCGATATTGGGTCGAATCCCAGGTGTCCCTCCTCCTTTCTGAGACATGGGAGACAAAGGGTCGGGCCCAGTTTCTCATCGGTAAGAGAGGTGCAGGTCATATCCCCAAAAATCCAGACAAATTGGACCCAGAGTCTCCGTGTGAAGCTGATGGGGGGAGGGGAGGGGCATTCCCCTGGTTGTTGTTCTGCAGTTATGTAGCGCCTCTGCAGGATATGCCTTATCCTGCCCTCGAGCAGTGAGGATCGCTGCCTTCATCTCATCATGGATGCCCCTCCCTAGCTGTTAGCCCTCAGGGAGGGCTGAATGGCCTGCTAGACTAAGGCACATGGCGATTCATTTGGTTTGCTCCTCAGCGTCCACTCTGTGTATGACAGACTATCAGTCAATCTCATCCAAATATGTATCTGGGCCAGAGACGGGATCTTTTTGGTGCTGCCCACCAGCTGGGTGCCTGGAATGACTGTTGTGTACGGAGTGAGACCATAAGCTGCTTTACACTGGGTAACCACATGATTCATGGAATCTGAGTTCGGCTGTGGCTCAGGGCTGGGGACAAAAGGTGCAGTTACCTGGGAGACAGGCAGTGGTAGTCCACATCTGTGAGCGTGTGTGGCTGTGTCAGTGTGGAGCCTGTCATTATCTCCCTGGGGAGGTAGAACCCAAAAGGCACACCCTATCCCATTCTGGGAGGAGTCCTAGTTCCCTAGGGATTGTATTTGCTCCTGGCACCTCCTACTAGGACCTGATGTGTGTTGCTCCATGTTGCAGGTGTACAGGACCCATGCAGCTGCTTGGAGCTCATACACTGTCCTTCCAGATTGTCAATGTAACCTGAGGCTGCCTCCCCATCCCCAGAGACCCTCCTTTCACTGGATTGGACTCTTCCCAATTGTAACTGGAGTAGTCCCATGTTCCTGCACCCTTCTGTCCTGCTCATTGTGTCAGAGACCTAGCTCTGTCACAGCCTGTAGGTTTCCCTGGGGTGACCGGATCCCAGCTGCCTTATCCCAGCCGAGGGTCCTCTTGGCTATCGGCAGTGGAGTGAGCTTTCCAGCTTCCTTCCCCAGCTCTCTATGGGCATCTCATCACTGCTCCTGTACCAGGAATCCTTCAATTCAAGGCCAGGCTGGCTTCCTGTGAAATTCTGCAGGACTGTTTCACATTTGTCCCGGCTCGTGTTCGTGTTGCTTTGGCCGCTTCTGGATGATGGGACACTTAGGTATGTTCATAGAGTTCTACAGCATGGAGACATGCTCTTTGGTTCTTTGGTCCATCCACACTAACCCCGTTTCCCTGCACTTGGCCCATATCCTTCCAATACTTTCCTTTCCATGTATTTGTCGAAGTGCATTTTAAATGTTTTTAAATGCATCCTCCTCGACCACTTGCACTGGTAGTTCATTCCGTATGTGTACCACTCTGGGTAAAAGCATTGTCCCTCAGGTTCCTTTTTAATCTTCCCCTTTCACCTAAAACTGATGCCCTTTCATCCTCGATTCTCTAAGCCTTGGATAAAGACTGAGTGCATTCACCCTATCCATGCCTCCCATGATCTTATACACCTCTATAAGGACACCCCTCAGTCTCCTACACACTAAAGAAAATGTCCTTGCTTATTCAACCTCTCTCTATAACTCTAGTTGAGTTCTGGTAACATCCTTGTAAATTTCTTCAATCCTCTTTCTCGTACAATAACATCCTTGCTATAGCAAGGTGGGTACAACTGAACACAATACTCCAAGTACGGCCTCACTAACATCCTGTACAACTACAACAGAACTTCCCAACTTCGATATTCCATGCCCTGACTGGTGACTGATGAAGGCCTCATTGTGCCAAAGGCCTTCTTCACTGCCCTGTCTCCCTGAGTTCAGAGAGCCATGCTCCTGGAATCCAAGGTCCCTCTGTTCTACGACACTCCTTCAGGCCCTACCATTCCCCATGAAACCTCAGTCTTGATTTGTCTTTCCAAAATGCAAGATCTCGCCCTTGTCTGTATTAAACTCTATTTGCCATTTCTCAGCCCAATTCCCCAGCTGATCATGGCCCTGTTGCAATTGCTGAGAACCTTCCTCACTTATTTTAGTGTAATCTAAAAACTTACTAATCATGCCTTAAACATCCTCATCCAAATCATTGATATAGATAACAAACAGTAGTGGGCCTAGCACTGACCAGCTCAGCGGCACAATGGATCAGTCGTGAGCACTGCTGCCTTACAGCACCGTCGATCTGGGTTCAATTCCAACCTCACAGGATGGTCTGTGTGGGTTAGATCCTGTTAGGGTTAGATTTCCTACAGTGTGGAAACAGGCCATTTGCCCCAACAAGCCACACCGACCTGCTGAAGAGTAACCCACCCAGAGCCATTCTCCCTACCAATGTTTACACTTGACGAATGCACCGAGCACTATGGGCAATTTAGCATGGCCAATTCATCTGACCTGCACATTTTTGGAATGGGGAGGAAACCGGAGCACCCGAAGAAAACCCACGCAGACACAGGGAGAATGTGCAAACTCCACACAGTCACCCGAGGCTGGGGTCGAACCCGTGTCCCTGGCGCTGTGAGGCAGCAGTGCCAACCGCTGAGCCACCATGCCACACCAACTGAGTTTGTACGTTCATCCCATGTTTGCGTGGGTTTCCTCTGGGTGCACCGGTTTCCTTCCACAATCCAAAGATCTGCAGGTCAAGTAAATTGGCAATGCTCAATTGCTGAGAATGTTCATGGATGTGTAAGTAAGTTGCATTACTCAGGGGTAAATGCAGAGTAATAAAGTAGGGGAATGGGTTTGAGTGAAATAATCTTCAGAGGGCCAGTGTACTTGTTGGGCCGAAGGGCCTGTTTCCACAGAGGAGGGATTCTATGATTTTATGACCGCTGAGGCACACCACTAGTCACAGGCCTCCAGCCTGACTGTTCCCCACTGCTTCCGACCATCAAGCCAATTGTGTACTCAGCTTGCCAACGCCCCCTGGATTCCATGCGATCTAACCTTCCAGAGCAAGGTAACATGTGGAACCTCATCAAAGGCCTTCGTGAAATCTGTAGAGTCTACATGTACTGGCCTGCCCTCGTCAAACTTCCTGATCACTCCAATAAAGAACGCTGACAAATTTGTGAGGCATGGTCTCCCATGCACAAGGCTTTGCTGACTACTCCCAATCAAATGTTATATTTCCAAATACATGTCTATCTAATCTCTGAGCATCTTCTCAAGTAACTTACTTACCACGGATGTTAGGTGTACTGATCTATACTTCTCAGGTTTATCTTTGCAGCCATTCTTGAATAAGGGCGCAACATATGCTGTTCTTCAGTCTTCCAAAAAGATGTGAGGCAAAAAGATCAGCAGGGAACCCACAAGTACTTCCCTCGCCTCTTGAGGTGCTGTTGGATATGTTTGGTCAGGTACAGGAGATTTATCCACCTTCATACATTCTAATGCATTCAACAGATCCTTTCCTGTGATATGGTCTCACCCCAAGAGATCATCACTAACTTTCCCAAGTTCCCAAGCCTTCATGTCCTTCTCCAAGGTCAACACAGAGGAGAAATACCTCCTGCGTTTCTGCACACACATGTCCACTCTGGTCCTTGAAGGGTCCTATTTTCTCTCTGTGTGTTATTTTTTCCTTGGGAGGGGGTGATTGCAGTGTTGGGTAGGGATCAGTCAGGGAGGGGGTGATTGCAGTGTTGGGTAGGGATAAGTCAAGGAGGGGGTGAGTGCAGTGTTTGGTAGGTATCAGTCAGGGTGGGGGAGATTACTGTGTTGGGTAAGAGATCAGTCAGGGAGGGGGAGATTGCAGTGTTGGGTAGGGATCATTTAGGGAGGGGGTGATTGCAGTGGTGGGTCTGGATCAATCGAGAAGGGGTGAGTGCAGTCTTGTGTACGGATCAGTCTGGGAGGGGGAGATTGCAGTGTTCGCTAGGGATCAGTCAGGGAAGGGGAGATTACAGTGTTGGGTAGGGATCGGTCAGGGAGGGGGAGATTGCAGTGTTGGGCAGGGATCAGTCGGGGTGAGGGGTGACTGCAGTTTCGGTGAATCTGTTTTTTTGGTGACAGTACAGATGGATGTACAGTCTGTATCTGGAACTGTAACCAACGAATCCACATTGTTCCAAAGCCAATAGAGTGTATGTTGGCTGCAAGATAGAAAGTGCTTTTTGAAGTTAAGCACAGCAACACCTGCCGTCTGAGAGATCAGCTGTTCCAAAATAGATACATGTTCCAATTACATGAGGTTTGGCTGCTGTTTTGACCACAATTCCAATTTACCCAATTATTTTAAATTGTACCCAGGATACCAGAAACCAATGGCATTTGGTTTGATTGTTTTGACACCTTGAAACTGATTATAAGAGTTTATTGAGTCGTGGGTGTTATATAAACCCGGTATTTTGAAAGTATGAGGGAGAGCATCTACCATCGAATAGCGAACAACTGCTGTCGAGCCCAAGAGCTGAATGGCCATCTCACATCCTCGTCTCAAAGAAATAAGAAAACAATTACGACCAATGGTACCTTTTCATGTAAAACCTTCTCACAGTGAAAAAAAAGAAACAAGATGGCCCAGCGATATCAGCAGCCAGAGGATTGAATTCAGAGGAACATGTTTGGTCTTGAGATTAAGTTAATGCAATGCTTAATAAGTGTCGCAGTTAATAATTGGAACAGTGTACTTCTGTGGAGTTGGAGTCAGATACTATGTAGGTAAAAGAAGGGGACTTGGATTTGTCAACAGTTGTTGTTTAGTGTTCACTATTAGAGTTAAGAAAATAATTATAATTTTCTTAATGTATTGGAATTTTAGAGTTCTCTGTCCCTATTATTTTAACAGATTACAGAGTGAACCAAGACTCTCTGGGTGTTTGGTTTAATTAACAGAGAGTTTCGACCTCTGCATCGTAGTCAATGGCAGGAGATTTCTGATGAGACTGCAATGGATAAGCAGCCCAAAGAAACTGGAAGCTTGATGCTGAAAAATAGAGGCCTGCCGTTTCTTTGGTGAATGGGTTCTGATAATATCATGTAATCACCTGCCACGATTTCTCACTTCAAAACAGCTCACAGATCGCTATTTGGGACATTAGTATAGAGTTGGTTGACATGGAATATTTACAGATTAACTAGTCTGTTTAACTGTATCAGAACCCACTGAAGAATTTGATTTTTGATAAACACTTAGAGGGTTCCAAGATGATAGGACTTACCCAGTAGGAAATTCCATTTTCCTGGACAATTCCTTTGGATTATGCTAAGATGGGGAATCTGCCGGTTCCCAGCTCAAACCTGCCTCTACACTGGGATAAGGACTCTCCGTAGGATGTGATGGAATATGTTCCAATTGCCTGTATGAGTGCAGCTCCAATAAACACTCAAGAAACTTTACACCATCCAGGACAAAGCAACCTGCTTGATTGGCACCCCAACCACAAATATCCACTCCCTCCACCAAAGATGCTCAGTAACAGCAGTGTATACCAGCTACAAATGCAGTACAGATATTCACCAAAGATCCTCAGACAGCACCTTCCAAAGCCACAGCCACTTCCATTTAAGACAATGGCAACAAATGCATGGGAACACCACCTTATGTAAATTGCCTTCCAAGCTTCTCACCATCTTGAAGAGGAAATATATCCCTGTGTCAAATCCCTGGAATTCCTTCCCTAACAACGTTATAGGTTGACCGACATGGACAATAGTGGTTCAAGAAGGCAGTTCACCACCAACTTCTCTAGGGGCAACCAGGGATGGGTAATAAATGCTGGGCCTGGGCAGTGACGCCAACATCCCATGAATGAATTTGAAAAATTGTTTCATGTCTGGAACAACAGGACCCTCCTGTGGCTTAACTAAGGAGTTTTATTTATTCATTATGCGAGGAATTTGTGTAAGTCGTTACTTTGCTGTGTTAGTGATCTTCACTCTGTACCGAGATAATGTTGCTGCATAAATAAACTTGTTTGTGCACCAACTTAGGGTCTGCAGCATATAACCAAGTTTTGTGAAGTTATGCAGGAAAAGCGAGTAATCTTCAAGATGGACTCCTTGAATAACATAATGTCAGAAACTTAAAACATAGATGAACAACAGGAGGATGAAGCTCCAAGAGATGGTGAGGAGAAAAATCACAAACTTCCTCCTGCTCTCCATCTCTGGGTCTCTGTGCTTTAGATACTGCACAGAATGCAGTTTTGTTGCCCACCGTCATTATTGCTGGGAAACCCTGTGCAGTATCTGCAGGAACAGGATGATGGAGGAGTTCAGACAGGCCAGCCAAGGGAAAGCCCCACAGCAAATTTGTGACAAAAACTGTAAACATTTGTTCCAGGAGAAGACCCACCCCAATATCTCTCACTGTCAGTTTAAATTACATTCCCTATAATATGGAAATAGGCTCTTCAGCCCAACAAGTCCACACTGGCCCTCTGAAAAGGAACCCACTCAGACCCATTTCCCTACCCTATATTTACCCCTGACAAAGGTTTGGAATTATCACTGTGGGCAATTTAGCATGGCCAATTCACCTAACCTGCACATCTTTGGCCTGTGAGTGGAAACCCATGCAGACACGAGGAGAATGTGCAAACTCCACACAGACAGTCGCCCAAGGCTGGAAATGAAGCCATGTCCCTGGTGCTGTGAGGCAGCAGTGCTGACCACTGAGCCACCATCCACCCCAATTACAGCAGCTCACCAAGGTCTAGTTTGATGGCAACTGCAAGGACACTCTCAGTGCTAGGGATTCCAATTATCGCAAGTGATGAAGTTAGGATAATGTCCAAAATAACGGAATTATATTTTAAAAATGTATTTATATTGCTTATCACATCTTCCTCCCAAATACTGTGGAGATAGAGGGGACATTGACAGAGTCCACTCTTAAGTAAATGTGAATGAACAGGGCATATGATCACATGCCCATAGTCTGTCATCCATGAATTCGGCTCCTCTCAGATCAAGCTGTAATCCTAACTGCACTCCCCATGATATATCTCGGGATACCTGTGGTTATGATTGCAGTTTGGAAAAGGCACCAATCCCCACACCTGGATATGATCCTGATGAATACAGACCAGGGGCTATAAGGTAGATGGAACCTCCAGGGTTATCACTTTATTCTTATCCATTGATGGGATGTGGGAATCACTGGCTGGGCCAGTGTTTATTACTCGTCCATAGTTGCCCCTTTCGGAAGGATGAAGAATGACAATAAGAGTGACATCAGTGATACCTCCATTGTTGGAAGCCTATCTTGTTCACTCAGTCCCCTTCCTCCAGGAAAGCCCTTCATGTGCCTCTGGAACCTGGGCAATTAGAGATGGGGAATAAATGCTGACCTCGGCAGTAATGCATACATTCAGTGTGTAAGAAGAATCACATTTGAATCAGTGAGTGAAATGCTCTTGTTTAAAAAGGACAGCTCCTTCTCTAGAGAACAGAAGAACAGCTCTGAGATAAATTTTCACACATGGAATAAACTGGCTCGATGCAGCATTGGTTGAAATTATTTGTGATCTTGTGATGGGGCTCATGGTATCTGAGTGGGCAGCATTATTGCTGAGAGATCCCAGGTTCTGTTTTTTGTTATTTCATTATGATATACTGAACAGCAACGCTCCTTCATCATTGGGATTAAACTTGTTATTGTAATTAGATTGTTCATTGTCAAGAGTTTTTACACAAAGCTGAGCAATGCTGTCGTGTCAGTTTCCCAAAGGAGCTTTCAGACAGTATAAGGCAGCATCTCTGGGAATGCATCAGCCCAGAGTTTCAAACAAGGAGCTTGTCAGCTGCCTGAAGGGACAGACCACCTCACATGGAAACATGCATCGACCAACTCAGCAGGTGGAGAAGGTGTTTTACACCATCCTTGTTATTATTGGTGTTCCTGGTGTGGCATAAAGACATTTGGACTTACTTTAATCTGCTGCTAATCTGCTCTCTGGTTTTACCTTTTGAACAACAACGTTACCATCTCATTGACTGGTCAGCCATATCCAGACCCCAGAACAGTGATAACAATCCAGTGAGCAGCATTCATGGTACAATTTTCCATTGACAGAGACTCCCAAAGTCACTGCTGCTACAGAATTTCCTGACTTTAGTATTCTGTCATCTGTTCTCGTTTCATATGTTCTGAAGGTATGAAGAGAGATCATGCAACTTAGTTCTGAAGAAGGGTCTCCGAACTTGAATCATTTACTCTACTTTCTCTCTTACAGATGCTTGACAGACCTGCTGAACAATTTCTGTTTTTTTATATATAAATGAAGTCTGTGTTCGCAAGGATCTTGAAGGTTAAGGGCTGATCTGAGTGAAGTCCTCCAAGACATTAACAGAAAAAAGATAAATGATTTCCATTGGCTGGCAATTATCTAACGAGGGGGCAAAGTCTGAGAATGAGAGCCAGAGCGTTCAGGAGGAATGTTAGGATGCACATCTACACACAAAGGATGGGAGAAGTTTGGAACTCTCTTCCACAAACGACAGTGGATACTGGAACTGTCAGTCAGTTTAAATGAGGACTTTTTTTTTAACAAAGGAACTGATGAATACACGTGTTTTGATTTGTGAAGCTACATCCATCTATCATGCCCCCCCCCCCCTCCAGAAATGTTCTCGTTCTCTGGTTAGAGAATTCAAGTCTTGACAGATTCCCCTCCTGGTCTCTGTACGTTGAGGTGTTTGTCATGTATAGATGTGTAGATTTAGAGTGTAAATATCACCACGGTGCAAACACTCCCTTGTTGTCACGAAGGGAGCCCTGAATGCTCTGTTATACTGCATTTAGTCATAGAGATGTACAGCATGGAAACAAACCCTTCGGTCCAACTCATTCATGCCAACCAGATATCCTAACCTAATCTAGTCTCTTTTGCCAGCACCTGGCCTGTATCCCTCATTCATATACCCATCCAGATGCCTTTTAAATGCTGTAATTGTACCAATCTCCACCACTTCCTCTGGTAGTTCATTCCATACACACACAATCCTCTATGTGAAAAAAATGTCTTCTTAGGTCCATTTTATATCTTTCCCTCTTACTCTAAGCCTAGGCCCTCCAACTTGGGACTCTTTCACCCCAGGGAAAAGGCTTCATCTGATCAATGCCCCTCGTGATTTTATGAAACTTGAGAAGCCTCCGATGCTTCAGGGAAAACAGCCCCAGCCTATTTCAGCCTCTCCCTATAGCTCAAATCCTCCACCCTGGCAATATCTTTGGAAATATTTTCTGAACTCTTTCAAGATTCACAACGTTCTTCGTTTGGAAGGAGACCAGAATTGCACGTGGCCTAACTAATGTCCTGTACAGCCACAACATGACCTCCTAATTCCGATAATCAATCATCTGACCAATAAAGGGAAGCATGCCAAATGCCTTCTTCACTATCCTCTCTGCCTGAAACTCTACTTACAAAGAACTATGAACTTGCACTCCAATGTCTCTTTGTTCAGCAACACGCCCTTACCTTTAAGTGGATATGACGTGTTCTGATTTGCTTTTCCAAAATGCAGTACCTCGTATTTATCTAAACTAAACTCCAACAGCCACTGCTCGGCCCATTGGCTCATCTGATCAAGAACCCATTGTACTCTGAGGAAACCTTCTTCACTGTCCACTGCACCTCCAATTTTGTTGCCACCTGCAAACTTACTAACTATAGCTCCTACGTTTGCATCCAAATCATGTATATAAATGATGAAAAGTAGTGGACTCAACACTGATCCTTGGAGCACACCAATGGGCATAGGCCTCCAGTCTGAAAAGCAACCTTACACCACCACCTCTTGCCTTCAAGTCAATTCAAATGGCTAATTCTCCCTGTATTCCATATGATGTAACCTTGCTAACCAGTATTCCATGGGGAACCTTGTCAAGCACCTTACTGAAGTCCATACGGATCCCGTTCACCACTCTGCCCTCATCAATCCTCTTTGTTACTTCTTCAAAAAGATCAGTCAAGTTCGTGTGACATGATTTCCCACACACAAACCCATTGCTACTTTAAAATTAATCAAATTTTGGTCACGGATGAATGGGCACCACACAACAATCAACAGACAGGAGGGTTCTCTCCCAGTTGGGGAACACTTCAGTGGTCCAGGACATTCAGCCTCGGACCTTCGGGTGACCATCCTCCAAGGTGGACTTCGGGACAGGCAGCAGAGGAATGTGGCCGAGCAGAGGCTGATAGATAAGTTCGGTACCCATAGGGAGGGCCTCAACCAGGACCTTGGGTTCATGTCACATTACAGGTGATCACCATTGCACTACACCCACACACAGATATTCCTACACACACATCCTCACATGCACATGGACGCACGTACACACAGACGCACGCACAGACACCCACACACACCCTTATAGACACACATACTCCCAAACATGCACCCCCTCACAGACTTAAGACACTCTGCACTCACTACACACACACACACTTTCTCACACTCACAACCCCCCACCCCAGACATACACACACAGACAGACAAAGACCCACATGCACACATATACTACATGTAGTTTGTTCAAAAGCTCCATACATTCATGTAGAACTCTGAGCTCAAAAAATGCATGAATTTATGTAAAACTCTGTTATCTCAATTTTTAGATTAGAATCAATCTAAACATCAGGTCATAGACAGAGAACACAGGGTCTAACACCTTTAATATATTGTCTAGCTATCACCATTGTTAACAGCTAACCCGAGAATGCAACTTTATAAAAAAAGGGTTTTGTGATTTACACATGAAAGAAGTGAAACTATCACTGTATTCTAACAGATGAAAGGCTTAACAGACAATTAATTTTTCAATGTATAATTTCAGTTACATCACACTAAATTTTTGCTATAAATTCTGTGTTACGATCAAGCCTCCACAATCACCTGATGAAGGAGCGTCGCTGCGAAAGCTAGTGAGCTTCCAATTAAACCTGTTAGACTATAACGTGGTATTGTGTGATTTTTAACTTTGTACACCCCAGTCCAACACCGGCATCTCCGAATCTTAACCAATCAAAGTTGCCTTATGTAAGACTTAAGAAATCAAGTGTCCTCCAGCTCTTGTCTCAATTTTAATGTTTCTTGCAAGGAGTCACCCATGAAGGCAGCGTTGCTGCAGCTGTTCCCAGTTTTACTGAGATCACAGCTGGAGGACTGTATGGGGCTTTTTAAAACTCTTTACCTCAGAACGAATTTAATTACACGAGAAGGTGTATGGACACAGATCAATCAGTTGATTCCTGGGATGACCAGTTCATCCCACGTGGAAATGTTGCGCAGTTTGGATATATACCCTTTGAAGTTCAGCAGAAATAGGCATGATCATATTGAGACATAACTGACCCTGAGGGGAATTGACAGGGTGGATGCTGAGAGGATGGATCCCCACGTGTGGGTGTGTAGAACTAGGTGAACTGGAGAACGTTTGAAAATGTGGCCTCTTCCATTTCAGACTGAGATAAGGATGTATCTGATAATGTGTTGCCCAGAGAGCAGTGAAGGCTGAATTTGATAGATATTTGATCAACTAGACAGCCAGTGCTTATATGAGTCAGGTTTGAGAGGGGTTGAATGGTCTACCACTGTTCTGATTTGTTGTGCATCATGTCACAAATAGGAGGTGATTTGGTCCAAGGACAATCACTTTAAATGTAAGGGTGCTCCCATTTCACATTGAGGTGAGGATGCTCCTTTGTCCTGAGGGCTGTGCTAGCTGTGGCATTCTCATCTGCAGGGAGAAGTAAAGATATTCAAGGCTGAGCTCCGTAGCTCCTTGATGGTCAAGGAAGCCCATGTTTATTGGGAACAGAGATGGATAGGGAGTTCAGCCACAGTCAGATCAGCTCTGATCTGCCTGAATGGTGTAGCAGAGACTGAATGGCCAACTGGAGCTTATACCTCGCGTGAAATGTCACACAACACGTCTCTGACAGAATTTCTCAAGGCTATTACTGAGGCACATGAATAAACCATTCAGCCCCTCTAAAGAGTTGCATAGGAACTTGCAGTCAGCACTTAGAACGTACTGCACAGTGTACCAAGGAGGTGATGCAACTCTTTTAAACAACTCCTCCTCATCTGGACAGATTCTGTGTATGCGTAGGGTTTGTCCATAGGGGCTGGATGTTTTAATATGTTTTGGGTGGAAGCTGGAGAAGTGTAGCATTGTGAGGTTATCTGTTGGTTTGCGGTAGAGTGAGGTGACCATCCTTGATGGAGATACATGTGTCCAAAATGAGACAGTAGAGAGTAGTCCATTGTGAGTGTGATGATGGGATAAAACTTATTGATATCACTGTGTAGTTTTATCAGTGACTCCTTGCCATGGGTCCAGAGGAAGAACATGTCGTTGATGCACCTGGTGTATAGTGTTGGTTGGAGGTCCTGCGTAGAGAAGAAACATTGTTCATACTTATGCCTAAAGATGTTGGCATATTGGGGTGCAAATTTGGTCCCCGTGGTTGAACCATGTGTCTGGATGAAGAACCTGTTGTCAAAGGTGAAGACATTGTAATTGAGGATAAAGTGGATGAGTTGTAGGATGGTGCTTGGAAATTGACGGTTGTTGCTCGTCTTTAAAAAACTACCAAACCTCAAACAGGTAAAGGGGTAAATGGAGGGGAATGGGTCGGTGTGGACTTGTTGGATCGAAGGGCCTGTTTCCACACTGTAAGTAATCTAATCTAATCTAAACTATAGAGGAAACAGAGAGTAATGAATAAAGAACAGTACAGCACAGGAACAGGCCCTTCGGCCCAATAAGACTGTGCTCACAATCGATGCCTTTCCAAATGAAAAACCTTTTATCTTTTCATGCTCCATATCCCTCGATTCCCCACCTATTCAAGAAATTGCTATTGTATCCACCTCCACCATTACCTTTCAGAAGCACATTTCAGGTACTTATCACCATCGGTGTAAAAAAGCTGTCTCACATCTCCTTTCAACTTTCCCTTCTTACCTTAAAACTATGTCCCCTTGTAATTGAGATCAGTATCCTGGGAAAAAGGCTCTGACTATCCACAGTAATAGCCTGGGGCTCTGATTGCAAGTGTAGTGATATTATCACAATCCCACTGACTCTCCTGAAGTCAGCATCTTTCAGGGAGAACACTCAACATTTCTGGTCAAAGTTTGTGAGAAGATTTGTAGCTCAGGTGCTCGTTGTTGTGATTCTGTTCGCCGAGCTGGGAATTTGTGTTGTAGACGTTTTGTCCCCTATCTAGGTGACATCCTCAGTGCTTGGGAGCCTCCTGTGAAGCGCTTCTGTGATCTTTCCTCCGCCATTTGTAGTGGTTTGAATCTGCCGCTTCCGGTTGTCAGTATAACTACTATTATAGGTCAAGCCAAACAGAGAACAGCCAAGGAATTCCTAGAGGAATGACACTCATCCACAGATTCAATCAATAAGCACATTGACCTCGACCCAATGCACCAGCCACTGCAGCAGACAGCTGGAACTGAGAACCGGAAGTGGCAGATACAAACCACTATAAATGCCGGAGGAAAGATCACAGAAGTGTTTCACAGGAGGCTCCCAAGCACTGAGGATGTCACCTAGACAGGGGACGAAACGTCTGCAACACAACTTCCCAGCTCGGTGAACAGAACCATTTCTGGTCAAATTATTTGTGGCAGGAAGAGAATAGGAACAGTTGAATCTGGATATAACAAAGGTGCAGATGATGGTTTATTCAGCAGCTAGACTGAGACAAAATGGGAGACCTGAGATATTGCGGAGTTGATCGTGAACAGGATTGGTGCTGGAGAGAATATGGAAATAGATATCAGCTTAGAGCCGAAGTACATGTTGGAGTTATACGCAGTTTGATTCCACTTCAGATATTGGCATTAAAATTGCTTGGTTAGGAATGGAGTTTGAGGACAGAAGTCATGGCAACAGCTTCCTTTTTTTCAGTGTTTAAATTATAAGGACAGTAAGTTAGTTCAACAAAGTTTATTGAATTTATAGTCAGATAGAAAGACTTACCAGGAATAATAGTGAGGAGAGGATAGAAATCAGCTTGAATCAGCCAAAGCACTCTTAAGGGCCACCCAATCTTGAGGAAGATTGTGAAGACCCAAATGTAAACCCCTGGTCAGTATTGGGACTTTCCATTCTATTGTCCTCATATTCTGGTCCATTGTTGGAACACTCTCGTGCATTGTTCTCAGACTTTGATCTCTGCTCTCCCTCACTCTTGAACTGTTATCCTGGTTCGTGCTACAAGTTAAGTTCCTACTGATATTGTGTGATCATATTGTAAGAGCCCCTTATTAATAGGAAGTAAACCTTTTAGTGAAATAATTTGATGCATGGAGACTGACATTAACTACCGTCACTGAACGAGCAGGTTCACTTAACCCCATTCAAACCAATTTGTTCAATACCATGGTAAATTAATACATTTGCTCAGTCTGGATGGGATGTCTGAGTGTTTCTGAGGAAGGAACACAACAGCAAAGTGATTGATCTTAACTATTTAATGCTCCATAGATAGGGAAGTGCGGTCAGAGGACTGAAGAGTTTTCAATTAACATCTCTTTTCATAAAAGAAGAGACAAACCCTGTAATAAAGAACAGCCAATATAATATAATTAAAATATTGAGGAGACTTCTAGAGTTTACCATTTGGGGAGAATAATCTGTTCCTCAGAAACATTGGATTTACACAAAACAACTAGAATAGAGACGCAAATGGAAAACACATGTATAGACAAGAAAGGTCAGTTTATTTAGCTAGTATCAGAGCAGATCAATGAAGATGGTCCTGTAGATTTTCTCAACTAAAATACAATCAAGAGTCATTGTCATGGAAATTAAATCTCCTCAACTATTAGCAGGAGCAAAGAAAGGATCTTTATTTTGAATCCTGCAGGATTGACTCACTACGCCAGATGCCTTAATGCAAAGAGCACTGAAACATTGTACAGATGCTTGCCATATAGTGTTCCTTATCACACTCTCAAGGGCAATTCCCTGGTCTTTCAGACATAATGGTTCTTCAGCTTTCGCTGAGTTCGACTATCGCAAGGTCAAGTAGAATGTATACAGAATTCGCACAGAGTTAAGCTGGCGGCAACCCTTCATCAAAGCATTGTTTACAAAGATCAGTACAGCATTGAATTAAAGAAAAGCATTCTCTTTAAATTTCACAGCAAATGGATAATTAATTTCACAGTAAATGGATAATTTCCCATTTCTTTTTCCCCCTTTTTGTCATTTTATGACATCAAGCCCAACTACAACAACAACTGCAAAGAAATACAAAGCCGTAATAGTTATACATCAAAAAATGTTTAGGAAACACCAGGCCTTTCCTCAGATACCACCTACCTGAAACACAGCTTTGTGGTGTTATCTTCATTTGCTCTGGTGTGCCTTGCACCTCTCCCACGTGTGAGCTGCGGCAGCCCCATAATCGTATGAGGGTTCTAATCACTACTTGCACTTTATTGGTTCCGGTGCAGTTCGATATCTCCTTGGGCTCAGCTACACGCTTGTAAAGGCTGGTGTGTATCCACGTGGCTCTTTCTGCGATCTTAACTGCTGTCTGTGTTGTGAGGAGCACTTAAAATGTTCCAAGCCACCTCTTCGCCTTCCAGTTGTTCCTCCTGAAGTCTTTCACCACTATCCAGTCTCCAGGTTCTAGATCATGCAGCTTCCCTCCTGCTGGTTGGGGTAATGCTGCTTTCACTTGATTCTGTATTTGAGACAAAAGTGCAGAGAGTTTTATGCAGTAACACAACATCTCATCCTCACAGCGGCCTGTTATCTGTCTTACCTTAGGTCTTGGGCCCATTCCTGTGTTGGGCGGTCTACCAAACAAAATCTCAAACGGTCTAGGATTAACTCTTCCTCTCCTCCTCGATCTCATATACACTCGCACAATCGGAAGTGCCTTTGTCCATGTCACCCCTAGTTCCTCACAACATTTTGTCCATTTATTTTTTAGGGGAGCATTTTCACTTTCCACTACCCACTACTCACTGGGTGGTAGGCACAGGGTTGTCTCATGTATTTTACCAAATAATCACTGATCTGCTGTAAGGCATTATTGGCAAATGGTGTCCCATTGTCACTATTGATCCTTTCAGGGATGCCCCATCTCGGAATTATCTCAGTTAGCAAAGCCTTGGCTACTGCACTGGCATCCTGGTTAGACGTGGGGAACGCTTCCACCCATTTGGAAAACATATCAACTATTACCAGACAATACCTTTTCCCTTCTATGGGCATTAGCTCCATGAAATTCATCTGTAAATGTACAAAATGTTTTTGGGGTTGGGGATGTGCTGCATGACTTATCTGTATTCCCCTTCCCATATTATTAGTGACACAGATAAAAGAATATTTCTGGGATTAATGAGTAAATCCCTTCGTGTAACAGTGTGCCAAAATACTGTCGTACGTCCACCCTTTGGACACATGGTCCTTACCGTGTGTCAGTTTGGCATATAATGGAAATAATGATGGTGGTAGACAGGGTTTCCCATTGGGACCACACCATACTCCTTCCCTCATGCTGCATCCTGCTTTCGTCCATTCACGATTTTCTTCTGGTGTGGCCTGTGACTGTAACTCCCGTACATCTGCTGTTGGGGTACAAATTTTTATCATACACATGTCAATCTGCTCAATTGGTGGCTGCTGGGCTGCTGTTTTTGTTGCTGAGTCTGCCCTTGCATTGCCTTGGGAAATAAGATCATTATTTTTTGTGTGAGCTTCACACTTACACACAGCGATTGATTTAGGCAACAAGACCGCTTCCAGGAGGTCGGAAATCAGGTTGCGGTGTGTGATAGGCTTTCCGGTGGAGGCCGAGAAGCCCCTATGTTTCCATTGGGTTCCAAAACCATGTACAACCCTAAAGGCATATCTGCTATCTGTGTAAATATTCACTGATCTTCCCTCAGCCAACTTACAGGCCTCAGTCAAGGCAATCAGCTCCGCTGCTGGCACTGACAGATGAAAAGGGAGTGATCCCACTTTGACTACCTCGTAGATAGTCACTGCATCATACCCAACACAATTCTGGCCTGTCCCCTTGCTCCTGAATGCTGACCCATCCACAAAAAACTCCATGTCTGGATTCTGACATAGTGAACCTGCAAATCTGGTCTGGGGCTATAGATTTCATTAGTTACAGCAACACAATCGTGTGGGTCTCTGTCTCCTGTGGGGAGAAGGCTAGCAGGGTTAAGGGCGTTACATCGCTTTATTGTAAGGTTAGGCTTCTCCAATAGCACAGTATTGTATCGGAGCCAACGTGCTGTTGACATGTGTGCGGTCGTTTGCTCGGAAAGCAGTCAGGATCCTGCATGTGGGACCAGAAGGGTTAATGCTACAACAGCCTTTTCAGCTGCAGTCACAGCTCACAGGCATTGAGGCAATCCTGCCACGACGGGGTCAAGTCTAGCTGAAAAATATGCTCCCGGCCTCAATCTTCCCCAATGATCCGTGAACAGCACTGATGTCATGCAGCCACGCCAATCATCTACCGTTTGTACAAAAGGCTGGTTTGGATTCAGAATCCCCAGTGTCGGTGTAGTTTGGAGAGACCCTTTTTAATTCAGCAAAGGCACTCTCGGCCTCTGGGTCCACTGTAATCGACTCTGATTCTGCCACCCTTTTCCATGGACTATGTCACTTAGGGAAGCCTCAAGGGTTGTGTAATGTGCGATAAACATCCTACAGTAGGAGCACATACCCAAAAAGGATAGCAATTGTCTCTTTGTATGAGGCTTTGGAATTTGCTGGATTGCTTGAACTCTGTCTTGACCTATAGCCTTCCCTTATTCAGATATTAGGTGATCTAAGAACGTCACATGTTGTTGCACAAATTGTAGCTTTGTGAGACTGGCTCTGTGCCCTTCCCACGCTAGATGGCAGAGCAACGCAAAGGTCTCCTTCCACATTGTTCCTTTGTTGTTGCCACTATCAAGCAATCATCTACATACTGCAGCAGCACTGACCCCGGGGTTTGAACAACAGTCTCCAGACTCCTGCGTAGAGCCCCATTATATATTGTGGGAGACTCACAGTAACCTCGCGTGAAGGTATATGATTTCCTTTTGAATGAAAAAGCGAACCAGAATTGACGATCTGGGTGCACCAGTACACTAAAGAAGGCATTTGCTAAATCCACAACAGGGAACCATTTCCTGTCCGGTGGAATTTGAGCCAATATCGTATAGGGATTGGGAACATTTGAGGCACATGGAACAGCAGCATTATTGACAGCCTGCAGGTCTTGAACAAATCTCCATTCCTCTGGTTCACCGGGAATGTTTGTCTTTTTGACTGGATAAATGGGGGTTATCACCGGTGAGTTTTCACAGGGGATTGTCACTCCAACCTTTATGAGGGATTCAAAGACTGGAGTAATTCCTTCTATGGCTTTGGGTTTTAACAGGTATTGTGCTCTGCAAGGACGATACTCAGACGTCGGGGTTATCTATATGGGCTCACAGCCCCATATGAGTCCCATATCATGTTTGCCCTTTGTCCACAACTCAGTAGGGACCATTTTTAATCTTGGGATTGAGACTTCTATCTTAGGGAAACGTCAGGCTATCCCCATAGGCTTCTCAGGGCTAGCGGGCGTTACCTGGACTGTCCTATCTGCCTGAGTTAGCCAATTTAATTTCTTCTTATATGTCCGCATATCTGCATTTAACCAGATACACACATCATCCCTGAAGACCCAACCTTTCATTCTTTGTGCCTTTAGCACCCATGCTCCTAAATCCTGCCACCTGTCACTAGACACCTTCACCAGTGACACGTGAGACCAGAACCTTCCACATTAACAAAATAGGGTCGACTTGCCGTCACAGATACTTTAGATAAGTTCACACTGATTGCACATCTGTGATCACTCCAATAAAATTCCCACAATAACAACTGATCTGGTTTCACCAATCTCCTGAACCAATCCTTCTCATATGGTTCGTCAGGGAAATCATGGTGTATGTGTGCTGTGCAGTGCAGCATGTCTCCAGCAAGAAAATCGGTGTTCATAGGATTAACAAAGTTACTTGCTTCCAGGGCGAGTGAATTGCTCACTGAACTTGTTGCTCTCTGGATTAATAGCCACTCATAGACATACATCAGGGGTCGTAGGTCATATTTTACAGCCTGCACTGGTAAATCGTTTCTTTGAATTATCTGCAAGCCCGTCAGAGTACTGACCAAATCAAATCCCAGTCTCCGGGCCATCAAATTTAAAGGACAAAATTCCGATAACAAGAAGGAGAATTGGAATGTTTCCCTTTTACTAGTTTTGTTTAGTAGAGGTGCAGAAAATCTCTCCCGCACCATGACTCCTGATGCACCCATTGTGTTCAGGAAACTTTCACTCATCTTTATTTGTGTCGATTTTCTAAACTGGCTGAATGTAAGGATTGAGTGTGTTGCCCCTGTATCTACCAAAAAGGTAACTGATGTACCTTCACATATAACACAGAGGTGGGCATCGACTGATACACATAATTGTGATATTGGACATACTGTCCACACTTTGCAATCTCAGTGCTGATCACTGAGGTGACACATGGTCTCCTGGTCTCCTGGTCAGTGCGCTAAAGGTTAGTAGAAGAGATTAGCATAAGCGAGTCTTCGTTGCCAAGCATAAAGGAAAGAGGCTTACCTGTACCTTGTGGGCTGCCCACCTCCACCTCAGCCTTCCCCTGTCAGTCACCCTGCTGTCCCACCTCCAGGGCCGAGTGAGGCTGTGTGGGCACCGTCTCACCCAGTGGTCCATTGCTCTGCAAACAAAGCACCCGCCAGATCTCCCTCTATCAGTGCCTCTTTTGCGACCTCTTCCTCTTCTGCGACCTCCCCCTCTGCGTCTCTCTCTTCCTGCAGCACCTCCCTCCAACAGCTGCTTCACCATTTGCATCAGAGTAAGCTGAACTTTATGTGTTTGCTGTTCCATCTTTAGTTTCCGCTTATCCTTCACTTGGGTAAGCAATATTTCAACACGTATTGCAAATTCAGCTTTCCCGTGTCCCAGGTAATATATGTGTCTTTTACCTTTTTCACTATTTCTTCCTTCATTACATGATGAATTTGTTCCTCAGGTGTGCCTCATACAGTGTGATTTCTGCCGTCGTTATGTCCTCATGTCGTCTCAGTGCACTATGGGCGTTATGGACTTCAGTGAGGTACTGGGACACTCTCTCACATTCCCATTGTTTTCACATTGCTGTTGTGGTCATGTCCATTCGCTGTGGGAATGCCTCCATACAGGCAGTTGCCAGCGCTGCAACAAAAGCATTAAAGTCTCCCTTCTCTTCCACTTGCGGGTTGGCTGCTCTTACATGGACGTTTGCAGCTGGCCAGGTATACTTGTGTTAGGTGACATTGGCCCCTAGTTTTCATCCCAGGAGACGTCTCATCTCTTGTGACGTGGGACGGAACTCAGTACAGAACTTTGTCACTTCTTATTAGCTCCAACCTCGCGTGGGTCAGGCAACTGCCCACAGGCACTTTCCAAATCCTTCATGGCCCATGGCTGGTGGGCCAACACTGGGCGCCCTTCTGGACCTGCAACTTCAACCATTGCATCTTGCAGAACGACCTGGTGAGATGATTGTACACCAGTACCCTCACCGTATGACTCATCATCCGTCGGGGGGTGATCATGGACAGGCCTTGGATGCCTTTCCACCTTGGAGTGGTTGTCCTTCTTTTGGCCTTCTTGCTTCGGTCTGTTGTGGGTATGGTGTGTTATCGGTGATCCAGCAGGCCCTGAGGCGGTGGTCGCTGACGTGGAACTTTCACCAGGCGGATCTCGTAGGTGGGAGGGGGGGGAGGGGGCAGGTCTCGGAGGGAAGTCATCAAGGTCAGGGTCTGAAACAGATTTAAGACACTGTACAGCTTCGTTAGGTTGTTTCCCACATGTGCACTGGTGGTTGTACGTGTATTTGATCTATCCTTTACTTGAGATTTCCTTTCTCTGATATCAGCCTCAGTCTTCCACATACAAGAAGCGTTCCCATTCATAGGTTCGATCTTTCCGTCCCTTTTCTAATTCTCTCTCTCCTCCTAACTCAACCTTAATATTTCCAGCTGTTTATTTACTAAAACTTCCTCCCTCCGGAAAACCACATTCATTTATCCACAATTCTAACTGCTTTACACATTCTGGGCGGTACTTATTTAGCATGTATTTTACTTTTGCTTGGCCATTCCAACTTTTGTGTGCACTCTCCCTGTGTTTGCTCTTGCCAGAACCCATTTTTAGTGTAACTGGAAAAGTGTTCAGCTCTCTCTCTCTCTCTCTCTCTCTCTCTCTCTCTCTCTCTCTCTCTCTCTCTGTCTCTCGCTCTCGTGTTACAGTTATCTTTTCTCTTTTGACTTGTTTTTACCTCTGGAGGTTCCCCTCTCACATTGGGCGCGTCCGCCTCAAGGCCTTGGCTTTCGTAAACCAAGAAACCACATACCTGGTACGTCTTCGGCGAGTCCAACTCAGCCAGTGGTGGTTCTAAGTCTAAAACCAACCTTAACCTTGCTGTTTCCTAAACACTCTTCAGACAGCAATCCCCTTCCCTTGGGGTTTCACTCTGATACCACGCGAGAGTTCACTGAACCCTTTTCCTGCTGTATTTATTCTCTTAGAATGACTCTCTATATAGGATTACGCAAACCACGACTATTACCCAACCTTATTTGATTTGAAACTCTGGCGCTAGGGCAATCTACAGATTCCCAGTCCTCTCACGCAAAAGGGTCAATTCAGCGCTCGAGATGAAGTGAAAGACCTTCAAGGCGCTGGCACCTGCGCTTCCTGGGAATCTTCAGAATCTCATCCAGTCGCCGGGGTCCCGGGACGAGCCCCCAAGTTTACTGTCATGGAAATTAAATTGACTTGACTCAATAATTAGCAAGAGCAAAGCGAAGGTCTTTATTAAAAATTTTACAAGATTGACCCATTACACTAAGTCAGATGCCTCAATACAATGAGTACTCAAACATTTACACAGACACCTGCCTTATAGCGTTCCTTTCCACACTCTCAAGGGCAGAGACTGGGGAAACTCAAGTTGTTATCCTCTCATCCCCTGGTGCTAGACATAGCAGTTATTCAGCTTTCGCTGAGTTCGACTATTGCAAGGTCGAATTGAATGCTTACAGAAATCAAACAGAAATAAGCTAACTGCAACCCTTCATCAAAGCATCGTTTACAAAGCTCAGCACAGCATTGATTTAAACAAAGCATTCTCTTTAAACTTTACAGTTAATGGATAATTAATTTCACAGTATATGGATAATTAAATTCACAGTAAATGGATAATTTTCTATTACAGTCACAATGTGTCTCAGAGAGAGTCACAGTGAGTCAGAGTGTCATAGTGTGTCTCAGGGTGTGTCTTAGAGAGGGTCTCAGTGTGTCCCATTGTGTCTCAGAGAGTGTCACAGTGTTTCAGAGAGGGGCAGAGAATGTCAAAGTGTGTCACAAAGTGTCGCAGTGTGTCAGAGAATGACACAGTGTGTCTCAAAGACAGTCAGAGAGTGTCAAAGTATATCAGAGAGTGGCACAGTATGTCCCAGACAATGTCAGAGAGTGTCACATTGGGACTCAGAGAGTATCAGAGAGAGTCAGAGAGTGTCACAGTGTGTTACAGAGAGTGTCAAAGAGGTTCAGACAGTGTAACAGTGTGTCTCAGAGAGTGTCACAGTGTGTCTCAGGGAGTGTCAGAGAGAGTCAGGGAGTGTCACAGTCTGTTAGAGAGTGCCGCAGTATGTCTCAGACAGCGTCAGAGATTATCACAGTGTCGTAGAGAGGGATGCAGGATGTCTCTGAGAGTGTCAGAAAGTGCCACAGTGTCTTAGAGCATGTCACAGTGTGTCAGAGATTCTCATAGTGTGTCAGATAGATTCAAAGAGTGTCACAGTGTGTCTGAGAGTGTCACAGTGTGTCCCACAGAGTGACAGAAAGTGTCACAGCGTCTCAGTGGATGTCACAGTGTGTCAGGGATTGTCACAGTGTGTCAGAGAGAGAGAGAGTCAGAGAGTGTCAGAGCGAGTCAGTGAGTGCCACAGTGTGTAACAGTCTGTCAGGGAGTGTTACAGCGTGGCTCAGACAGTGTCAGAAAGTGTCACAGTTTGTCACAATCTGTCAGAGAGTGTCACAGTCTGTCAGAGAGTCTCACAGTGTGTCTAGGAGTGTCTCAGAGAGAGTCAGAGTGTGTCACAGTCTGTCAGAGAGTGTCACAGTGTGTCTCAGAGTCAGGGAGAGTTAGAAAGTGTCACAGTCAGTCTTTGAGAGTGTCTCAGTGTGTCACAATCTGTCAGAGTGCTACAGTGTGTCTAAGAGAGTGTCTGAGGGAGTCACGTGTGTCTCAGAGAGTGTCACAGTGTGTCTGAGAGAGTCATAAAGTGACACAGTTTGTCTCAGAGAATGTCACAGTGTGAAACATTCTGTCAGAGAATGATACAGTGTATTTCAGAGAGTGTCAGAGAAAGTCAGAAAGTGTCACAATGTGTCATACAGTGTCTCAGAGAGTGTCAGTGAGGGAAAGCATTTGACTCAGACAGGGTCCCAATCTGTGCGTGAATGTCACAGAGTGTCTCAGAGAGTATCAGAGTGAGTCAGAGAGGGTCACAGTATGTCATACAGTGCCTCAGAGAGTGTCAGAGAGTCAAACTGCATCACAGTGTGTCTCAGAAAATGTCAGTGAGTGTCACAGTCTGTCTCAGAGTGTCCGAGCGGGTCAGAGAGTGTCACAGTGTTTCTCCGGGAGTGTCACAGTGTCTCAGAAAATGTCACTGTGTATCAGAGAGTGTCACAGTGTGTTAGGGAGTATCGCAGTCTGTCTCAGAGTGTGTCAGAGAGGGACAGAGAGTGTCACAGTGTGTTTCAGAGTGGCAGAGAGAGACACAGAGGGTCACAGTGTGTCAGCATATCAGAGAGAGTCAGAGAGTATCACAGTGTGTCTCAGAATGTGTCAGAGAGTGTCATGGTGTGTGTCAGTGAGAGTCAGAGCAATTCAGAAAGTGTTACAATGTGCCTCAGAGAGGGACAGAGAGTGTCACAGTGTGTTCCAGAGTGTCAGAGAGAGTCACAGAGAGTTACTGTGTGTCCCAGCAAGTCAGAGAGAGTCAGAGAGTGTCACAGTGTGTCTCAGAGTGTCAGAGATAGTCAGAGAGTGTCACAGTCTGTCACAGTCTGTCAGAGAGTGTCACAATGTGCCTCAGAGAGAGTCAGAGAAAGTCAGACAATGTCACAGTGTTTCATAGTCTGTCAGAGAGTGTCATAGTGTGTCTCAGAGAGTGTCATAGAGTGTTACAGTGTGTCTCAGAGTGTCAGATATTGTCACCGTCTGTCAGAGAGTGTCACAGTGTGTCAGAGATTCCCAAGTGTGTCTCAGAGAGTGTCACAGTGTATCAGAGAGTCTCAGGTGTGTCTCAGAGAGTGTCACAGTCGGTCAAAGAGTGTAACAGTGTGTTTCAGAGAGGGTCTGCGAGTATCACAGTTTGTATCAGAGAGAGTCTGAGAGTGTTACACAGTGTCTAAGAGAGTGTCATAGAGCATTCGAAAGTGTAACAGTCTGTCTTAGAGAGGGTCAGAGAGTGTCACATTCTGTCTCAGAGAGAGTCAGAAAAAGTCAGAGAATGTCACAGTGTGACATAGTCTGTCAGAGAGTGTCATAGTGTGTCTCAGAAAGTGTCAGAGAGAGTCAGATTGTGTCACAGTCTGACTCAGAGAGTGTCAGAGCGGGTCAGAGAGTGTCACAGTGTGTCTCAGGGACGGTCACAGTGTGTCAAAAAATGTCATCGTGTATCAGAGAGTGTCACAGTCTGTCAGAGATTGTCATAGTGTGTCACAGAAAGTTTCAGTCTGTCAGAGAGTGTCACAGTGTTTCACAGAAAGCGTCAGAGAGTCTCACAGTGTGTCTCAGAGAGAGTCAGAGAGTGTCACAGTGTGTCTCAGAGAGTGTGAGAGAGAGTCAAAAATGTCACAATCTTTCTCAGAGAGTGACCGAGTGTCTCAGAGAGAGGCAGATAATCAGAGAATAACACAGTTGGAAGTAGTCTGCCAGAGAGTGTCATAGTGTGCCTCACAGTGTGTCAGAGATAGTCAGAGAGTGTCACAGTGTGTCTCAGAGAGTGTCACAGGGTGTCACAGTCTGTCACTGTGTGTCACAGTGTGTTTCAGAGAGAGTCAGAGCAAGTCAGAGAATGCCACAGTGTTTCATAGTCTGTCAGAGTGTGTCATAGTGAGTCTCAGTGAGTGTCATAGAGTGTTACAGTGTGTCTCAGAGAGTGTCAGAGAGTGTCAGACAGTGTCACAGTCGGTCAGGTAGTGTCACAGTGTGTCTCACAGAGTGTCACAGTGTGTCACAGAGAGTGTCACAGTGTGTCACAGAGAGTGTCACAGTCTGCCACGGTCTGTCAAAGAGTGTCACAGTGTGTTTCAGAGAGTCAGAAAGAGTCAAATAATGTTACAGCGTGTCTAAGAGATTCTCAGAGAGCATCCGAAAGTGTCACAGTCTGTCTCAGAGAGGGTCAGAGTGTGTCACAGTCTGTCAGAGATTGGCACAGTGTGCCTCAGAGAGTCAGAGAAAGTCATAAATGTCACAGTGTGTCATAGTCTGTCAGAGAGCGTCATAGTGTGTCTCAGTGAGTGTCAGAGAGAGTCAGAGATTGTCACAGTGTATTTCAGAGAGTGTCACGTGTGTTTCAGAGAGTGTCACAGTGTGTCACAGTCTGTTAGAGAAGGTTACAGTGCTTTTTAGAGTGTGTCAGAGAGAGTCACAGAGTGTCACAGTGAGTCGTACTATGTCTCAGAGAGTGTCAGAGAGGGTCAGCCTTTGTCTCAGAGAGGGTCACAGTCTGTCAGAGAGTGTCACAGTGTGTTTCAGAGAGTGTCACAGTGTGTCTCAGAGAGTGTCACAGTGTGTCACAGTCTGTCAGAGAAGGTTACAGTGCTTTTTAGAGTGTGTCAGAGAGAGTCAGAGAGTGTCACAGTGAGTCGTACGCTGTCTCAGAGAGTGTCAGAGAGGGTCAGCGTTTGTCTCAGAGAGGATCACAATCGGTTAGAGAGTGTCATAATGTGTCTCAGAGTGGGTGAGAATGAGTCAGAGAGTGTCACAGTGTGTCTAAGAGAGTGCCAGAGAAAGTCAGAAAGTGTCACAGTTTATCACAATCTGACAGAGAGTGTCACATTGTATCGTGCAGTGCCTCAGATAGGGTCAGAGAGAGTGAGAGAGATTAACAGTCTGTCTCAGGCAGGGTCAGAGGTTGTCACTGTGTGTCTCAGAGAGTGTCAGAGTCGGTCAGAGAGTGTCACAGCGTGTCTTAGAGATGTCAGAGAGGGTCACAGTGGGTCTCAGAGTGTCAGAGAGAGTCAGGGAGTGTCACACTGTGTCTAAGAGAGCGTCAGAGTGCGTCAGAATGTGTCACAGTCTGTCTCAGAGAGGGTCAGAAAGTGTCACAATGTGCCTCGGAGAGAGTCAGAGATAGTCAGAGAATGTCACAGTGTGTCATAGTCTGTCATAGTGTGTCTCAGAGAGTGTCAGATATAGTCAGAGAGTGTCACAGTGTGTCTCAGAGAATGTCACAATTTCTCAGAGAATGTCACCGTGTGTCAGAGAGTGTCAGAGTCGGTCAGAGAGTGTCGCAGTCTGTAAGCGAGTGGCACAGTGTGTCTCAGGGAGTCAGAGAGATACTGAAAGTGTCACAGTGTGTATCAGAGAGTGTCACAGTGTGTCAGAATATATCACCGTGTGTCAGAGAGTGTCACAGTCTGTCAGAGAGTGTCATAGTGTGTCACAGAAAATGTCACAGTCTGCTAGAGTAATTCAGAGAGTGTCACAGTGTGTCAGACAGTGTCACAGTATGTTTCAGAGAGTGTCAAAGAGGGTCAGAGAGTGTAACAGTGTGTCAGAGAGTATCACAGTGTGTCACAGAGAGTGTCACCATCTGTCAGAGAGTATCACATTCAGTCAGATTGGGTCACAGTCAGTCTCAAAGAGGGTCAGAGAGTGTCACAATGTGCCTCGGAGAGAGTCAGAGATAGTCAGAGAATGTCACAGTGTGTCATAGTCTGTCATAGTGTGTCTCAGAGAGTGTCAGATATAGTCAGAGAGTGTCACAGTGTGTCTCAGAGAGTGTCATAGTGTGTCTCAGAGAGTGTCATAGTGTGTTTCAGAGAGTGTCACACAGTGTCACAGTCCGTCAGGAAAGGTTACATGTATTTCAGAGTTTGTCAGAGAGAATCAGAGTGTCACAGTGAGTCGTACTTTGTCTCAGAGAGTGTCCGAGAGGGTCAGCATTTTTCTCACAGAGGGTCACAGTCTGTGAGAGAGTGTCATAGTATGTTTCAGAGAGTGACAGAATAACTCAGAAAGGGTCACAATGTGTCTCAGAGAGGGTCAGAGAGAGTCATAGAGTATAACAGTGTGCCTAAGAGCATGTCAGAGAAAGTCAGAGAGTGTCATGCTGTGCCTCAGAGAGTGTCAGAGAGAGTCAGAGAGTGTCACAGTGCGTCTCAGAGAGTGTCACAGTGTGTCTCAGAGAGTCAGAGAGAGTCATAAAGTGTGACAGTGTCTCAAAAAGTGTCAGAGAATGACAGTGTGCCACAGTCTGTCTGAGCGAGTCACAGTGTGCCTCAGAGTGGGTCAGAGAGTATCACAGTCTGTTAGAGAGTGTCACAGTGTATTTCAGAGAGAGTCAGAGTGAGTCAGAGTGTGTTTCAGAGAGAGTCAGAGAGTGTCACAATGTGTTTCAGAGAGTGTCAGATAGGATCAGAGAGGGTCACAGTGTGTCTCAAAGTGTCAGAGAGAGTCAGAGAGTGTCACAGTCTGTCTCAGAGAGGGTCAGAGAGAGTCAGAGAGTATCACAGTGTGCCTAAGAGCGTGTCAGAGAAAGTCAGAGAGTGTCACAGTGTGTCTAAGAGAGAGTCTCAGCGTGTCTCAGAGAGTGTCAGAGAGAGTGAGAGAGACACACACAGTCGGTCTCAGAGAGGGTCAGAGAATGTCACAGTGTGTCTCAGAGAGTCAGAGAGAGTCAGAACGTGTAACAGTGTGTCTCAGAAAGTGTCAGAGAGTGACACAGTGTGTCACAGTCTGTATGAGCGAGTCACAGTGTGTTTCAGAGAGAGTCAGAGCGAGTCACAGTGTGTTTCAGAGAGAGTCAGAGAGTGTCACCATGTGTTTCAGAGAGTGCCAGAGAGGATCAGAGAGTGTCACAGTGCGTCTCAAAGTGTCAGAGAGAGTCAGCGAGTGTTACAGTTTGTCTAGGAGAGTCTCAGAGAAAGTCATAGAGTCACAGTCTGTCAGAGAGTGTCACAGTGAGTCTCAGTGAGTCTCAGTGAGTGTCACAGTGAGTCCCAGAGAGTCAGAGAGAGTCACAGTCTGTCTTTGTAAGTGTCACAGTGTGCCACAAAGAGTGTCAGAGAGTGTCACAGTGTGTTTAAGAGAGTGTCAGAGAGAGTCACAGTGTGTCTAAGAGAGAGTCTCAGCGTGTCTCAGAGAGTCAGAGAGAGTCGGAACGTGTCACAGTCGGTCTCTGAAAGTATCACAGTGTGTTACAGTCTGTGTCAGTATATTTCGGAGTGAGTCAGAGAGAGTCAGAGAGTGTCACAGTTTGTCAAAATCTGTCAGGGAGGGTCACAGATGTCGTGCTGTACCTCAGAGAGCGTTAGGGAGAATCAGAGAGTGTCACAGTCCGTGTCAGAGAGGGTCAGAGAGTGTCACAGTGTGTCACAGTCTGTCAGAGCGTGTCACAGTGTGCCGCAGAGTGTGTCAGAGAGTTTCACAGTCTGTTAGAGAGTGTCACAGTGGGTTTCAGAGAGTGTCTCGGTGTGTCTCAGAGAGTGTCAGATAAGATCAGAGAGTGTCACAGTGCGTCTCAGAGAGCGTCTCAGTGTGTCACAGTCTGTCAAAGTGTCACATTGTGCTTCAGAGAGTGTCACAGTGTGTCACAGTCTGTCAGAGAGTGTCACAGTGTTTTTCAGAGAGTTAGAGAGTGTCACAGTGTATCACAGTGTGTCAGAGAGTGTCATACTGTGCCTCACGTAGTGTCAGAGTGAGTCAACGAGTGTCACAGTGTGTCTCAGAGAGTGTCACAGTGTGTCAGAAATTGTAACAGTGTGTTTCAAAGAATGTCAGAGAGTGTCACAGTGTGTCTCAGAGTGTGTCACAGTGTGTCAGAGATTGTAACAGTGTGTTTCAAACAATGTCAGAGAGTGTCACAGTGTGTGTTAGAGAGTGACAGAGTGTGTCACAGTCTATCAGAGAGTGTCAGAGTGCGTCTCAAATTGTCAGAGAGGGTCCCAATGTGTCTCAGAGAGTCTCAGAGAGTATCACAGAGTGTCAATGTGTCTCAGAGAGTGTCACAGTGTGTTTCAGAGAGAGTCAGAAAGTGTCACAGTCTGTCTCAGAGAGTGTCACAGTGTGTCACAGTCTGTCAGAGAAAGCTACAGTATATTTCAGAGTAAGTCAGAGAGAGTCAGAAACTGTCGCAATCTGTCTTTGAGAGTGTCTCAATGTGTCACAGTCGTTCAGAGAGTGTCATAGTGTGCGTGACAGAAATTGTCCCAGTCTGTCAGAGCGTGACACAGTGTGTCTCAGAGAGTGTCAGAGAAAGTCAGAGAATGTCACAATTTGTCACAACCTGTCAAAGAGTGTCACAGTGTCTCGTGCTGTGCCTCAGAGAGTGTCACATTCTCTCTCAGAGAGAGTCAGTGAGAATCAGCATGTGTCTCAGAGAGTCAGAGAGTGTCACGGTGTGCCTCAGAGAGTGTCAGGTAAGATCAGAGAGTGTCACAATGCGTCTCAGAGAGGTTCAGATAGGATCAGAGAGTGTCACAGTGTGTCTAAAAGAGTGTCAGAGAGAGCCAGAGAGTGTCACAGTGTGTCACAGTCTGTCGGAGAGTGTCACAGTGTGCCTCAGAAAGTGTCAGATAGAATCAGAGAGTGTCACAGTGTGTCTATGAGAGTGTCAGAGAGAGTCAGAGAATGTCACAGTCTGTCAGAGAGTGTCAGAGTGAGTCTCAGTGAGTTTCACAGTGTGTCTCAGAGAGTCAGGGAAAGTCGCAGTCTGTCTTTGAGAGTGTCACAGTGTGCCACAGAGAGTGTCAGAGAGAGTCAGAGAGTATCACAGTGTGTTTAAAAGAGTGTCAGAGAGAGTCACAGTGTGTCTCAGAGAGAGTCATAGTGTGTCTCAGAGAGTCAGAGAGAGTCAGAACGTGTTACAGCCCATCTCATAGAGTGTCACAGTGTGTCACAGTCTGTCAGAAAAGGTTACATGTATTTCAGAGTGTGTCAGAGAGCCAGAGAGTGTCACAGTGAGTCCTACTGTGTCTCAGAGAGTGTCAGAGTGGGTCAGCGTTTGTCTCTGAGAGGGTCTATGAGTGACAGAATGACTCAGAAAGTGTCAGAGAGTGTCTCAGAGAGTGTCAAAGAGTGTCACAGTGTGCCTAAGAAAGTGTCACAGAGTGTCACAGTGTGCCTAAGAGAGTGTTAGAGAAAGTCAGAGAGTGTCACAGTTTATCACAATCTGTCAGAGAGGGTCACAGATGTCGTGCTGTGCCTCAGAGAGTGTCAGGGAGAGTCAGACAGTGTCACAGTCGGTCTGAGAGAGGGTCAGAGAGTGTCATAGTCTGTCAGAGCGTGTCACAGTGTGCTGCAGAGTGTGTCAGAGAGTTTCACAGTCTGTTAGAGAGCGTTACAGTGTGTTTCAGAGAGTGTCTCAATCTGCCTCAGACAGTGTCAGAGAGAGTCACAATGTGCCTCATAGAGTGCCACAGAGAGTCAGAGAGTGTCACAGTGTGTCATACTGTGCCTCACGTAGTGTCAGAGTGAGTCAACGAGTGTCACAGTGTGTCTCAGAGAGTGTCACAGTGTGTCAGAAATTGTAACAGTGTGTTTCAAAGAATGTCAGAGAGTGTCACAGTGTGTCTCAGAGTGTGTCACAGTGTGTCAGAGATTGTAACAGTGTGTTTCAAACAATGTCAGAGAGTGTCACAGTGTGTGTTAGAGAGTGACAGAGTGTGTCACAGTCTATCAGAGAGTGTCAGAGTGCGTCTCAAATTGTCAGAGAGGGTCCCAATGTGTCTCAGAGAGTCTCAGAGAGTATCACAGAGTGTCAATGTGTCTCAGAGAGTGTCACAGTGTGTTTCAGAGAGAGTCAGAAAGTGTCACAGTCTGTCTCAGAGAGTGTCACAGTGTGTCACAGTCTGTCAGAGAAAGCTACAGTATATTTCAGAGTAAGTCAGAGAGAGTCAGAAACTGTCGCAATCTGTCTTTGAGAGTGTCTCAATGTGTCACAGTCGTTCAGAGAGTGTCATAGTGTGCGTGACAGAAATTGTCCCAGTCTGTCAGAGCGTGACACAGTGTGTCTCAGAGAGTGTCAGAGAAAGTCAGAGAATGTCACAATTTGTCACAACCTGTCAAAGAGTGTCACAGTGTCTCGTGCTGTGCCTCAGAGAGTGTCACATTCTCTCTCAGAGAGAGTCAGTGAGAATCAGCATGTGTCTCAGAGAGTCAGAGAGTGTCACGGTGTGCCTCAGAGAGTGTCAGGTAAGATCAGAGAGTGTCACAATGCGTCTCAGAGAGGTTCAGATAGGATCAGAGAGTGTCACAGTGTGTCTAAAAGAGTGTCAGAGAGAGCCAGAGAGTGTCACAGTGTGTCACAGTCTGTCGGAGAGTGTCACAGTGTGCCTCAGAAAGTGTCAGATAGAATCAGAGAGTGTCACAGTGTGTCTATGAGAGTGTCAGAGAGAGTCAGAGAATGTCACAGTCTGTCAGAGAGTGTCAGAGTGAGTCTCAGTGAGTTTCACAGTGTGTCTCAGAGAGTCAGGGAAAGTCGCAGTCTGTCTTTGAGAGTGTCACAGTGTGCCACAGAGAGTGTCAGAGAGAGTCAGAGAGTATCACAGTGTGTTTAAAAGAGTGTCAGAGAGAGTCACAGTGTGTCTCAGAGAGAGTCATAGTGTGTCTCAGAGAGTCAGAGAGAGTCAGAACGTGTTACAGCCCATCTCATAGAGTGTCACAGTGTGTCACAGTCTGTCAGAAAAGGTTACATGTATTTCAGAGTGTGTCAGAGAGCCAGAGAGTGTCACAGTGAGTCCTACTGTGTCTCAGAGAGTGTCAGAGTGGGTCAGCGTTTGTCTCTGAGAGGGTCTATGAGTGACAGAATGACTCAGAAAGTGTCAGAGAGTGTCTCAGAGAGTGTCAAAGAGTGTCACAGTGTGCCTAAGAAAGTGTCACAGAGTGTCACAGTGTGCCTAAGAGAGTGTTAGAGAAAGTCAGAGAGTGTCACAGTTTATCACAATCTGTCAGAGAGGGTCACAGATGTCGTGCTGTGCCTCAGAGAGTGTCAGGGAGAGTCAGACAGTGTCACAGTCGGTCTGAGAGAGGGTCAGAGAGTGTCATAGTCTGTCAGAGCGTGTCACAGTGTGCTGCAGAGTGTGTCAGAGAGTTTCACAGTCTGTTAGAGAGCGTTACAGTGTGTTTCAGAGAGTGTCTCAATCTGCCTCAGACAGTGTCAGAGAGAGTCACAATGTGCCTCATAGAGTGCCACAGAGAGTCAGAGAGTGTCACAGTGTGTCATACTGTGCCTCACGTAGTGTCAGAGTGAGTCAACGAGTGTCACAGTGTGTCTCAGAGAGTGTCACAGTGTGTCAGAAATTGTAACAGTGTGTTTCAAAGAATGTCAGAGAGTGTCACAGTGTGTCTCAGAGTGTGTCACAGTGTGTCAGAGATTGTAACAGTGTGTTTCAAACAATGTCAGAGAGTGTCACAGTGTGTGTTAGAGAGTGACAGAGTGTGTCACAGTCTATCAGAGAGTGTCAGAGTGCGTCTCAAATTGTCAGAGAGGGTCCCAATGTGTCTCAGAGAGTCTCAGAGAGTATCACAGAGTGTCAATGTGTCTCAGAGAGTGTCACAGTGTGTTTCAGAGAGAGTCAGAAAGTGTCACAGTCTGTCTCAGAGAGTGTCACAGTGTGTCACAGTCTGTCAGAGAAAGCTACAGTATATTTCAGAGTAAGTCAGAGAGAGTCAGAAACTGTCGCAATCTGTCTTTGAGAGTGTCTCAATGTGTCACAGTCGTTCAGAGAGTGTCATAGTGTGCGTGACAGAAATTGTCCCAGTCTGTCAGAGCGTGACACAGTGTGTCTCAGAGAGTGTCAGAGAAAGTCAGAGAATGTCACAATTTGTCACAACCTGTCAAAGAGTGTCACAGTGTCTCGTGCTGTGCCTCAGAGAGTGTCACATTCTCTCTCAGAGAGAGTCAGTGAGAATCAGCATGTGTCTCAGAGAGTCAGAGAGTGTCACGGTGTGCCTCAGAGAGTGTCAGGTAAGATCAGAGAGTGTCACAATGCGTCTCAGAGAGGTTCAGATAGGATCAGAGAGTGTCACAGTGTGTCTAAAAGAGTGTCAGAGAGAGCCAGAGAGTGTCACAGTGTGTCACAGTCTGTCGGAGAGTGTCACAGTGTGCCTCAGAAAGTGTCAGATAGAATCAGAGAGTGTCACAGTGTGTCTATGAGAGTGTCAGAGAGAGTCAGAGAATGTCACAGTCTGTCAGAGAGTGTCAGAGTGAGTCTCAGTGAGTTTCACAGTGTGTCTCAGAGAGTCAGGGAAAGTCGCAGTCTGTCTTTGAGAGTGTCACAGTGTGCCACAGAGAGTGTCAGAGAGAGTCAGAGAGTATCACAGTGTGTTTAAAAGAGTGTCAGAGAGAGTCACAGTGTGTCTCAGAGAGAGTCATAGTGTGTCTCAGAGAGTCAGAGAGAGTCAGAACGTGTTACAGCCCATCTCATAGAGTGTCACAGTGTGTCACAGTCTGTCAGAAAAGGTTACATGTATTTCAGAGTGTGTCAGAGAGCCAGAGAGTGTCACAGTGAGTCCTACTGTGTCTCAGAGAGTGTCAGAGTGGGTCAGCGTTTGTCTCTGAGAGGGTCTATGAGTGACAGAATGACTCAGAAAGTGTCAGAGAGTGTCTCAGAGAGTGTCAAAGAGTGTCACAGTGTGCCTAAGAAAGTGTCACAGAGTGTCACAGTGTGCCTAAGAGAGTGTTAGAGAAAGTCAGAGAGTGTCACAGTTTATCACAATCTGTCAGAGAGGGTCACAGATGTCGTGCTGTGCCTCAGAGAGTGTCAGGGAGAGTCAGACAGTGTCACAGTCGGTCTGAGAGAGGGTCAGAGAGTGTCATAGTCTGTCAGAGCGTGTCACAGTGTGCTGCAGAGTGTGTCAGAGAGTTTCACAGTCTGTTAGAGAGCGTTACAGTGTGTTTCAGAGAGTGTCTCAATCTGCCTCAGACAGTGTCAGAGAGAGTCACAATGTGCCTCATAGAGTGCCACAGAGAGTCAGAGAGTGTCACAGTGTGTCATACTGTGCCTCACGTAGTGTCAGAGTGAGTCAACGAGTGTCACAGTGTGTCTCAGAGAGTGTCACAGTGTGTCAGAAATTGTAACAGTGTGTTTCAAAGAATGTCAGAGAGTGTCACAGTGTGTCTCAGAGTGTGTCACAGTGTGTCAGAGATTGTAACAGTGTGTTTCAAACAATGTCAGAGAGTGTCACAGTGTGTGTTAGAGAGTGACAGAGTGTGTCACAGTCTATCAGAGAGTGTCAGAGTGCGTCTCAAATTGTCAGAGAGGGTCCCAATGTGTCTCAGAGAGTCTCAGAGAGTATCACAGAGTGTCAATGTGTCTCAGAGAGTGTCACAGTGTGTTTCAGAGAGAGTCAGAAAGTGTCACAGTCTGTCTCAGAGAGTGTCACAGTGTGTCACAGTCTGTCAGAGAAAGCTACAGTATATTTCAGAGTAAGTCAGAGAGAGTCAGAAACTGTCGCAATCTGTCTTTGAGAGTGTCTCAATGTGTCACAGTCGTTCAGAGAGTGTCATAGTGTGCGTGACAGAAATTGTCCCAGTCTGTCAGAGCGTGACACAGTGTGTCTCAGAGAGTGTCAGAGAAAGTCAGAGAATGTCACAATTTGTCACAACCTGTCAAAGAGTGTCACAGTGTCTCGTGCTGTGCCTCAGAGAGTGTCACATTCTCTCTCAGAGAGAGTCAGTGAGAATCAGCATGTGTCTCAGAGAGTCAGAGAGTGTCACGGTGTGCCTCAGAGAGTGTCAGGTAAGATCAGAGAGTGTCACAATGCGTCTCAGAGAGGTTCAGATAGGATCAGAGAGTGTCACAGTGTGTCTAAAAGAGTGTCAGAGAGAGCCAGAGAGTGTCACAGTGTGTCACAGTCTGTCGGAGAGTGTCACAGTGTGCCTCAGAAAGTGTCAGATAGAATCAGAGAGTGTCACAGTGTGTCTATGAGAGTGTCAGAGAGAGTCAGAGAATGTCACAGTCTGTCAGAGAGTGTCAGAGTGAGTCTCAGTGAGTTTCACAGTGTGTCTCAGAGAGTCAGGGAAAGTCGCAGTCTGTCTTTGAGAGTGTCACAGTGTGCCACAGAGAGTGTCAGAGAGAGTCAGAGAGTATCACAGTGTGTTTAAAAGAGTGTCAGAGAGAGTCACAGTGTGTCTCAGAGAGAGTCATAGTGTGTCTCAGAGAGTCAGAGAGAGTCAGAACGTGTTACAGCCCATCTCATAGAGTGTCACAGTGTGTCACAGTCTGTCAGAAAAGGTTACATGTATTTCAGAGTGTGTCAGAGAGCCAGAGAGTGTCACAGTGAGTCCTACTGTGTCTCAGAGAGTGTCAGAGTGGGTCAGCGTTTGTCTCTGAGAGGGTCTATGAGTGACAGAATGACTCAGAAAGTGTCAGAGAGTGTCTCAGAGAGTGTCAAAGAGTGTCACAGTGTGCCTAAGAGAGTGTTAGAGAAAGTCAGAGAGTGTCACAGTTTATCACAATCTGTCAGAGAGGGTCACAGATGTCGTGCTGTGCCTCAGAGAGTGTCAGGGAGAGTCAGACAGTGTCACAGTCGGTCTGAGAGAGGGTCAGAGAGTGTCATAGTCTGTCAGAGCGTGTCACAGTGTGCTGCAGAGTGTGTCAGAGAGTTTCACAGTCTGTTAGAGAGCGTTACAGTGTGTTTCAGAGAGTGTCTCAATCTGCCTCAGACAGTGTCAGAGAGAGTCACAATGTGCCTCATAGAGTGCCACAGAGAGTCAGAGAGTGTCACAGTGTGTCATACTGTGCCTCACGTAGTGTCAGAGTGAGTCAACGAGTGTCACAGTGCGTCTCAGAAAGAGTCAGAGAGTCAGAGCAGATCGGAGTGTGTCACAGTGTGTCTCAAAGAGTGCTACAGTGTGTCTAAGAGAGTGTCAGAGAGAGTCAGAGAGTGTCCCAGTGTGTCACAATGTGTCACAGTCTGTCAGAAAGTGTCACAGTGTGCCTCAGAGAGAGTCACAGTGTGTCTCAGAGAGAGACAGAGAGTGTCAGAGTCGGTCAGAGAGTGTCACAGTGTGTCTCAGGGAGTCAGAGAGAGACGGAAAGTGTCACAGTGTGTCTCAGAGAGTGTCGCAGTGTCGCAGAAAATGTCACCGTGTGTCAGAGAGTGTCACAGTAGGTCAGAGAGTGTCATTGTGTGTCACAAAAAGTGTCACATTCTGTCACAGTCTGTCAGAGAGCGTTACCGTGTTTCTCAGAGAGTGTGAGAAAGCGTCACAGGGTATCTCAGAGTGTCAGAGAGAGTCACAGTGTGTCTCAGAGAGAGTCAGTGAGTGTCACAATGTGACTCAAAGAGTGTGAGAGAGGGACAGAGAGTGTCACATTGTTTTCCGAGTATCAGAGAGAGTCACAGAGTGTCACAGTGTGTCTCAGAGTATCAGAGAGAGTCAGAGAGTGTCACAGTGTGTCTACGTAAGTGTCAGAGAGAGTCATAGAGTGTCACAGTCTGTCAGAGCGTATCACAATGTGTCTCAGAGAGTGTCAGAGAGTATCACAGTGTGTCTCAGAGAGTGTCAGAGATGGTCAGAGTTTGTCTCAGAGAGGTTCACAGTCTATGAGAGAGTGTCACAGTGTGTCTCAGAGTGCGTCAGAGTGAGTCAGAGAGTGTTATAGTGTGTCATACTGTGCCTCATAGAGTGTCACAGAGAGTCAGACTGTATCACAGTGTATCTCAGAGAGTCAGAGTGTGTCAGAGTCTGTCTCAGAGAGTGACAACGGGGGTCACGCTCTGTCAGAGAAGGCTACAGTATATTTTAGGGTGAGTCAGACGGAGTCAGAAAGTGTCACAGTCTGTCTTTGAGAGTGTCACAGTGTGTCTCAGATAGGATAAGAGAGTGTCACAGTGCATCTCAAATTGTCAGAGAGAGTCAGATAGTGTCCCAGTGTGTCTCAGCGAGTGTCAGAGTGTGTCAGAGTGTGTCACAGCATGTGTCAGAGAGTGTCACAGTGTGTTTCAGAGAGAGTTAGAGAGTGTCACAGTGTGTCTCAGAGAGTGTCACAGTGTGTCTCAGCATGTCTCAGAGAGTGTCACAGTGTGTTTCAGAGAGAGTCAGACAGTGTCACAGTGTGTCTCAGAGAGTGTCACAGTGTGTTACAGCGAGTGGTGTCACAGTGTGTCTCAAAGTGTCAGAGAGTGTCACGGTGTGTCTCAGAGGGTGTCAGATAAGATCAGAGAGTGTCACAGTGCGTCACAGAGAGTGTCTCAGTGTGTCACAGTCTGTCAGAGAGTATCACATTGTGCCTCAGAGAGTGTCAGAGAATGTCACAGTGTGTCTCAAAGTGCCATAGAGAATCAAAGAGTGTCACAGTGTGTCTATGAGGGTGTCACAGTGTGTCACAGAGAGTGTCACAGTATGTCTCAGAGAGTCAGACGGAGTCGGAGAGCGTCACAGTGTGCCTCAGAGAGAGTCAGAAAGTGTCACAGTGTGTCATACTGTGTCTCCGAGAGTGTCAGCATTTGGCTCAGACAGTGTCACAGTCTGTGAGAGAATGTCGCAGTGTGTCTCAGAGAGTGTCAGATAGGATCAGAGAGTGTTGCAGTGCATCTCAGAGAGTGTTAAATAAGAATAGTGCGTGTCAGTGTGTCTAAGAAAGTGTCAGAGAGTGTCGCAGTGTGTCACAATCTGTCACAGAGTGTCACAGTGTGCCTCAGAGAGTTTCCGATAGGATCAGAGATTTTCACAGTGTGTGTCAGAGATACAAGGAGAGTCAGAAAGTGTCACAGTCTGTCTCTGAGAGTGTAACAATGTGTCACAGTCTGTCAGAGAGTGTAACAGTGTGTTTCAGAGAGAGTCAGAGAGTGTCACAGCATGTCACAGTCTGTCAGAGAATGTCACAGTGTGTCTCAGAGAGTGTCAGGCAGTGCCACAGTGTGTCTCAGAGATTCAGAGAGTCAGAAATTGTCAGTCTGTCTCAGAGAGTGTCACAGTGTGTCACAGTGTGTCTCAGAGAGTGTCACAGTGTGTCAGAGAGTGTCATAGCGTGTCCCAGAGAGTGTCAGAAAGTGTCACAGTGTGTCACCGTCTGTAAGAGCGTGGCACACTGTGCCTCAGAGAGTGTCACAGTGTGTCTAAGATAGTATCAAGGAGAGTCAGAGAGCGTCACAGTGTGTCACAGAGAGTGTTACAGTGTCTCAGAAAAAGTCACCCAGAGTCAGAGAGTGTCACCATCCATCAGAGAGTGTCATCGTGTGTCTCAGAAAGTGTCACAGTCTGTCAGAGAGTGTTACAGTGTTTCTCAGAGAGAGTGAGAGATCGTCACAGTGTATCCCAGCGTGTCAGAGAGAGTCACAGTTTGTCTCAGAGAGAATCAGAGAGTGTCACAGTCTGTCTCAGAGAGTGTCAGAGCGTATCACAGTGAGTCACAGACTGTCAGAGAGTGTCACAATGAGTTTCAGAGAGAGTCAGCGAGTGTCACAGTTCGTCTATGTAAATATCAGAGAGAGTCGGAGAGTGTCACTGTCTCTCAGAGAGTGTCACAGTGTGTTTCAGAGAGTGTCAGAGTGAGTCAGAGAGTGTCATAGTGTGTCATACTGTGCCTCAGAGAGTGTCAGAGACAGTCAGACTGTATCACAGTGTGTCTCAGAGTGTGTCACAGTCTGTCTCAGAGAGTGTCACAGTGTGTCACAGTCTGTCAGAGAAGGTTACACTATATTTCAGAGTGTGTCAGAGGGAGTCAGAAACTGTCACAGTCTGTTTTTGAGAGTGTCACAGTGTGTCACAGCGTGTCTCAGAGAGTGTCAGATAGAGTCAGAGAGTGTCACAGTGTGTCTCAGCGAGTGTCAGAGTGTGTCACAGCGTGTCAGAGCGTGTCACAGTGTGTTTCAGAGAGAGTCAGAGAGTGTCACAGTGTGTCTTGTAGAGTATCAGATAGGCTCAGAGAGTGTCCCAGTGCGTCTCAAAGTGTCAGAGAGAGTCAGAGAGTGTCACAGTGTGTCTCAGAAAGTGTCACAGTGTTTAGATTACATTACAGATTAGATAACGTTACAGTGTGGAACCAGGCCCTTCGGCCCAACAAGTCCACACCGACCCGCCGAAGCACAACCCACCCATATCCCTACATTTACCCCTTACCCAACACTACGGGCAATTTAGCATGGCCAATTCACCTGACCTGCACATCTTTCGACTGTAGGAGGAAACCGGAGCACCCGGAGGAAACCCGCGCAGACACGGGGAGACCATGCAAACTACATACAGTCAGTCGCCTGAGGCGGGAATTGAACCCGGGTCTCAGGCGCTGTGAGGCAGCAGTGCTAACAACTGTGCGCACACAGTGTGTCACAGTCTGTCAGAGAAGGCTACAGTATATTTCAGAGTGAGTCAGAGAGAGTCAGAAAGTGTCTCATTCTGTCTTTGAGAGTGTCTCAGTGTGTCGAAGTCTGTCAGAGAGTGTCACAGAGTGCCTCAGAGAGTGTCAGAGAGGGTCAGAAAGTGTCACAGTCTGTGTTTGAGAGTGTCTCAGTGTGTCACAGTCGTTCAGAGAGTGTCATAGTGTGACACAGAAATTCTCACAGTCTGTCAGTGCGTGACACAGTGTGTCTCAGAGAGTGACAGAGAGAGTCAGAGAGTGTCACAGTGTGTCTAAGAGAGTGTCAGAGAAAGTCAGAGAATGTCAGTTTGTCACAACCTGTCAGAGAGTGTCACAGTGCGTCCTGCTGTGCCTCAGAGAGTGTCAGAGAGTGTCACATTCTGTCTTAGAGAGTGTCAGAGAGAATCAGTATGTGTCTCAGAGAGTCAGCAGGTGTCACAGTGTGTCGCAGTGTGTCACAGAGTGTCACAGTGTGTCTCAGTGAGTGTCACAGTGTGTCTCAGAGAGTCAGAGAGAATCAGAAAGTGTCACAGTCTGTCTCAGAGAGTGTCACAGTGTGCCAGAGAGTGTGACAGAGTGTCAGGCAGTGCCACAGTGTGCCTCAGAGTCATAGAGAGTCAGAAAGTGTCACAGTCTGTCTCAGAGAGTGTCACAGCGTATCAGAGAGTGTCACAGTGTGTCTCAGAGAGAGTCAGAGAGTGTCACTGTGTGTCTTAGAGAGTGTCACAGTGTGTCGCAGAGAGTCAAAGGGAGTCAGAGTGTGCCTCAGAGAGTGTCACAGTGTGTCTTAGAGAGTGTCACAGTGTGTCTCAGAGAGTCAAAGGGAGTCAGAAAGTGTCACAGTGTGCCTCAGAGAGAGTCAGAGAGTGTCACAGTGTGTCTTAGAGAGTGTCAGATAGAATCAGAGAGTGTCACAGTGTGTTTATGACGGTGTCAGAGAGTGTCACAGTCTGTCAGAGAGTGTCACAGTGTGTCTCAGTGAGTGTCACAGTGTGTCTCAGAGAGTCAGTGAGAGTTAGAACGTGTCACAGTCTCTCTTTGAGAGTGCCCCAGTTTGTCACAGTCTGTCAGCGAGTGTCACAGTGTGACTCAAAGTGTGTCAAAGAGAGTCATAAAATGTCACAGTCTGTCTTTGAGTGTGTCACAGTGTGTCTCAGTCTGTCAGAGAGTGTCACAGTGTGTCTCAGAGAGTGTCAGATAGGATCAGAGAGTGTCACAGTGCGTCTCAAATTGTCAGAGGGAGTCAGAGAGTGCCCCAGTGTGTCTCAGTGAGTGTCAGAGTTTGTCACAGTGTAGCACAGTCTGTCAGAGAGTGTCACAGTGTGTTTCAGAGAATGTCACAGTGTGTCTCAGAGAGAATCAGATAGTATTAGAGAGCGTTCCAGTGCATCTCAAAGTGTCAGAGAGTGTCACAATGTGTCACAGTCTGTCAGAGAGTGTCACAGTGTGTCTCACAGAGTGTCAGATAAGATCAGAGAGTGTCACAGTCCGTCTCAGAGAGTGTCTCAATGTGCCACAGTCTGTCAGAGAGCGTCATATTGTCTCAGAGAGTATCACAGTGTATCACAGTCTGATGGAGAGTGTCACAGTGTGTTTCAGAGAGTGTCACTGTGTATCACAGTCTGTCAGAGAGTGTCACAGTGCTTTTCAGAGCGTGTCAGAGAGTGTCACAGTGTGTCTCAAATTGTCAGAGTGGGTCGCGGTGTGTCGCAGACAGTGTCAGAGTGTGTCACAGTCTGTCAGAGAGTGTCAGAGTGTGTTTCAAAGAATGTCAGAAAGTGTCACAGTGTGTCTTAGACAGTGTCAGAGAGAGTCAGAAAGTGTCACAGTCTGTCTTTGAGAGTGTCTCAGTATGTCACAGTCTTTCAGAGAGTGTCACAGAGGGTCACAGTGAGTATAAGAGAGTGTCACAGTGTGTCTCAGAGTGGCAGAGAGAGTCAGAAAGTGTCACAGCTTTTCTCAGAGAGTGTCACAGTGTGATACAATCTGTCAGAGAATCTTAAAGTGTATTGCAGAGTGTCTCAGAGAGAGTCAGAAAGTGTCACAGTGTGTCATACTGTGTCTCAGAGAGTGGCAGCATTTGCCTCAGAGACAGTCACAGTCTGTGAGAGCGTGTTACAGTGTGTCTCCGAGAGAGTCAGAGAGTGTCACAGTGTTTCACAGTCTGTAAGAGAGTGGGACAGTGTGTCTCAGAGAGTGTCAGAGAGCGTCACAGTGTGTCTCAAATTATCAGAGTGGGTCCCAGTGCGTCACAGACAGTGTCAGAGTGTGTCACAGTGTGTCACAATCTCTCCGAGAATGTCACAGCGTGTTTCAGAGACAGTGTTGTCTCAGAAAGTGTCACAGTGTGCCATTGTCTGTCAGACAATGCTACAGTACATTTCAGAGTGAGCCAGAGTGTCAGAAAGTGTCAGAGTATGTCTTTGCGAGTGTCTCAGTGTGTCACAGTCTTTCGGAGAGTGTCACAGAGGGTCACAGTGAGTCTCAGAGTGTTAGAGAGTGTCAGAAAGTGTCACAGTTTTTCTCCGAGTGTCGCTGCGAGACACAATCTGTCAGAGAAGCTTACTGTGTATTGCAGAGTGTCTCAGATAGAGTCAGAGAATGTCACAGTGTGTCATACTGTGTCTCAGAGAGTGTCAGAGAGTGTCAGCATTTGGCTCGGAGAGTGTCACAGTGTGTGAGAGAGTTTCACAGTGTGTCTCAGAGAGTGTCAGAGTGACAGCATTTGGCTCAGAGAGTGTCACAGTCTGTGTGAGAGTTTCACAGAGTGTCTCAGAGATGTCAGAGTGAGTCAGAGAGTGTCACAGTATGTCATACTGTGCCTCAGAGAGTGTCAGATAGAGTCAGACTGTATCACAATGTGTCTCAGAGACAGTCAGAAAGTGTCACAGTGTGTGTCAGAGAGAGTCAGAGAGTGTCACAGTCTGTCTCAGAGAGTGTCAGAGCGGGTCAGAGAGTGTCACAATGTGTCTCATGGAGTCAGAGAGAGGCATAAAGTGTCACAGTGTGTCTCAGAGAGTCATAGTGTCTCATAAAATGTCACAGTGTCTCAGAGAGTGTCACAATCGTTCAGACAGTGTCATAGTGTGTCACAGAAATTGTCACAGTTTGTCAGAGCGTGACACAGTGTATCCCAGAGAGTGACAGAGAGAGTCAGAGAGTGTCACAGTGTGTCTCAGAGACTGTCAGAGCGGGTCAGAAAGTGTCACAGTGTGTCTCCGAGAGAGTCAGAGAGTGTCACAGTGTGTCTAAGAGAGTGTCAGAGAATGTCACAGTTTGCCACAACCTGTCAGAGTGTATCACAGTGTGTCATGCTGTGCCTCAGAGGGTATCAGAGAGAGCCATAGAGTGTCACAGTCTGTCTCAGGGAGTGCCAGAGAGAGTCAGCGTGTGTCTCAGAGAGTCAGAAAGTGTCACAGTCTGTCACAGAGTGCCACAGCGTGTCTCAGAGAGTGTCAGAGAGCATCACAGTGTGTCTCAGAGAGTGTCAGGTAGGATCAGAGAGTGTCACAATGCATCTCAGAGAGTGTCAGACAGGTTAAGAGAGTGTCACAGTGTGTCTAAGAGAGTTCAGAGAATGTCACAGTGTTTCACAGTCTCTCAGAGAGTGTCACAGTGTATTTCAGAGAGAGTCAGAGAATGTCACAGTGTGTCTCAGAGAGTGTCAGATAGCGTCAGACAGTGTCTTAATCTGTCAGAGAATGTCACATTGTGTCTCAGTGAGTTTCACAGTGTGTCTCAGAGAGTCAGAGAGAGTCATAAGATGTCACAGTCTGTCTCAGAGAGTATCACAGTGTGTCACAGTCTGTCAGAGAGTGTCATAGTGTGTCTCAGTGAGTTTCACAGTGTGTCTCAGAGTGACAGAGAAAGTCAGAAAGTGTCACAATCTGTCTCAGAGAGTGTCACAGTGTGTCAGAGTGTGGCACAGTGCGCCTCAGGGAGTCAGAGAGAGACATAAAGTGTCACAGCGTGTCGCAGAGAGATTCACAGTGTCTCAGAAAATGTCGCCATGTGTCAGAGATTGTCACAGTCGTTCAGAGAGTGTCATAGTGTGTCACAGAAATTGTCACAGTTTGTCAGAGCGTGACACAGTGTATCTCAGAGGGTGACAGAGCGAGTCAGGGAGTGTCACAGTGTGTCGAAGAGAGTGTCAGAGAATGTCACAGTTTGCCACAACCTGTCAGAGTGTGTTACAGTGTGTCGTGCTGTGCCTCAGAGGGTATCAGAGAGAGTCAGAGAGTGTCACAGTCTGTCTCAGAGAGTGTCAGGGAGTGGTCAGCGTGTGTCCCAGAGAGTCAGAAAGTGTCACAATGTGTCACAGTTTGTTACAGAGTGTCACAGTGTGTCTCAGAGAGTGTCAGGTAGGATCAGAGAGTGTCACAATGCATCTCAGAGTGATAAGAGAGTGTCACAGTGTGTCTAAGAGAGTTCAGAGAGTGTCACAGTGTGTCACAGTCTCTCAGAGAGTGTCACAGTGTATTTCAGAGAGAGTCAGAGAGTTCACAGTGTGTCTATGAGATTGTAAGAGAGTGTCACAGTCTGTCAGATAATGTCACATTGTGTCTCAGTGAGTTTCACCGTGTGTCTCAGAGAGTCAGAGAGAGTCATAAGGTGTCACATTCTGTCTCAGAGATTGTCACAGTGTGTCACAATCTGTCAGAGAGTGTCACGGTGTGTCTCAGAGAGAGTCCGATAGGATCAGAGAGCTTCACAGTGTATGTCAGAGAGACAGGGAGAGTCAGAAAGCGTCACGATCTGTCTCTGAGAGTGTCACAGTGTGTCACAGTCTGTCAGATAATGTAACAGTGTGTTTCAGAGAGAGTCAGCGTGTGTCGCAGCTTGTCTCAGAGATTGGCACAGTGCCATTCAGAGAGAGACAAAAAGTGTCACAGTGTGTCTCAGAGAGTGTCACAGTGTGTCTCAGAGTGTGACAGATAGGATCAAAGTGCCACAGTGTGTCACAGCCTGTTAGAGAGTGTGACAGTGTGTCTCAGAGAGTGTCACAGTGTGTTTCAGAGAGAATCAAAGAGTGTCACAGTGTGTCACAGTCTGTCAGAGAATGTCGCATTGTGTCTCAGTGAGTGTCACAGTGTTTTTCAGAGAGAGTCAGACAGTGTCACAGTGTGTCACAGTCTGTCAGAGTGTATCACAGTGTGTTTCAGAGAGAGTCAGAGAGTGTCACAGTGTGTCTCAGAGAGTGTCACAGTGTGTCTCAGAGTGTGTCAGATAGGATCAAAGTGCCACAGTGTGTCACAGTCTGTTAGAGAGTGTGACAGTGTGTCTCAGAGAGTGTCAGATAAGATCAGACAGTGTCATAGTGCGTCTCAGAGAGTGTCTCAGGGCGTCTAAGAGAGTCTCAGAGAGAGTCAGAGAGTCACAGTCTGTCAGAGAGTGTCACATTGTGTCTCAGAGAGTGCCCCAGTGTGTCACAGTCTGTCAGAGAGTGTCACAGTGTCTTTCAGAGAGAGTCGGAGAGTGTCACAGTTTGTCATAGTCTGTCAGAGAGTGTCACAGTGCTTATCAGAGAGTGTTAGAGAGTGTCACAGTGTGTCTCAGAGTGTGTTGGATAGGATCAGGGAGTGTCCCAGTACATGTCAAATTGTCAGCGAGGGTCCCGCTGTGTCACAGAGTGTGTCAGAGTGTGTCACAGTCTGTCAGAGAGTGTCACAGTGTGTTTCAAAGAATGTCAGAGTGTCACAGTGTGTCACTTTCTGTCAGAGAGTGTCACGGTGCATCTCAAAACCTCAGAGAGTGTCCCAGCGTGTCTCAGAGAGTCTCAGAGAGTGTCACAGTCTGTCTAAGAGAGTGTCAGATAGAGTCAGAGTTTGTCACAGTCTCTCTCAGAGTGTCAGATTCTGTTAGAGAAGTTTACAGTATATTTTAGAGTGAGTCAGAGAGAGTGTGTCACAGTCTGTCTTTGAGATTGTCTCAGTGTGTCACAGTCGGTCATAGAGTATCGCAACGTGCCTCAGAGTGTGTCAGAGGGAGTCAAAAAGTGTCACAAACTGTCTAAGAGAGTATCACTGACACTCAGAGAGTCAGAGAGAGTCCAAGAGTGTCACATAGTGTCTACGAAAGTATCAGAGAGTGTCACAGTGTGTCACAGTCTGTCAGAGAGTGTCACAGTGTGTCTCAGAGTGAGTGCGATAAGATCAGAGAGTTTCACAGTGTGTGTCAGAGAGACAGGGAGTGTCAGAAAGTGCCACAGTCTGTCTCTGAGAGTGTCACAGTGTGTCACAGTCTGTCAGAGAGTGTAACAGTGTGTTTCAGAGAGAGTCAGAGAGTGTCACAGTGTGTCTCAGAGAGTGTCAGATAAGATCAGACAGTGTCACAGTGCGTCTCAGAGAGTGTCTCAGTGTGTCTAAAAGAGTCTTGGAGAGAGTCAAAGTGTCACAGTCTGTCAGAGAGTGTCACATTGTGTCTCAGAGCGTGTCACATTGTGTCACAGTCTGTCAGAGAGTGTGACAGTGTGTCTCAGAGAGTGTCACAGTGTGTTTCAGAGATAATCATAGAGTGTCACAGTGTGTCACAGTCTGTCAGAGAGTGTCACAGTGTGTCTCAGAGAGTGTCACAGTGTTTTTCAGAGAGAGGCAGAGAGTGTCACAGTGTATGACAGTCTGTCAGAGAGTGTCACAGTGCTTTTCACAGAGTGTCAGAGAGTGTGCCAGTGTGTCTCAGAGAGTGTTGGATAGAATCAGAGTGTCCGAGTGCGTCTCAAAGTGTCAGAGAGTGTCCCGCTGTGTCGCAGAGTGTGTCAGAATGTGTCGCAGTCTGTCAGAGTGTGTCACAGTGTGTCACGTTCTGTCAGAGAGTGTCACAGTGCATCCCAAAGTCTCAGAGTGTGTCCCGGTGTGTTTTGGAGAGTCCCAGAGAGTGTCACAGTTTCTCAGAGAGTGTCACAGTGTGTTTCAGAGAGAGACAGAGAGTGTCAGTGTGTTTCAGAGAGAGTCAGAGAGTGTCACAGTCTGTCAGAGAGTGTCACAGTGTGTTTCAGAGAGAATCAGAGTGTGTCACAGTGTGTCTTATAGAGTGTCAGAGTGTGTCACAGTGTGTCACTTTCTGTCAGAGAGTGTCACAGTGCATCTCAAAATCTCAGAGTGTCCCAGCGTGTCTCAGAGAGTCTCTGAGTGTCACAGTCTGTCAGTGTCTCAGAGAGTGTCACAGTGTTTTTCAGAGGGTGTCAAAGAGTGTCACAGTGTGTCTCAGAGAGTGTCAGAGAGAGTCAGAGAGTGTCACCGTGTGTCTCAGAGAGTGTCAGATAGGATTAGAGAGTGTCATAGTGCATCTCAAAGTGTCAGCAAGAGTCAGAGAGTGTCACAGTGTGTTTCAGAGAGAATCATAGAGTGTCACAGTGTGTCACAGTCTTTCAGAGAGTGTCACAGTGTGTCTCAGAGAGTGTCACAGTGTTTTTCAGAGAGAGGCAGAGAGTGTCACAGTGTGTGACAGTCTGTCAGAGAGTGTCACAGTGCTTTTCACAGAGTGTCAGAGAGTGTGCCAGTGTGTCTCAGAGAGTGTTGGATAGAATCAGAGTGTCCGAGTGCGTCTCAAAGTGTCAGAGAGTGTCCCGCTGTGTCGCAGAGTGTGTCAGAATGTGTCGCAGTCTGTCAGAGTGTGTCACAGTGTGTCACTTTCTGTCAGAGAGTGTCACAGTGCATTTCAAAATCTCAGAGTGTCCCAGCGTGTCTCAGAGAGTCTCTGAGTGTCACAGTCTGTCAGTGTCTCAGAGAGTGTCACAGTGTTTTTCAGAGGGTGTCAAAGAGTGTCACAGTGTGTCTCAGAGAGTGTCAGAGAGAGTCAGAGAGTGTCACCGTGTGTCTCAGAGAGTGTCAGATAGGATTAGAGAGTGTCATAGTGCATCTCAAAGTGTCAGCAAGAGTCAGAGAGTGTCACAGTGTGTTTCAGAGAGAATCATAGAGTGTCACAGTGTGTCACAGTCTTTCAGAGAGTGTCACAGTGTGTCTCAGAGAGTGTCACAGTGTTTTTCAGAGAGAGGCAGAGAGTGTCACAGTGTATGACAGTCTGTCAGAGAGTGTCACAGTGCTTTTCACAGAGTGTCAGAGAGTGTGCCAGTGTGTCTCAGAGAGTGTTGGATAGAATCAGAGTGTCCGAGTGCGTCTCAAAGTGTCAGAGAGTGTCCCGCTGTGTCGCAGAGTGTGTCAGAATGTGTCGCAGTCTGTCAGAGTGTGTCACAGTGTGTCACTTTCTGTCAGAGAGTGTCACAGTGCATTTCAAAATCTCAGAGTGTCCCAGCGTGTCTCAGAGAGTCTCTGAGTGTCACAGTCTGTCAGTGTCTCAGAGAGTGTCACAGTGTTTTTCAGAGGGTGTCAAAGAGTGTCACAGTGTGTCTCAGAGAGTGTCAGAGAGAGTCAGAGAGTGTCACCGTGTGTCTCAGAGAGTGTCAGATAGGATTAGAGAGTGTCATAGTGCATCTCAAAGTGTCAGCAAGAGTCAGAGAGTGTCACAGTGTGTTTCAGAGAGAATCATAGAGTGTCACAGTGTGTCACAGTCTTTCAGAGAGTGTCACAGTGTGTCTCAGAGAGTGTCACAGTGTTTTTCAGAGAGAGGCAGAGAGTGTCAGTGTGTGACAGTCTGTCAGAGAGTGTCACAGTGCTTTTCACAGAGTGTCAGAGAGTGTGCCAGTGTGTCTCAGAGAGTGTTGGATAGAATCAGAGTGTCCGAGTGCGTCTCAAAGTGTCAGAGAGTGTCCCGCTGTGTCGCAGAGTGTGTCAGAATGTGTCGCAGTCTGTCAGAGTGTGTCACAGTGTGTCACTTTCTGTCAGAGAGTGTCACAGTGCATCCCAAAGTCTCAGAGTGTGTCCCGGTGTGTTTTGGAGAGTCCCAGAGAGTGTCACAGTTTCTCAGAGAGTGTCACAGTGTGTTTCAGAGAGAGTCAGAGAGTGTCAGTGTGTTTCAGAGAGAGTCAGAGAGTGTCACAGTCTGTCAGAGAGTGTCACAGTGTGTTTCAGAGAGAGTCAGAGAGTGTCACAGTGTGTTTCAGAGAGAATCAGAGTGTGTCACAGTGTGTCTTATAGAGTGTCAGAGTGTGTCACAGTGTGTCACTTTCTGTCAGAGAGTGTCACAGTGCATCTCAAAATCTCAGAGTGTCCCAGCGTGTCTCAGAGAGTCTCTGAGTGTCACAGTCTGTCAGTGTCTCAGAGAGTGTCACAGTGTGTTTCAGAGGGTGTCAAAGAGTGTCACAGTGTGTCTCAGAGAGTGTCAGAGAGAGTCAGAGAGTGTCACAGTGTGTCTCAGAGAGTGTCAGATAGGATTAGAGAGTGTCATAGTGCATCTCAAAGTGTCAGCAAGAGTCAGAGAGTGTCACAGTATGTCTAAGAGAGTGTCAGAGAGAGTCAGAGCATGTTTCAGTGTGTCACAGTCTGTCAGAGAGTGTCTAGTGCGCCTCAGGGAGAGTCAGAGAGTGTCACAGTTTGTCATACTGTGTCTCAGAGTGGCAGAGAGTGTCAGCATTTGGCTCAGAGATGGCTACTGTCTGTGAGAGTATCACAATGTGTCTCAGAGATGTCAGAGTGAGACAGACTGTATCCCAGTGTGTTTCCGAAAGTGTCAGATAGGATCAGAGAGTGTCACAGTGCGTCTCAAAGTGCCGGAGAGTGTCAGATAGTGTCACGGTGTGTCACAGTCGGTCTGACAGTATCACAGTGTGTGTCAGAGAGTGTCAGTTAAGATCAGAGAGTGTCGCAGTGCGTCTCAGAGAATGTCTTAATGTGTCACAGTCTGTCAGAGAGTATCACATTGTGTCTTAGAGAGTGACAACAGTATCACAGCATGTGTCAGAGATTCTGCGAGAATCTGAAAGTATCACTATCTGTGAGAGAGTGTCATGGTGTGTCACAGTCTGTCAGAGAGTGTCACAGTGCTTTTCAGAGAGTTTTAGAGAGTGTCACAGTGTGTCTCAGAGTGTGTAGGATAGGATCAGAGAGTGTTACAGTGCGTCTGAAATTGTCAGAGAGGGTCACAGTGTGTCTTAGAGAGTGTCAGAGTGTGTCACAGTTTGTCAGAGAGTGTCACAGTGTGTATGAAAGAATGTCAGCGAATGTCACAGTGTGTGTCAGAGTGTGTCACAGTCTGTCAGAGAGTGTCACAGTGTGTCTCAGAGAGTGTCAGATAGGATTAGAGAGTGTCATAGTGCATCTCAAAGTGTCAGCAAGAGTCAGAGAGTGTCACAGTATGTCTAAGAGAGTGTCAGAGAGAGTCAGAGCATGTTTCAGTGTGTCACAGTCTGTCAGAGAGTGTCTAGTGCGCCTCAGGGAGAGTCAGAGAGTGTCACAGTTTGTCATACTGTGTCTCAGAGTGGCAGAGAGTGTCAGCATTTGGCTCAGAGATGGCTACTGTCTGTGAGAGTATCACAATGTGTCTCAGAGATGTCAGAGTGAGACAGACTGTATCCCAGTGTGTTTCCGAAAGTGTCAGATAGGATCAGAGAGTGTCACAGTGCGTCTCAAAGTGCCGGAGAGTGTCAGATAGTGTCACGGTGTGTCACAGTCGGTCTGACAGTATCACAGTGTGTGTCAGAGAGTGTCAGTTAAGATCAGAGAGTGTCGCAGTGCGTCTCAGAGAATGTCTTAATGTGTCACAGTCTGTCAGAGAGTATCACATTGTGTCTTAGAGAGTGACAACAGTATCACAGCATGTGTCAGAGATTCTGCGAGAATCTGAAAGTATCACTATCTGTGAGAGAGTGTCATGGTGTGTCACAGTCTGTCAGAGAGTGTCACAGTGCTTTTCAGAGAGTTTTAGAGAGTGTCACAGTGTGTCTCAGAGTGTGTAGGATAGGATCAGAGAGTGTTACAGTGCGTCTGAAATTGTCAGAGAGGGTCACAGTGTGTCTTAGAGAGTGTCAGAGTGTGTCACAGTTTGTCAGAGAGTGTCACAGTGTGTATGAAAGAATGTCAGCGAATGTCACAGTGTGTGTCAGAGTGTGTCACAGTCTGTCAGAGAGTGTCACAGTGTGTCTCAGAGAGTGTCAGATAGGATTAGAGAGTGTCATAGTGCATCTCAAAGTGTCAGCAAGAGTCAGAGAGTGTCACAGTATGTCTAAGAGAGTGTCAGAGAGAGTCAGAGCATGTTTCAGTGTGTCACAGTCTGTCAGAGAGTGTCTAGTGCGCCTCAGGGAGAGTCAGAGAGTGTCACAGTTTGTCATACTGTGTCTCAGAGTGGCAGAGAGTGTCAGCATTTGGCTCAGAGATGGCTACTGTCTGTGAGAGTATCACAATGTGTCTCAGAGATGTCAGAGTGAGACAGACTGTATCCCAGTGTGTTTCCGAAAGTGTCAGATAGGATCAGAGAGTGTCACAGTGCGTCTCAAAGTGCCGGAGAGTGTCAGATAGTGTCACGGTGTGTCACAGTCGGTCTGACAGTATCACAGTGTGTGTCAGAGAGTGTCAGTTAAGATCAGAGAGTGTCGCAGTGCGTCTCAGAGAATGTCTTAATGTGTCACAGTCTGTCAGAGAGTGTCACATTGTGTCTTAGAGAGTGACAACAGTATCACAGCATGTGTCAGAGATTCTGCGAGAATCTGAAAGTATCACTATCTGTGAGAGAGTGTCATGGTGTGTCACAGTCTGTCAGAGAGTGTCACAGTGCTTTTCAGAGAGTTTTAGAGAGTGTCACAGTGTGTCTCAGAGTGTGTAGGATAGGATCAGAGAGTGTTACAGTGCGTCTGAAATTGTCAGAGAGGGTCACAGTGTGTCTTAGAGAGTGTCAGAGTGTGTCACAGTTTGTCAGAGAGTGTCACAGTGTGTATGAAAGAATGTCAGCGAATGTCACAGTGTGTGTCAGAGTGTGTCACAGTCTGTCAGAGAGTGTCACAGTGCGTCTCAAATTGTCAGAGACGGTCCCAGTGTGTCTCCGAGACTCTCAGAGAGTGTCACAGTGTGTCTCAGAGAGTGTCACATTGTGTCTCACAGAGTGTCAGATAGGATCAGAGAATGTCATACTGCGTCTCAAAGTGTCAGCAAGAGTCAGAGAGTGTCAAAGTGTGTCTCAGAGAGTGTTGGATAGGATCAGAGAGTGTCCCAGTGCGTGCCAAATTGTCAGAGAGGGTGCCGTTGTGTCACAGAGTGTGCCAGAGTGTGTCACAGTCTGTCAGAGATTGCCACAGTGTGTTCAAAGAATGTCAGAGAGTGTCACGGTGTGTCTTATAGAGTGTCAGAGAGTGTCACAGTGCATCCCAAAATCTCAAAGAGGGTCCCAGTGTGTCTCAGAGAGTGTCACAGTGTTGTCTCATCGTGTGTTGGATAGGATCAGAGTGTCACAGTGCATGTCAAATTGTGAGAGAGCGTCCCGCTGTGTCACACATTGTGTCAGTGTGTCACAGTGTGTCACAGTCTGTCAGAGTGTCATAGAGCATCTCAAATTGTCAGATAGGGTCCCAGTGTGTCTCAGAGAGTGTCACAGTGTATCACAGTCTCTCATAGAGTGAAGCAGTGTGTTTCAGAGAGAATCAGATCGGATCTGAGAGTGTCATAGTGCGTCTCAACGTGTCAGCGAGAGCATAGTGTGTCTAAGAGTGTGTCAGAGAGAGTCAGAGCGTGTTTCAGTGTGTCACAGTCCGCCAGAGAGTGTCACAGTGTGACTCAGACAGCGTCAGAGAGTGTCACAGTTTGTTACTGTGTCTCAGAGAGTGTCAGAATTTGGCTCAGAGATGGTCACAGTCTGTGAGAGAGTGTCACAATGTGTCTCAGAGATGAAAGAGTGAGTCAGAGAGTCTCTCAGTACGTCATACTGTGCCTCAGAGAGTGTCACATACAGTCAGCCTGTATCCCAGTGTGTCTCTGAAAGTGTCAGACAGGATCAGAGAGTGTCACAGTGTGTCTCAAAGTGTCAGAGAATATCAGAGAGTGTCACAGTGTGTCACATTCTGTCAGGGAGTGTCACAGTGCGACTCAGAGAGAGTCTCAGTGTGTCACAGTCTGTCAGAGAGTGTCACATTGTGTCTCAGAGAGGGACAGGCAGTATCACTGTGTGTCAGAGATTCAGAGAGTCTGAAATTTTCACTATCTGTCATAGAGAGTCACAGTGTGTCACAGTCTGTCAGAAAGTGTCACAGTGCTTTTCAGACAGTGTCACAGTGTGTCTCAAATTGTCAGAGAGGGTCCCAGTGTGTTGCAGGTAGTGTCAGAGTGTGTCACAGTTTGTCAGAGAGTGTCACAGTGTGTTTCAAAGCATGTCAGCGATTGTCACAGTGAGTCGCAGTCTGTCAGAGAGTGTCACAGTTTGTCTGAAATAGTCAGAGAGGGTCCCAGTGTGTCTCTGAGGGTCTTAGAGAGTGTAACATTGTATCATAGTCTCTCAGAGAGTGTCACAATGCGTCTCAAATGGTCAGATAGGGGCCCAGTGCGTCTCAGAGAGTGTCACAGTGTATCGCAGTCTCTCAGAGAGTGTCACAGTGTGGTTCAGAGAGTGTCAGAGAGTGTCACAGTGTGTCTGAGAGAGTGTCAGATAGGATCAGAGAGTGTCACAGTGCGTCTCAAAGTGTCAGAGAGTGTCAGAGTGTGTCACAGTGTGTCACAGTCTGTCAGAGAGTGACAGAGTGCTTTTCAGAGAGTTTTCTGAGAGTGTCACAGTGTGTCTCAGAGAGTGTCGGATAGGATCAGAGAGTGTTACAGTGCATCTCAAATTGTCAGCGAGGGTCCCAGTGTATCGCAGATAGTGTCAGAGTGTGTCACAGTTTGTCAGGGAGTGTAATAATGTGTTTCAAAGAATGTCAGAGCGTATCACAGTGTGTGTCAGAGTGAGTCACAGTCTGTCAGAGATTGTCACAGTGTGTCTCAAATTGTCGGAGAGGGTCCCAGTGTGTCGCAGAGTGTTTCGGAGTGTGTCACAGTTTGTCAGAGAGTGTCACAGTGTGTTTCAAAGCATGTCAGCGATTGTCACAGTGAGTCGCAGTCTGTCAGAGAGTGTCACAGTTTGTCTGAAATAGTCAGAGAGGGTCCCAGTGTGTCTCTGAGGGTCTTAGAGAGTGTAACATTGTATCATAGTCTCTCAGAGAGTGTCACAATGCGTCTCAAATGGTCAGATAGGGGCCCAGTGCGTCTCAGAGAGTGTCACAGTGTATCGCAGTGTCTCAGAGAGTGTCACAGTGTGGTTCAGAGAGAGTCAGAGAGTGTCACAGTGTGTCTGAGAGAGTGTCAGATAGGATCAGAGAGTGTCACAGTGCGTCTCAAAGTGTCAGAGAGTGTCAGAGTGTGTCACAGTGTGTCACAGTCTGTCAGAGAGTGACAGAGTGCTTTTCAGAGAGTTTTCTGAGAGTGTCACAGTGTGTCTCAGAGAGTGCCGGATAGGATCAGAGAGTGTTACAGTGCATCTCAAATTGTCAGCGAGGGTCCCAGTGTATCGCAGATAGTGTCAGAGTGTGTCACAGTTTGTCAGGGAGTGTAATAATGTGTTTCAAAGAATGTCAGAGAGTATCACAGTGTGTGTCAGAGTGAGTCACAGTCTGTCAGAGATTGTCACAGTGTGTCTCAAATTGTCGGAGAGGGTCCCAGTGTGTCGCAGAGTGTTTCGGAGTGTGTCACAGTCAGTCAGAGAGTATCACAGTGTATTTGAAAGAATGTCAGAAAGAGTCACAGTGTGTCTTATAGAGTGTCAGAGTGTGTCACAGTGTGTCATTTTCTGTCAGAGTGTGTCACAGTGCATCTCAAAATCTCAGAGAGGGTCCCAGTGTGTCTCAGAGAGAGTCACAATTTGTCACAGTTTCTCAGAGAATGTCACAGTGTGTTTCAGAGAGAGTCTGAGAATGTCACAGTGTGCCTTATAGAGTGTGAGAGTGTGTCCCAGTGTGTCATTTTCTGTCAGAGTGTATCACAGTGCATCTCAAAATCTCAGAGAGTGTCCCAGTGTGTCGCAGAGAGTGTCACAATTTGTCTCAGTTTCTCAGAGAGTGTCACAGTGTATTTCAGATAGAGTCAGACTGTTTCCCAGTGTGTCTCAGAGAGTGTCAGTTAAGATTAGAGAGTGTCACAGTGCGTCTCAGAGAGTGTCTCAGTGTGTCACAGTCTGTCAGAGTGTGTCACATTGTGTCTCAGAGAGTGTCAGACAGTATCACAGTGTGTGTCAGAGATTCAGAGAGAGTCTGAATGTGTCACTGTCTGTCAGAGAATGTCATAGTGCTATTCAGAGAGTTTCAGAGAGTGTCACAGCGTGTCTCAGAGAGTGTCAGATAGGATCATAGAGTGTCACAGTGTATCTCAAATTGTCCGAAAGTATCCCGCTGTGTCGTAGATAGTGTGTCACAGTCTGTCAGAGATTGTCACAGTGTATATCAAAGAATGTCAGCGAGTGTCACAGTGTGTGTCAGAGTATGTCAGAGTGTGTCACAGTGCATCTCAAAGTTTCAGCGAGAGTAAGAGTGTCACGGTGTGTCTCAGAGCGTGCCAGATAGGATCAGAGAGTGTCATAGTGCATCTCAACGTGTCAGCGAGTCTCAGAGAGTGTCATAGTGGATCTAAGAGAGTGTCAGAGAGTGTCACAGTGCTTTTCAGAGAGTGTCATAGTATGTCACAGTGCGTCTCAGAGTGTGTTGGATAGGATCAGAGAGTGTCACAGTGGGTCTCAGAGTGTCTTGGATAGGATCAGAGAGTGTCACAGCGCATCTCAAATTGTCAGAGAGGGTGCCAGTGTGTCACAGATAGTGGAGAGTCTGTCACAGTTTGTCAGGGAGTGTAATAATGTGTTTGAAAGAATGTCAGAGAGTATCATAGTGTGTGTCAGAGTGTGTTACAGTCTGTCAAAGAGTGTCACAGTGTGTCTCAAATTGTCAGAGAGGGTCCTGGTATGTCGCAGAAAGTGTCAGAGTGTGTCACCGTCTGTCAGAGTTTGTCACAGTGTGTTTCAAAGAATGTCAGTGAGTGTGTCAGTGCGTGTCAGACTGTCACAATGCGTCTCAAATTGTCAGATAGCGGCCCAGTGCGTCTCAGAGAGTGTCACAGTGTATCACAGTCTCTCAGAGAGTGCCGGAGTGTGTTTCAGAGAGAGTCAAAGAGTGTCACAGTGTGTGTCAGAGAGTGTCAGATGGGATCAGAGAGTGTCATAGTGCGTCTCAAAGTGTCAGCGAGAGTCAGAGAGTGTCACAGTGTGTCTAAGAGTGTGTCGGAGAGTGTCACAGTGCTTTTCAGAGAGCATCAGAGAGTGTCACAGTGTGTCTCAGAGAGTGTTGGATAGGATCAGAGAGTATCACAGTGCGTGCCAAATTGTCAGAGAGGGTCCCAGTGTGTCGCAGAGTGTGTCCTAGTGCGTCACAGTCCATCAGAGAGTATCACAGTGTGTTACAAAGAATGTCAGAGAGTATCAGTGTGTCTTATAGATTGTCAGAGTGTGTCAAAGTGTGTCACTTCCTGGCCTAGAGTGTCACAGTGCATCCCAAAATCTCAGAGAGCTTCCCAGTGTGTCTCAGAGAGTCTCAGAGAGAGTCGCAGTGTGTTTCACCGAGAGTCAGAGAGTGTCACAGTGTGTCTCCGAGTGTGTCCGATAGGATCAGAGAGTGTCACAGTGCATCTCAAAATGTCAGAGAGTGTTACAGTGTGTCGGAGAGAGTGTCAGATAGAGTCAGAGAGTGTCGCAATGTGTCTAAGAGAGTGTCATAGAGAGTCCGAGCGTGTTTAAGTGTATCACAGTCTGTCAGTGAGTGTCACAGTGTGCCTCAAAGAGAGTCAGAGAGTGTCACAGTGTGTCATACTGTGTCTCAGAGAGTGTCAGCATTTGGCTCAGAGATGGTCACAGTGAGGGAGTGTCACAGTGTGTCTCAGAGATGTCAGAGTGAAACAGAGAGAGACACAGTACGTTATACAGTGCCACAGAGAGTGTCAAATAGAGTCAGATTGTATCCCAGTGTGTCTTCGAGAGTGTCAGACAGGATCAGAGAATGGCACAGTGTGTCTCAAAGTGTCAGAAAGTGTCAAAGAATTTCGCGGTGTGTCACAGTCTGTCAGAGAGTGTCACAGTGTGTCTCAGACAGTGTCAGATAAGATCAGAGAGTGTCACAGTGCGTCTCAGAGAGTGTCTCGGTGTGTCAGTCTGTCAGAGTGTCACATTGTGTCTGAGAGAGTGTCAGACAGTATCTCAGTGTGTGTCAGAGTTTCAGAGAGAGTCTGAATGTGTCACTATCTGTCAGAGAGTGTCACAGTGTGTCACTATCTGTCAGAGAGTGTCACCGTCTGTCACAGTCTGTCAGAGAGTGTCATAGTGCTTTTCAGAGAGTTTCAGAGAGCATCACAGCGTGTCTCAGAGAGTGTCAGATGGGATCAGAGAGTGTCACTTTGTGTGTCAGAATGTGTGACAGTCTGTCAGAGAGTGTCACATTGCATCTCAAATTGTCAGAGAGTGTCCCGGTGTGTTGCACATAGTGTCGGAGCGTGTCAATGTTTTTCAGAGATTGTCACAGTGTGTTTCAAAGAATGTCAGCGAGTGTCACAGTGTGTGTAAGAGAGTGTCAGAGTATGTCACAGTGCATCTCAAAGTTTCAGCGAGAGTCAGAGTGCAACAGTGTGTCTCAGAGAGTGTCAGATAGGATCAAAGAGTGTCATAGTGCGTCTCAAAGTGTCAGCGAGTCTCAGAAGGTGTCACAGTGTGTCTACGAGAGTGTCAGAGAGTGTCACAGTGCTTTTCAGAGAGTGTCAGAGATTGTCACAGTGTGTCTCAGAGTGTGTTGTATAGGATCAGAGAGTGACACAGTGTGTCTCAGAGTGTGTCGGATAGGATCAGAGTGTGTTACAGTGCATCTCAAATTGTCAGCGAGGGTCCCAGTGTGTCGCAGATAGTGTCAGAGTGTGTTACAGTTTGTCAGGGAGTGTAATAATGTGTTTCAAAGAATGTCAGAGCGTATCACAGTATGTGTCAGAGTGTGTCAGAGTGTGTAACAGTCTGTCATAGGGTCACAGTGTGTATCAAATTGTTAGAGAGGGTCCAGGTGTGTCGCAGAAAGTGTCAGAGTGTGTCACAGTCTGTCAGAGATTGTCACAGTGTGTTTCAAAGAATGTCAGTGAGTGTCACAATGTATGTCAGAGAGTGTCACAATGCGGCTCAAATTGTGAGATAGGGGCCCAGTGAGTCTCAGAGAGTGTCAAAGTGTATCACAGTCTCTCAGAGAGTGTCACTGTGTGTTTCCGAGAGTCAGGGAGTGTCTCAGTATGTCTCCGAGTGTGTCAGATAGGATCATAGAGTGTCATTGTGTGTCTTAAAGTGTCAGAGAGAGTCAGAGTGTCGCAGTGTGTCTAAGAGAGTGTCATAGAGTGTCAGAGCAGGTTTCAGTGTGTTACAGTCTGTCAGTGAGTGTCACAGTATGCCTCAAAGAGAGTCAGAGATTGTCACAGTTTGTCATACTGTGTCTCAGAGAGTGTCAGCATTTGGTTCCGAGATGGTCACAGTGAGAGAGTGTCACAGTGTGTCTCAGAGATATCAGAGTGAATCAGATAGTGTCACAGTACGTCATACTGTGCCTCAGAGAGTATCAAGTAGAGTCAGATTGTATCCCAGTGTGTCTTCGAAAGAGTCAGACAGGATCAGAGAGTGTCACAGTGTGTATCAAAGTGTCAGAAAGTGTCAGAGAATGTCGCGGTGTGTTACAGTCGGTCAGAGAGTGTGATAGTGTGTTCTCAGAGAGTGTCAGATAAGATTGCAGAGTGTGACAGTGCGTCTCAGAGTGTGTCTGAGTGTGTCACAGTCTGTCAGAGTGTGTCACATTGTGTCTGAGAGAGTGTCAGACAGTATCACAGTGTTTGTCAGAGATTCAGAGAGATTCTGAATGTGTCACTATCTGTCAGAGAGTGTCACAGTGGGTCACTATTTGTCGGAGAGTGTCACAGTGTGTCACTATCTGTCAGAGAGTGTCACAGTGTGTCACTATTTGTCGGAGAGTGTCACAGTGTGTCACTATCTGTCAGAGAGTGTCACAGTTTGGCACAGTCTGTCAGGGCATGTCACACTGCTTTTCAGAAAGTGTCAGTGAGTGTGACAGTGACGGAGAGCGTCACAGTGCTTTTCAGAGAGCATCAGAGAATGTCACAGTGTGTCTCAGAGTGTGCTGGATAGGATCAGAGAGTGTCACAGTGTGTCGCAGAGTGTGTCGGATAGGATCAGAGAGTGTCATACTGCGTCTCAAAGTGTCAGCGAGTCTCAGAGAATGTCACAGTGTGTCTAAGAGAGTGTCGGAGAGTGTCACAGTGCTTTTCAGAAAGTGTCAGAGAGTGTCACAGTGTGTCTCAGAGTGTGTCGGATAGGATCAGAGAGTGTTACAGTGCATCTCAAATTGTCAGCGAGGATCCCAGTGTGTCGCAGGTAGTGTCAGAGTGTGTCACAGTTTCTCAGGGAGTGTAATAATGTGTTTCAAAGAATGTCAGAGAGTATCACAGTATGTGTCAGAGTGTGTCAGAGTGTCACTGTGAGTCTCAAATTGTCAGAGAGGGTTCTGGTATGTCGCAGAAAGTTTCAGAGTGTGTCACAATCTGTCAGAGTTTGTCACAGTGTGTTTCAAAGAATGTCAGTGAGTGTCACAGTGTGTGTCAGAGAGTGACACAATGCGTCTCAAATTGTCAGATAGGGGCCCAGTGCGTATCAGAGAGTGTCACAGTTTATCACAGGCTCTCAGGGAGTGTCGCCGTGTGTTTCAGAGAGAGTAAAGAGTGACACATTGTGTCTCAGAGAGTGTCAGATAGGATCAGAGAGTGTCCTGGGGCATCTCAGAGAGTGTCAGATAGGATCAGAGAGTGTTATACTGTGTCTCAAAGTATCAGCGCGAGTCAGAGAGTGTCACAGCGTGTCTAAAAGAGTGTCAGAGAGTGTCACAGTGCTTTTCAGAGAGCATCAGAGAGTGTCACAGTGTGTTTCAGAGTGTGTTGGATAGGATCAGAGAGTATCACAGTGCGTGTCAAATTGTCAGAGAGGGTCCCAGTGTGTCGCAGAGTGTGACAGAGTGTGTCACAGTTAGTTAGAGAGTGTCACACTGTGGTTCAAAGAATGTCAGAGAGTGTCACAGTGGGTCTTATAGAGCGTCAGGAAGTGTCACAGTGTGTCTAAGAGAGTGTCGGAGAGTGTCACAGTGCTTTTCAGAGAGTGTCAGAGAGTGTCACAGTGTGTCTCAGAGTGTGTTGGATAGGATCAGAGAGTGTCATAGTGTGTCTCAGAGTGTGTCGGATAGTATCAGAGAGTGTTACAGTGTGCATCTCAAATTGTCAGCGAGGGTCCCAGTGTGTCGCAGATAGTGTCAGAGTGTGTCACAGTTTGTCAGGGAGTGAAATAATGTGTTTCAAAGAATGTCAGAGAGTATCACAGTGTGTGTCAGAGTGTGTCAGAGTGTGTCACAGTCTGTCAGAGAGTGTCACAGCGTGTCTCAAATTTTCAGAGCGGGTCCCGTTGTGTCGCAGAAAGTGTCAGAGTGTCTCACAGTCTGTCAGAAATTGTCACAGTCTGTTTCAACGAATGTCAGCGAGTGTCACAGTGTGTGTCAGAGAGTGTCACAATGCGTCTCAAATTGTCAGATAGGGGCCCAGTGCGTCTCAGAGAGTGTCACAGTTTATCACAGTCTCTCAGAGAGTGTCGCCGTGTGTTTCAGAGAGAGTAAAGAGTGTCACAGTGTGTCTCAGAGAGTGTCAGATAGGATCAGAGAGTATTATAGTGTGCCTGAATGTGTCAGCGCGAGTCAGAGAGTGTCACATCGTGTCTAAGAGTGTCAGAGAGTGTCACAGTGCTTTTCAGAGAGCATCAGAGAGTGTCACAGTGTGTCTCAGAGTGTGTTGGATAGGATCAGAGAGTATCACAGTGCGTGTCAAATTGTCAGAGAGAGTCCCAGTGTGTCGCAGAGTGTGACAGAGTGCGTCACAGTCAGCTGGAGAGTATCACAGTGTATTTCAAAGAATGTCAGAGAGTGTCACAGTGGGTCTTATAGAACGTCAGAGTGTGTCACAGTGTGTCTTATAGAGTGTCAGAGTTTGTCACAGTGTGACACTTCCTGGCAGAGAGTGTCACAGTGCATCTCAAAATCTCAGAGAGGTTCCCAGTGTGTCTCAGAGAGTGTCACAGTTTGTCATATGTTCTCAGAGAGCGTCTCAGTGTGTCTCAGAGAGTGTCAGATAGGATCAGAGAGTATTATAGTGTGCCTGAATGTGTCAGCGCGAGTCAGAGAGTGTCACAGTGTGTCTCAGAGTGTGTTGGATAGGATCAGAGAGTATCACAGTGCGTGTCAAATTGTCAGAGAGAGTCCCAGTGTGTCGCAGAGTGTGACAGAGTGTGTCACAGTCAGCTGGAGAGTATCACAGTGTATTTCAAAGAATGTCAGAGAGTGTCACAGTGGGTCTTATAGAACGTCAGAGTGTGTCACAGTGTGTCTTATAGAGTGTCAGAGTTTGTCACAGTGTGACACTTCCTGGCAGAGAGTGTCACAGTGCATCTCAAAATCTCAGAGAGGTTCCCAGTGTGTCTCAGAGAGTGTCACAGTTTGTCATATGTTCTCAGAGAGCGTCTCAGTGTGTCTCAGAGAGTGTCAGATAAGATCAGAGAGTGTCACAGTGCGTCTCAGACAGTGTCCCAGTGTGTCAGTCTGTCAGAGTGTGTCACATTGTGTCTGAGAGAGTGTCAGACAGTATCTCAGTGTGTGTCAGAGTTTCAGAGAGAATCTGAATGTGTCACTATCTGTCAGAGAGTGTCACAGTGAGTCACAATCTCTCAGAGATTGTCACAGTGTTTTTCAAAGAATGTCAGTGAGTGTCACAGTGTGTGTCAGAGAGTGTCACAATGCGTCTCAGATTGTCAGATAGGGGCCCAGTGCGTCTCGGGGAGTGTCACAGTTTGTCACAGTTTCAAAGAGAGTGTCACAGTATGTTTGAGAGAGAGTCAGAGAGTGTCACAGTGTGTCTTATAGAGTGTCAGAGTGTGTCACAGTGTGTCATTTTCTGTCAGAGTGTGTCACAGAGCATCTCAAAATCTCAGAGAGTGTCCCAGTGTGTCTCAGAGAGTGTCCCAGTGTATCTCGGAGAGTGTCAAAGTTTGTCACAGTTTCTCAGAGCGTGTCACAGTGTATTTCAGATAGAGTCAGACTGTATCCCAGTGTGTCTCCGAGAGTGTCAGATGGGATCAGAGAGTGTCACAGTGTGTCTCAAAGTGTCAGAGAGTGTCAGAGAATGTCGCAGTGTGTCGCAGTCTGTCAGAGAGTGTGACAGTGTGTCTCAGAGAGTGTGAGATAAGATCGGAGAGTGTAACAGTGCGTCTCAGAGAATGTCTCAATGTGTCACAGTCTGTCAGAGTGTCAGACAGTATCGCAGTGTGTGTCAGAGATTCAGAGAGAGTCTGAATGTCTCACTATCTATCAGAGAGTGTCACAGTGTGTCACTATCTGTCAGAGACTGTCACAGTGTGTCTTATAGAGTGTCGGAGTGTGTCACAGTGCATCCCAAAATCTCAGAGAGGGTCCCAGTGTGTCTCAGAGAGTGTCACAGTTTTTCTCGAATTGTCAGAGCGGGTCCCGGTGTGTCGCAGAAAGTGTCAGAGTGTGTCACAGTCTGTGAGAGATTGTCACAGTGTGTTTCAAAGAATGTCAGTGAGTGTCACAGTGTGTGTCAGAGAGTGTCACAATGCGTCTCAAATTGTCAGATAGGGGCCCAGTGCGTCTCAGAGAGTGTCACAGTGTATCACAGTCTCTCAGAGAGTGTCGCAGTGTGTTTCAAAGAGAGTCAAAGAGTGTCACAGTGTGTCTCAGAAAGTGTCGGAGGGTGTCACAGTGTATCACAGGCTCTCAGGGAGTGTCGCAGTGTGTGTCACAGAGAGTAAAGAGTGTCACAGTGTGTCTCAGAGAGTGTCAGATAGGATCAGAGAGTGTCATAGTGCGTCTCAAAGTGTCAGCGCGAGTCAGAGAGTATCACAGTGTGTCTAAGAGAGTGCCGGATAGTGTCACAGTGCTTTTCAGAGAGCATCAGAGAGTGTCACAGTGTGTCTCATAGTGTGTTGGATAGGATCAGAGAGTATCACATTGCGTGTCAAATTGTCAGAGAGGGTCCCAGTGTGTCGCAGAGTGTGTCAGAGTGTGTCACAGTTACTCAGAGAGTATCACAGTGTGTTTCAAAGAATGTCAGAGTGTGTCACAGTGTGTCTTATGGAGCGTCAGAATGTGTCACAGTGTGTCACTTCCATGCAGAGAGTGTCACAGTGCATCTCAAAATCTCAGAGAGGTTCCCAGTGTGTCTGAGAGAGTCTCTCGGTTTGTCATAGTTTCTCTGAGAGGGTCTCAGTGTGTCTCAGAGAGTCTCAGAGAGAGTCACAGTGTGTTTCAGAGAGAGTCAGAGAGTGTCACAGTGTGTCTCCGAGTGTGTCAGATTGGATCAGAGAGTGTCACTGTGCATCTCAAAATGTCAGAGAGAGTCAGAGTGTTACAGTGTGTCAGAGAGGGTGTCAGAGAGAGTCAGAGCGTGTTTCAGTGTGTCATAGTCTGTCAGTGAGTGTCACAGTGTGCCTCAAAGAGAGGCAGAGAGTCTCACAGTGTGTCATACTGTGTCTCAGAGAGTGTCAGCATTTGGCTCAGAGATGGTCAGGGTGAGAGAGCGTCACAGCGTGTCTCAGAGATGTCAGAGTGAATCAGAGAGTGTCACGGTACGTCATATTGTGCATCAGAGAGTGTCAAATTGAGTCAGATTGTATCCCAGTGTGCCTTCGAGAGTATCAGACACGATCAGAGAGTCACATTGTGTCTCAAAGTGTCAGAAAGTGACACAGAATGTAGTGGTGTGTCACAGGTTGTCAGTGAGTTTCACAGTGTTTCTTAAACAGTGTCAGATAAGATCAGAGAGTGTCAAAGTGCGTCTCAGAGAGTGTCTCAGTGTGTCAGTTTGTCAGAGTGTGCCACATTGTGTCTGAGATAGTGTCAGACAGTATCTCAGTGTGTGTCAGAGTTTCAGAGAGAGTCTCAATGTGTCACTGTCTCTCAGAGAGTGTCACAGTGTGTTACTATCTGTCAGAGAGTGTCACAGTTTGTCACAGTCTGTCAGAGAGTGTCACAGTGCTTTTCGGATAGTGTCGGTGAGTGTAACAGTGTGTTTCAGAGCCTGTTGGATAGGATCAGAGAGTGTCCCAGTGCGTGTCAAATTGTCAGAGAGGGTCGTGCTGTGTCGCAGAGTGTGTCATAGTGTATCACAGTCTGTCAGTGATTGTGACAGTGTGTTTCAAAGAAAGTCAGAGAGTGTCACATTGTGTCTTATAGAGTGTCAGAGTGTGTCACAGTGCATCTCAAAATCTCAGAGAGGGGCCCAGTGTGTCTCACAGAGTGTCACAGTTTGTCACAGTTTCTCAGAGACTGTCACAGTGTGTGTCAGAGAGAGACAGAGATTGCCACAGTGTGTCTTATAGAGTGTCAGAGTGTGTCACAGTGTGTCATTTTCTGACAGAGTGTGTCACAGTGACTCTCAAACTCTCAGAAAGCGTCCCAGTGTGTCTCACAGAGTGTCACAGGTTGTCTGTTTCTCAGAGAGTGTCACAGTGTATTTCAGATAGAGTCAGACTGTATCCCAGTGTTTCTCCGAGAGTGTCAGACAGGATCAGAGAGTGTCACAGTGTGTCTCAAAGTGGCAGAGAGTGTCAGAGAATGTCGCAGAGTGTCACAGTATGTCAGAGAGTGTGACAGTGTGTCTCAAAGAGTGCCAGACAGAGTCACAGTGTGTGTCAGAGATTCTGAGAGAATCTGAATGTGTCACTATCTGTCAGAGAGTGTCATAGAGCTTATCAGAGAGTTTCCGAGAGTGTCAAAGCGTGTCTCAGAAAGTGTCAGATAGGATCAAAGAGTGTCACATTGCATCTCAAATTGGCAGAGAGTGTCCCGGTGTGTCGCAGATAGTGTCAGAGTGTGTCACAGTCAGTCAGAGATTGTCATAGTGTTTTTCAAAGAATGTCAGCGAGTGTCACAGTGTGTGTCAGAGTGTGTCAGAGCGTGTCACAGTGCATCTCAAAGTTTCAGCGAGAGTCAGAGTGTCACAGTGTGTCTCAGGGAGTGTCAGATGGGATCAGCGAGTGTCATAGTGCGTCTCAAAGTGTCAGCGAGTCTCAGAGAGTGTCACAGTGTGTCTAAGAGAGTGTCGGAGAGTGTCACAGTGCTTTTCAGAGAGTTTCAGAGAGTGTCACTGTGTGTCTCAGTGTTGGATAGGATCAGAGAGTGTCACGGTGTGTCTCAGAGTGTGTCGGATAGTATCATAGAGTGTTACAGTGCATCTCAAATTGTCAACGAGGGTCCCAGTGTGTCGCAGATAGTGTCAGAGTGTATCACAGTTTGTCAGGGAGTGTAATAATGTGTTTGAAAGAATGTCAGAGAGTATCACAGTGTATGAAGGAGTGTGTCAGAGTGTGTCACAGTCTGTCATAGGGTCACAGCGTGTCTCAAATTGTCAGAAAGGGTCCCGGTGTGTCGCAGAAAGTGTCAGAGTGTGTCACAGTCTGTCAGAGTTTGTCACAGTGTGTTTCAAAGAATGTCAGTGAGTGTCACAGTGTGTGTCAGAGAGTGTCACAATGTTTCTCAAATTGTCAGATAGGGGCCCAGTGCGTCTCAGAGAGTGTCACAGTGTATCACAGTCTCTAGGAGAGTGTCGCTGTGAGTTACAGAGAAGTAAAGAGTGTCACAGTGTGTCTAAGAGAGTGTCAGTTAGGATCAGAGAGTGTCATAGTGCGTCTCAGATGGAGTCAGAAAGGATCAGAGACTGTTATAGTGTGTCTCAAAGTGTCAGCACGAGTCAGAGAGGGTCACCGCGTGTCTAAGAGAGTGTTGGAGAGTGTCACAGCGCTTTTCAGAGAGCATCAGAGACTGTTACAGTGTCAGAGTGTGTCACAGTGTGTCACATCCTGGCAGAGAGTGTCACAGTGCATCTCAAAGTTTCAGAGAATGTCAGGGAATGTCGCGGTGTGTGACAGACTGTCCGAGAGTGTCACAGTGTGTCTCAGACAGTGTCAGATAAGATCGGAGAGTGTCACAGTGCGTCTCAGACAGTGTCAGATAAGATCAGAGAGTGTCACAGTGCGTCTCAGACAGTGTCCCAGTGTGTCCGTCTGTCAGAGTGTGTCACATTGTGTCTGAAAGAGTGTCAGACAGTATCTCAGTGTGTGTCAGAGTTTCAGAGAGAGTCTGAATGTGTCACCGTCTCTCAGGGAGTGTCAAAGTTTGTCACAGTCTGTCAGAGAGTGTCACAGTGCTTTTCGGATAGTGTCAGTGAGTGTCACAGTGTGTCTCAGTGTGTGTTGGATAGGATCAGAGAGTGTCGCAGTGCGTGTCAAATTGTCAGAGAGGGTCACGCTGTGTCACAGAGTGTGTCAGAGTGTATCTCAGTCTGTCAGTGATTGTGACAGTGTGTTTCAAAGAAGGACAGAGAGTGTCACAGTTTGTCACAGTTTCTTAATGAGTGTCACAGTGTGTTTCAGACGCAGTCAGAGAGTGGCACAGTGTGTCTTATAGAGTGACAGACTGTGTCACAGTGTGTCATTTTCTGTCAGAGTGTGTCACAGTGCATCTCAAAATCTCTGAGAGGGTCCCAGTGTTTCTTAGAGAGTGTCACAGTTTGTCACAGTTTCTCAGAGAGTGTCACAGTGTGTTTCAGATAGAGTCAGACTGTATCCCAGTTTGTCTCCGAGTGTCAGACGGGATCAGAGAGTGTCACAGTGTGTCATACTGTGTCTCAGAGAGTGTCAGCATTTGGCTCAGAGATGGTCAGGGTGAGAGAGCGTCACAGCGTGTCTCAGAGATGTCAGAGTGAATCAGAGAGTGTCACGGTACGTCATATTGTGCATCAGAGAGTGTTAAATTGAGTCAGATTGTATCCCAGTGTGCCTTCGAGAGTGTCAGACACGATCAGAGAGTCACATTGTGTCTCAAAGTGTCAGAAAGTGACACAGAATGTAGTGGTGTGTCACAGGTTGTCAGTGAGTTTCACAGTGTTTCTTAAACAGTGTCAGATAAGATCAGAGAGTGTCAAAGTGCGTCTCAGAGAGTGTCTCAGTGTGTCAGTTTGTCAGAGTGTGCCACATTGTGTCTGAGATAGTGTCAGACAGTATCTCAGTGTGTGTCAGAGTTTCAGAGAGAGTCTCAATGTGTCACTGTCTCTCAGAGAGTGTCACAGTGTGTTACTATCTGTCAGAGAGTGTCACAGTTTGTCACAGTCTGTCAGAGAGTGTCACAGTGCTTTTCGGATAGTGTCGGTGAGTGTAACAGTGTGTTTCAGAGCCTGTTGGATAGGATCAGAGAGTGTCCCAGTGCGTGTCAAATTGTCAGAGAGGGTCGTGCTGTGTCGCAGAGTGTGTCATAGTGTATCACAGTCTGTCAGTGATTGTGACAGTGTGTTTCAAAGAAAGTCAGAGAGTGTCACATTGTGTCTTATAGAGTGTCAGAGTGTGTCACAGTGCATCTCAAAATCTCAGAGAGGGGCCCAGTGTGTCTCACAGAGTGTCACAGTTTGTCACAGTTTCTCAGAGACTGTCACAGTGTGTGTCAGAGAGAGACAGAGATTGCCACAGTGTGTCTTATAGAGTGTCAGAGTGTGTCACAGTGTGTCATTTTCTGACAGAGTGTGTCACAGTGACTCTCAAACTCTCAGAAAGCGTCCCAGTGTGTCTCACAGAGTGTCACAGGTTGTCTGTTTCTCAGAGAGTGTCACAGTGTATTTCAGATAGAGTCAGACTGTATCCCAGTGTTTCTCCGAGAGTGTCAGACAGGATCAGAGAGTGTCACAGTGTGTCTCAAAGTGGCAGAGAGTGTCAGAGAATGTCGCAGAGTGTCACAGTATGTCAGAGAGTGTGACAGTGTGTCTCAAAGAGTGCCAGACAGAGTCACAGTGTGTGTCAGAGATTCTGAGAGAATCTGAATGTGTCACTATCTGTCAGAGAGTGTCATAGAGCTTATCAGAGAGTTTCCGAGAGTGTCAAAGCGTGTCTCAGAAAGTGTCAGATAGGATCAAAGAGTGTCACATTGCATCTCAAATTGGCAGAGAGTGTCCCGGTGTGTCGCAGATAGTGTCAGAGTGTGTCACAGTCAGTCAGAGATTGTCATAGTGTTTTTCAAAGAATGTCAGCGAGTGTCACAGTGTGTGTCAGAGTGTGTCAGAGCGTGTCACAGTGCATCTCAAAGTTTCAGCGAGAGTCAGAGTGTCACAGTGTGTCTCAGGGAGTGTCAGATGGGATCAGCGAGTGTCATAGTGCGTCTCAAAGTGTCAGCGAGTCCCAGAGAGTGTCACAGTGTGTCTAAGAGAGTGTCGGAGAGTGTCACAGTGCTTTTCAGAGAGTTTCAGAGAGTGTCACTGTGTGTCTCAGTGTTGGATAGGATCAGAGAGTGTCACGGTGTGTCTCAGAGTGTGTCGGATAGTATCATAGAGTGTTACAGTGCATCTCAAATTGTCAACGAGGGTCCCAGTGTGTCGCAGATAGTGTCAGAGTGTATCACAGTTTGTCAGGGAGTGTAATAATGTGTTTGAAAGAATGTCAGAGAGTATCACAGTGTATGAAGGAGTGTGTCAGAGTGTGTCACAGTCTGTCATAGGGTCACAGCGTGTCTCAAATTGTCAGAAAGGGTCCCGGTGTGTCGCAGAAAGTGTCAGAGTGTGTCACAGTCTGTCAGAGTTTGTCACAGTGTGTTTCAAAGAATGTCAGTGAGTGTCACAGTGTGTGTCAGAGAGTGTCACAATGTTTCTCAAATTGTCAGATAGGGGCCCAGTGCGTCTCAGAGAGTGTCACAGTGTATCACAGTCTCTAGGAGAGTGTCGCTGTGAGTTACAGAGAAGTAAAGAGTGTCACAGTGTGTCTAAGAGAGTGTCAGTTAGGATCAGAGAGTGTCATAGTGCGTCTCAGATGGAGTCAGAAAGGATCAGAGACTGTTATAGTGTGTCTCAAAGTGTCAGCACGAGTCAGAGAGGGTCACCGCGTGTCTAAGAGAGTGTTGGAGAGTGTCACAGCGCTTTTCAGAGAGCATCAGAGACTGTTACAGTGTCAGAGTGTGTCACAGTGTGTCACATCCTGGCAGAGAGTGTCACAGTGCATCTCAAAGTTTCAGAGAATGTCAGGGAATGTCGCGGTGTGTGACAGACTGTCCGAGAGTGTCACAGTGTGTCTCAGACAGTGTCAGATAAGATCGGAGAGTGTCACAGTGCGTCTCAGACAGTGTCAGATAAGATCAGAGAGTGTCACAGTGCGTCTCAGACAGTGTCCCAGTGTGTCCGTCTGTCAGAGTGTGTCACATTGTGTCTGAAAGAGTGTCAGACAGTATCTCAGTGTGTGTCAGAGTTTCAGAGAGAGTCTGAATGTGTCACCGTCTCTCAGGGAGTGTCAAAGTTTGTCACAGTCTGTCAGAGAGTGTCACAGTGCTTTTCGGATAGTGTCAGTGAGTGTCACAGTGTGTCTCAGTGTGTGTTGGATAGGATCAGAGAGTGTCGCAGTGCGTGTCAAATTGTCAGAGAGGGTCACGCTGTGTCACAGAGTGTGTCAGAGTGTATCTCAGTCTGTCAGTGATTGTGACAGTGTGTTTCAAAGAAGGACAGAGAGTGTCACAGTTTGTCACAGTTTCTTAATGAGTGTCACAGTGTGTTTCAGACGCAGTCAGAGAGTGGCACAGTGTGTCTTATAGAGTGACAGACTGTGTCACAGTGTGTCATTTTCTGTCAGAGTGTGTCACAGTGCATCTCAAAATCTCTGAGAGGGTCCCAGTGTTTCTTAGAGAGTGTCACAGTTTGTCACAGTTTCTCAGAGAGTGTCACAGTGTGTTTCAGATAGAGTCAGACTGTATCCCAGTTTGTCTCCGAGTGTCAGACGGGATCAGAGAGTGTCACAGTGTGTCTCAAAGTTTCAGAGAATGTCAGGAAATGTCGCGGTGTGTGCCATTCTGTCCGAGAGTGTCACAGTGTTTCTCAGACAGTGTCAGATAAGATCGGAGAGTGTCACAGTGCGTGTCAGACAGTGTCTCAGTGTGTCACAGTCTGTCAGAGTGTGTCACATTGTGTCTCAGAGAGTGACAGACAGTATCACAGTGTGTGTCAGAGTTTCAGAGAGAGTCTGAATGTGTCACTATCTGTCAGAGAGTATCACAGCGTGTCTCAAATTGTCAGAAAGGGTTCCGGTGTGTCGCAGAAAGTGTCAGAGTCTGTCAGAGTTTGTCACAGTGTGTTTCAAAGAATGTCAGTGAGTGTCACAGTGTGTGTCAGAGAGTGTCACGATGTTTCTCAAATTGTCAGATAGGGGCCCAGTGCGTCTCAGAGAGTGTCACAATGTATCACAGTCTCTCAGAGAGTGTCGCCGTGAGTTACAGAGAAGTAAAGTGTGTCACGGTGTGTCTAAGAGAGTGTCAGATAGGATCAGAGAGTGTCATAGTGCGTCTCAGATAGAGTCAGAAAGGATCAGAGACTGTTATAGTGTGTCTCAAAGTGTCAGCGCGAGTCAGAGAGGGTCACCGCGTGTCTAAGAGAGTGTTGGAGAGTGTCACAGCGCGTTTCAGAGAGCATCAGAGACTGTCACAGCGGGTCTTATAGAGCGTCAGAGTGTGCCACAGTGTGTCTTATAGAGTGTCAGAGTGTGTCACAGTGTGTCACATCCTGGCAGAGAGTGTCACAGTGCATCTCAAAATCTCAGAGAGGTTCCCAGTGTGTCTCAGAGTGTGTTGGATAGAATCAGAGAGTATCACATTGCGTGTCAAATTGTCAGATAGGGTCCTGCTGTGTTGTAGAGTGTGTCGGAGTGTATCACAGTCTGTCAGTGATTGTGGCAGTGTGTTTCATAGAATGTCAGAGAGTGACACAGTATGTCTTAAAGAGTGTCAGAGTGTGTCAATGTGCATCTCAAAATCTCAGAGAGGGTCCCAGTGTGTCTCAGAGAGTGTCACAGTTTGTCACAGTTTCTCAGAGAGTGTCACAGTGTGTTTCAGATAGAGTTAGAGAGTGTACAGTTTGTCTTATAGAGTGTCAGAGTGTGTCACATTGTGTCATTTTCTGTCAGAGTGGGTACCAGTGCACCTCAAAATCTCAGAGAGGGTCACAGTGTTTCTCAGAGAGTGTCCCAGTGTGTCTCAGAGAGTGTCCCAGAGAGTGACACAGTTTGTCACTGTTTCTCAGAGAGTGTCACAGTGTATGTCAGATAGAGTCAGACTGTATCCCAGTGTGATTCTGAGAGTGTCAGACAGGATCGGACAGTGTCACAGTATATCTCAAAGTGTCAGAGAGTGTCAGAGAATGTCGCAGTGTGTCACAGTCTGTCAGAGAGTGTGACAGTTTGTCTCAGAGAGTGTCAGATAAGATCAGAGTGTCACAGTGCGTCTCAGAGAGTGTCTCAGTGTGTCACAATCTGTCAGAGTGTGTCACATTTCGTCTCAGAGAGTGTCAGACAGTATCACAGTGTGTGTCAGAGATTCAGAGAGAGTTTGAATGTGTCACTATCTGTCAGAGAGTGTCACAGTGTGTCACAGTCTGTCAGAGAGTGTCATAGTGTGTCTCAGAGTGTGTCGGATAGGATCAGAGAGAGTCACAGTGTGTCTCAAAGTATCAGCGCAAGTCAGAGAGTGTCACAGTGTGACTAAGAGAGTGTCGGAGAGTGTCACAGTGATTTTCAGAGAGCATCAGAGAGTGTCACAGTGTGTCTCAGAGTGTGTTGGATAGGATCGGAGAGTATCACAGTGCGTGTCAAATTGTCAGAGAGGGCCCCAGCGTGTCTCAGAGTGTGTCAGAGTGTGTCACAGTCAGTCAGAGGGTATCACAGTGTGTTTCAAAGAATATCAGAGAGTGTCACAGTGTGTCTTATAGAGTGTCAGTGTGTATCACAGTGTGTCACTTCCATGCAGAGAGTGTCACAGTGCATCTCAAAATCTCAGAAAGGTTCCAAGTGTGTCTCAGAGAGTGTCACAGTTTGTCATAGTTTCTCAGAGTGGGTCTCAGTGTGTCTCAGAGAGTCTCAGAGAGAGTCGCAGTGTGTTTCAGAGAGAGTCAGAGAGTGTCACAGTGTGTCTCCGAGTGTGTCAGATTGGATCAGAGAGTGTCACAGTGCATCTCAAAATGTCAGAGAGAGTCAGAGAGTGTTACAGTGTGTCTGATAGAGTGTCAGAGAAAGTCGGAGAGTGTCACAGTGTGTCTCAGAGAGTGTCAGATAGGATCATAGAGTGTCATAGTGCGTCTCAAAGTGTCAGAGAGTGTCAGAGAGCGTCAGAGAGTGTCGCAATGTTTCTAAGAGAGTGTCATAGAAAGTCAGAGCATGTTTCAGTGTGTCACAGTCTGTCAGTGAGTGTCACAGTGTGCCTCAAAGAGAGTCAGAGAGTGTCACAGTGTGTCATAATGTGTCTCAGAGAGTGTCAGCATTTGGCTCAGAGATGGTCTCAGTGATAGAGTGTCACAGTGTGTCTCAGAGATGTCAGAGTGAATCAGAGAGTGTCACAGTACGTCATACTGTGCCTCAGGGAGTGTCAAATAGAGACAGATTGTATCCCAGTGTGTCTTCGAGAGTGTCAGACTGGATCCAAGAGTGTCGCAGTGTGTCTCAAAGTGTCAGAAAGTGTCAGAGAATGTAGTGGTGTGTCACAGTCTGTCAGAGAGTGTCACAGAGTGTCTCAGACAGAGACAGATAATATCAGAGAGTGTCACAGTGCCTCTCAGAGAGTGTCTCAGTGTGTCAGTGTGTCAGAGTGTGTCACATTGTGTCTGAGAGAGTGTCAGACAGTATCACAGTGTGTGTCAGAGTTTCAGGGAGAATCTGAATGTGTCACTATCTGTCAGAGAGTGTCACAGTGTGTCAGTATCTGTCAGAGAGTCTCACAGGTTGTCACAGTCTGTCAGAGAGTGTCCCAGTGCTTTTCAGAGAGTGTCAGTGAGTGTCACAGTGTGTCTCACAGTGTGTTGGATAGGATCAGAGAGTGTCCCAGTTCGTGTCAAATTGTCAGAGAGCGTCGTGCTTTGTCGCAGAGTGTGTCAGAGTGTATCACAGTCTGTCAGTGATTGTGACAGTGTGTTTCAAAGAATGTCAGAGGGTGTCACATTGTGTCTTATAGAGTGTCAGAGTGTGTCACAGTGCATCTCAAAATCTCAGAGAGGGGCCCAGTGTGTCTCAGAGAGTGTCACAGTTTGACACAGTTTCTCAGAGAGTGTCACAGTCTGTTTCAGAGAGAGTCAGAGAGTGTCACAGTATGTCTTATAGAGTGTCAGAGTGTGTCACAGTGTGTCATTTTCTGTCAGAGTGTGTCACAGTGCATCTCAAAATCTCAGAGAGGGTCCCAGTGTGTCTCAGAGAGTGTCACAGTTTGTCACAGTTTCTCCGAGAGTGTCACAGTGTGTTTCAGAGACTGTCACAGTTTGTCACAGTTTCTCAGAGAGTGTCACAGTGTATTTTAGATAGAGTCAGACTGTATCCCAGTGTGGATCTGAGACTGCCAGACAGGATCAGAGAGTGTCACAGTGTGTCTCAAAGTGTCAGAGAGTGTCAGAGAATGTCGCAGTGTGTCACAGTCTTTCAGAGAGTGTCACATTGTGTCTCAGAGAGTGTCAAACAGTATCACAGTGTGTGTCAGAGATTTAGAGAGAGTCTGAATGTGTCACTATCTGTCAGAGAGTGTCAAAGTGTGTCACAATCTGTCAGAGAGTGTCATAGTGCTAATCAGAGAGTTTCAGGGAGTGTCGCAGCGTGTCTCAGAGAGTGTCAGATAGGATCAGAGATGGTCACAGTGCATCTCAAATTGTCAGAGAGTCCCGGTGTAAAATTGTCCCGGTGTGTCGCAGATAGTGTCAGAGTGTGTCACAGTCTGTCAGAGATTGTCACAGTGTGTTTCAAAGAATGTCAGCGAGTGTCACAGTGTGTGTCAGAGTGTGCCAGAGTGTGTCACAGTGCATCTCAAAGTTTCATCGAGAGTCAGAGTGTCACAGCGTGTCTCAGAGAGTGTCACAGTTTGTCACTGTTTCTCAGAGAGTGTCACAGTGTATGTCAGATAGAGTCAGACTGTATCCCAGTTTGATTCTGAGTGTGTCAGTCACGATCATAGCGTGTCACAGTGTATCTCAAAGTGTCAGAGAGTGTCAGAGAATGTCGCAGTGTGTCACAGTCTGTCAGAGAGTGTGACAGTGTGTCTCAGAGAGTGTCAGATAAGATCAGAGAGTGTCACAGTGCGTCTCAGAGAGTGTCTCACTGTGTCACAGTCTGTCAGTGTGAGTCACAGTTTGTCTCAGAGAGTGTCAGACAGTATCACAGTGTGTGTCAGAGATTCAGAGAGAGTTTGAATGTGTCACTATCTGTCAGAGAGTGTCACAGTGTGTCACAGTCTGTCAGAGAGTGTAATAGTGTGTCTCAGAGTGTGTTGGATAGGATCAGAGAGAGTCACAGTGTGTCTCAAAGTGTCAGAGAGTGTCAGAGAATGTCGCAGTGTGTCACAGTCTGTCAGAGAGTGTCACAGTGCGTCTAAGAGAGTGTCTCAGTGTGTCACAGTCTGTCAGAGTAAGTCATAGTGCATCTTAAAGTGTTAGCGAGAGTCAGAGTGTCACAGCGTGTCTCAGAGAGTGTCAGATAGGATCAGAAAGTGTTATAGTGCGTCTCAAAGTGTCAGCGCAAGTCAGAGAGTGTCACAGTGTGACTAAGAGAGTGTCGGAGAGTGTCACAGTGATTTTCAGAGAGCATCAGAGAGTGTCACAGTGTGTCTCAGAGTGTGTTGGATAGGATCGGAAAGTATCACAGTGCGTGTCAAATTGTCAGAGAGGGCCCCAGCGTGTCTCAGAGTGTGTCAGAGTGTGTCACAGTCAGTCAGAGGGTATCACAGTGTGTTTCAAAGAATATCAGAGAGTGTCACAGTGTGTCTTATAGAGTGTCAGTGTGTGTCACAGTGTGTCACTTCCATGCAGAGAGTGTCACAGTGCATCTCAAAATCTCAGAAAGGTTCCAAGTGTGTCTCAGAGAGTGTCACAGTTTGTCATAGTTTCTCAGAGTGGGTCTCAGTGTGTCTCAGAGAGTCTCAGAGAGAGTCGCAGTGTGTTTCAGAGAGAGTCAGAGAGTGTCACAGTGTGTCTCCGAGTGTGTCAGATTGGATCAGAGAGTGTCACAGTGCATCTCAAAATGTCAGAGAGAGTCAGAGAGTGTTACAGTGTGTCTGATAGAGTGTCAGAGAAAGTCGGAGAGTGTCACAGTGTGTCTCAGAGAGTGTCAGATAGGATCATAGAGTGTCATAGTGCATCTCAAATTGTCAGCGCGATTCAGAGAGTGTCACAGTGTGTCTAAGAGAGTGTCGGAGAGTGTCACAGTGCTTTTTAGAGAGTGTCACAGTGTGTCTCAGAGTGTGTTGGTTTGGATCAGAGAGTGTCACAGTGTGTCTCAGAGTGTGTCGGATTGGATCAGAGAGTGTTACTGTGCGTCTCAAATTGTCATAGAGGGTCCCATTGTGTCGGGGTGTGTCACAGTCAGTCAGAGAGTATCACAGTGTGTTTCAAAGAATGTCAGAGAGTGTCTCAGTGTGTCTTATAGAGTGTCAGAGTGTGTCACAGTGTGTCTTATAGAGTGTCAGAGTGTGTCACAGTGCGTCACATCCTGGCAGAGAGTGTCACAGTGCATCTCAAAATCTCAGGGAGGTTCCCAGTGTGTCTCAGAGAGTGTCACAGTTTGTCATAGTTTCTCAGAGAGGGTCTCCGTGTGTCTCAGAGAGAGTCACAGTGTGTCTCAGAGTGTGTTGGATAGGATCAGAGAGTGTCACAGTGTGTCTCAGAGTGTGTCGGATAGGATCAGAGAGTGTTACAGTGCGGCTCAAATTGTCAGAGAGGGTCCCATTGTGTCGGGGTGTGTTAGTCAGTCAGAGAGTATCACAGTGTGTTTCAAAGAATGTCAGAGTGTCACAGTGTGTCTTATAGAGTGTCAGAGTGTGTCACAGTGTGTCACTTCCTGGCAGAAAGTGTCACAGTGCATTTCAAAATCTCAGAGAGGGTCCAGGTGTGTCTCAGAGAGTGTCACAGTTTGTCATAGTTTCTCAGAGAGTGTCACAGTGTGTCCCAGAGAGTGTCAGATAGGATCAGAGAGTGTCATAGTGCATCTCAAAGTGTCAGCGAGAGTCAGAGAGTGTCACAGTGTGTCTAAGAGAGTGTCGGTGAGTGTCACAGTGCTTTTCAGAGAGCGTCAGAAAATGTCACAGTGTGTCTCACATTGTGTTGGATAGGGTCAGAGAGTATCACAGTGTGTGTCAAATTGTCAGAGAGGGTCCCAGTATGTCGCAGAGTGTGGCAGAGTGTGTCACAGTCAGTCAGAGAGTATCACAGTGTGTTTCAAAGAATGTCAGAGAGTGTCACAGTGTGTCTTATAGAGTGTCAGAGTGTGTCACAGTGTGTCTTATAGAGTGTCAGAGTGTGTCACAGTGTGTTACTTCCTGGCAGAGAGTGTCACAGTGCATCTAAAAATCTCAGAGAGGTTCACAGTGTGTCTCAGAGAGTCTCTCAGTTTGTCATAGTTTCTCAGAGAGGGTCTCTGTGTGACTCAGAGAGTCTCAGAGAGAGTCACAGTGTGTTTGCGAGAGAGTAAGAGAGTGTCACAGTGTTTCTCAGAGAGTGTCAGATAGGATAGGAGAATGTCACAGTGCATCTCAAAATGTCAGAGAGAGTCAGAGAGTGTTACAGTGTGTCTGAGAGAGTGTCAGATAGAGTCAGAGAGTGTCACAGTGTGTCTCAGAGAGTGTCAGATAAGATCATAGAATGTCATAGTGCGTCTCAAAGTGTCAGAGAGAGCCAGAGAGTGTCGCAATGTGTCTAAGAGAGTGTCATAGAGAGTCAGAGCGTGTTTCAGTATGTCACATTCTGTCAGTGAATGTCACAGTGTGCCTCAAAGAGAGTCAGAGAGTGTCACAGTGTGTCATACTGTGTCTCAGAGAGTGTCAGCATTTGGCTCAGAGATGGTCACAGTGAGAGAGTGTCACAGTGTGTCTCAGAGATGTCAGAGTGAATCAGAGAGTGTCACAGTACGTCATACTGTGCCTCAGAGAGTGTCAAATAGAGTCAGATTGTATCTTAGTGTGTCTTCGAGAGTGTCAGACAGGATCAGAGAGTGTCACAGCGTGTCTCAAAGTGTCAGAAAGTGTCAGAGAATGTAGTGGTGTGTCACAGCCTGTCAGAGAGTGTCACAGAATGTCTCAGACAGTCATATAAGATCAGAGAGTGTCACAGTGTGTCTCAGAGAGTGTCTCAGTGTGTCAGTCTGTCAGAGTGTGTCACATTGTGTCTGAGAGAGTGTCAGACAGTATCTCAGTGTGTGTCAGAGTTTCAGAGAGAGTCTGAATGTGTCACTATCTGTCAGAGAGTGTCACACTTTGTCACAGTTGTCAGAGAGTGTCACAGTGCCTTTCAGAGAGTGTCGGTGAGTGTCACAGTGTGTCTCAGAGCGTGTTGGATAGGATCAGAGAGTGTCCCAGTGCGTGTCAAATTGTCAGAGAGGGTCCCGCTGTGTCGCAGAGTGTGTCACAGTGTATCACAGTCTGTCAGTGACTGTGACAGTGTGTTTCAAAGAATGTCAGAGAGTGTCACAGTGTGTCTTATACAGTGTCAGAGTGTGTCACAGTGCATCTCAAAATCTCAGAGAGGGTCCCAGTGTGTCTCAGAGAGTGTCACAGTTTCTCATAGCTTCTCAGAGAGTCACAGTGTGTTTAAGAGAGAGTCAGATCGTGTCACAATGTGTCTCTGAGAGTGTCACAGTGTGTCTCAGAGATAGTCAAAGAGTGTCACAGTGCATCTCGAAATGTCAGAGAGAATCAGAGAGTGTCATAGTGTGTCTCAGAGAGTGTCACATAGGATCAGAAATTGTCACAGTGCATCTCAGTGTCAGAGAGTGTCACAGTCTGTCAGAGAGTGTCACAGTGCTTTTCAGAGAGCTTTCTGAGAGTGTCACAGTGTGTCTCAGAATGTGTTGGATAGGATCAGAGAGTGGATTAGTGGTGCTGGAAGAGCATAGCAGTTCAGGCAGCATCCAACGAGCAGCGAAATCTACGTTTCAGACAAAAGACCTTCATCAGGAATAAAGGCAGTGAGCCTGAAGCATGGAGAGATATGCTAGAGGAGGGTGGGGGTGGGGAGAGAGTAGCATAGAGAGCTTCAGAGCAGAGGAAATGACCTGGGAGTTGCAGTGGGAGAGGGACTCCCTGAGATTCTTGTAGAGAGAGGAGGAAAACTTCTTCAAGGAAGGCATCCTTGCAAGAGGATTCGCAGTAGGGTTAAAATCAACAAGGTAAAAACAATGACTGCAGATGCTGAAAACCAAATACTGGATTAGTGGTGCTGGAAGAGCACAGCAGTTCAGGCGTTGGATGCTGCCTGAACTGCTGTGCTCTTCCAGCACCACTAATCCAGTATTTGGTTTTCAGCATCTGCAGTCATTGTTTTTACCTAGGATCAGGGAGTGTTACAGTGCATCTCAAATTGTCAGAGAGGGTCACAGTGTGTCGCAGATAGTGTCATAGTGTGTCACAGTTTGTCAGGGAGTGTAATAATGTCTTTCAAAGAATGTCAGAGAGTATCACAGTGTGTGTCAGAGTGTGTCACAGTCTGTCAGAGAGGGTCCCAGTGTGTCTCTCCCCATCTCTCTCCCCACTCTGCCACCCCTCTCTTCCACCCCTCACTTTCCCCCCCTCTCACCCTATCTTTCTCCACAACTCTCTCTCCCCCACTCTCTCTCCCCCACTCTCTTCCCCTCCCCCTCTATCTACACCCCTCTCTCCCTCTCTCTCCCCCTCTCTTTCCCGCCTTTCTCTTCTCCGTCTGTTCCCCCTCTCTCTCATCTCTCCCGCCAAATCTCTCTCCCCACTCTCTCTCCCCAAATCTCCCTAAATCTCTCTCCCCCCTCTTTCGCCCCCTTCTCTCTTGACTCCTCTCTTTTGCCCTCCTCTCTCGCACTCTCTCTTGCACCCCTCTCGCCCATGTCTCACCTGCCGTCTTGCTCCCCTCTCTCACCCCCATCTCTCGCCCCCTCTCTCTCCCCCTCTCTCTCGTCCCCATCTCTCCCCCATCTCACTCCCTCTTGCCCCCACTCTCGCCCCCACTCTCGCCCCCTCTCTCGCACCCCCTCTCTCATCCCCATCTCTCCCCATCTCATTCCCTCTTGCCCCCACTCTCGCCCCCACTCTCGCCCCCTCTCTTGCCCCTCTCTCACTCACACTCTCGCCCCCTCTCTCTGTCCTCCTCTCTCTGTCCCCTGCTCCCTGTACCCCATCTCTGCCCCCTTTCTTTGTCCCCATCTCTCTGTCCCCTCTCTCTGTTCCCCTCTATCTGTCCTCGTCTCTCTGTCCCCATCTCTCTGTACCCCTTTCTCTGACCACCCTCTCTCTATATCCCCCTCTCTGTCTCCCCACTCTGCCCCCTGTCTGCCCCCTCTCTCTGTCCCCCCATCTTTATACCTCCTCTCTTTCCCACTCTCTCTGCCCCCCTCTGTCCACCTCTCTCGCTTTTCCTCTTCTCTCTGTCCCCCCCTGACCGTGCCCCCTCTCTCTGTCCTCCCTCTCCCTGTCCACCCTCTCTCTCCCCCCTCTCTGTCCCCCCTCTCTCTGTTCCCGTCTCTCTGTTCCCCCATCTCTTTCCCCCTCTCTCTGTCCCCCTCTGTCTCTGCCCCCTCTCTCTGTCCTCCCTCGCCCTGTCCACCCTCTCTCTCCCCCTCTCTGTACCTCCTCTCTCTGTTCCCGTCTCTCTGTTCCCCCATCTCTTTCCCCCTCTCTCTGTCCCCCTCTTTCTCTGCCCCCTATCTCTGTCCTCCCTCGCCCTGTCCACCCTCTCTCTCCCCTCTCTCTGTCCCCCCTCTCTCTGTCCCCCGCTCTCTGTCCTCCCTCTCTCAGTCCCCGTCTCTCTGCCCTCTCTCTGTGTCCTCCCTCTCTCTGTACCCCCTCTCTGTTCCCCTCTTCTCTGCCTCCTCTCTCTGTCGCCGTGTCGCCCATCTTTCTGACCCCGTCTCTCTGCCCTCTCTCTCTGTCCCGCCACTCTCTGCCCCCTTTTTCTGAGCCCTCTGTCTGTCCTCCTCTCTCTCTCCCCCTCTCCCTGTCCCCCTCTCTATGTCCCCCTCTCTCTGTCCCCCCTCTCTCTGTCACCCACTCACTGTCCCCCCTCCCTCAGTGCCCCTCTCTCTGTCCCACACTCACTATCCCCCTCTCTCTGTCCCCCGCTCCCTGTCCCCCATTTCTGCCCCCCTTTCTTTGTCCCCATCTCTCTGTTCCCTCTGTCTGTCCCCGCTCTCTCTGTCCCCTCTCTCAGTCCCCCCTCTCTGTCCCCCCTCTCTGTCCCCCCCTCTGTCCCCCCTCTCTCTGCCCCCGTCTCTCTGCTCCCCCATCTCTTTCCCCCTCTCGCTGTCCCCCTCTATCTGTCCTCCCTCTCTCTGAGCCCATCTCTCTATACCCCTTTCTGTGAACACAATCTCTCTGTCCCCCTCTCTGTCTCCCCACTCTGCCCCCCTGTCAGCCCCCTTCTCTCTGTCCCCCTCTCTCTGCCCCCTCTGTCCACCTCCCTCGCTTTCCCTCTTCTCTCTGCCCCCCTCTGTCTCTACCCCCCTCTCTGTCCTCCCTCATTCTATCCACCGTCTCTCTGTCCCCGTCTCTCTGCCCACTTTCTGTCCCCCTCACTCTGTCCCCCCTCTATGGCCCCTCTCTCTGTAACCCCTCTCTCTGTCCTCCCTCTCTCTGCCCCATCCCTCTGTCCCTATCTGTGTTCTCCCTCTCTCTGTCCCCCTCACTCTGTCCCCCACTCAATTTCCCGCGCTCTCTGTTCCCCTTTCTCTGTTCCCCTTTCTCTGTTCCCCTCTCTCTGATCCATTCTATCTCCCCCTCTCTCAGTCCTCCCTCCCTCTGCCCCCACTCTCTGTCCCGCTCCCTCAGTCCCCCCTCTCTCTTTGTCCCCCGTTTCTGTCTTTCTGTCTCTGTCCCCATGTTTCTGCCCCCCACAGTGTCCACCCACTCTGTGCGCTCACTCTCTGACCCCCACTATCTCCACCTCTCTCTGTCCTCCTCTCTCTGTCCCCCGCTCCCTGTACCCCATCTCTGCCCCCTTTCTTTGTCCCCATCTCTCTGTCCCTCTCTCTCTCTTTCACCTCCCTCTACCCCTCTCTCGCCCCTTTCTCTCCCTTTCTCTTTCTTCCCCTTCTATCTACCCTCTCTCTCCACCTCTCACTTCACCCTCTCTCTAACTCCGTCTGTCTCCTTCCCCCCTCTCTCTACCCTCCCTTCCGAATTCTCTCCCTCTTCCCTCCCTCTCTCTCCCCTCTCCAACTGCTCTCTATCTGACCTCTCTGCATCTCCCCCTCTCTGCCCCCTCTCTCCCCCTACCCCTCTTCCTCCTCTCTCTCCCCCCTCTCCCCCCTTCCTCCGCTCTCCTCCACACGCTGTCCCACTCTCTTCCCCTCTCTCTCCACTCTTCAACTCCCATTTACAACTCCGCTGTCCATCTCCTGTCTCTCCATCTCCCCCCCTCTCCCCCGCGCTCTCCCCCCTCTCTCGCCACGCACTCTTGACCCCTCTCCCGCCCACTCTCTCACCCCCTCCTTTGACACCTCCCACGCACCCTCCCTTGCCCCCTTCCTCGTTCCCTCCCTCTGCCCTCCTGTCCCTGTCACATTTCTGTCCCCCTCTCATTCTCCCACTCACTCTGTCCAGCTCACTCTCTCCCCTCTCTCTCCTCTGTCTCCCTCCTCTCTCTCTACTGCCTCTCTCTTCCCCGTCTCTACACGACTCTCTCTCTACACCCCCTCTCTCTCCCCCCCTCTCTCTCCCTCTCCCCCTCCCTCTCCCCCTCTCTCCCACTCTCTCTCTACCACCCTCTCTCTACCCCCTCTCTCTACCCCTTCTCGCTCCACGCCTCTCTCTAACCCCTCTCTCCTCCTCCCCTCCCCCTCACTCCCTCTCTCTCTCCCCCTCTCTTCCCCTCTCTCTCTCTACCCCCTCTCTCTCCATGCATCTCTCTCCCCTCTCTCTCACCGCCTCTCTCTACCCCTTACTCTCTCTCCCCCTCTCCCACTCTTCATTATCTGTCTCCCCCAACTGTCACTGAACTCTCTCCCCCTCTCTCCCTCTCTTACCCCTTCCCTCTTTAACTCCCTCCCTTACTCACCCTCTCACTCTCCCCTCTCTCTCACTCCTCTCTCTCCCCGTCTCACCCCAACTTTCTCCAGCTCCCTCTCACCCTCTCTCTTTCCCTCCCGTCTCCCCCTCTCTCGCCCCCTCTCTCTCTCCCGTCTCGCTCCACTCTCTCGCCCCCCTCTCTCTTCCCCTCTCTCTCTGTCCCCTTCTCTTTGTCCCCCTCTCTCTGTCCCCGTCTCTCTCTTTCCCCCATCTCTATCTGCCCCCTCTCTATGCCCCCTCTGTCTGTCCCAACGTCTCCGTTCCCCCTCTCTCTGCCCCCCTCTCTGTCCCACTCTCTCTCTATGCCCCGCCTCTGTACATCACTCTCTGTCCCCTCTCCCTGTACCCACTCTCTCTGCCCCCCCCGTTCGCCCTCTCTCTGTCCCCCCCTCTGACACCCTCTCTCTGTCCCCCCTCTCCCTGTCCTCCCTCTCTCCGTCTCCCCTCACTCTGTCCCCGTCTCTCTTGGTCCCCTTCTCTCTGGCCCCCCCTCTCTCTCTCTTTATCCCCTCGCTCGCGCTCTCTGCCCTCTCTGCCCCCCTCTCTCTGTCCCCCTTACCTGTCCCCCTCTATCTCTGTACCCCACTTTCTCTGTCCCACCCTGCTCTCTGTCCCCCCTCTCTGTACACCCCTCTCTCTGTCCCACTGTCTCTATCCTCCTCTCTCTGATCCCCAACTATCTTCCCCCACACTGTACTCCCACTCTTTGTCCCTGCATTCTCTGTCCCCACACTCTCTGACCCCTTCTATCTACCCCCTCTCTCTGTACCCCTCACTTTGTGCCCCTCTTGCTCTGTCCCCCTCTGTCTGTCCCTCCTGTGTCTGTCCCCCTCTGTCTTCCCCCTCTCTCTGTCGCCCTCTCTCTCTGTCCTCCTCTCTCTGTCCCGCCCCCTCTGCGCCCCCTCTCTTTAACCCCCTCTGTCTGTCCCCCCCTCCATCTCCCCTCTTTCTGTCCCCCCCTCTCTGTCCCGCCCCCTCCGTCTCCCCTCTCTCTGTCCCTCTCTCTCTGTCCCCCACTCTGTCCCCCACTCGGTCCCCCACTCTGTCCTCCCACTCTGTACGCCCACTCTGTACTCCCAATCTCTGTCCCCCCACTCTGTGCCCCCTCTCTCTGACCCCTTCTATCTCCCCCTCTCTCACTCCCCCCTATCTCTGTCCCGCTTCCTCAGTCACCCCTCTCTCTCTTTGTCCCCCATCTCTGTCCCCCTGTCTCTGCCGCACCTGTTTCTGCCCCCCACAGTGTCAGCCCACACTGTGCCCCCACTATCTTTCCCTCTCTCTGTCCTCCTCTCTCTGTCCCCCGCTCCCTGTCCCCCATTTCTGCCCCCCTTTCTTTGTACCCATCTCTCTGTTCCCTCTGTCTGTCCCCGCTCTCTCTGTCCCCTCTCTCAGTCCCCCCTCTCTGTCCCCCCTCTCTGTCCCCCCCTCTGTCCCCCCTCTCTCTGCCCCCGTCTCTCTGCTCCCCCATCTCTTTCCCCCTCTCGCTGTCCCCCTCTATCTGTCCTCCCTCTCTCTGACCCCATCTCTCTATACCCCTTTCTGTGAACACAATCTCTCTGTCCCCCTCTCTGTCTCCCCACTCTGCCTCCCTGTCAGCCCCCTTCTCTCTGTCCCCCTCTCTCTGCCCCCTCTGTCCACCTCCCTCGCTTTCCCTCTTCTCTCTGCCCCCCTCTGTCCCCCCTCTCTCTGTTCCCGTCTCTCTGTTCCCCCATCTCTTTCCCCCTCTCTCTGTCCCCCTCTGTCTCTGCCCCCTCTCTCTGTCCTCCCTCGCCCTGTCCACCCTCTTTCTCCCCCTCTCTGTACCTCCTCTCTCTGTTCCCGTCTCTCTGTTCCCCCATCTCTTTCCCCCTCTCTCTGTCCCCCTCTTTCTCTGCCCCCATCTCTGTCCTCCCTCGCCCTGTCCACCCTCTCTCTCCCCTCTCTCTGTCCCCCCTCTCTCTGTCCCCCGCTCTCTGTCCTCCCTCTCTCAGTCCCCGTCTCTCTGCCCTCTCTCTGTGTCCTCCCTCTCTCTGTACCCCCTCTCTGTTCCCCTCTTCTCTGCCTCCTCTCTCTGTCGCCGTGTCGCCCATCTTTCTGACCCCGTCTCTCTGCCCTCTCTCTCTGTCCCGCCACTCTCTGCCCCCTTTTTCTGAGCCCTCTGTCTGTCCTCCTCTCTCTGTCCCCCTCTCCCTGTCCCCCTCTCTATGTCCCCCTCTCTCTGTCCCCCCTCTCTCTGTCACCCACTCACTGTCCCCCCTCCCTCAGTGCCCCTCTCTCTGTCCCACACTCACTATCCCCCTCTCTCTGTCCCCCCTCTCTCTCCTTCCCCTCTCACGCTCGCTCTGCCCACCCTCCCCGTCCCTCTCTCTCTGTCCCCCTCTCTGTCCTTCCGCGCTCTCTGCCCCCCTCTCTCTCTGTCGCTTCTCTCTCTCTATCCCCGACTCTGCTCTGTCCCTGTCTCTGTTGCCCCCTCTGTCCACCCTCTTTGTCCCCCAACTCTGTCCCCCCACTTTCTGTCCCCCCACTCTCTGAACCCTTCTATCTCCCCCCTCTCTCTGTCCCCCACTCTGTCCCCGCTCTCTGCCCCCACTCTCTGTCCCCTCTCTCTCTGTCCCCATCTCTCTGTCCCTCCCTCTCTGTCTCCCTCTCACTCTCCGCATCTCTGTGTCCCCCTCTCTCTGCCCCCTGCCTGTCCCATACTCTCTCTCTCTCCCCCTCTCTGCCCCCCTCTCTGTCCCCCCTCTCTCCTGCCTCTCTCTCTCTCTGTCCCCCCTCTCTCTGCCCCCCTCTCTGTAACCCCTCTCTCTGTCACCCCCCGTCTCTCTGTCCCGCCTCTCTCTCTGTCCCCCCACTCTCTGTCCCCCATTGCTCTTTGTCCCCCTCTCTGATCCCCCTCTGTCTCCCCCCCGTCCCCATCTCTCTCTCTGACCCGCTCTCTCTCAACACCTGTCTCTGTTCCCTCTCTCTGTTCCCTCTCTCTCTGTTCTCCCTCTCTCTGTCCCCCCTCCTTTTCTGACCCCTCTCTCTCTCTGTCCCCCTCCCTCTCTCTACCCCTTCTCTCTGTACAAAACACTCTGTTCCCCCTCTCTCCGTCCCCCTCTCTCTCTCCCCCCTATCGGTTCCCCCCTAAGTCCACCCCTCTCTGCCCCCCTCTATCTGTCCCCCTCTCTCTGTCCCCGATCGCTGTCGCCCCCCTCTGTCCCATCTCTTTGTCCCCCATCTCTGTCACCTCCTTTCACTGTCCCCCCTCTCTGTCACCCTCTCTCTGCCCCCTACCTCTGTCTCCCCTCTCTCTGTCCTGCCCCCTCTGTCCTCCCCCTCTCTGTCTCCTCTCTCTCAGTCGCCTCTCTCTCTATCCCCCTCTCTCTCTGTGCCCCCTCTCTTTCTCTCCTCCCTCCCTTCTGTCCCCACCTCGCTGTCCCTTCGCTCTCTGTCCCCCCTCTGTCACACGCCTCTGTCGTCCCTCTCTCTATCCCCTCCCTCTCCACCGCCCTCTCTGTCTACCCTCTCTCCATCCTCCACTCTCTGTCCCCCCACTCACTGTCCCCCCTCTCTCTGCCCCCCATCTGCCCCTCCCTCTCTTTCCCTTCTCTCTCTGCCCCTCCCTCTCTTTGTCCCCACTCTTTACCCCCTCACTCTGTCCCCCGATCTTTGACCCCCCAATCTCTGTTCCCCCACTCTCTATCCCCCCTCTCATTATGTCCTCCCCTATTTCTCTCTCTCTCCCCCTCCCTCACCTTATCTCTCCCTTGCCCCCCTCTCTCTCTCTGTCTCTGTCTCTCCCTACTCCATCACTATTTCTCCACCTTCTCTCACTCTCGATCCACCTACCTCGGTCTCTCTTTCTCCCTGCTTCCCTCTGTTTCTTTCTGACTAAATCGCTCTCCCTCCTGCCCCTCCCTTTCTCTCTGACACACTCTGTCTCCCTGATGCGGCCCTCTCCCTCTGATCTAGAGACTGGGGGTGGGGTTGTGGGGTGGATGTATTTGTTGCTGCTGTGGCTGCATGTAGTGGTTTTGAGATGATACAGCAATGAGAGAGGTGAGAGGAGGGGGAAAATGTGGTACAAATGGAATTGCATGAGGGAGACAGACGGCAGAAGAGAGAGAGAGTGCAGGGGAGGGGGGAGGAATGACTGGAGGCAGGTGGAGAAACCAGGGTTGGGGTTGTGTGCGTGAGAGATTGGTGGACGATGGAGAGTGAAAGGGGAGGTGGTGTGGAAGAGAGAGTATGCAGAGAGAGAGAGAGAGACAGAGACAGAGAGAAATGAGGAGAAAGTGTGGGGGTGAGGAAATGGGGAGTTCAGGTTGGAGTGGCGGGAACAGAGGGAGTTAAACCCAGCTCTTGAGCTCAGCGCGCGGTGCCCTCCCCTTCCCTGAGGACCAGGACTTGGGGCTGAGTCTGTCTCTCTCCAGCTCAGCTTCTCCAACACAAAGACACATAACAACATCGGTCACTCTGCTGCTCGGCACGCTTTAATCAACATTTTTATTGTTTACAAATGGAAGTGATGGATACAGTCAGTGGTATGGTGCCTTTTCTACTGACCCCTGTGTTGTGAGAAACATTGAAATGTGTCCCTGTTACCCCCCTGTGGTATAAGGATGGACAAACCAGCGCTACCCTCAGTCTGTTACCATAGCGACAGGCTGCTCCATCGCTGCAACACTGAACTGAAATAAGAAAATCCCGGATGGTGTGATTAATGAGGGAATTTGATGGATAGATGGATTTGAGTGAAGGGATATTTCAGCACATTCTTCAGCTGCTGCCTGAACATAGTCTGGGTCACGGCATAAATCGCGGTGTTTGTGCAGCAACTGAGGAGCTGCATCATGAAGCCCAATTCCCGCACAAAGTCATGGAGATACACAGACCGATACCCAATATACCACATCCGCAACCATATAGAATACAGCATTAACGTTGACCATAACAGGATGAAATTGGCCGAGATCACAAACAGTAAAATGATGGATTTTTTTCGGTTTCTCATTTCAGTGTCAGACTGAGCGTCCCCATTGGTGTGAGCGCGGAGTCTCCTGCGGGCTCTGCTGCTTACTAAAATGTGTCTGACGGTGAGAACATTGAGCAGCAGAATCAGAAAAAATGGGACACACGTGGTTAGAATGTGGTGGAGGAACTCGATTGTGACCCAGACACTGGAGAATCGAACAGCGAGTGTTAAACCACAAAACCCGGGGGAGTTCACCAGGTAATACCGAGCCGTGAGAATAAAATACCAGAAAATGTTCTTTAAACAGCTCAGCACAGTCACTGCTCCCAGAACCACAGCCGCCGTTTTCTCACTGCAATATTTACTTTTCAGCTTCTGGCAACAAATGGCCACAAACCGATCAAAGGTGAAAGTGACGGTGAACCAGACAGAGCAGTCAGTGGCTGCATAAAGCAGGACGGCGTGGATATTACACACGGGGACGGAGTACAGGAACTAAAACTGTTCCCGATAAACAATGGGAATGTGTCTCAGGATCAGGTCGAGGATAATGACCAGGAGATCCGCCGCTGCCATGGCACCCAGGTAACGTCTGACACATGGAGACAATCCACAATCTTTATAAAGCAGGACGTAGATGGTCACTACGTTAACTGTGAGGAAGGAAAACAAACCCATTATCCATCAGCCTGGAGGCAAAGGGACCCGTTTGATTGGGGACCCAGTGAGATTTTCAAATGTGTCCCTGTATTCAGGGGTTTATTAAAATAATTGGAGCTGGAATAACAAATGGGAAGGTTGGAATTACTGACAAAAATGTGACATAAATCACAGGAATCCCTCCCTCCCCAAACACACAGAGACACATGCATAATGACAGATGGTTTCTAGAACATTCCCACACTCTCGATCACTCGAGAGCAGACACAGGTCACTCCTTCCCAGTTCCTAATACGGAAGGTGGAAACGTTGCTGTCCTGAAGGATTCTCTCCCAGTTTCCTGAAGACAAACGGAGTTTGGGAATTTCTGTATTTTGGTCTAAATTGTGGTCGATCCTGTGCCGTGGAGAAATGTAAACTCAGGGAAAACGTATTCTCCCCTTTAACTGCCTGAGGCGCCTTCGGAACAGTGTCTCCTTCTCCCTGGAACGTGATCTCTTCCCTCGGGATCTTATCGTTTGTTCAATTCACTGACGTCCGGCCGTTCACAAACAATGTCAGGGACAGAACGTTCCGGGGAATGTCAGTTATAGAATGTCAGAAACAGACGTTCCGGGGAATGTCAGTTATAGAATGTCGGGGACAGAACGTTCCGGGGAATGTCAGTCATAGAATGTTGGGGACAGAACGTTCCGGGGAACCCCTTGACCTGTCCATCTCCTTTCCCACTACCCACCCCACCAACATGATGTCCTCTACCTGGACACACTGTAACATTAATGAGGTGAGAGACAGAGGGTGCAATCACAGGAATGGGAACTAAAGGCATTGCCAGATCAGCTGAAACGGTGAGATATACCACATTCTTAATCCACCTCACAGAACCAGCCCAGACACCATCAACCCAGAGGATATATCTGTTCACCATGGAACACTGTGTAGACCAGGACAGTGTACTGCTCAGTACAACCCAGCAATCTGTCCAGATTCATCCATTACACTGGTCAATACAATCCGGAAACTGGTCCAGAGTGTAACACTGCGCAGATCAGACACGGCATTGATTTATAAACCCAGCCAATATATCTGCCCAGCACCGGGAGCTATGCAGACCACAGCAGTGCATTGATCTATAAACCCGGATGAGATATCTGTCCAGGACGGGGAGCTGTGCAGACCACAGCAGTGCATTAATGTGTGAACCTGAAACAAATATCCATCCAGCATAAGGAGCTACACAAACCACATCATTGCATTATCGAAAACCTCAACCAGTTAGTCTGCCCAGCACAGCGATCTGTGCAGTGATCACCCGTGAATTAATCTGTAACCCAGGAGCAGTTACCCTCCCAGCATGTAGGACTGTGTACACCACCCCAATACATTGATCTGTAAACCAGGAGCAGTTACCCTCCCAGCCTCTAGGACTGTGTACACCACCCCACTGCATTGATCTGTAACCCAGGAGCAGTTACCCTCCCAGCCTCTAGGACTGTGTACACCACCCCACTGCATTGATCTGTAACACAGGAGCAGTTACTCTCCCAGCATGTAGGACTGTGTACACCACCCTAGTGCATTGATCTGTAAACCAGGAGCAGTTGCCCTCCCAGCATGTAGGATTGTGTACACCACCCCAGTGCATTGATCTGTAAACCAGGAGCAGTTACCCTCCCAGCCTGTAGAACTGTGTGCACAACCCCAGTGCATTGATCTGTAAACCAGGATCAGTTACTCTCCCAGCATGTAGGACTGTGTAACCTACCCCAGTGCATTAATCTGTAAACCAGGAGCAGTTCCCCTCCCAGCATGTAGGACTGTGTAACCTACCCCAGTGCATTAATCTGTAAACCAGGAGCAGTTCCCCTCCCAGCATGTAGGACTGTGTACACCACCCTAGTGCATTGATCTGTAAAACAGGAGCAGTTGCCCTCCCAGCATGTAGGACTGTGTACCCCACCCCAGTGCATTGATGTGTAACCCAGGAGCACTTACCCTCCTATCATGTAGAGCTGTGTACACCATTCCAGTGCATTGATCTTTAACCCGGGAGTAGTTAACCTCCCAGCATGTAGGACTGTGTGCACCACCCCAGTGCATTGATCTGCAAACCATGAGCAGTTACCCTCCCATTATGTATGCCTGTGTACACCGCCCCAAAGCATTAATCTATAACCCAGGAGCAGGTACCCTCCCACTATATAGGACTGTGTACCCCACCCCAGTGCATTGATCTGTAACCCAGGAGCAGTTACTCTCCCAGCATGTAGGACTGTGTACACCACCCCAGTGCATTGATCTGTAACCCAGGAGCAGTTACTCTCCCAGCATGTAGGACTGTGTACACCACCCCAGTGCATTGATCTGTAACCCAGGAGCAGTTACACTCCCAGCCTCTAGGACTGTGTACCCCACCCCAGTGCATTGATCTGTAAACCAGGAGCAGTTACAACCCCAGCATGTAGGACTGTGTACCCCACCCCAGTGCATTGATCTGTAACACAGGAGCAGGTCCCCCCCCAGCATGTAGGACTGTGTACACCACCCCAGTGCATTGATCTGTATACCAGGAGCAGTTACCCTCCCAGCATGTCGGACTGTGTACACCACCCCAGTGCATTGATCTGTATACCAGGAGCAGTTACCCTCCCAGCATGTAGGACTGTGTACACCACCCTAGTGCATTGATCTGTAACCCAGGAGCAGTTACCCTCCCAGCATGTCGGACTGTGTACACCACCCCAGTGCATTGATCTGTATACCAGGAGCAGTTACCCTCCCAGCATGTCGGACTGTGTACACCACCCCAGTGCATTGATCTGTATACCAGGAGCAGTTACCCTCCCAGCATGGAGGACTGTGTACACCACCCTAGTGCATTGATCTGTAACCCAGGAGCAGTTACCCTCCCAGCATTTAGGACTGTGTACACCACCCCAGTGCATTGATCTGTAACCCAGGAGCACTTACCCTCCCAGCATGTAGGACTGTGTCCACCACCCTAGTGCATTGCTCAGTAAGATCCCTGCCCAGCGTGGGGATACTTGCAGGCCATGCTTGAAGTGACAGGGGTGCACAGCTCCCACCCATTTTACAGCTCCATATCTCCACTGTGCCATGACAAGGGGGTGATGTGGGTGTGAACATCACTGCCAGAGGGAGTTGGTGGGGTATCTCTTTAAATATCAGCACATGAGAGGGGTTTGGGAAATGAACAGAGAGGGGGAGACTGAGAGACAGTGTCATGGAAGGATGCGTTCCCAGGTTTCAGAATGCTGAAAGGTAGACACTTCGATCACATCCTGTAACATGAGACTGTCTTCCCAGGAAAGATGGGAAAAAGAGTTATTGGTTTGAAGTCAGATGAGCATTTGTTCTGCATTTTTGTGACTGCAATTAGTTTCAACAGAATCTATGACTCATTGGGCAGATTCTAACAATAATTTTTCTTTGTTTGATTTTCCTTGAGTGTGACAGAGGGATTGTCCGCATGAGGCTGAGCTAGTTTCCTGGTGCTATTTTATCTAATTCCCCTCATTAACTACCCAGCCCATCCCATGGTGTCCCTCTCATTCAACACCAGCCCTATTCTCCCATCCATCATGGCTGGAGGTACTCACCATCGCCCGGAAGCCCCTGAATATTCCGTGATCCATGGCACGGGTGTCATCTTTAACAAGCCAATGTTTGAGCTCTCTCCGTTAGGAGCTGCCCTGCACAGTTTTCCCCGAGCATGGCAGATAAGGGGAAATCACACCATGGCTTGTCAACAGGGGCACGGACGCCCTGGTGGATGCGCAAGTACAGAGGGGGGGCATTCTCTTCCTAGAGGGGGCCACACCACCAGCCCCATCTAGCATGGTCTGAGCTCACCAGCCAGATCAGTAAAGTATCTGCAGTCTGAGGAAATGTCCAGCGATACAGGACAAGCACCAATAACCTTCCCTGCACTCTCTCTCTCCCACTCTGTCTCTGTCTCTGTCTCTGTCTCTGTCTCTCTCTGTCTCTGTCTGTCTGTCTCTCTCTCTTTTCCCTCCACTTTACCCCACCCCCCCACAACAATAACACTGCATGGATACACCACTGTGTACTGACTCCCTCGAACCCCTCCCCATATCTCCCCACCTGCACCAGCACAAACAGCAGGGTCACACACTCCCACCCTCCCTCCCTCGCTTTCTCCCATTCCAGGAGAAGCAGCCTTGAATAGGACAGAAAGGGCCAGGCCGGGTGGTGGAGTGCGCGATATCCGGTCCCACCCCCCTCCCTTCACTATGTTGGGAGTACCCTGGTATGAGCAGGAGGGGACCGGAACGCCTCGTGTGGAGATTCTGAAACATCCACGTCCCACCGACTGAGTAAGGAGCAATGTTCAGTGAAGGGCAATTCTCACTTTAAACCCACTGGCAGTTCTGTTTCCCCCCGGCACAACTTTCGGTGGCAGGAGGGTGGGCTCACAACACATCGTCACCACCACCTCCCAGGAAGGGAACACCGGGGCTCCCTCCTACACCTCCCCCTCTAAACCGCTCAGATACTGAAACTAATCTGTGATAGTTACTGCTCTCCTCACTTGTCCTGATATCTTAAATAATCTGTGCTCATATATACCCAGGGCTCTCTGCTCCTGCAGCCCCTTTATAACGGTACGGCCTGTTTTAAACTGTCTTTATTTCTCTTTCCTACCAAAGTGTTTCACCTCACACCGTTCGGCATTGATCCCCATCTGCTATATACCTGAACACTACACCAACGTGTCACTGTCCTGTTAGAGTTCCAAACTGTCGTCCATAGACTTTACAGTTGGTCCAGGTTTGGTGTTATCTACAAACATTGAGATTGTCATGGTGTCACAGTCCCCATGAAACAACTGAAATTCTGCCCCACTCACGAGTGTGAGCAAGTGAAATCTGCTGTATTGCCATGGACGGAGTCGAATAATGACATACTGTCAATGGAGCAGCACAAATCCTGATGGATTGAATGAAATATTGACAAACCACAGAGCAAGAGAAATCCGGATAGGCTTCACTTATCGATATTCATCAGGGTATAATGTGATGAAGTTGAAAGTGTGTACTGTACCTTTAAGAGAGAGGGAATGCTGTCCTGAACTGAGAGCTGCCAAGCACCTGTGATATGAGCTGGAGTCGGGTCATAAGCAGTGAAAAGATTGGGAGTCCCAGAGTTGAGAATAGTTGATGTAAAATGTTCACTTGCAGAGGTAAAACATAAATTGATGTTTTCATTTAAACAGTGGAATTTGGAAGTTCTCTGTCATTCATATTTTACCACTTTACGAGGTGAATTGAGCATTTCTTTGTGTTTAATTTAAATTACCAGGTGAGCTTCACGCCGTGCCCTAACAATTCCTGTCAGTGTATCTGTGTTGGGCAGGTCTGGCAGTCTCTGTGGTGTTTAAAGTGATGCAATGCCACCCTCTACTGGCCTCCCCATGCCACTGCACAGACATTGGCAGAGGGTGAAAACCAACAGGGATTCATTCAGAGATGGGGAGGGAGAGGGCAGCTGCTCACAGCACCATCCAAACTGATTTCTTATCCATGGACTGATCTAAATGTCCTTTAAACGTTGTAACATTCCCTGCTTTCACCACTTGCTCTGGAAGTTCATTCCACACACAAGCCAGCTTCTGTCTAACATAATGACCTCTCATGACTTTTGTACATCTTTTTTTCATCGCAACTTAAAATATCCCTCAGTTTTGAATCCCCAACTCTAGAGAAAAGACATAAGCCCTTCAGCTTATCTGTACCCATCATGATTTTGTAAACTTCTGTGAAGTTACCTCTTAATCTCATCCTCTCCAGTGAAAAAGGTCCCAGCCTATCCAGCCTCTCCTTATAGCTCACTCCCTCCATTCCCAGCAACATAATCTGTTCTCAATCCTCTCCAGCTTAATGATATCAAGGTCAATAATATCTGGGTGAATAGTCAAAGTATTTTCGAAGGGTCAGGGAGACCAAAACTCGAGGGCATAGGTTTAAGGTGAGAGGTGAAACATTTAAAAGTGACCTAAGGGGCAGCTCTTTCACACAGAGGGCAGGATGACCAGACTGGACAAAGTATTCCAGAAGAGATCTCACCAATGTCCTGTACAACCTCAACATTGACATCCCAATTCCGATACTCAAAGGTCTGACCAATGAAGACGTGTGTTAAACACCTTCTTAACCACACTATCTGTATGGGATGGAAATTTTAAAGAATTATACCTGACGGCCTAGGTGTCTGTTCTCCAACACCACCAAAGGCTCTGCTTTTAATTGTATAGGTCCTGCTCTTGTTTGATTTACCAAATCCAATACCTCGTATTAATCCAAACTAACCTCCATCTGCCACCCCTCAGCCCAGTGTGTGATATTACTGCCACCTCACTCTCCCACTTCAATTTTAAAATGTCCATCCCTCTCCAGGAGGCCTGCACATTCCGGCCTTGATTTTCACAAAGACCCTGAGCTTGGGTTGCCTTGTGTGGTTAGGGGGAGGAGGGACAGATTGCACATACAGTCAGTGGGGAGGACAGGCTGAACAGTAATCAGCGGCCTGGTATTATTTCATGGTTTTAGGAAGAAGGCAGTCACACTTGAAAGTTGGGTAATAGTGATCGGGCTTTGGAACCAGATATTATGCTCTTTATTCATCTCTGGTGTTCAGTAATAAATATCCATTTGAGACCCTTCATTGTGCAGAGTGTGCCTGCAGGATTTATTTCCCTAATATTGTCGACTACAGATAATAGCGATTAAAAATATTCATAGTTAATTTCGATGGCACAGCACGTGCACTTAATATCTTACAGTTGAGACAAATATCTTGCATTTGTTTAACAATACAAAGTGTTTTGTGTAGTTCAGTAATGGTAACCTGATTATAATAAATCCACACTGAGCTGAAAACTGGCCCTTAAAATATGACCAAAATCTGGGTATGCTAGTGTAGTGGGTAGTGTCCCTGCCTCTGAGCCAGAGCTCTGGATTTGATTCCAATTCCTGTACTTGTGTGGTAGTGTTCCTTGCTCTTGAATAGAAGGTCGGGATTCAATTCCTGCCTGTTGCAGAGGTATGTCAAATCATGTCAGAACAGGCTGATAAACAAACACACAGGAGAATACTGTTACAGCTTTATGGGTATTGCTGAATGATGCTAGTGTCCCTACCTCCAGGCACAACGGTCTAGGTGTAAAGCCCACAGAAGTGTCTCAGGATACATCTGAACAAACTGATTAAAATGGATTTAGATTTGTGACTTGATGGAGAAGGACAAGGTGTCAGTATTGCATTTCAGAATTTAGGCCCAGGATGACTGAAAGTACAGTTATTCATGTTGATTGAAGTCACATTTCGCAGCAGTAAAGGTTTATAAAATCAGAATGGTCATGTGTAGGGTGAGTAGTCAGGGTTTTTTTCCCCAGGTTAGGGGCGTCCACAACTAGAGGGCGTTGGTTGAAAGTGAGAGGGAAAAGGTGTTGATGAGGCCTAAGGGGCACCTTTTCACACAGAGGGTGGTGTCTGTCTGGAATGAGCTGCCAGAGGAAGTGGTGGAGGCTGGTGCAACTACAGCATGTAAAAGGCATCTGGATGCTGACAGACCTGCCGAGCTTTTCCAGCAATTCCTGTATTTCTTTAAAAAGTGCATTCAGTTTAACACAGGTATTCTGAATACATTAAACATTTTATTTATTAATGACGCAGGGCCATGTAAACATACTTTAAATAGACCGAGACCATTTTCTGCTAAGGGTTTGGCTCTGTCTATGACAGTGGCAATGATGCACCTGCATGGAACAGGGAATGTGATGGAGACATAGTTTGGACAATGTGCAAGGAGACCTCACATGGTCCAGTTTGGGAGAGGATGACATTACTGTGTGATGCAGCTCAGAGAGGGAGAAAATGTAATATGCCCGAGAAGGAATGGCCTATTGCACTCTCTCTCCTTCATTGTTCCTCATCACAGCAATGTGTGCGAGCTAAAAAAAAGCTCTACAGTCATCGTTGCCATTCTTATTTTTATACAATCGCTGCAGTGTTGAAACAGGCCCTTCCACCCAACAAGTCCATACCAACATTCGCAACTCATTCTCCTATATTTACCCCTGACTAATGCACCTAACATTGAAACCTCTGAACACTACAGATAATTTAGCATGACCAATCTACCTAACCTACACAGTTTGAGCTGTGGTAGGAAACTGGATCACCTATTAGAAGCTCACACAGACAAGTGGAGAACGTGCAAACTCCACAGAGACATTCACCCAAAGATGGAATCGAACCAAGCCCCTGCTGCTTTGAGGCAGCAGTGCTAACCACCGTGCTACCCTATGGGTGACCCCTAATCTGAATTCATTGGAATTTACTCACTGCCTAAAGCAAAGGGAATCCACCCAAATCCAGCTCTCCCAGGATGAAATCGCATTGCTCATAGATGTGTGAGTACAATATCTTCAGAAACAGAACAACCGTTTGGACAATTTCGCATTTTTTCCTTTTGTCATGAGTTCCAAAAATATCTGGGCAAAGTTTTTTCAAGTTAAAATTGCAGAGACTGTGTATGTGTGTGTGTGTGTGTGTGTGTGTGTTAGTGTTTTTGGAAAGGGAAATATTGATTATATATTTGCAGTACCCAAACAATTTGGCATTCATCTTTCCATCATAGTTTGAGAAACATTGCTCTGGATCATAAACATGCTAGTTTAGCAGATTAAAGATACTAGCCTGACTTGTTCCTAAAGCTGACCCTGACCCAGTCTGAGACCGATATCATCGGCCATATCACCAACCTGGTCACATTTAACATTTGTTGTGAGCAGTGGGACTAGAAAAGGAAACAGTGACCCAAAAAGCTGGGGAACTATCAGGTGAGCCTGATGTCAGTGGTGGGTAAGTTGTTGGAGGGGATTCTGAGGGACAGGATTTAAATACATTTGGGAAGGCAAGGGCTGATCGGGGTAGACAACGTGGCTTTCTGCATGGGAAATCATGTCTCATTAATTTGGTTGAGTATTATGATGAGGAGACAAAGAAGATTGATGAAGACAATTTGGTAGACATTGTCTATATGGACTTCAGCAATGTGTTCATTTAAACAACAAAGAACAAAGAAAATTTACAGCCCAGGAACAGGCCCTTCGCCCTCCAAGCCTGAACCGATCCAAATGTACTGTCTAAATCTGTCGGTCAATTCCTAAGCATCTGCATCCCTCTGCTCCCCACCTACTCATGCATCTGTCCAGACGCATCTTAAATGAATCTACTGTGCCTGCCTCTACCAGCTCTGCTAGCAACGCGTTCCAAACGCCCACCACCCTCTGTGTGAAGTACTTACCGTGTGTATCCCCCTTAAACTTTCCACCTCTCACCTTGAAAGCATGACCTCTCGTTAGTGAATCCTTCACCCTGGGAAAAAAGCTTGTCTCTACCCACCCTGGCTATACCCTTCATGAATTTGTAAATCTCACTCACGTCCCCCCTCAATCTCCTTTTTTCTAGTGAAAATAAACCTAACCTACTCAGCCTCTCTTCGTAGCTAGTATTTCATCCTGATTTGTAGACAGATTAGTAAGTTTCAGTCACGTGGGATACAGAAGAGGCTAGTCACAATTGGCTTGAAGGAAGAGGGATATTTTTCAGACTGGAGGCTTGTGAGCAGCAGTGTGCTGTAAGAATCAGTACTGAGTTCACTGCATTACATCATTTATGTAAAGGATTTAGATGTGAATATTGGGGCCATAGTTAGTTGGTTTACAGATTACATCTGAAAGGTGGTGTAGTAGATTATCTCAGAGTACAACGAGACCACAAATAGATGGGACAAAGGGACAAGGAGTGACAGATGAAGTTTAATTTAGATAAATACGAGGTTTTGCAGTTTGCGAAGGCAAATCAGGGCAGAAATTATACACTTAATGGTGAAGTCCTTGGGAGTGTTGTGGAACAAAGGGACATAGGGCTGCAGGCATATTGTTCTTTGAAAGTGGAGTTGCAGGTAGACAGAGTGGTGCTGACCACATTTGGCACATTTGCCTTAATCAGTCAGAGCATTGAGTGTAGGAGTTGTGGTCGTATGTTGCATCTGTACAGCATGTTGGTGAGCCCATTTTAAGAATAATGCGTACAATTCGGTTTTCTACAAAAACAACTTACACGGATATTCCTGGACTGAAGGTTTGAGCTGTAGGGAGAGGTTGATTAGTTTGAGGTGCTTTCTCCTGGAGTGTCAGAGTTTGAGGGGTGACATTATAGAGGTTTATAAAACCATCAGGGGCATGAATATTCTGAACAGCCACGCTCTGCTCCACCAGGATAGGGGAGTCCAGAACAAGAGGGCATAGGTTGAAGGGGAGAGGGCGAATGATTTAGAAGGGACCTGAAGTTAAATGTTTCACACAGAGAGTGGTGTGTGTACAGAAAGTGCTGTCAGAGGAAGTGGTGAAGGCGGTTACAATCGCACATTTAAAAAGTATCTGAAAGAGGAGGGATATTGGCCAAATGCTGGCAAATGCGACTAGATCAGACTTGATATCTGATCGGAGTGAAGAGATTAGACTAATGGGTCTGTTTCCGTTCTGTATGACTCTCTGATTCTACAAGAGGGATGACAAAAAATTCTGAAAGGACCTTTCAATCATAATGCTCTTTGCTGGAAGTTTATCGTGCCTTGATGTTCATGTTGATTGAAAGCTACGTTAGGTCATATTTGACAGAGAAGTGAGTCATGGATAATTGGATGGAGACAGGAAAGTGAGGCTGAGACCCCAACCTGATCAGCCACAATCTTAGTGCCTGATGCAGAAGGCTCAACGTATCTAATGACCCACTCCTGCTCCTCAGTCCCATGTTCCTGTGTTCCATTCAGCTCCTCAAACCTACTGGACAGGAGCAGTTGGAGGCTACTTACTGCTATAACCTGGTGCACAGAAACAGTGGAGACCATTCGGCCCTTCAAGACTGTCCCACACGGTTTGACATGATTTGGGAAATGTAATTGGAAAGCCCAGGCTGGGTACGAAAGAGGCCCCTCATCTCTCTTTACAGAGTTTCCCCTCTCTGCAACTTGTGCTTCATTTGTTGGTCATGTTGTACACCCAGGTTCACTGTGAATACAGCCCCTTTACCTCACCCAGAGTTGGCTCACAAGATCGTCTGATCACCCTGACTGAAACATTCAATAACAGAAATTAACACCCACTAACTTTCCAATAACAGGATGGGAGAACATCAGAAACAGGGGCAGGTCATTCACTCCTCAAGCCCGCCTTGCCCTTCACTAAAATCTTGACTGATCTGCTTTTGGTCTGAAATCCTCTTGCATACCTAATTCTTCATAGCCCTCAACTCTCTGACAGATCAATATCCGTCTACCTCCTCTTCAAATACGTTCAGTCATCTTGCTGCCTAACATTCTTGAGAAGAGAAACCCTGACATTCAATACCATTTGTTTGAAGAAAATATGTGTTGTTCCTATACCATTGCCTATTGATATGAACAAAAGAGGGTGACTCAAGGGTTCAGATAAAAATGACTGGCCCTGATATCAAGACAGTGGTTGACTTTTATTGACACCAAGGAGCTTAACAAAACTGAACTTAATGGGAATCAGAGTAAACTCTCCAGTGTTTGGTGTCAAACATGGCACAAAGGAAGATGTTCATCATCTCAGTCCTGGGTCACCCCTGTGGGAGGTCCTCAGGGTAGCTTCCTCTTCACAAACATCTTCAGCTGCTTCATCAATGTCTCTCAGCCCCCACCCTCCCCACCATAAGATCAGAAGTGGGGATGGTCACTGAAGATTCCACAATGTTCAGAACATTTTATCCCCCGTCAGTTCCTGAACTGGTTTGTGTCCATGTGCAACAAGACCCAGCCTCCATTGAGGCGTGTGCTGTTAAAGTGTCCATAACATTCATGTAACAGCACTTCCTGACACTGCACATTGTCACACTTAAACAAGAGTTCATTCAGCACCTCACGCTGTTTTCACAGGAATATGAGGAAACCATTTAGTTCATTGAAACTATTGGAGAAGAACAAGGACAGCCCATTCAGTGCCTCCAGCCTATTACTCAGGAAGAGAAGGAGGCTAGTGTGATGGACCACACCAGAGCCCCTCGAAAATATTTGAAGGCAGTAACATAGACTCTAATGTTTTCTTATTTTAAAGGAAATATCGTGTCTGTCCCAGATGCAATGTGAGTGGTCAAAATACTCTGTGTAAAGCAAAACACCATTTATTTAAACACGGAAGATAAAATAAAACCGAAGAAAGAGGAATTTAGAATAACGTAATTGTATTGGGCAACTATACAGAATAATAGATCTAGGAGCTATTACTAATGAACTAGTCCAACATAAGAAATTCCCATAAACACAGCCTTTAATAAAAAGAAAAATTCAGGAATTGAAAACAGCATCAAGAGAAAAATCAGAGAGAGTAGCAGCCAGGAGACATTCCCTGAAGCTTCCAACTCTGTGGAGACCATTATAGTTTTTGATGTTACTGAGAAACCAAAACCCAGTGATGCTAATCTGTGAGAGCTGGTCACACACATTCAGGCTGCATTAAAATTAACCTAAGGCCTCGCTAGCTGTTTACTCAAGTGGTCTTAACTAGCCAGCCTGGTAACAATCGTTCAATCTCTCTCATAAAAGAAACCAGGATAAAAATGACCTCTGAAAGCTGCAGCAACATCACACAAATCAGCACATCGAGCTGTCAAACAGGAACCAGGGTTAACCAGTCAGGCCCTTGGCCCTGGCTAATCGGACGAGGAAGAAGCCAGTCAGTCCCTTGAGTCACTTATACAGGAACAGTAGGAGGCCATTTCCACCTCAATGCACTTACACAGAGGCAGAATATGGTAATTGATGCTGATTCCTGATGAATGGCTTATGCCCGAAACATCGATTCTCCTGCTTCTCGGATGCTGCCTGACCTCCTGTGTTTTTCCAGCAATCGAGGCTCTACTCTGATCTCCAGCATCGGCAGTCTTAAGTTCTCCAGATTGATGCTCTAACATGATGAACAATTGGAGCAGAGGCTGCACAGACAGACTGCTCCACGTTGTTCCTCTTGGCTCCGATGTTTATGATACACATGTGGGACTTTAACATGGTTTTCTAGTGGTGAAGAGGGAATCCATACGTCTTGTTGTGAAGTCTCAACAAGGCATCTTCCATCTCCACGATGGCAGCCTGGTGTTCTCTATGTAGGGTGGAAGCTGATGGGAATGGCTACCTGTTTCAGATGGAAGATATTGTGGCTGCTGTTGGGGATTGTGACAACCTGACGTTCAGCACAGGGTCACACGCCGACTGCCCAATAACATGGGGAGAGTTAATTTAGGCATATAAACTATTAGGAAAGCCACATTAGACTGATGAATGGACTCTCTAAGTTCAAATAATGCTGATCTTGTTCATGTTGATCTTGTCGAGGGCACGTCCTGTTCAGTGTATCCTGTGTGCCTTACTCTGTCTAAGTCTATTTCCACCCTATGATCTGCCTGGCCATGCTTACTATGATCTGCCCCCACTGCACATAAATAAAGTGTTTCCCTGTACTGAAGTACACGTGACAATAAATCAAACCAATCAATCCTGGGTAACGTATGGAATTTCTCACCCTATCAATGTCTCTTTTGGAAATAAGTGATCGCTGCCACTCCTCGTGTTTCAGCGTCACCATTTCTTCATCATTCATAGTTCTACAGATTAAACACTCAGCTTCTTTACTCTGTCCTCATGTTACCATCATCCTTATCTGTGGTAAGGAGATCATTCCTTACAAAGGAGATCAAATATGTACAGAGTGCCCCAAATGGTCTCTCAGCAAGGCTCTACAACAGCAGGAAGATGGCTTTACTTATGTACTCGAATCATCTTACAATGAAGGACAGCATACCATTGTCTGAACTCATTACTTACACAGGGTTTGATTCGGAGCAGTCAGCATCGACTTGTGAGTGGGAGATCATGCTTCCCAAATTTGTTAGAGTTCTTTGATGAAGTTACGAGGAAGGTTGACGAGGACAGAGCGGTAGACGTAGTCACCATGGATTTCCGTAAGGCCTTTGATAAGGTTCCATATAGTAGGCTGCTCAGGAAGGTTACATGGCGTGGAATTCTGGGGGAACAGGCCAATTGGATACACAATTGACTTGTTGGTAGGAAGCAGAGGGTTTAGTGGAAGGATACTTGTCAGACTGGAGGCTGTTATCTATGATTATCTATGACTGCAGACACATATACATGTGAGAAATCTTTTCAATGATCGCTGAATCGGCCAAGCAAGACACTCTATTGTATCAAACTGCGCCGAGGTCTTAAAGGATAAACCCAGACAGAACACCCGGCCCCAGCCTCAGTATCGGAAAAAGGGAACGGGAAACACAGTCCTGTTGAACCTGCAGAAACCTCCTTCGTAACATCTGAGATAGCATTTACAGAGCTTTCCCACAGACTGCACAGAAACATCAGGAATGGAGTAGGCCATACAACACATTGAGCTTTCCTCATTGTCGTTCATGTTCAAACATCTCCGCAATGCACTTACCCCACAATATGAATATCTCCGTTAATGTGAGTAACCTTGGGAAGCTATACATTAGCAAGTGCAGTAGTCCCTTTGGTCCATTGAGTTTGCTCCCAATGCAATATAATGATGACTTGCCCTTTATTACCACACCGTCCTCCTGCTCTCCCATCATATCTCTACTGTCTCTAACTACATATCTATATTCAGTGTCATGGTTTGAGTGTATTCCCCAGGTTCACCAGTCTCTGAGGGCAGTCATTTATTGGCATCTCAATGCAGAATAGCCTGTCTGTATCTAATACTGTGGCCCCTTGTTTTAGACCCCACAGCCTGTGGAATCATCATCCCTGCTTCCAATCTGTCTCAACCTGTCATAGTTTTATATATCTCACTGAGATCACCATCATTTTCCTAAAGCCCATAGAATACAGGCCCAGTCGCCCCAAATACTGCTCCCACAACAAGCCTGTCATCCCAGAGATCAGTCTGGTCATCCTTCACTGCTCTCCCTCAATGTCAGGGTTGCCCTTTATTAGGTACAGAGGCCAAAACTGCACACAATACTGGACAATGTTCGGAATGGGGTCTCACTAAGGCCCTGTACAGCTGCAGTAAGACACCCTTACTCCTGAAATGAAGGTCAACACCCATTTACCTTCCTAACTGCTTTCTGTTCCTGCAATATTGTTTTCAGTGACTGGTCTACAGGGATATCTAAATCATTTGCAATGTTACAGCTCCCCACTCGGTGGGACTATGTACACTGGGAAACGTGCCAATGACATTCCCAGTATTGCCTTCCGGGTTCAGACCTCATTGTGCTGCAGGGACCTTGGAGGGCCGCGTAGAAGGAAACAACAAAAAGGAGCAAGCATCCCTGTGTAGATCAACATGTTTCAAACAATCCCGTTACAAACGATAGGCTTCAAATCAAAGGGCACACCGCCACCTCTACCCACATTGCTCTCCATCTGCCACGTATTTGCCCATTCACTCCACTTGTCTGTCACCTTGGAGGTTCTTTGCAACCTCCTCACCCACTCGCAATCCAACATCCTTTAGTTCTGTCAGCAGGTTGGGATATATTATATTTGATTCCCACAACCAAATGTTTAATGGGTATTGTGAACAGCTGGGGCCCTATGGCCGATCCCTGTGATATCTCCGCAACCGTCCTCTGTTATTTTTTTAAAAAATATTATTTATGTCGTGAATCTGGATGTGACTGGTTGGGCCAGCAATTATTACCAGTCCCTGGTTGCCCTTGAGAAGGTGGTGGTGAGCTGCCTGATTGAACGACTGCATTCCACTGTGGATTCAGTGATGGTAACACCATTGAATGCCAAGGGGCAGTGTTAGATTGCATATTAGTGGTGATGGTCACGGTCTGGCATTTGTGTGGCATCAATATTACTTGCCACTTGTCAGCCTGGATACTGTCCAAATCTTGTCACATTTGGACATGGACTGCTTCAGTATCTGAGGACCCACAAATGTTGCTGAACATGGTGCAATCATTGGCAAACATCCCCACTTCTGATATTATAATGGAGGGAAGGTCATTGATTAAGCAGCCCTGAAGATGTTTGGGCCTAGGCCACTGCCCGAGGGACTCCTACAGATTTATCCTGGAGCTGAGTTGAAAGACCTTTATCAACCATGACCATCTTTCTCCGTGTCAGGTATGATTCTAACCAGCGGGGAGTTTGCCCCTGATACCCATTGATTCCAGTTTTGCTAAGGCCCCTTGATACCTCACTTGGTCGAAGGCAGCCTTGTTTTAAAGGGCTATCGCTCTCACCCCACCTCTGGAATTCAGTTCTTTTGTCGATGTTTGAACCATGATAATGAGATCAGGAGCTGAGTGGCCCTGGTGGAGCCCAAACCGGGCGTCATTGACCAGGACATTGCTGAGCAGGTGCTGCTTGAAAGCACTGACATCTCCCATCAGTTTACTGATGATCGAAAGTAGACTGATGGGGTGGTAATTGGTCGGATTGGATTTGCTCTGCTTTTTATGTATAGGGGATACTTGGGTAATTTTCCATGTAATCAGGGAAATGTTGTTGTAACGATACTGGAACAGTTTAGCTAGGTCAGTGACAAGTTCTGCAGTACACGTTTTCATTACTATTGCCAGAATGTTGTCACCATGCGTCCACTTTGGTGTATCCAGTGCCTCCAACTGTTTCTGAATATTGTGTGGACTGAATTGAATTGGCTGATGACTGGTGACTGAATTGCTGAGGATCACTGTAGGACGCTGAGATATTTCATCCACTCAGCACTTTTGACTGAAGATGTCCTTTTGACAGAAGAATGCATCAACCTTATCTTATACACTGAAGTGCTGGGCTATTCCATCATTAAGGATGGGGATACTTGTAGAATCTCCTCCTCCAATGACTTGTTTAATTGTCCATAACTATTCTCGGCTAGAAGTAGATGGACTGCAGAGCTTAGATCTGAACCGTTGCTTGTGGGATCACTAAGCTCTGTCTATCACTTCCTGCTTATGCTGTTTGGTGCACACATAGTTCTGTTTTGTGGCTTCACCTCATTGTCAGGTATGGCTGGTGCTGCTCTTGCCATCCTGCACATTCCATTGAACCAAGGTTGATTCTCTGGCTTGATGGTAATTGTTGTGAGGGGGATATGCCAGGCCATGAGGTTGCACTGGAGTACAATTCTGCTGCTATTGCTGACACACAGCACCTTATGGAAACCCAGACTTGAGCTGCTAACTGTGTTTGAAGTTGGTCTTATTTAGCACAGTAAGAGTACCACTCAAAATGATAGATGTTACTCTCATTGTGAAGGTAGGACTTTGTCTTCACAGTGACTCTGCGGTGGTCACTCTTACCGACACTGACATGTGCAGATACTTCTGCATCTGGCAGATTAGTAAGAATGTGGTCAAGTATGTATTTTCCTCTTGTTGTTTCCTTCATGACCTGCCTTAGACCCAGCCTAGCCTTAACATCCTTTAGAACCCGACCAGATCAATCAGTAATGTTGCAGCTGAGCTACTGTTAGTGGTAGACATTTAAATCCACGACTCAGAGTACATTTTGCATCCTAGCCACCCTCAGTGCTTCCTCCAAGTGTTGATCAGCATGGAGGAGTACTGATTCATAGGTTGAGAGAGGCTGGTACATGGTAATCAGCAGGAGGTTCCCTTTACCATGAAACTAACACCATGAGACTTCGTGGGATACTGAGTCACTTTTGAGGACTCCCAGAGCAATTCCCTTCCAACTGTATCCTACTGTGCCGCCACTTCTGCTGTGTCTGTCCCGTTGGTGAGACAGGAGATATCCGAGGAAGGTGATGGAGAGTCTGGGACATGGCCATACTCACAGAATCATACTTTACAGACAATGTCAGACTGTTTCTTGACGAGTCTATTTATTTCTATTCACTGTTTCCTGCCAGCTGTCCCATTCTGGAAACATGGCCATATATTCGCCCCAATCCACTCAGATTTGATTTTGGAAACTCGGCTTGGAGCTTCACCAAAACTTTTCTGAAAATCCAAATGTTTTACATCCATTGCTTCTCTTTCATTTGTCTCCTAGTCTATTTCTGTAACTTAATTCCCATTTCATAAATCTATGTTAGTTGTCCATGTCCATTATTTTTACTCCCAATAATTTCTCCTAAACCATTTACTTACTATGTTCCACGTTCAATATACTCTATCATTTTCCCACACCAGACTTGGTTTCCCTAGTATTGTTAGAAAGTTCTGTGAAGACAGAACTGAAGTAGTGGTTTCATAGTTCTGCCGTTTCCCTATTCTCCATTCTCCATTCTCTGGTTTCAGTTTGGAAGGAAGCTGCACTTGTTTTCTCATATTTCTCACATTGACATAATTTAACAAGTAATTACCGTTCGCTCTTATAACCCTTGTGAATATACTGTTCAGATACTCATCAATTCCTGCCTTAAACTGCTCAATGATTGACCTTCCACACCATACACTCACAGGAGCATAGTCTTTGTACCAACAGAAATACACACGATCTATATGAGTCCCACTTTCCTACATCAGGCCCATAGCCTGGAATGTTATGACACTTCTAAGTGCTCGTCCAAGTATGTGTTAACGATCGTGAGGTTACTCGTGATAATTCCCCTTTCAGGAAGTAATCCCAGAACCCAACACACTCTTGGCGAAAAACATAAATATTTAAATGCTCTCTGATCCTCAAACTCTTCGCTTTAAAAGTGTGCTCCTTTGTTCTTGACCCTCTCACTAAAAGGAACAGTTGCTGTCTATCCACCCTGTCCATGTCGATCATAATCTTATCCTTCTGAATCACGGACCCCTCAGCTTTCTCTGCTCCAAACTAAACAATCCGAGCTTATCCAGCCTCTCTCGATAGCTGATATACTCCATCCCAGGGAACATCCTGGTGAATCACCTCTGCACCCTTTCCAGTACAATCACATCCTTGCTGGATTGCGGCTCCTAGAACTACGTACAGTATTCCATTTTGGCCGAACCAAAGCCCTGTCTAGCTCTTATAATCTACGCCCTGATTAGGAAACACAACACCAAAGGTCCAATGCTTTACTAGTCCATTAACCTGTCCAGTCACATTCAGGGATGTGTGGAGAAGCACACCCTGATGTTCCCAGTGTGCTGTCATTCATTGAGTCCTCCCCTGCCTGGTTCCTTCTGCCAAAGTGCATCACCTCATATTTATGAAGGTTACATTCCATCTGCCATTGATCTGCCCATCTGACCAATCATCTGCATCTTCTTATAACTTAACGCCTTCCTCCTCACTGCTAACCACCCAGCCAATCTTTATGTCAAACATACACTTACGTATCACTCCTCCCCCACTCTCCACCTAGCGCCCTGGGACACAGCACTGATCCCTGTGGTATACCAGGGGACACTGATCTCCACTCACACAAACAGCCTTCTCCCACCACCCTCTGTTTCCTGCCACTAAGATAATTTTCCTTGTAACTTGTCAAGTTATCCATCATATTGTGAGATTTTACTTTATTTTCAGTTTCCCAGGTGGAAATCTTTTCAAAGGCCTTGCTACAAAACAAAACAATCGAGCTTCTCAAACTAATTCAATCAAACCTATTGCTTGTGACTTCCATCTGATAAAGTCATGATGATTATCCCTGATCAAACCTTGTGACTCTGATTGGAGTACAATTTTCTCCTTCACTATGTTCTTCAGTAGTTTCCTTAACAGTGATCTAATACTCGCTCGTCTATAGTTCCCTGGTCTATCTCTCCCACCCTTACTGTGAAGTGGAATCGTATTAGCAGTTCTCCAGTTCTCTGGCATGTCCCCTATGGACAGATTCTAATTAAAATATTCAGTCAGGGTCTTTCCTCCCTTGACCCCAACAGCCGACTAAAATACAACACTTTCAGACATGGAGATTGGAACAAATTTATGCAGAACAAACTCTCAAATCAATCTGTTCAAGACTTTTCCAGTCCATCTTCTTACATTCTGTACCTGCCTCCTCCTTCTCCCAAGTAAAATAGATGTGAAGGTCTCATATACCAATCCATCAATGTTCTCCAGCTTGACACACAGATTGCCCCTTTGGTTTCTAATGGACACTGACTATTCTGTTCTACTTGTCCGTGTAGTTTATCGTGGGATTCTCCCTTATCTCACCTACTTGTACTTCTTCATGTCCCTCTGTTCTTTAGTCTCCGCAATGTTCCTAAGTTTCACTACAATCATCTCTCATGTTTTGACATTCTAGATCACAGGCTGAGTTTCCACATCAGCCAATATTGCCATTTTAGGGATTAATCTGGATAACACCTTTGGCAGTTCCTCTGTAGTCAATATATTCTTTCTTAAATTGGGATTCCGAACGATACAAATAACTCTAAGTGTAGTCTCATTAACACTCGATGCAACTGGTGTACGACATCCTCTATATTCCAATTACATTCACATGAATGTAAACCTAATTTTTACTTTCCCATTTGCATATGTTCTTCCTAATACCTCTCGCTTTAACTTTTCGTATGAGCTTACTGTGTGAGTTTTTAAAAAGATCTCATGAATATCCAACTATACGTTATCCATTGGTTCTTCATTGCCTATGCCCACAAGAATCATCTTCAAACCATTCCAAAAATATGTTCGCCACTTCTGGTTTTTCTTTCATCGATACATTACCACACTCCCCAGTTATGTTATTACCGTCTATATATCTAGTAGCATGTTCTTTGTAATCGATTCCAATAGACACCCAACTGCGGATGACAAGTTACTGGTCTGCAGTTCACCACTCTCTATCTTCATCCTTTCTTAAACTATTGGACAATATTTATAACCTTTGCCTTATCCAGATTGTCTAAATGCCTTTCAGGAATGTGTCGAAAAATAAAGTGAAAATCCGCGATGCAATCAACATGTCTATTGCTGATTCCTCTGAAATTCTTGTATGAAGTACATCTCGTCTGTCAGATTTATAAATACTCAATCCGGCTTTCTTTTCAAAGATGACCCCAACACTGATAAGAATGACCTTAGACGTTACTTACACAAGTCCCATGGTCACTTGGTATTTCTGGAAGAATTTCTGGACATTCTTCCATGAAGATAGACACAAAGAAACTGTTTCTTTTCCCTGCAATTTCTCTGTTCTCTGCAATAAATTATCATGAACGCACAGTAACTCTCCACATTTGACCTTGTTTTTAGTTTTTATTTCATACATTGATAGACGCTTTTTATCTGTCTTCATGTTTTTCTTTCGTTTGCACGCATTTTCTCTTTCTGATTTTCTTCTCAGTTTCTTGGTCATCCTTTGCTGGGTCCTACATCTCTCTGAATCCACTGGCTTACTGCAACACTTGGCATTCTTCTAAGCTGCCTCCTTTCATCTAATAGGTAGATGAAGGTGGGTTTGAAAGTGATAGTCAGAGAGGAAGGAGGGTGGAACAGACTGATAGGGAGGAAGGTGGACACATAGGAACATTCAAAAGGGCGGTGCTGACTTAGAAGGTTGGAGTAGGATAAGGTGAGATTAGGGGACATGGGGAAATGGGGAAATCCACTATGATCCCCTGTGGTTGGAGGGTCCCAAGGCAGAAGAGGAGGCTTTCTTCCTCCAGGCTTCTGGTGGTTCTGGTTTGGCAATGGAGCAGGCCCAGGATCCTCATGTCCTAGACAGAGTGGGAAGGGGAATTAAAGTGCTCAGCCACAAGGCGATGGAGTTGTTCAATGTGGCTGTCCCAGAGATGTTCTCTAAAATGATCCACAAGTTGACCTCCTGCCTCGCCAATGTAAAGAAGACCACATTGGGTTTAATGGATGCAGTAGATGAGGCGTTCTGTCTCCCTTCGTCACCTATCACTTTCAACCCCACCTTCATCTACCTATCGCAATCCCAGCTACGTCCCTCCTGCCGCACCCTCTTCCCATTTATCTCTCAGCCCCCTTGGCCCAGAAGCTTCATTCATGATGAAGGGCTTATGTCCGAAACATCGATTTATCTACTCTTAGTATGCTGCCTGACTGTGCTTTTCCAGCACCACACTCTTCGACTCTGATCTCCAGCATCTGTAGTCCCCACGTTCTCCTCACACCTTCAGGGCTTGCATGACTCAGATTTATAACGGTTACTTCAACTAAAACAAAAATTGTCGTGTACTCAAACAGCACAAAATAAAACCAATGCATTTTTGTCACTGTTCCCAGAAGTTCATTTCTTACAAAATTTTCAATTAGCTCTTCTGATCACTCAACACCAATTCCTAAATAACCTGATCTCGATCTCAGTGCTCGACATAATGTTCATGTCAACCATCTCGCACGTGCTCATGAAGTCTATTTTTCCCAGCATTAGCATTCAATTGGGTGAACACAGTTTAGATATAATGTGCTGCCAGACCTGCTGTGTTTTTCCAGCAACACATTTTTCAGCTCATACATTTGGGAAGGCAAGGGCTGATCGGGGTTGTCAACGTGGCTTTCTGCATGGGAAATCATGTCTCATTAATTTGATTGAGTTTTATGAAGAGGTGACAAAGAAGATTGATGAAGGCAGTTTGGTAGACATTGTCTATATGGACCTCAGTAAGGTGTTCACAACATTCCGATTGGGAGGCAGATGAGTAAGGTTCGGTCACACGAGATACAGAGGAAGCTAGTCACAATTGGCTTGAAGGAAGAGGGATATTTTTCAGACTGGAGGCTTGTGACCAGCAGTGTGCTGTAAGAATCAGTACTGAGTTCACTGCATTTCATCATTTATGTAGAGGATTTAGATGTGAATATTGGGGCCATAGTTAGTAAGGTTACAGATTACATCAGAAAGGTGGTGAAGTAGATTATCTCAGAGTACAATGAGACCACAATTAGATGGTACAAAGGGAAAAGGAGTAACAGATATAGTTAAATTTAGATAAATACGAAGTTTTGCATTTTGGGAAGGCAAATCAGGGCAGAATTTATACACTTAATTGTAAGGTCCTGGGGCGTGTTGTGGATCAAGGGGACATAGGGCTGCAGGTACATAGTTCCTTGAGAGTGGAGTTGCAGGTAGGCAGAGTGGTGCTGAACAGAATTGGCACATTTGCCTGAATCAGTCAGAGCATTGAGTATAGGAGTTGTGGTGGCATGTTGCCTCTGAACAGGAAGTTGGTGAGGCCACTTTAAGGAAACTGCGTACAACTCACTTGCAGAACTGGAGGTTTGAGCTTCAGGGAAAGGTTGATTAGGTTGAGGTGTTTTCCCCTGGAGTGTCAGAGGCTAAAGGGTAACATTATAGAAGTTTATAGAATCATCAGAGGCATGGATATTCTAAACAGCCATGTTCTGCTCCCCAAGATAGGGGAGTCCAGAACAAGAGGGCATAGTTTGAAAATGAGAGGGCGAATAATTTAGAATGGACCTGAAGGTAAATGTTTCACACAGACAGTAGTGTGTGTTCAGAAAGAGCTGTCAGAGGAAGTGGTGAAGGTGGCTACAATCGCACATTTAAAATGTATCTGAAAGAGGAGGGATATTGGCCAAATGCCGGTAAATGGGACAAGGTCAGATTTGATATCTGATCGGAGTGAACAGATTAGACTAACGGGTCTGTTTCCATTCTGCATGACTGTCAGATTCGATTAAAGGGATGGCGAAATATTCTGAAAGTATCTTTCAAGTGTGAATTCTCTTCACTGGAATATTATAGTGCCTCTATGTTCACATGGATTGAAAGCTGTTTAGTTAAATATTTGACAGGGAAGTGAGTTACGGGTAATAGTATACAGACAGGAAAGTAGGGCTGAGTCCATTATCATAGTGCCTGGTGGAGAAGGCTCAAATTATCTAATGTCCCACTCCTGCTCCTCAGTCCCATGTTTCTTTATTCCATCCAGCCCCGCATACCTGCTAGATAGGGGAAGTTGGAGGCCACTTACTCCTATAACCTGTTGCACAGAAACAGAGGAGACCATTCAGCCTCTCAAGACTATCACACACACTTTGAAGTGATTTGGGAAATGCAATTGGAAAATCCAGGCACGGTTATTAAAGAGGCCCCTCATCTCTCTTTACAGATCTTCCCTTCTCTGCAACTTGTGCTTCATTTGTTGGTCATGTTTAGACCCAGATTCACTGTGAATACAGCTGCCATACCTCACCCAGAGATGGCTCACAAAATACTCTGGTCTCCCTGCCTGCAACATTCCATAACAGACATTCATGAAAATAACACCCACTAACTTTCCAAGAACAGAATGTGAGAACATCAGAAACAGGAACAGGTCGTTCACTCCCCAAGCCTGCCTTGTCCTTCACTAAGATCATGATTGATCTGCTCACTGTCTCAAATCCTCTTTCATACCCAATTCATCATTGCCCTCAACTCTCTGACAGATCAATATCCATCTACCTCCTCTTCAAATACTTTCAGTCATTTTGCTCCCCACCACTCTTGAGAAGAGAAATCTTGACATTCACTACCACCTGTTTGAAGAGAAATCCTGACATTCACTACCACTTGCTGCTCCTATATCATGGTTTATTGATATGAACAAAAGAGATTAAGACAAGGGTTCAGGTATAAATGACTGGCCCCGATATCATGGCAGTGGTTGACGTCTGCTGACATCAAGGAGCTTAACAAAACTGGAATTAATGGGAATTAGAGCAAACTCTCCACTGTTTGGAGTCAAACATGGCACAAAGGAAGATGTTCATCATCTCAGTCCTGGGTCACCTCTGTGCGAGATCCTCAGGGTAGCTTCCTCTTGACAAACAGCTTCAGCTGCTTCATCAATGTCCCCCGCCCCCACCTCCACCCCTACCCCCCACCCTCACCCTCCCCACCATAAGATCAGAAGTGGGGATGGTCACTGAAGATTCCACAATGTTCAGAACATTTTGTACCCCTGTCAGCTCCTGAAGTAGTCTGTGTCCACGTGCAGCAAGACCCAGACTCCATTGAGACTTGTGCTGTTAAATGGTCCGTAACATTCATGTAACAGCACTGCCTGACACTGCACATTGCCACAGTAAAACATGAGTTCATTCGGCACCTCACGCTGGTTTCACAGGAATATGAGGAAGCCATTCAGCCCATTGACACTATTGGAGAAGAACAGGGACAGCCCATTCAGTGCCTCCAGCCTATTAATCAGGAATAGAAGGAGTCTAGTGTGATGGGCCACACCAGAGCGCCTGGAAAATATTTGAAGGCGGTAACCTAGACTCTAATTTTTTTTTTATTTTGAAGTGACTGTTCCAGATGCAATGGACTGGTCAAACTACTTGGTGTGAAGATAAACACTATTTATTGAAACACGAAAGATAAAATGAAAGCAAAGAAAGAGGAATTTAGAATAACGTAATTATATTAGACAAGTTAACAGAATAACAAATCTAGGAACTATTACTAATGAACTGTTCCAATATAGGAAAATCCCATAAACACAGCCCCTGGCAGAAAGGAAAATTCAGACACAGATTGTCACAAACATTTCTCTAATCCAGGATTTAAAAACAGCACCAAGAGAAAATTCAGGGAGTAACAGACAGGAGATAGTCACTGAAGCTTCCAACTTTGTGGAGACCCCAACAATTTCTGATGCTACTTGGAAACCAAATCCCAGAGATCGTAACCTGTGAGAGCTGGCCACACCCATTTAGGCTGCATTAAAATTAACCCAAGGCCTCCCTAGCTGTTTACTCAGTGGCTTTAACTAACCACTTTGGTAACGATCATTCAATCTCTCTCTGAAAAGGAACCAGGACAAAATAACCTCTCAAAGCCTGCAGCATCATCACGCTTGTCAGCACATCGAGCTGTCAAACAGGAACCGGGGTAACCCAATCAGGCCCTTGGTCCTGTCCAATCGGAAGAGGAAGAAGCCATTCAGACCCTTGAGTCTCTTACACAGGAACAGGAGGAGGCCTTTCAGCCCCTGGAGTCTCTTACACGGGAACAGGAGGAGGCCATTCGGCCCCTAAAGCCACTTCCACAGCAACACGATGAGGCCATTCTGCTCCTTCAGTCTCTTACACAGGAACAGAAGGAGGCCATTCAGCCCCTAAAGTCACCTATACAGGAACAGGAGGAGGCCATTCAGCCCCTTGAGTCATTTACACAGGAACAGTACAAGGCCATTCCCCCCTCAACGCACTTGCAAAGGGGCAGATGAGGTAATTGATGCTGATTCCTGGAATGGCTTCTGCCCAAAATGTGGATTCTCCTGCTGCTCGGAGCTGCCTGACCATCTGTGCTTTTCCAGCAATCTACTCTCGACTACAATCTCCAGCATCGGCAGTCCTCATTATCTCCAGATTGATGCGCTAACATGATGAACAAGTGGAGCAGAGGCTGCACAGACAGACTGCTCCACATTGTTCCTCCTGGCTCCGTTGCTCACGATACACACGTGGGACTTTAACATGGTTTTCTAGTGGTGAGGAGGGAAGCCATATGTCTTGTGTGAAGTCTCAAGAAGGCACCTTCCATCTCCGAGAATCCAGCCTGGTGTTCTCTATGTCGGGTGGAAGCTGGTGGGAATAGCTACTTGTTTCAGATCGAAGGTATTGTGGCTGCTTTTGGGGATTGTGAACAACGTGGTGTTCAGTACAGGGTTCACACGCCAACTGCACAATAACATGGGGAGAGTTAATTTAGGCATATAAACAATTCGGAAAGCCATGTTAGATTGATGAATCGACTCTCTACATTCAAATAATGCTGATCTTGCTCATGTTGATCTTGTCGAGTGCTTGTCTTGTGCAGTGTGACCTGTATGCCTTACTCTGTCCAAGTCTATTTCCACCCTATGATCTGTCTGGCCATGCTTACTATGATCTGCCTCCACTGCTCATAAATAAAGTGTTTCCCTGTACTGACGTACACGTGACAACAAATCAAACCAATCATTCCTGGGTAAAGTATGGAATTTCTCACCCTATCAATGTGTCTTTAGGAAATACACTTGCTACACCTCATGTTTCAGCACCACCATTTCTTCGTATTTCACAGCTCTGCAGATTAAACTCTCAGGTTCTTCACTCTACCCTCATGAAAGAGCCATCTGTATCTGTGGGAAGGATATCATTCCTTACAAAGGAGATCAAATCTGTAGAGAGTGTGCCAAAAGCTCTCTCAGCAAGTCTTTACAACAGCAGGAAGATGGCTTTACTTATGTACTCGAATCATCTTACAATGAAGGACAGCATACCATTGACTGCACCCATTACTTACACAGGGTTTGATTCAGAGCAGTCAGCATCGTCTTGTGAGTGGGAGATCATGCTTCCCAAATTTGTTAGAGTTCTTTGATGAAGTGACCGGGAAGGTTGATAAGGACAGAGCGGTAGATGAAGTCTCTATGGATTTCAGTAAGGCCTTTGATAAGGTTCCACATGGCAGGCTGCTCTGGAAGGTTCCATCACGTGGAATGCTGGGGGAACTGGCCAATCGGATGCGCAGTTGGGTTGATGGTTGGAAGCAGAGTGTTTAGTGGAAGGATGATTGTCAGACCGGAGGCTGGGTCCATTGCTGTTTATTATCTATGATTTGGTTGAGAATGTACAAGGTATGATTAGTAAGTTTGCAGATGATACTAAAATAAGTGGTAGCGTGATCAGTGAGAAAGTTTATCAGAAATTGCAGCAGGAACTTAATCAGTTGGGGAAGTGGGCCGAGAAATGGCAAATGGAATTTAATATAGATGTGTGAGGTCTTGCATATTGGAAACTCAAGTCAAGGTAGGAGTTACACTGTGAATGGGAGGGTCTTAAGGGGTGCAGTGGGCAGAGAGACCTTGGTTTTCACAAGCACGGTTCTCTAAGAGTAGAGTCACAGTTGGACAGGGCAGTGAAGAAGGCTTTTGGCACATTGGCCTTCATCAGGCAGGACATTGAGTACAGAAGTTGGGAATTTATGTTGCAGTTACACAGGAATTTGTAAGGCCGCACTTGGAGTGTTGTATTTAGTTTTTGTAACCTTGTTATCTGGAGGATGTTATTAAATTAGAAAGAGTGCAGAAGAAATTTACAAAGACGTTGCCAGGACCCAATGGTCTGAGTTATAGGGAGAGGTTGGACAAGCTAGGACCTTTTCTTTAGAGTGTTGGAGAATGAAGGAGTCCTTACAGAACTGTATAAAATCACGAGGGGTATGGATAGGGTTAATGCTCTCAGTCTTTTTCCAAGGTATAGAAAATCGAGGATTAGAGGGGATCAGTTTAAGGTTAGAGGGGAAGGAAGAAAAGGGAACCTGAGCGGCCACTTCTTTACACAGAGGGCTTGTGCATAGATGAGCTGCCAGCAGATGTGGTTGGTGGTGGGGCGGGGGGTGGGGGTGTACATTAACAACATTTCAATGCATTTGGATAAATATGTCGATAGGAAAGGACTGGAAGGATATGGGCCAGCTGCAGGGAAATAGGGCTAACGTGGATGGACATTTACAAGGTGAAGATGAACCCCTCTGTTAATTAGAACCAAACACCCAGAAAAGCTCGCCTCACCTCGTAATCTGTTATAATATGAGTGACACAGATCTCCTATATTCCACTATTTAAACAAAAATTAACAAGTTTATTTCTTAACTTTAACAGTGAACACTAAACAACAACTATTGACAAATACAAGCCCCTCTTTTCTTAGCTACTTACTATCTGACTCCAACTCTGTAAAAATATGCTGTTCCAACAGCGCACATATGAAACATGACAATCTCGAGAGCACACAGTCTCCATCTTCCCTGCTGTGCTCACTCTTCCAGCTGCTGATCTCCCCGGGTATTTTTTTATTGCATGTAGGTTTAGATGAACATGTGTCTTTGATAGAGAGTGTTTCAGATGGTCAGTTAGCACTCCTGCTCTACAGCAGTTGCTCTGCTGTTGGATGGCAGTAGTTCTCCCACCAGTGTTCAAAATGCTGGGTATGCATACTCCCCATGATACAGTAATTCTCATAATTTGGTTGCTTACCAGGTGTCCAAACAATAATATTCAAATTCCATTGGCTTCTGGTTTCCTGAGCATTCTTTAAACTTTTTGGTTGCATTTGAATGGCTGTCAAAACAGCAACCAAAACTCAGGTATCCATTTCTCAGCAAATGGTGACATGTGGAACAGTTTGACCTTTAGCTGGCATCTGTGGCTTTAAGTTCTATTCGGAAAAACCCGTTCTATTTTAAAGTACCGTACATGTTTTTGGCTTCATAACATCTCCCCGCTTCAGAAAATAAAGTGAACTAGCAGAATGAAAAGATGACTACATTTCTTCTCCTCTAATTCTTAATCCCAATTTTATGAAATACAGAAGTATTAATCTCAGTTATATCATTCATATTAATTCTGCACACCAATACAACACTGGGATAAGTCAAATCTTATCTACACTGCTTTCCTTTAAATCCGCGAAAACCCATCTGCTATCACATTGTAGGAGCCACAGCGTGTACATTTTGTGAGTTTAAAGTTGGTAAGGTAAGACTCCAATTAAATAGTCTCATATTCTGGTCTTTAAATATTCCAAAAAATGCGAGAGATTTGTCGTTGTCCACAACCATCTCCGACAATTTGTTTGTCATATACACATTAAAATATTGTCAGGCCAGTGCGAAACATAATCATTCTTGTTCAATGATGGAGTTTTTGTATTTTTTTCTGTTGGATATTGAGTGTTTTCGACAAGTAGCCAATTAGCGATTCAATTCCATCATCCTCTTTCTGTATCAATACATCTCCGACCCCTATATCCCGAGCATCAAACACAATTTTCAAAAGGTTTCAAAATATTTGGTGTATCTAAAACTGGTGTGGTGATTAATCCTGATTTAAAATTCTCAAATGCCTCCTGGCATTGTTCTGTCCACCACAAGTCTGTGTTCTTCTTTAATAAATCTATCAGTGGTGCCAATACGTTGCTGAAGTTTGGGACAAACTTCTGATAGAATCCACTCAGTTCCAAAAATCGAATCATCTCTTCCTTCGAGGATGGTTGTGGAAATTACTCAAAGCCCTTCGTTTTTATGTTCCATGGGATCAACCTTCCATGTCCAATGTAATGTCCCAACAAGTCACCTCTGCCTTCGTGAATTCTGTTTTCTTTAAGTTTATTACCAAGTTTGCTTCTTGTAATCGTTCAACATGCTCAGCTAACTGTTACATGTGAGCTTTTAATCACTTCCTGAAGATCACCACATCATACAGATAAACTGCACAATTTGTTCATCTGGCCACAGCCCTGTTCCTGAGTCTTAAATGTGGCTGGAGCATTATTCATCCATATAAAATACTCGATATTATTTTTTGTCATCTCCAGTGTCTTTACTGGATAGTTGAACTGACTCCACATTTTTTTTAATTTGAAAGGGGCCACTAAACCTGGCTTTGAAGGGATTTCTTACCATTGGTGGTGATACTAATACGTCATCCCCACGGGATATCCTCAAAGTTTCAGTGGTTTTATCTGCCACCTGCTTCACTCTATGATGTGCTTTTCAGATACGTTTTAGCAAACTCACCTACTCCATCTACTCTCTCCTTCACCTCACACACAGAATCCAAGTGTGAGATTTCCGACTTTGGTCCTGTCAATTTATATTTAATTAATTTCAAAGGACCTCTCACTTCATGTACGAATATTAACTCAGAGGAAGTAAAGTGAGTCGTTTTATTTGGGGCATCTCTAATGGCAAACAATATAATGGGACAGCTTTATTGCAAACATTCGGGTAATCATAACAGTACGCTGTTAACATGGTCTTCAGCGTCTGATGCTAACTTTCCAAGGCTCCCTGGGATTCAGGATCCGACGCACTTGATTTCAACTGCTGTATGCTGAACCTATCCATAACTTCCTTAAACAGCTGAGCGGTAAAATGAGATCCTTGGTCTGACTGAATCTTACTGCCTAGCCCACAGCGAGTGAAGAAAGCTACCAACCCCTCCACCTCCCGTTTTATCTTAATATTCCGTAATGGAATTGCCTCGGGAAATCTGGTGGACACATTCATTATGGTCAGCAAATATAATTTTCCACTTCTATTTTAGGAAGGGGAGCTGCACAATTAATCATAACCCACGTGAAATGTTCTTCGAATGCAATAATTGGCAAGAAAGGTGCTGGTTTTATTACTGCCTGTTACTTACCTACCATTTGGTATGTATGTCATGGACAAAAAAAAACCACGTCACTGTGCATTCCAGGCCACTATAAATGCTTCTGTACCTTAGCCTGAGTCTTCTGTACACCTAGGTGACCGCCTGCAGTTAGTTTATGTGCTAGCCATAACATTGTACGCTACACGTAACACAATGTGGTGCACTTCAGCCCATTTCCCTTCTGCAGTAACCTATTGGGGTCTCAATTTTAATTTCACGATTCTATCTTTAAGTTAATAACGTTCAACAATATATTCTGATTCCTTTTCTGTGTGTGTGAATATGTGTGTATATATCTGTTGTAAGTCCATTAGCCTTTCTGGACTAAACCCCCCTGCCTGATCCTCTGCACCGTTACATCAAACAGGGTGTTAGTTCAACGAGCATCAATTCATTTGTCTTTTTCTTTCGTTTTTCCTTCCTGCTGTAACTTATGACAGTGGGATCTTGTTACTACACACTCTGGAAAACTTCCTCGGTATTTTTCTTTTAACACCTCAATTTTATAGACTTCTGTTGGCTTCTTCACCACAAGGGGTGAAGAAGCCAACCTTGCCTCCTGCGAAATTGTTCCCAAGAACAAACTGTATTCCTAGAACTGACACTCACTGTCACTGTTACTTCCCCAACCTTGATTTGGCACTGCATCCTGATGTTACACAAGGGAATGCTTAATTTCTGTCCCCATTCTACAAATTAACACGCTCTTGATTAACATGCCAGAAAGAGTGAAAATACTTTCATCTCTTCCTATTAGAGGGTGAGAGAAAGTGAGGGAAGCAGATGCTGGAGATGAGATTTGAAAAGTGTGGTGCTGGAAAAGCACAACATGTCGGCAGCATCCGAGGGGCAGGAGCATTGATGTTTCAGGCATAAATGCTTCATCAGGAAAGTGGGAGGTAAGGGAGAGGGAAGGAGGTTGAGAAATAAATGGGAGAGTGGGGATGGAGCTGGGTGGAAGGGAGCTTAGAAGGTGTTAGGGAGATGCAGGTGAGGTGTGATGGTGACAGGTTTGACAGAAGGGTGATAGGACACCTATTGGTGGTAGGACAGCTGGAACCCTCAAACTGCATAGCATCAACGTTGACTACAAATTCCAAATCTCCCCTCCACCAACTCTCCCAGATTCAACCGTTCAACCTAGCACTGCCCTCTTGAACAGCCCTAACTGGCCATCTTCCTTCCCACCTATTGACTCCATCCTCCTTTCCGACATATCACTATCACTCCCACCTAAATCTTCTTATTGCCTTCCCAGTGACCCTCCCTCCGGCCCAACGACTGCCCTCGTATTTATCTTTCAGCCCCCTTGTCCCCCCACCCCTCCTGACGATGGGTTTATGCCTGATAGTCGATTGTACTGCTGTTTGGATGCTGCCTGATCTGTTGTGCTTTTCTGGCGCCTCACTTCTCAACTATTAGAGAATGAGCAGATTCCATATGTCACAAAATTATAACTTCTTATCCTTCTCCCCCTGTTCTTTCTGAGTAAACCTTATCCACAGAGGCGAATTCTTTCAGAGTTCAGGTACTGACTCCATACCTAGACCCTGCCTCAGCTGTGCACTCTCCTGCAGCTCCTCGGCTCTACTTGGGGTCTCCTTTACCAGTTTCACTAATGCCACTGAGCTTAGCCTCTTCTGCCACATCTTTCCCCAAAGTGCCTTCATTCAACGCTCATCACTGTGTGTCCCAGCTTACTGCAGTGAACCCACCTTTTCCCTCTGCCCTTCTTAAACCATCGGCATTGTCATTTTATGTGTTCCACTCCCTTATAGTGAGAACACCTGAGGCCTTTCACCACCTTTCAAGCCCCTTGGGCTTCTTTCTTCACCTGTGGTAAAATATTGTGCGCTATTGTTTGCTTTGTTATGTGTGATCGTCCCTTATCCCAATTTCTATTCCTCACAGGATGAAATTCCTGCCAGAAGCTAAATATCATCTCATGCCCCAGTGCATATTTACCTGCCATTTCTGCTGAGCTTCTCACTTCTTGAACTTTCTCTACATTCACATGAATTCTTACTATCTATGGAAGTGAGTCTTTTAACTTCTCCAGCAAATTAATCTCCCTTCAAGCCTCACAGGTCTTACCCATTTTTAATGCGAGCACCCACCTGTCAAAATGACTGTGGTTAATTCTTTCAAACTCAGTATAAGTCTGACCTGGTTCCGTCTCTATTTTTCTGAACTTCTGTCTATATGCTTCGAGTACCAATTCATAACCAATAAAAATAGCCAATTTAACATCTTGATCATCTCTTGACCCCACATCTGATAGCGCTGCACATGCCACACCAGCATTCCCCACCAGTTTAGTCTGCACTAGCATTATCCAGAAGTTCATTGGACACGTCATCTACCTTGCCATTTTTCCAAATGAAATAAAAAAGGTTTTGACATTTTTCTCACCGAAACATGGTAAGTTATCAGCATAGTTTTATACATCCCTACGTTCTCCCTTCATCTCTATCCTGTTAATTTAACTTTCTTGTCTAATTTCCAACTTCTGAATTTCAAATCCTCTCTTTCTTTCTTTTTCCTCTCTTTCTCTTTCTTCTCTCTCTGTTACCTTCCCTTTATTTATCTTCTATCTCCAGTTGCCACATTTGCAATTTAAGGTTTTTATAACTCTACTACAGATACATCAAAGTGCTTGACCAACTCCATTACAATTTCAGCTTCCCTTTTCTCCCTGTTAAACCCAATTCCAACCTATTTGCTAATTCTAAAAAATGTCCTCCATTTGTCCTTCTAAACTTCCTTGGAAATTTGGGAACCTCTTTAGTAATGTTAAAAGCCATTTCCCTCACTTTTGACTTAATCAACCACAAGTAACAAAATTAAACGAATTTTCCCACTGGTTTTATTTGAAGATAAAAATCACTAATTGCAATGAGTTGGAATTTGCAGGGACCTTTTGTACCCCAAATCTGTTCAAGTCGGTCCAAATCCCACACTGCAAGGCCCCAAAACTGTTATGACATCAATGTCGAACCCCTCTGTTAATTAAAACCACACACCCAGAAAAACTCACCTCACATCATAATCTGTTAAAACGTGAGTGACAGAGAACTCCTAAATTCCACTAATAAGCAATAAATAATAATTTATATGTGTGCAAGTTAGCTCGTTGAGCTTGAAGGTCTGTTTTCAGAAGTTTCGTCACCAAGACTAGGTGACATCATCAGTGAGAGTCTCCGCTGAAGCTCTGGTGGTATGTCCCGCCTCTGTATTTATAGGTCTTGGTTTCTTCAAGTGGGTGATGTCATTTCCGGTTATTTTTAAAAAAGAATGTAGACAGGATCTAAATTGATGAGTTTATTGATGGACTTCCGGTTAGAACGCCATTCCTCTAAGAAGGTACTTGCGTGTCTTAGCATGTGTGTGTGCTTTTTCCCAGTCAAAGTGGTGCCTTTCATTGTCTGTATGTATGGAACATAGTGATAGCGCGTCATGTCTTTTTGTGAGCAGTTGGTGTTCATGTATCCTCGTAGCACGAAAACAGGACAGTTTCAATGGTCGAAAAGTGATTTTATACACACTGTTTAATCAATGTTTGTGTGCAGTTAAGTTGCATTTTTCACATCTGCACAACACATTGTAAATGAACAACAGAGACACAGTTAACGAAAAATGATGCAAATGATGTATAAAATTGATAAAACATTCAAGCATGATTTGATACTCTCAACGTTCCCTCGTTTTCTGGGATTCCTAACACTAATCTCTCATTCTTATCAGGATGTGTGCTCCAAATTCTTGATTCTAGTGTCCCACTTTATTTCAGTTTATCGGGATTTCAATATATTGGCCTGTTGGATTCTTTCCAAAGCTAGTGTCTGTCATATTATTGGAGATAAATATTCTGGCATCAGACTCAGCATTTGAACGTATTACTGTGTTGCACACGCACTGTACAAAGGACCACAGCACACAGGCATTGCCAAAACATTGGGGAATGTTCATCTACTTCTTTTGATAATGTAGTTTTCTCCTTTTCCACACCTCCAGATCTATATCCTCTCTCTCGTTCTCCCTTTGTATCAAGTTAAGAAATCCACCAGTTATTCTTCATGTCCTATCTCTCAAAACACCTTCTTTCTGGTTATTTCTAATGCTCTCTTCAAGATGTAATGTGGTTATAATTAAGCAATGTAACTACAAAGACATGCGGGCGAAGCTGGCCAGAGTTAATTGGAAGGGGAGCTGAGCAGGAAAGACCATGGAGTAGCAATGGGAGGAGGTTCTGGGGTTAATTCGGAAGATAATACCAGAAATGCAACCCCAAAAAGATGAAACATACTCATGGGAGGACATGGCAGCCATGAGTGATAAGGCATCAAACCAAAAGAGGAAACATACAATGTGGTGAAGAAGATTGGGAATCCAGAGAATTCATTGGCTCTGAAACTACATAACGCTGGCATCACTGACACGACAGAGCTCTTAATCATGGTCAGGGAAAGGAACAGAGGAAACACATTCACTTTAAACACAGAACATAGTATTTCTATAGGAAAAAGATTCAGGTGAATTAAGATCAGTTAAATGCTTTTGTGGAATGTGTCAGATTGGAAGCAAGACCCGGGGAGAAAGATCCTCAGTAGAATGAGAGCTTGAAAATGGAAGTATTTCCACATCAGAAACCAGGTTAGGTCACTGAGTGCAGGGCTGATGGGTGAATGGGTGTCAGTGAGAATTGGGGAATAGACAGCAGAATTGCAATGCAGGTATTGCAGTTCGAAACTGCGTATTCATGTCGTGCTGTAGACCACAGCAGCAGGAGAAGGAGACCTGCATTCAACCACAACCTGTAACTTTTTGCCAGGGTAACACCTCAGTCTGCCATTACCATCAACACCACCTATGGCTCAGTGACGAGTATGGGTGAATATGTCAGGGTCAGAATCACATGAGCATTAACCTGATGCTAACTCATTAAAGCTACCAGACTTGACCAACAGATCTGATCGAAGCACTGCAGTCCTGTCACATTCAGTCATAAATGGTGATGGACGATTAAAGAAATGACTTGGAGGAGTGGGCTCCATAAACATCCCCATCCTAAATAATGGAACAGACCTGCACATCAGTGTAAAAGAGAAGGATGTTTTATCTGCACCATCTTCTGCCAGATGTGCGGAGTCGATGATACACCTCACCCATATCATGATGCCCACAAAATCACAGATGCCAGTCTTCAACCAATTCGATCCGCTGCACGTGACATGGAGAAACAGGTGAACACAGTAGATACGACAAAGGCAAAGGGCTCTGCCACAGTTCCTGCAATGGAACTGAAGACTTGTGCTGCACAAGAAGCCGTCTCCCTGGGGGAAGCTGTTTCATTCCAGCTCCAGCTCTGATATCTCCCTGGCAATGTGGAAAATTAGGCAGCTAAGTCCCTTCCCCTAAAACGGGAATAATTACAATCTGACCAATTACCACCCCCTCAGTCCCATCACGACAGTCAAATTGGTGGAAGTTCTTTTTGACAGAGCTGTCAAGCAGCACAGAAATAACCTGTTCAGTATGGTTTCTGATCGGTCCCCATGTGGAGATGATGCTGTTGTGGTAATGGCACTGGATTACTAATCCAGACCAGGCTAATGCTCTGGCAGTGGGTGGAAGTTAAAAACAATTAATAAAATATCGAGATCTCAAATGTGGGGTCAGTAACAGTGACCTTGAAGCCAATATCGATTGTAAACAGAATTTCCTTCTCCAATGTACTTTTAGAAAGTGAATCTCCCGTGATTTCCTGGGCTGGCCAAAAAAGTGACTCCAAAGACGCTGACATGTGATAAACATTTCAATGGTCTCTGAAACGGCCAGTCAAGACACTCATTTGTAACGAAGTACTCCGAGGTCTAAAAGGATGTAACCGGACAGAACACCCGGCCTCGGCATCTGGAGCAGAAAAGGGAATGGGAACACAGTCCTGTCGACCCTGCAGAGACCTCCTGAGAGCGTGTGACAACATTTACAGAGCTTTCCCACAGACTGCACAGAAACAGCGGGAAAAGAGTAGGTCATACAACACATTGAGCCTCCCCCATTCGAGTTCATGGAAAAAAAATCTCCTCAATGCACTTACCCCACACGATATACATAACCGTTAATGTGAGTAACCTTGGGACGCTATAAAATAGGAAGTGCAGTAATACGTTTGGTCCATCGAGTTTGCTCACCAATTCAATGTAATAATGCCTGGCCATTCATTTCCACACCGTACTCCTGCTCTCCCATCATCCCTTTACTGTCTCTAAATCCTTATTTATAATCAGTGTCTCGGTTTCCAGGTGCGAGCGAATTCCCAGGTTCACCAGTCTGTGAGTGCAGACATTTATTCTCATCTCAATGCAGAGTGACCTGCCTGTACCTAATACTGTGGCCCCTGGTTTTAGACGTCCCAGCCAGGGGAATTATCATCCCTGCTTCCAATCTGTCTCACCCTGTCAGATTTTTGTATATTTCACTGACATCCTCACTCATTTTCCTAAACCCCTTGGAATACAGGCCGAGTCTCCCCAATCTCTGCTCCCACAACAAGCCTGTCATCCCAGAGATCAGTCTGGTCATCTTTCACTGCTCTCCATCAATGTCAGGTTTGTCCTTTATTAGGTACGGAGATCAAAACTGCCCACAATACAGAACAATGTTTGAGATGATGTCTCACCAAGGCCATGCACAGCTGCAGTAAGACACCCTTTCTCCTGGACTCAAATCCTCCTGAAATGAAGGTCAGCACACCATTTATCTTCTTAACTGCTTTTTGTCTTGCAATATTGGTGTTATTTACAACCTCCTCACCCACTCACAATCCCACATCCGTTCGTGCTGTCAGCAGGCTGGGATACATTGTATCTGATTCCAGCAACCAAATGTTTAAAATGCATTGTGAACAGCTGGGCCCCAAGCACTGATCCCTGCGACACCTCAGCAAACTTCCTCTGCTAAAATCTATTTATTTATTTCGTGAATCTGGAAGTCACTGGCTGGGCCAGCATTTATTGCCTGTCCCCAATTGCCCTTGAGAAGGTGGTGGTGAGCTGCATTTTTGAACGCTGCAGTCCACCTGCTGTGGTTGACCTCCAATGCCATTAGGGAGGGAATCCCAGGATTCTGACCCAGCGACTGTGAAGGGGTGGTGATATATTTCCAAGTCAGGATGGTGAATGGCTTGGACGGGAACCTAAAGCTGATGGTTTTTCCATACATCTGCATCCCTTGTCCTTCTAGATAGACGTGGTCGTGAGTTGGGAAGGTGGTCTCTCAGGAACTTTGGTGAATTATTTCATTTCAGCATGTAGATAGTAAAACACTGCTGCTGCTGCTGCTGCTGCTGAGCGTTGATGTTGGAGCCTTGTGGATGAAGGGACAGTCAAACTGGCTGCTTTGTCCTGGATGGTATAAAGCTTCTTGAGTGTTGTTGGAACTGCACTCATCCAGACAAATTGGGAGTCTTCTATCACACTTCTGATTTATGCATTGTAGATGATGGACAGACTTTTGGAAGTCAGGATGTGAGTTACTCGCCGCACAATTCCGAGCTTCTGACCTGCTCTTGCAGTTACTGTGTTTATGTGGTGAGTCCAGTGAGTTTCTGAGCAATGATTACCAACCAGGACTTTGATACTGGGGGATTCAGTGATAGTAACACCATTGAATGCCAAGGGGCATGTTGGATTATATTTTATTGGTGATGGTCAAGGTCTCTCATTTGTGTGGCCTGAATATTACTTGTCACTTGTCAGCCTGGATACTGTCCAGATCTTGTCGCATTTGGACATGGACTGCTGCAGTATCTGAGGAGCCACAAATGTTGCAGAACAATTGTACAATCATTGTCGAAAATCCCCATTTCTGACCTTAAAATGGAGGGAAGGTAATTGATGAAGCGGCCATGAAGAGGTTTTCAGCCGAGGCCACTGCTTTTCCTGGAGCTGAGTTGACTGACCTTTTTCAACCATGACCATCGTCCTACGTGCCAGGTATGATTCTAACCAGCGGGGAGTTTGCCCCGATACCCATTGATTCCAGTTTTGCCAAAGCCCCTTGATGCCACATTTGGTCGGAGGCAGCCTTGATTTAAAGGGCTATCACTCTCACCCCTCCTCTGGAATTCATCTCTTTTGTCCATGTTTGAACCACGGTAATGAGGTCAGGAGCTGAGTGGCCCTGAGGGAGCCCAACCTGGGCATCATTGACCAGCGTATTGCTGAGCAAGTGTTGCTTAAAAGCACTGACTCCTTCCACCACTTTACTGATGATCGAGAGTAGACCGATGGGGTGGTATTTGGCCCGATTGGATTTGTTCTGCTTTTTATATATAGAAGATACTTGGGGTAATTTTCCATAAAATCGGGAAAAGCCATTGTTGTAACTGTATTGAAACAGTTTGGCGAAGGGAGTGGCAAGATATGGAGCTCAAGTTTTCAGTACTATTGCCGGAATGTTGTCAGATTATGGACCCTTTGGAATATCCAGTATCTCCAATCGTTTCTGGATATCGTGTGGACTGAATCGAATTGGTTGATGACTGGTAACTGAATAGCTGCAGACCACTGGAGGAGGATGAGATGGATCATCCACTCAACATTTCTGGCTGAAGATTGTTGCGAATGCATCAGCCTTATCTTATACACTGAAGTGATGGGCTCTTCAATCATGAAGGAAGGGGTTATTTGTGGAATCTTTTCCTCTGGTGAATTGTTTAATTGTCCCCAACGTTTCTCGACTAGATGTCAAAGGCCTGCAGAGCTTAGGTCTGATCCTTTGCTTTTGAGATGACTTAGCTCTGTCTATCACTTACTGCTTATGCTATTTGGCGCACAAGTTGTCCTGTTTGGTGGCTTCATCAGGCTGACACCTCACTTTCAGGTTTGCCTGGTCCTGCTCCTGCCATCCTGCACACTCCATTGAACCAATGTTGATCCTCTGGATTGATGGTAATTGTTGCAAGGGGGATATGCCAGATCATGAGGTTGTGTGGGGTACAATTCTACTGCTGTTCATGATCCACAACACCTTATGGTCACCCAGACTTGAGCTTCTCGATCTGTTCGAATTCTGCCCTATTTAGCACCGTGATAGTACCACAACATAATGGTGGAGGCGGTTCTCAATGTGAAGGTGTGACTTTGTCTCCACAATGACTATGCGGTGGGCGCTCTTACCGATCCTGTCATGGACAGATACTTCTGCAACTGGCAGATTAGTAAGGCTGTGGTAAAATATGTATTTTCCTTTTGTTAGTTCCTTCACCACCTGCCACAGAACCAGTCTAGCAGTTATATCCTTTAGGACCCGGCCAGCTCGATCAGTATTGCTGTAGCTCAGATACGCTTGGAGGTGGACACTGAAATCCTCCACCCAGAGTACATCTTGCATCCGTGCTACCCTCAGCGCTTCCTCCAAGTGTTGATAAACATAGAGGAGTACTAATTCATCAGTTGAGAGAGGCTGGTACATGGTAATCAGCAGGAGTTTCCTTTCCCATGTGTAAACTAACGCCATGAGACTTCATGGGATACGGAGTCACTGTTGAGGATTCCCTGAGCAATTCACTTCCAGCTGTGCCGCCACTTCTGCTGTGTCTGTCCTGCTGATGAGACAAGAGATATCCGGGGAAGATGCTGCGTGTCTGGGATATAGTCATACTCACATAATCATATCTTACAGACAATGTCAAGCTGTTGCTTCACGAGTCTGCTTATTTCAATTCACTATTTTCTGCCAGCTGTCCCATTCTAGAAATATGTCCACATATTATCCACAATCCACTAAGATTTAGACCATAAGACCATAAGACATAGGAGCGGAAGTAAGGCCATTCAGCCCATCGAGTCCACTCCGCCATTTAATCTTGGCTGATGGGCATTTCAACTCTACTTACCCACATTCTCCCCGTAGCCCTTAATTCCTTGTGACATCAAGAATTTATCAATCTCTGCCTTGAAGACATTTCGCATCCCGGCCTCCATTGCACTCCGTGGCAATGAATTCCACAGGCCCACCACTCTCTGGCTGAAGATATGTCTCCGCATTTCTGTTCTGAATTGACCCCCTCTGATTCTAAGGCTGTGCCCATGGGTCCTAGTCTCCACGACTAACAGAAACAATTTCCTAGCGTTCACCTTTTCAAAGTCATGTATTATCTTGTAAGTTTCTATTAGATCTCCCCTTAACTTCTAACCTCCAATGAATACAATCCCAGGATCCTCAGCCGTTCCTCACATGTTAGACCTACCATTCCAGGGATCATCCGTGTGAATCTCTGCTGCCACGCTCCAGTGCCAGTATGTCCCTCCTGAGGTGTGGGGCCCAAAACTGGACACAGTACTCCAAATGGGGCCTAACCAGAGCTTTATAACATCTCAGTAGCACATCGCTGCTTTTATATTCCAACCCTCTTGAGATAAATGACAACATTGCATTCACTTTCTTAATCACGGACTCAATCTGCATGTTTACCTTTAGAGAATCCTCAACTAGCACTCCCAGATCCCTTTGTACTTTGGCTTTATGAATTTTCTCACCGTTTAGAAAGTAGTCCATGCTTGTATTCTTTTTTCCAAAGTGCAAGACCTCACATTTGTTCGCATTGAATTCCATCAGCCATTTTTTGGACCACTCTCCCAAACTGTCTAGATCCTTCTGCAGCCTCCCCAGTTCCTCGGAACTACCTGCCTGTCCACCTAACTTTGTATCATCGCAAACTTCGCTGGAATGCCCGCAGTCCCTTCATCCAGATCATTAATATATTACGTAAACAGCTGCGGCCCCAACACTGAACCCTGCGGGACACCGCTTGTCACCGGCTGCCATTCTGAAAAAGAACCTCTTATCCCAACTCTCTGCCTTCTGTCAGAGAGCCAATCCTCAATCCATGTCAGTAACACATCTGGAACACCATGCCCCCTCACCTTACTCAGCAGCCTCCCGTGTGGCACCTTATCAACGGACTTTTGGAAGTCTAGATAGACCACATCCACTGGGTTTCTCTGGTCTAACCCACTTGTCACCCCTTCCAAGAATTCCAACAGGTTTGTCAGGCAGGACCTCCTCTTACAAAATCCATGTTGATTTGTTCTTTTCCAACCCTGATCTTACAAGAATTAATCCTTAACGATGGATTCTAGAATTTTACCACCAACCGAGGTTAGGCTAATTGGCCTATAATTTTCCATGGAGAAAGTGAGGACTGCAGATACTGGAGATCAGAGCTGAAAATGTGTTGCTTGAAAAGCGCAACAGGTAAGGCAGCATCCAAGGAGCAGGAGAATCGACGTTTCGGGCATGAGACTGAAGAAGGGCTCATAACCGAAACGTTGATTCTCCTCCTCCTTGGATGCTGCTACAATTTTCCATCATTTGTTTTGATCCTTTCTTGAACAAGGGGATAACAACAGCGATCTTTCAATCATCCGGGACTTTCCCTGACTCCAGTGACTTTTGAAAGATCTCAACCAACGCCTCCGCTATTTCTTCAGCCACCTCCCTCAGAACTCTCGGATGTAGCCCAACGGGGCAAGGAGATTTATGAATTTTAAGACCTTTTCGCTTTTCTAGCACTTCCTCTTTTGTAACGGCAACCATATTTAACTCAACCCCCTGACTACCTTTAATTGTTGGGATATTGCTCATGTCTTTCACTGTGAAGACTGACGCAAAGTACTTATTAAATTCTCCTGCTATTTCCTTATCTCCCATCACGAGGCTTCCAGCATTAGTTTGAAGTGGCCCAATGTCTACTTTTGCCTGTCGTTTGTTTCTTATGTATTGAAATAAACGTTTACTATCATTTCTAATACTTCTGGCTCGCCTACCTTCATGTGTGATACACTCCTTCCGTATTTCTCTCTTTGTTATCCTCCGTTTGTTTTTGTAGCTTTCCCAATCTTCTGATTTCCCAGTGCTCTTGGCCACTTTATAGGATCTCTCTTTTTCTCTGATACATTTCCTGACTTCCTTTGTCAGCCATGGCTGTCTAATCCCTCCCCGGATAATCTTTCTTTTATTGTGGATGAACCTCTGTACTGTGTCCTCAATTATACCCACAAACTCCTGCCATTTTTGCTGTACTGTCTTCCCCGCTAGGCTCTGCTTCCAGTTGATTTTCGTCAGTTCCTCTCTCATGCCCTCATAATTACCTTTATTTAACTGTAACACCATTACATCCGATTTTACCTTCTCTCTTTCAAACTGCAGACTGAACTCTCCCATATTATGATCGCTGCTTCCTAAGTGTTCCCTTACTTTAAGATATTTTATAAAGTCTGGTTCATTACACAGCACTAGGTACAGAATAGTCTGATCCCTGTGGGCTCCATGACAAGCTGTTCCAAAAGGCCATCCTGCAAGCCTTCTATGAATTCCCTTTCTTTAGATCCACTGGCAACATTATTTACCCAGTCCACCTGCATATTGAATACCCCAATGATCACCGTGACCCTGCCTTTCCGACGTGCCTTCTCTATTTCCTGGTTCATGTTGCGCCCCTGGTCCTGACCACTGTTCGGAGGTCTATACATAACTCCCATTATGGTTTTTTTGCCTTTGTCATTCCTCAATTCCACCCACACAGACTCCACATCATTCGACCCTATGTCATTCAGTGCCATAGATTTAATTTTGTTCTTAACTAACAAGGCAAAACCGCCTCCACTGCCGACCTCCCTGTCTTTTCGATAAGTTGTAAATCCTTGGATGTTTAACAGCCAGTCCTGAACCCCCTGCAACCACGTCTCTGTGATGCCTACCGCATCATAATCATTCTCGATGAACTGTGCCATTAGTTCATCTACTTTGTTACGATTGCTACGAGCATTCAGGTAAAGTGCCTTAATGCTAACTTTCTGATCATTAGAGATATTGGAAGTCATAAGATGTCCTAAGTTATCCTTCCTTTTTGCAGCATTTCTAGTCTGCCTCAAGCTGAAATTCACCTGTACACATGCTATCCTGCTGCTTATCTTTCCATTTAACTCCATACTCCCTGTCGCTTTCACTTTCCCTTCGCCCCAATTCAGAAGTTTAAAGTCCTACTGACCACCCTTTATATCCTCTTCGCTAGAATATTGGTACCAGATCGGTTCAGGTGGAGACCATTCCAACGATACAGATCCCGCTGGGTCCAAAACTGATGCCAATGCCCCATGAAGTTCTCAAACATAATTTCCATTTCATAAATCTATGTTAGTGTTGTCTATGATCATGACTTTCATCCCTAATAATTTTTCCTAAACCATTTACTTACTATGTTCTATATTCCATGTACTCTACTATTTCACCAAACCAGACTTGGTTTTCCTTGTATTGTTTGAAAGTTCTGTGAAGACAGAACCGCAGTAGTGGCTTCATAGTTCTGCCATTTCCCTGTTCCCCATTCTCCATTCTCTGGTTTCAAACTGTAAGGAAACTGCACTTGTTTTCTCATGATTTTCACATTGATATGATTTTACAAGTTAGTACAGTTCATTCTTATAACCCTTGTGAATATAGTTTTCAGAAACTCATCAATTCCTGCTTTAAACTTCTCAATGATTGACCTTCCACACCATTCACTCACAGGAGCATAGACTCTGTGCCAATAGAAGTACAGCACGATCTACATTAGTCTCACTTTCCTACAGCAGGCCCATAGCCGGGAATGATATGACACTTCCAACTGCTTATCCAAGTACTTTTTAACGATTGTGAGGTTATCCGTGATAATTCCCCTCTCAGGAAGTAATCCCAAAACCCAACATCCTCTAGGTGAAAAAAATATTTAAATCCTCTCTGAACCTCAAACTCTTCACTTTTAAAGGGTGCTCCTTTGTTCTTGATCCTCTCACTAAATGGAACAGCTGCTGTCTATCCACCCTGTCCTTGTCCCTCATAATCTTATCCTCCTGAATCACGGACCCCTCAGCTTTCTCTGCTCCAAAGTAAACATCCCGAGCTGATCCAGCCTCTCTCCATAGCTGATATGTTCCATCCCAGGGAACATCCTGGTGAATCACGTGTGCACAATCACATCCTTCCTGGACTGTGGCTCCCAGAACTACACACAGTACTCCAGTTTGGCTGAACCAAAACACTGTATTGCTCTTATAATGCAAGCCCTGATCGGAAACACAACACCCAAGGTCAAATTCTTAACTAGTCCATTAATCTGTCCAGTCACATTCAGGGATGTGTGGACAAGCACACACTGAGGTTCCCAGTGTGCTGCCATTCATTGAATCCTCCCCTGCCCGGTTCCTTCTCCCAAAGTGCATCACCTCATCTTTATCAGGGTTACATTCTATCTGCCATTGATCTGCCCATCTGACCATTCCATCTGCATCTTCCTGTAACTTAAGGCCTTCCTCCTCACTGCTAAACACTCAGGCAATCTTTATATCAAACATACACTTACTTATCAAATCTCCCCCACTCGCCACCTCGACCCCTCCACATTCAGATCTATATTTTGTTATGAATAACACAAACAGTAAGGGACACAGCACTGATCCCTTTGGTACACCAGGGGACACTGGTCTCCAGTCACACAAACAGCCTTCTCCCACCACCCTCTGCCTCCTGCTACTAAGACAATTTTTGTTGTAACGTGCCAAGTTTTGCTTCATATTGTGAGATATTACTTTATTTTTCAGTTTCCCAGGTGGAAATTTGTCAAAGGCCTTCCTAAAAAACAAAACAATCAACTTCCTCAAACTAATTCAATCAAACGCATTGGATATGACTTCGGTCTGATAAAGTCATGATGATTATCCCTGATCAAACCTTGCGAATCTGATTGGAGTTCGATTTTCTCCTTCACTATTTTCTCCAGTAGTTTCCTTAACAGTGATCTAATACTCGTTCGTCTAAAGTTCCCTGGTCTATCTCTCCCACCCTTACTGCGAAGCGGAATCGGTATTAGCAGTTCTCCAGTTCTCTGGCACCTCCCCTATGGTCAGATTCTAATTAAAATATTCAGTCAGGGTCTTTCCTCCCTTGACCCCAACAGCCGCCTGTGATACAACACATTCAGATATGGAGATTGGAACAAATTTATACAGAACAAAACCTCAAATCCTTGCTAGTATTTTACATCAATTTGTTCAAGAGCTTCCCCGTCCATCTTCTTGAATTCTGTACCTGCATACTCCTTCTCCCAAGTAAAATAGATGTGAAGGTCTCATGTAACAATCCATCAATGTTCTCCATCTTGACACACAGATTGCCCCTTTGGTTTCTAATGGACACTAACTGTTTGCTGATTATTGTGTTCTATTTGTCCGCATAGAATATCGTGGGATTCTTCCTAATCTCGCCAACCTGTACTTCTCCATCTCCCTCTCTTATTCAGTCCCCTCTATGTTTCTAAGTTTCACTGCAATTACCTCTCATGTTTTGAAACTTGTGATCATAGGCTCTGTTTCCACATCAGACAATCTTGCCATTTTAGGGATTAATCTTGATAATACCTTTTGCAGTTCCTCGGTACTCAGTGTATTCTTTCTTAGATTGGGATTCCGAACGACGCACAATGCTCTATGATTAGTCTCATGAACACTCGATGCAAATGGTGCACGACATCTTCTATACTCCAATTACATTTACAGGAATGTAAACCTAATTTTTACTTTCTAATTTGCATATAATCTTCCCAATAACTCTCGCTTTAACTTTTCTTATGAGTTTACTGCGTGAGTTCTTTGAAAAAAAAAGCTCATGAATATCCATCTATACGTTATACATTTGTTCTTCATTGCCTATGTCCACAAGAATGATCTTCAAACCATTCCAAAACAATGTTTGTCACTTCTGGTTTTCCTTCCATCGATCCATTCTCACACTCCCCGATTATATTATTACCTTCTATATATCTCTTAGCACGTTCTTTGTTATCGGGTTCAACAGATACGCGACTGCGGATGACAAGATAAGTGGTCTGTAGTTCACCACTCTCCATAATCATCCTTTCTTAAACTGTTGGATAATATTTATAACCTTTGCCTTATCCAGGTTGTCTAAATAACTTTCGGGAATGTGTCAGAAAATAAAGTGAAAATCCACGATGCAATCAACATGTCTATCACGACTCCCTCTGACATTCTTGTATGAAGTACAACTAGTCTGTCTGATTTATAAATACTCAATCCAGCTTTTTCTTTCCAAAGATAATCTCAGCATTGATAAGAGTGGTCTTAGACCTTACTTGCACAAGTCCCATGGTCACTTGGTATTTCTGGAAGAATTTCAGGACATTCTTCCATGAAGATAGACACAAAGAAACTGTTTCTTTTCCCTGTGATTTCTCTGTTCTCTGCAATAAATTATCTTGAACGCGCACCAAGTCTTCCACATTTTACCTTGTTTTTATTTTTATTTCATACATTGATAGACGCTTTTTAGCATTCTTCATGTTTTTCTTATGTTTGCACGCTTTTTCTCTTTTTGATTTTCTTCTCAGTTTCTTGGTCATCCTTTGCTGGGTCCTACATCTCTCTGAATCCACTGGCTTACTGCAACATTTGGCATTTTTCTAAGCTGCCTCCTTTCATCTAATAGGTAGATGAAGGTGGGGTTAAAAGTGATAGTCGGAGAGGAGGGTGGACCAGATTGAAAGGAAGGAGGGTGGACACATACGAACATTCAAAAGGGCGGTGCTGACTTGGAAGGTTGGACTGAGATAAGGTGGGATTAGGGGAAATGGGAAATGGTGAAATCCACTATGATCCCCTGTGGTTGGAGGGTCCCGAGGCCGATGAGGAGGCTTTCTTCCTCCAAGCTTCTGGTGGCTCTGGTTTGGGGATGGAGCAGGTCTAGGACTCTCATGTCCTTGGCAGAGTGGGAAAGGAAGTTAAAGTGCTCAGCCAGAAGTCGATGGAGTTGTTCAATATGGCTCTCCCAGCGATGTTCTCTGAAATGATCTACAAGTTGACCTCCTGCCTCTCAATGTAGAGAAGACCACATTGGGTTTAATGGATGCAGTAGATGAGGCATTCTGTCTCCCTTCATCACCTATTACTTTCAACCCCACCTTCATCTACCTATTGCTATCCCTGCTAACCTTCCCCGCCACACTCCCTTCTCATTTATCTCTCAGCCCCCTTGGCCCATAAGCCTCATTCCTGATGAATGGCTTATGCCCCAAACATCGATTCATCTGCTCTTAGTATGCTGCCTGACTGTGCTTTTCCAGCACCACATTCTTTGACTCTGATCTCCAGCATGTGTAGTCCCCAATTTCTCCTCACCCCTTCAGGGCTTGCATGATACAGATTTATAACGGTTACTTCAAACAAAACAAAAACTGCCGTGTACTCAAACAGCATAAAAGAAAACCAATACATTGTGGTCACTGATCCCAAACGGTCCTTTACAGCAAAATTTTCAATTAGCTCTTCTGATCACTCAACACCAATTCCTCAATAACCTGATCTCGAGCTCAGTGCTTGACATAATGTTCATGTAAACCATCTCACACGTGGTCATGAAATCCATTTTTCCCAGCATTAGCATTCAATTGTGTTAACATAGTTTAGATATAATTTAAACAGTACATTATTACTGCAGTACCCACAAATGTGTATGTCTCATTTCATGTTTTATAACATGTCCAGCATTTGTATTGCAGCTTTCACTTTGATATAAAACTCCCATCAATGTTTGCTCCTCCATGCTGTTTTTGCACTCCACCTTACAAGATGCTGGGGCTCTGGGGAGATGAATGGTAGAGATCATATCGCCACATCGATTATGATCTTCTCAAATTTAATTTCTCCTGATCTCCCGTGATGCTGATGGAGTAGAGAAGGATAATGATCTTTCAACAATGCTCTGTATTCCCCCAGACAGCTGAGACTGCTCTAACCTGGGTGGGAACTTTACAGCAGGCTGGTAAAGTGTTACTGCTGCTGTACAGGTTCTTAGTGAGATCACATCTGGAGTAGTGTGTACAGATTTAATCTCTTCAATGAAGAAAGGATATTGTTATATTGGAAGCAGCTCAGAGATGGTTCCCTCAACTGATTCCTGCAATGAAGGTGCTAGCTTATAACGAAAGGATGATTAGGTTGACCCAGTAGCCATAGATGACGGAAGAAGTCAACAAGTGAAGCGAATTACACAGATAGTGGAGGAATCCATTCCATTCTCCAGTATGTTACACAGGAACAACAGGAGGATATTCAGGCCTTCAACCCTGTTACACCAAAACAGGACGAGTCTATTCAGTCCCTGGAGCCTGACATACATTTACAGAAGGAGGCCAATCAGCCAGTCGAGCCTATAACAGTAGGCCATGCTGCACCAGTATCGTGTTAAACAGCAACAGGATCAGTCCATTCAGTCTCCTCAAGTCTGTAACATAGGAACTGGAACAGGTCACATAGTGACTGAAGATTGTTACACTGAGATAATAGGAGGCCATTCAGACACACCGAGCCTATTACAAGGGAATTGGATAAGGATAAAAACTATCTAAGACTTCTTTCATGAGAAAGGAAGAGGTAATTTAGACACGTGATTGTTTTATGGGAAGAAGAGAAGACAAATCACTCCCTCGGTCCCATCTCTGGGATACATGAGGAGACCGTTCAGTATTTCCATCTGTTATGGAGAAGTATGAGAAGACCCGTCAGCCTCTCGAAATGTTAGACAGCAACAGAAAGATTCCATAATCTCCCAATCCTCTAAAGTATCAACAGGAGGAGGTCATTCTGGCCTTCCCATGACAACATGGGAACACCAGAAAGACGTCAGCTCATCGAGTTTGTACACCAGCAGGATAATGAGTCCATTCAACCACATATGGCTCTTACACAGCATTTGGAGCAGATCTCTTAAAAATGTTTGTCCATTATACAAGAATTCAAAGAAAACGTAAAGGCTTTTGAAAGGGAAGAACTTGTAATAATGGTATACATTCGGGACTAAAGTGTAACAATAAACTATTGTAATTTAAGGCAAATTGTTAGAATCCATTGTTCAGGACATTTGCAAAGTTAAACCACAATCCGTTAGAGTCAACATGGTTTTACGAAGGCTAAATTGCGTTTGATTTGTTTGCTTGAGTTATTTGAAGTTGTCACAAACAAGGTGGATCGTGGGAATCCTGGAGATGAATCATACCTGGTCTTCCTGAAGGCATCGGATATGTTGCCTCTCCAAAGAGTAAGTGGTAAGATCAGACAACATGGGTTTAGGAGTAATTTATTCGCTTGGATGGAGGATTGGTTAACCTCAAAATGGAGTCAGATGGAATAAATGTTTCATTTTCTTTTGGCAAATACAATTTGTGGGGTACCATTGATTTCAGTACTCATGTCTCATATATTTGCGATCGATGGTATTACTGTACTCGGTTGATGGGATAGAAAGTGCGATGCCACATTTTCAGATGTCACTAACATCGCTGGGAAATTATTTCGGAATGATGATGCAAGAGATTTAAAACGATATGGATAGGTTGGGTGAATGGGCCAACATTTGGCAGGAAAATTAAAGTGAATAAATATGGCGCTATTCAAGTTGGCCACTATAATATAAAGACAAACTATTATCTGAATGGAGAGAACGTTCAAAGTGTTTAGGGGCAGAGGGATCTGGGTGTCTGCTTGCATATCACAGAAAACCTGCCTGTGGGTACTGCAAGTAATGAGAAATGCAAGCATAATTTCAGTGTTTATTTATAAAAGGATAGAGTAGAAAGGTAGGGAGTGTTGGTGTAGCTATGCAAGGCATTACTAGGGCTGCAACTGGAGTACAGTTTGGGTGTCCTGCAGAATGAGGTATTTCCATTGGAGGAAATTCAGAAGAGCTTCATTAGATTGATTCCATATTTGAAGTGTTTGTCTTGTGAAGAGAAATTGAGCAGTTTAGGCTTTTACTCTCGAGTTTTTAAGAATGAAAGGAGATCTCATTGAGGTCTGTAAAATGCTAAAAGTAATTGAATGTGTAGATGTGGAGTGGATTATTTTTCATGTGGCGCATGAAAGAGACTGGAGTTTTAGGATGGAGAGATAGCAGGAAAGCACAAAGATATATCAAATACAGATCCTTACAGCAGTTTTCCAATCCAGGAGGAAACAACATCAACAGAGATCTCAGAGAAAAGCAGCTGGGGATCATGTATCCCCAGCAGCTTCTGAATGCTTCAGCTAATAACAAAATGAGAAACCCTGGTCTGGGAGAGCTGGCCACTGCCCTTCCATTGTTACCACTGTTTTAATGAAACCTAAAATCTCAGTTATTTAGTTTAACTGTTTTCAGACAGCAGTTCTTCACCTCTGCCTTTAAAACCTCTCTTTAAAAAAAAACCAAGAGAAAATAACCTTTTTACAGTGAAAGTATTCTCACAACTTCATCTTTAACAGAATCATCTATCAATATACAAAAGTGGATTCATTTTAGACCACCTAATCTCCCTCTATTAGCAGACTGGAATGAATATGCTTTACATTGACTCTGAGCATACAAATGTTGACAACTAGTTTCGATTTCAGTCATTTTACTCCTGCCACAGAATGCCTTTGTCTTATTTCATCCAAGTCTCCACAACGAGTCAAAACTTAGGTTTTCTCGCCGTGTCACCTGTATAATTTCAAACTGAATGGCAGCAATAATAAGCTCAATTGAAACAGACTGGTATTTTTCTCCCTAAAGTTCTCCAAAAACTTTAAGGGGTCACAATCAGTGATAAAGATTTGTCTCATGTATGTTATTCGCAATTTAACTGCTGAAATGTTGTAACGCCAACACCAAGCTCAAGGCCTTCTTCCTCATTGTGGCATAAATCTGTTGATGTTTCCACTGGACACTCCAATCACACCTTACATAATTGAGCACTTCTCATCTCTCCAATAATCCCTCTGAATGGCATAGCTGCTCGTGTCTCAGCATAAAAGAATTACCTCTTAATGCTCTAACCTCTTTACCTGCTACTCCTGGCCTATGCCAGTAAACCTTACTCTCACAGGTATATGTTTTAAAAAGATCTCGCACAATCTTCTCAATCTGTCACAGAAACCAAACTTTGATTTCTGAACTCAATTATCATCATCAGACATTTCAGCTTCTAATCTTGCCATTGTTACTCTCTGCTCTACCACACGAGTTCTCACGACTGCAGGAAGTCAATTGTTGAACTTCTCCAAAATAAGAATCTCTCTAAGAGTGCCATACGTTTGTTCTGTTTTTAATATCCCTACCCACCTTTCAAAATGACTTTGTTTGATCCTTTCAACCTCAATGTGCGTTTAACCAGGGACCCTTCTTTAGATGCTGTCTATTGGCTTCTGGCCCAAGCTCATATGGATTTCAGGTGCCTTTTTCACCACCCCATACTGGCCAGATACCTCCTCCGATAGGGATGCAAATACCTATCAGCTTTGTTTGGATCAAGTAAATCCACATGGTCACTGGGCACTGCATTTGTTTAGCCACTTTCTCAAATGAAATTCAAAAGGCTTCCAATCCTTCTCATCGAATTTAGATAATGCCTGGATGTATTTAAACAGAACCCCATTAGGCCATTGGTTACAATAGGGTTGCTCAACCTCACTATCCTCCTCATCCTGCCGACCTTCTACCTTCATCACCGCCCTCTATGTCAACTTTCCTCTCGAATTGCTCACATTTTAAGTTGAAACTCTCTGCTTTTCTTCTGTCCTTTCCTCTCTTTCTTCTTCATTTCCTTTTCTTTTATTTCTACTTTTCATCATAAGTCAAACTGTTTCAATTCCTTCTCATGTTCAAATTACCTCATTTGAAATTGAATTCCAGCTATTTCCAAAGAGTCTGATGGCAGTTCTACACAATGTAATTGCCGAGCTATAGCTGTAATTATCTCTCATTTTCTCACAGACAAAATCAAACCCAACTTCAGCTTGTCTGTCAATTCCTACAGCTTTGCTTTCATTACCTTTTGTAAAACCCCCAACTTTACTTCTTCCACACCCAGAGAACTCTTAGTGACTGAAAGAGTCTTTATACACAAAACACTGTTTAAACCAACCGAATTCAACATCCGCAACAAAAGACACGAACAACTACCATACGCGACCTTTGAACCCAATGTCTCCCGGTGCATACTCTCCAGTATCTGCATGAGCTTCTTCTGGATTCTCTGGTTACCTCCCACAATCCAAAGATGTGCATGTCAGACGAATTGCCCATGCTAAAATGTTCATAGTTTTCAGGGATATGTGGATTATGTGCCTTAGTCGGGGTAAATGTGTAATAATAGGGTAGAGGACTGAGTCTGTGTAGGTTACTCCTCGGAGGGTCGGTGTGGACTTGTTGGGTCCAATGGCCTGTTTGCACACTGTAGGGATTGTAATTCTAAACCCAATATGGTATTATCGATATAGAACCAGACAAGAGTCCCCAGTTTGCTACAGATCAACCAGACTGCCTCAAACTAGTTTAAGAGGGTAGCTTGGATGCCAAACCTTTATTATTTTAAAGGTAGATGTGAAATGGTGTTCCAAATGTGATGCTACTAGTCAAACCTCTCACCATTAAGCAAAACACAATATATTTAAGTACTCTAATGAAAATCCATTCAAAATGAAGAGGAATTTAGAATAATTTAACTATTGGAAACCTGAACTGAATAATGGATACAGTACTTTCTACAGATGAACTGTTTCAATATAATAACATCCCATAAACACACCCCTTTGCATAAAGGAACATTCTGGCAGACATTCTTGCATACAGTTCTCCAATCCAGGAGGAATCAGCATCAAGTCAGGTTTCAGAGAGAGTAGCAGTGGGATAAGTTACTAGGCCGTTGTTACTACTATTTATTAAAAACCCTAAAAGCGTCGTAAGTTATTTACTTGAGCCGTTTTCAGTAGGCAGTTTGGCCTTTAAGATCTCTTATTTAAAAAAAGGAGAAAATAACTTTTTTTAAAAAGTGACAGCATTGTCACACAATTTAGATGCCTGGTCCTTTACTCTCCGGGCTTCCTCGTGCTACTGATCACAAGGTCACTTAAGAGAGACAAATTCAGGTACAAAGTTACAAGGATGTATCTCATAACTTCTGATACACCCCTGTCCGTGGATCATCACGTGGGACATACTGGGAAGTGAACAATAGCCTGAAACACACCACTTCACTGTTTCTCAGCTTCACAATGCCAGCACTCCATACACTAGGGAGCCAAAAGCAAAGGCCAGGGAAAGATACAGAGGGACAGAAAGATTCATATTAAAGACAGAAACAGGCAGTTAATTAACTGGAAAATGTTGTGGAAATATGGAGAAAAAGACAGGGCAGTGGGACTAACTGGAGAAGTGAGATCTTCGAGAGAAAACTTACAAGAATGACAACATTGAATAAAGGCATTGTCAGATCAGCTGAAATGGTTTGTTACATCAAATTCTGAATCTGCTTCACAGAACACCACAAACAACATAAACGGGGACAAGATGACAGCCCAGCATGGAGAGCTGTGCAGAGCATGCTAGTGTGTTGCTCAGTAAACTGCACTATCTGCCCAGCATAGAGAGTATTGCAAACTTTACTATAATATGCGAACCATACTCGCATCAGATTACTGCCGACAATGGGAAGATTTGCTGTGTGCGTGTGTTCATCAGAAACTGGGGGAGAGTGCGTGTGTATGCGCGATTGGCGTGGTTGATTGCGAAACTCTTTGTTTGAGAAGGAACGCACATAGAGGAAATTGTTTCAAATAAGAACAACTGGCAGGCTTTTTGTTAATCGACAGAGAGAGAACGAGAGAAGTTTCATGGACAGATGAGGTAAAGTGTTTGAGAATGTTAAAATAAAGGCATTGCCAGACACAATAGCAATATACATCGGCGTGCACATGAATGACAGATGGATGTGAGTTTGGTGTGAGGTCGAATCAGATTTGCTTCGGCAGGTTTGAAGCCGGGACCGTCAGCAGCAGATTATTAACTTTATTAAGACTGTATTTCATAGCTCAAAGTTCAAACAGCAGATGGACTAAACCAGTGAGATATATTCTGGAGTGGTGAGTATTTCAAGTTAGAAATGGTCAGGGTATGGTGTCAAGAATCAGCTCATGTTCAAAGGGATCTCCCACAGTTGTGACTTGTCTGCTTCAGCAGCAGATATTGGCCAGGGATGGGATTGAAAGAGTGGAAGGAATTGAAGTTTGTAACCAGAACTGTAGAGAGTGACCTCTATGCTCTTAATATGTAAATAACAGAGGCAATGATACAGTAAATTGTAGTTCGCAGCTGGAACTGAGTAGGTCAACATAGAGACCCGTGAGTAACACTGCCAGAGCAGAGAGGGAGACAGTAATTGAACACATTCATTGATGTAGTTATTAGTAGTCTGTACAGTGAATATATGGATTGAAAGTTTTAACAGGAAAATAACAGTGACAAGAAGTGTAGACTATATTAAAGAACAGTAATACAGTCATAACCGGTTTATAGAAAAGAAATCTGGTCAGTGACACTTACCAGGAACACCAACGATTGCCAGGAAAGGATAATAAAAATCTTGAATGATGAGAAGAGTGGAATAGATCCGCAATGATAATGACCAGCAATAAAATGCAGAAAGATACCATAAATAATAAACTCCTGTCTATGGTTGGAACATGTCAGTGTAATGTTCCCAGATTCTGATACATTTTTGGAACATTCCAGTCTAATGTTCTCAGATTCTGATCTCTCCTTCCCCTCTCTCCAAATCTGCTGATCCCTGTCAGTGCTGTGATGCTCCGATCATGTTATGGGATAACACATTGAACGGCGCACATTTAACAGTTAAATATGGAAACCTTCCACTGGAATAATTAGAATCCATGGAGTTTAGCATTAATCACAGTCACTGAACAAACTCTGGGAAACCGGTTGTCAAAGGCTACAACAACGGATGAATGGGCACCGCACAACAATCAACAGACAGGAGTGTTCCCTCCAGTGGGGGAACACTTCAGTGGTCCAGGACCATCAACCTCGGACTTTCTGGAGACCATCCTCCAAGGCGGACTTCAGGACAGGCAGCAGCGAAAGGTGCCTGAGCAGAGGCTGATAGCTAATTTTGATGCACATAGGGAGGGCCTCAACCGGGAACTTGGGTTCATGTCACATTAGAGGTGACCACCATTGCACTATACACACACAGGCACTCCTGTACACACACATACATACGGACACACATGTACACAGACACGCACACAGACACTCACATGCACCCTTACAGACACACACACTCCCACACTCACACAGTCATCCTCTCAGATACTTAGACCATTCTACACTCATGCAAACACATATACACTCTCTCGCACAGACACTTTCAATCCCCCACCCCAGACATGCACACACACTCCCACACTCACACATGTACCCCCTCACAGACTTAAGACACTCCACATCACTACACACACATGTACATTCTCTCTCACATTCAAAAAACCCCCAATCCAGACAGACACAGACACACACACACAAACCGACAAAGACCCACATGCACACATATATTTTGTGGGATGAATTTGTACCTGCAGAGTTGTACTTGAAATTTGTTCAAACATTTCGTGAATTTATGTAAAACCCTGAGCTCAAAAACTGCATGGAGTCATGTAAAACTCTGTTATCTCACTTTTCAGATTAGAATCAATCTACACATCATGGCATAGACAGCGAACACAGGGGGATAACACCTTCAACATATTGTCTAGCTAACACTCACTGTTACAGCTAACCCGGGAATGCAACATTTTATTTTTAGAAAAGGTTTCGTGGTTTACACAAATGAATGAAGTGAAACTATCATAGTATTCAAACAGATGAAAAACTCAACAGACAATCAAGGTATTTTTCAATGAATAATTTCAGTTACATCACACTGTAAATTTTTGCTATAAATTCTGTTCCTTAGAAGTGTGTCCTCCACTATCACCTGATGAAGGAGCGGCGCTCCGAAAGCTAGTGTGCTTCCAATTATACCTGTTGGACTATAACCTGGTGTGTGATTTTAACTTTGTACATCCCAGTCCAAATCATGACTGAGCAAACAGGTTCAATTTCCCAGTTCCACACATCACTTTTCATATAACTACAAAAGAGAATATTTACTGGGTTTGGATGGAATGGATGAGGGTTGCTGAGGGATGGATCATAAATCTTCAAATCTTTTTTTTTAAACTTGGATATGAGAGAATTAACAGAACACTGCAGGGGTCTATATATGTTCCACTCTGTTTTTGAAAGAGGCTGTTATAAAATAATAGATCGGCTGCATAAAGAAAAGTCGGGTGGGCAAGTTTCTAGATTCCTTATTGGCCAGTGTGAGACTACTCCTGGTTTTGAGTGCCCTGCTAGCAAATCCTTTCATAACCTTGAGACAGAACATTGAGACTGCTGCTCAGTAACAGGCCGAAGCAATTCTGTCTCTCTGGGCCTCTTACAGAGGGAGAATAGAAGGCCATTCAGCCCATATTAGCCTGTTGCTACTTGAAAAGGTGGTAATCTGGAATATTGGCACATTTTGCCAACAAGGAGAAAGTGAGGACTGCAGATGCTGGAGATCAGAGCTGAAAAATGTGTTGATGGAAAAGCGCAGCAGATCAGGCAGCATCCAAGGAGCAGGAAAATCGATGTTTTATGCTTTTCCAGCAACACATTTTTCAGCACATTTTGCCAACAGAATCATTCAAAACGAAGAGATATGTCGCTGCAGCTGTATGAGGTGTCACTGAGAGGGCACCGGGAGTACATTGTGTTGTGTGTGTTTCTGTAACTGAGAAGGGATGGACCTCCATCAGATACAGTTTAACGGCTGCTCGTAATCCACGGGTTGTTGTCTCATTTAATGTCTCGGGTCTGTTACACAGGGACAGGAGAGGAGGCCATTCAACCTTTCCAGTCTATTACAGAGGGCCACGAGGAGCCCATTCAGCTTCTCGAGCCTGTAACAGAAGGGCAGGAAGTGTTTTGTTAACTTTCTCTTACGCATAAATATTAGTTTCAAATTAGTTGTGGAATAGGAAAGACCTGATATAAATATTAAAGTTCTAACTTTGAACAAGGCCAATTTTGAAAGTGTTAGGCACACACTGTGAAAGGCCGATTGGAATACCCTATTCACAGGTAAAGGGATGGTTGGAAAATACAAGGCCATCAAAACATGGTTTCAGAGAGTCCAGAGCCAACGTGTTCCCATTAGTGAGAGGGGCAAGGCTGGTGGGTGCAGGGAGTGCTGGATGGCTAGATATATTGATGCTTTGGTCAAGGTAAGGAAGGAGGCATATGTCAGGTTAACAGAGCTGAGATCAAGTGAATCCCGAGAGATGGAAAAGGGCAGCAAGTGCATAGTAAATGGGGAAATCGGGCCAGAAAAATGTGGACATGAGATGGCTTTAGAAATAGGGTTAACGAGGCATTGAAGAAATTCTACAAATCCTTTAATGGCAAAAGATTAACTAGGGAGAGAACAGGGCCCCTTAAAGATCAGTAAGACTACCTATGTGTGGAACCACAGGAGATTTGAGAAATACAAAACAAAACCTTCTCCTCAGTATTTAATGAGGAGGAGATTACAAGGGCGAGAGAATGAATAAATATATAGTGATACATTGAAAAGTGTCTATATTACAAGGAGGTGTTTGACATTTTAAAACACATAAAGTTGAACAAATCCCTGGGACCTGCTCAGTTGTATCCCAAATGTATGTGGGAAGCTAGGAAAGAAATTGGTCAGCATTTTGCTGATGTATTTGTATCATTGATTTCCACAGGTGAGGTGTCAAAAGACTGGAGGGCTGCTAAAATACTGTCATTATTTAAGAAAGTAAGGGAAAAAAACAGGTAACCATAGATCGCTGAGCTTGACGTCAATGGTAACTAAAGTGTTGGAGGGGAGTTTACGGGAAAGGATGTGTATGCATTTGAAAAGACAAGGACTGAAGAGGGCTTTGTACATTGGTGATCACGTCTCACTGACTCGGTGTCATCTGTTGAGGAAGTGATGAAGATGATTGATGAAGGCAGGACAGTGGATGTTGTCTTTATGGAATTCAGTAAGATTACCAAAATGATCTACATGGTAGACTGGTTAGCAAGGTTAGACTGGCTGGGATCCAGGGAGAACTCGCCATTAAGATCCAAAATTTTCTTGAATATTGGAGACAGGGCGTGACAGTGACATATGTTCATTAAACTTGGAGACATGTGACCAGTGGCGTGCCGCAAAGATCAAAAATGGGTCCACTGCCTTTTGTCACTTATACAAATCATTTGCATTTGAGTATATGAAGTATGGTAAGTATGGTTGTAGACAATTACAAATTTGTTGGTGTAGTCGACAGTGAAGAATGATCTCTAAGACTATAATGGGACCTTGTTGAGGTGAACCGAGTGGCAGATAGAGTTTATTTTATTTAAATGTGAGGTGTTGCATTTTGGCAAGACAAATCAAGGCAAGGCATATAGGTAGGTTCCTGTGGAAAACTGAAATTAAGAAGAACACCATAGAAATGATCGAATCCCTCCAGTTAGGAAACGGCTTTTCGGCCCATCGAGGCCACACCGACCCTCTAAACAGTATCCCACTGGACAAACACCTGCCCTATCCCTCTGAGCCAGCATCTCCCATGGGTAATCCACCTCCCCTACACATCCTTGGGTACGGTGTGCAATCTAGAATGGCCAATCTACCCATACCTGTATATCCTTACACTGTCGGAGTAAAACATAACACCCGGAGGAAACTGACGCAGACACGGGGAGAATGTACCAACTCCACACAGCCAGTCATTCAAGGATAAAATTAAACCCAGGTCGCTGCCCTGTGAGGCAGCAAAGCTAGCCTCGTGGTGCAGGTTCTCCGTTCCTTGAAAGTGCTGTCACAGCTAGACAGCGCAGTGATGAAGGCATTTGGTGATCTTCCCTTTATTGGTGTGTGCTTTGAGTCAAAGCATTTGCATGAAATGTTAAATCTGTACAGGACATTGGTTGGGCCACTTTTGTAATATTGCCTTTAATTCTGGTCTCCCTGCTGTCAGAAATGTGTTGTCAAACTTGAAAGGGTGCAGAAGAGATGTAAAATAATGTTGCAGGACTTGGAGGGTCAGAGTGACAGGGAGAGTTTGAATAGGCTGGGGCTATTTTCAAGTGTTGAGGCTGAGGGGTGACCTTAAAGAGGTTTATAAAATCATGAGCGGCATAGATAAGGTAAACAGTCAATTTCTTTTCCCAGGATAGACATCTCCAAAATTAGAAGACAAAGGTTTCAGGTGAGAGGAGAAAGATACTAAAATCGGGACATGAGGGACAACATTTTCACACAGAGACTGCTGTGTGTATGGATTGAACAGCCAAAAGAGGTGGTGGAGGCAAGTACAGTTACACCATTTAAAAAGCATTTGGATGGATATATGCATGGGAAGTGTTTAGAGGGAGAAGGGCCAAGTGCTGGCAAGGGGGACGAGATTAATTTAGGATGTTTGGCGGTATGGATGACCAGACAGAACGATCTTTTTCCGTGCTGTACATCTCTGAGAGTCTATTGACTATTCAATGGATAACACGGGAACAGGAGGAGGCCATTCAGCATCTGATTTCTGCCATTTGGCTTGTTTGCTCCATTACAGAGAGTCAAAAACAGAAATACATCAGTCAGATTTTGATGAAGTTCTACAGAAACAGAATGGCTTTTCATTACAGAAAAGCTGTAACGAATGTGAAGAGGCCATTCAGTCCCTCACCTCCATTCCACAGGAGCAGCAGGTGAGCACAGAGCTATTGGAGCCTGTTACTCAGGAGCAGGAGGAGGACATATATTTTTACAAACTTGGGATCAGGAGGCAGTCATTCAATTGCTTGAAACTGGGACACAGGGACAGGAGACAGTCACTCAACTATTCGAGGCTGGGACACAGGAACAGGAGCCAGTTATTCAGCTGCTCAAAACTGGGTCACAGGGAAATCTGGAGGCTAGTGAGTCCCGAGGATCCTGTTACGCAGGAACAGGAGGAGGTGACTCAGTCCCCACCAGTATGGGACACTGGGAGAGAAGGGGAGTTTGCTTGGAACAAACAGAAATATATGAATAAATTGCATCAGTGGTCCATTCAATCCTGCCCCACCATTCACTAAGACCACGGCTGATCTGATGGTGATTCCCTCATTCCATTTTACAGAGATGCTCCTCTCTGTAGCCTCTGCTCCATTTGTTGGTCATGTTGCAGACACAGATGCTGTAACAACCGTCACCATGACTCATTCAGAGGGATGGTTCTAACCGGATGAGTCAGGATTTGAAGAGTCCAATCACAAGAATTAAAACACAAAATAAAGGCATTGCCAGATGTTTAGTTCTCTCACATTCGCAATCCAAATCACATAACCAGGCAATCCATGACATATTCAGGATGGAGTACTGTGGAGATCCGGCTAGTGTCTGCTGAATGCAACCCAGCTATGTGCAGAGTGAAACTCTGTGCAGCCCACACCAATGCTGGACCTATAAGCCTGGGCTAAATGTCCAGCATGGCGGGCTGTGCAGTCCGCAGCGGTTCATTCATATATAAACCCAGGCTGTTGCATTGTTCGGCAACACTGTGTTCGATCACTGCCCAGTGTGAGGAAAAATGTAATCAATGCTGAAAGTGACAGGATATGCAGTTCCCATCCATTTACAGCTCCATATCTCCACTGTGCCTTGACAAGGGGTGCTGTGAATGTGAAAATCACTGCGAGGAAGAGATGTAAATGGAAACAATTTAAATACCAATAGTTCTGAATGAGGCACGTAACATTCTAGTATTTAAAGATGAAATAGCTGAGATAATAACCAATGAGATTTTGTAAATGATGCAAACAAGTAAGAGGGGGTGGTAATGTTATAGAGGTTGTGCTATAAGCCTTCAAATAATCAATGAGAAGTAGAAGAACGAATATACAGGGAGACTGGCAAGACTTCCAAGAGCAATAGGGTCGTCATAACAGGTGATTTAAATTATCCTAACATAGGCGGGGACTTCCAGAGGGTTACAAACTTAGATGGAACGTCATTTGTTAAGTGTGTTCAGTAAAGCTTCCACAAGCAGCATGTAGAGGGTCCTCCTGGGGAAGGGACAAACTCGACCTACTGTTAGGAAATTGGGTAGGATAGGTGACGGGCGTAAAGTGGGGGTGGAGTTTGGGAAAAGTGACCAGAGCTGTATTAATGTTAAAATAGGTATGATAGGGACAAAAATGGTCCACGGATTAAAGTTCTAAATTGGGGCAAGGCGAATTTTGTTGGAATTAGACATGGGATTGCAGGGGTTGATTGGAGTCGTGTATTTCCAGGTAAAAGGATCCCGGGCATGTGGGAGGGCTTCCAAAGTGACATAGCTCGAGTTCAAGGCCTGCATGTTCCTGTGAGGGTGAAGGGAAAATGAGGCTGGAAGAGAGAACCTTGGATGAAAAGAGATATCGAGGCTCTGACCAGAAAAAAAGGAGGAGTAACTCAGATACAGGCAGCTGGGACCAAGGGAATCTCTGGAGTTACATAGGGGTTACAGGAGTTTACTGAAGAAGGAAATCAGCAGGGCTAAAGTGGGGTATGAGATAGCCTTGGCTGAGCAGATTAGAGTGAATCCAAATTCAGTATAGTAAAGAAAAAGAACAACTCGAGAGAGATAGGACGCCTTAAAATCCAAAATGGGAATACATGTGTAAAACCTCAAGAGATGGATGAGGTCCTCAATTTCCCCTCTGCGTTTATCATGAAGAAAGACATGAAGACTTGCGACCTTTGAGAGGTTAGTTGCGATATCTTGGCACAGTCCATATCACAGTAGAGGTGCTGTTGGACATATTAGAATGCACAAAGTCAGATAAATCTCTTGGTCCTGACCAGATATATCTAATAGCACTTTACAAGGTGAGAGAAGATAGTTCAGGGGCAAGGTCCCAGAAGACTGGGCAGTCGCAAATTTTGTGCCCTTATTCAGAAGTGCTGAAAAGGAAAGCCTGGGAAATATAGACCAGTAAGCTTCACATCTGTTTCGGAAACCACAAGAGAAGGTTCGGAGATATAAGATATGTATGCATTTGGAAAGACAGAGTTTGACTTAGAGCAGTCAGCACAGCTTTGTGCGTGGCAGATCATGCCTGACATATTTTGGGAGACCTTTTGAGTAAGTGACCAGGAATGTTGACGAGGGCAGGGTGGTGGGCATATTCTATATGGATTTCAGTAAGGCCTTTGATAGTGTTCCACATGGTAGGCCGCTCTGGAAGGTTAGATCGCAAGGACTCCAATGTAAACTGGCAAATTGGCGACACAGTTGGCTTGACGTTATGAAGCAAATGCCTTTGGTGGAGGTATGCTTGTCGGACTGGAGGCCTGTGACTAGTGGAGTGCCTCAGTGGTCGGTCCTGGGCACATTGCTGTTTGTTATCTATATCAATGATTTTGACCAGAGTGCACAACACAAGTTTGCAGATGACGCTAAGTTAGGAGACATCATTTACAGTGAGGAACGTTATCAGCAATTGCAACAGTACCTTGATCAGCTGGGGAAGTGGGCTGAGAAATAGGAAATGGAATTTAATATAGATAAGTGTGACGTCTTGCATTTTGGAAAGTCAAATCCAGGTAGGAGTTTAATGACGAATGATAGTGCCTTAAGACGTGTAGTGGAACAAAAGGACGTTGGAGATCAGGTGCACGGTTGTCTGACATTTGAGTCACAGATACACAGGACAGTGAAGAAGGCTGTTGGCACATTGGCCTTCATCAACGCATTGAGTAAAGAAGTTGGAACGTTATGTTGCAGGTTTACAGGATGTTGGTGAGGCTGCAGTTGGAGTATTGTGTTCAGCTTTGTTCACCTTGCTCTGGAAAGGATATTATTGAACGAGAAAAAGTGCAGAAGAAATTTACAAAGATGTTTCCTGGGCTAAAGGCTCGAAGTTTTAGGCAGAGATTGAACGGGTCAGAACTTATTTCTTTACAGTATTGCAAACCGAGGGGGTTCTTATAGAAGTGTAGCTCTTATAAAATCATGAGAGCTGTGCATGTGGCGAATAATTCAAATTTTTTTCCCAAGTTTGGTGAATCGAGTACTAGAGGAAATCCATTAATGATTGGGAAGGATAAAAAATGTAAAAAGGAAACTGAGGGGCAACGTTTTAACATAGAGTGTAGTACGCATATGGACTGATCTGTCAGTGGAAGTGATTGAAGTGGGTACAATAACAACATTGAAAAGGCATTTGGACAAATACACTGGTAGGAAAGGATTAGAAGGATACAGAACAAGGACAGGGGAATGGAGTGAGTCTAAATGGACATTTTGTTTGCCATAGACCAGCTGGGCCAAATGGCCAGTCATACTGGCAGTCTCGTGCAATATGACCGTAAATCAGTGTGTTTTGGGGTGGAGACAGGGTGGGGGAGTATACACCGAGATAAAATGTCATGGAAGGATATATTCACAGGTTCAGAATGCTGAAATAAATTCATTCCGATAGTATCATGCAACACGGGTCAGTATTTCGAAGAATTATGAGTGAAAGTGATATTGCTGTGAGTTCAGGCGATGGAGAGTTTTGGATGAGCATTTGTTCTGCAGCTTTGTAAATGGGAATGAGGACAGCAGAGTCTTCGCCTCACTGGGCTGAATCTAACAAAAACCTGTCTCAGTGACATTTTCATTGAGTGTGACAGAGGGGTTGTCTGCACGAGGCCGAGCTAGTTTCATGGTGCTATCTTACCAAACTCATCTCATTAACTACCCATCCCACGCCATAGTGTCCCTTTCATTCAATGCCAGCCCGATTCTCCCAACCATCATGACTGGAGGTACTCACAGTCGCCTGGATGCCCCGGGATATTCCGTGATCCCTGACACTGTTGCCATCTTTAAAAGGCTTTCTGAGTTTGGAGCTGCCCTGAACATTTTCCCCAAGCATGGCAGCGAAGGGGAAATTACACCACGGTTTGTCGACAGCAACACAGAGGTCCTGATGGATGGGCTAGTATGAAGGGGACCATGCTTTTCTCAGAGGGGGCCACACTACCAGACCCACCCAGCATGGTCTGAGCTCAGTGCAGTTTCTGGGGTCTGACGAACTTACCAGTAAAACAGGACAAATATCAATAACCTTCCCCACTCTGTCAGGATAAGGGTCACCATACTTTCTCTGCTCCCTCACACTCACTGTATGTCTGTTATAGCACCGACCTCCAAACAAGGCTCATGCTCCACCACTCTCACTACTGCATAGAGCACCTTCCCTCTCTTTATCTCTTGGCTTTCTAATGCCTCCCACACAGTTATAGAATATTATGGGGAATGCCAATTATGGAATGTTCCAGGTATTGTTCCAACGTATTCCCAGTTTCAGGAAAACGGCAGTGCCCCAGTGTGTAACATGTAAGAGGATGGAGTGGAGATGCACGTTTTTCAAATCACACGCAATTAAAATCCATCATGAGGCCATTCAGTACTTCAAATATGTTCCAACAGTCAATACGTTTGGGGGTGATCTGATGGTTTTCTCAGCTCCATGTTACAGGAACTTTCAGTCATTCGACCCCCAGGTTCCTGTTACCGAGCAGACGATTCTCAGACACTTCATACCCCGGGTTTCTTCTCGCATGTGTTCAGAAGGCATTTCTCATGGGGACGGACTCTCCTTACAATATATTTCATCTGATGTATAAATTCATACAACAGTCAGCATGCTTTCCACAGACCAATCAAAAACATGCACTTATTTTATGCTTATTGATATCCAATCACAATTATTCATTCTGGTTATTTCAATGGTCTCACCTTACTGTATTCAGCCAAAGACAGCTTCCAAACACTTGTCTCATTATAAAATATGATCTCTAGCAGAGAACCTTTTTGTCTCAAATACACCTTTTCCCTTGTCATTAAAATTTCTCTTGCCCTTTGTCTGTGACTGATGCTGTGTGTAACAGTTACAAAGTCTCCCACTCAGTTGGCTGGATGGTTGGTTTGTGATGCAGAGGGAGGCCACCAGCGCAGGTTCAATTCCCCACACTGACAGAGGTTACCATGAAGGGGATGCTCTCTCAACCTCACCCCATCACCCGTGTTGGGACCTTCAATGTAAACCAGCATGAGTGGTCTCTCTAATCAAAGTTATTTGGGACTCTAATCTATCAATGTTAGCATTTGAATTTTTTAACATTTGTTTTATTGAAAAATATATTTTATTATTTATATTAAACCAATAACAAAACAACTCAAATAACTGAACAAAATTACACCCATATGCATGTATATACAAAATAAGTTAAAGTCTCTAAACGGACAGAAGAAAAACAAAAATAAACAATAAATAATAAATAATTATTATAGCTCAGCATAACAAAGTAATATCTCTCGTTCTTCGAGAGCATGAACTGATACACGTTCATACATTCACAATTCTTAGTATGTGATTCATTAGACAATATCGTCATGGCTATACAAAAGCCCTTTTTAGACTGTCAGATCAGCCTGTATCACGGTAATCCAAAAAGGGTTGCCGTATCTTATATAAATCTCTGCTTTTCGGTGCACTATACTTGTGAGAATGTCCAAACGGATATTCTTCATGACGAGCTTATGATGACACAACAGACCCGGAGGTTTTTCAGACATCCAACACAACAGAATATTTGTACTAGCACAGGAAGTATATGGCAGATACTAAAGGAGCATTGTCAATCAGTATTTACTGTGGAAAAGGATATGGAAGAGATAAAATGTAGGGAAATAGATGGTGACACCTTGAAAAATGTCGATATTACAGAGGAGGAAATGCTGGATGTCTTGAAACGGCTAAAGGTGGATAAATCCCCAGGACCTGATGAAGTTTACCCTAGAACTCTGTGGGAAGCTAGATAAGTCATTGCTGGGCCTCTTGCTGAGATATTTGTAGTATGGATAGTCACAGGTGTGGTGCTGGAAGTCTGGAGGTTGACTGACGTTGTGCCATTGTATGAGAAGGGTGTTAAGGACAAGCCAGGGAACTATAGACCTGTGAGCCTGACGTTGGTGGTGGGTAAGTTGTTGGAGGGAATCCTGAGGGACAGGATGTGCATGTATTTGGAAAGACAAGGACTGATTAAGGATAGTCAACATGGCTTTGTGCGTGAGAAATCATGTCTCACAAACTTGATTGATTTTTTTAAGAAAGTAACAAAGAGGATTGAAGAGGGTAGAGGGGTAGATGTGATCTATACGGATTTCAGTTAGGGTTTTGATGAGGTTCCCCATGGGAGACTGAATGGTATGGTTAGATCTCGTGGAATACAGGGAGAACTAGCCATTTGGATACAGAACTGGCTCAAAGGTAGAAGAAGCGGGTGGTGGTGGAGGGTTGTTTTTCAGACTGGAGGCCTGTGACAAATGCAGCGCCACAAGGATCGGTGTTGGATTCAGTACTTTTTGTCATTGACATAAATGATTCAGATGCGAGCATAAGAGGTACAATTAGTAAGTTTGCAGATGACTCCAAAATTGGAGGTGTAGTGGAGAGCGAAGAGGGTCACCTCAGATTGACCAAATGGCCAATGGGCTGAGAAGTGGCAGATGGATTTGAATTCAGATAAATGTGAGGTGCTGCATTTTGGGAAAGAAAATCTTAGCAGGACTTAGACACTTAATGGTAAGGTCGCAGGGAGTGTTGCTGAACAAAGAGACTTTGGAGTGCAGATTCACAGCTCCTTGAAAGTGGAATCACAGGTAGAGAGAATAGTGAAGAAGGCGTTTCCTTTATTGGTCAGAGTATTGAGTACAGGAGTTGTAAGATCATGTTGCGGCTGTACAGGACACTGGTTAAGCCAGTGTTGAAATTTTGTGTGCAATTCTGGTCTCCTACCTATCGGAAATATGTTGTGAAACTTGAAAGGGTTCAGAAAAGATTTCAAGGATGTTTCCAGCTTTGGAGGATTTGAGCTAGAGAGAGAGGCTGAACAGGCTGGGGCTGATTTCCTTGGAGCGTCGGAGGCTGAGGGGTGACATTATCGAGGTTTACAAAATTATGAGGGGCATGGATAGGGTAAATAGGTAAAGTCTTTTCCCTGGAGTCAGAGAGTCAGAATGAGAGTGTGTAAGTTTAGGATGAAAGGGGAAAGATATAATAGAGAACTACGAGGCGACTATTTCACACAGAGAGTGGTACGTGTATGGAATGAACTACCAGGTGATGTCAGGGAGGCTGATACATGTGCAACATTTAAGAGGCATTTGGATGGGGAAATGAATAAGAAGGGTTTGGAGTGTTATGAGCCAGGGTGCTGGCAGGTGGGACTGGATTGGTTTGGGATATATGGTCGGCATGGATGGGTTGGACCGAAGGGACTGTTTCCATGCTGTATATCTCCATGACTCGATGATTCTATGACTTATATTAATCTCTTTTTTTTGGTGCACCATGCTGGTGAGAAAGTTCAAAGGGATATTCTCCATGATATGGTTACAAAGTCTCAACAGACCCGGGGAGTTTTCAGACATCCAACACAACATAATATCTTTCCTAGCATAGAAAGTAAGGATATATTTTTTTTCCCATGTGCATCTGCGTAAGATACTCTGGGCAGGTCCAGGAAAAGAGAAACCGGGTCCATCTTCAATTCGCTCCCCATGACCCACGCTACCACACCTAATGCAGAGCTCCAATATATACAAAGCCTGCAGTAGGACCACATGCAATGAGTAAAAGTGTCTGTAGTCATTCTTAGGACACGCTGAAGATAATCCGACTTAGAATTTTGAGAAAAAATATGGGGTCACATGGAACCTATGAAGATTTTTCAACTGCATGGAATGGGTTCTATTACAGATCAAAATCCTTCGACCATTTTCACAAATATCCTCCCATGTCTCCGAAGAGATCTAAAATCCCAACTCTCTCGCACAGACGTCACGAAGCTGCACAGTCTTGTCTGTGGGAACACTATCCAACAAATGGTAAAGGGTACTGACAGAGAATGTATTCTTTACAATAATCACCTGCTTCTCTGTATCGGATCCATAAGTGGTTTTTAAAATTGTGTTTTTTAATCAAATCTCTAATCTGGAAAAAAAGAAGAAGTCTCTACTCGGTAGTTCATACTTATGTGTTATTTGATCCAATGGTATCATTGTTTCTCCTTCAAGTAACACGTGGTGGCTCGGTGGTTTGCACTGCTAACTCACAGCACCAGGGTCACGGGTTTAGTTCTAGCCTTGGGTGACTCGCAGTGTGGAGTTAGTATATTCTCAACTGTGACAGCGTAGGTTTCCTCCCACAGTCACAAACATGTGCAGGTTAGATGACTTGGCCATTGCTCAATCGCTCATAGTGTTCCAAGATCTGTAAGTTGGGGCATTAATCAGGGTAAATATAGGATGGCAGGGGAATGGGTGTGGGTGGGTTACTCTTCAGAGGATCGAAGTGGACTTGCTGGGCCCAAGGACCTCTTTCCATACTGTAGGGGTACTACTAATTCTTAATCACCGAAGCAAGGTACCCCCATCGCTGCCCACAGTTTAAACCTGGAATCCATTATCCCCGGTATACCAATTATAGGAGTAAGAAACATGGTTTTGGCTGTATTGCCTCGATCTGACGCATTGTCCTTGAAGTTTTAACAGTGTTGGTAATCATTATTTTATGACAATATTCCAAAATGTTGTCATTTTATCGAAGAACAACAGACTAATAAGGGTTCACTTTGTCTGAGAGGGCTCAATGTCTAGCCATATCGATGTCGAGACCTCAGCGGCCCAGGCACTAACATACGATGAAAAAAAACTCAATTGATTGCTTTTAATCAGGGAGATCTAACCTACACATCTCCGGGTACTATGGGCAATTTAGCATGGCCAATCCGCTCTAAGCTGCATATCTATGGACGATAGGAGGAAACCCACATAGACATGGGGAGAATGTTCAAAATCCACATAGAGAGTTGCGCGAGGTTGGAACTGAACGCAGCTACTTGGTGACGGGAGTTATCAGTGCTCACCACAGATCCACCATGCGCATCTGTTAGTTCTGTTAGTTACTTGTGGTTAACTAAAGAAATCTGCCTGACTTGTTCCTGTCACTGAACTTGACTCAGTCTGAGAACTTTATCATCGGCCATATCACCAACCTGGTTACATTTAAAATTTGGTGTCAGCAGTGGAGGAATGAGATAAGAAAAGGAAACAGTGACACCCTCCAACGTCCGTCAGAGCAGGAATTAGGATAAATCCACAAAGTGGTATTTCAGTCAAGTGGGAATTCTCTTTCCCAGAAGTTTGGGGTGGCTTGGCCTTTATATTACATCGAAGCTGGCTTTGTCTGATTTTCCATGGACAGGTGAATCAGGGATAATGGTGCTTGGAAAGAAACTGCAGCTGGGATCACAATGTGATGAGCCATGACCTTATTTACTGGTGGAGTAGTGTGAAAGGGCCGAATGGCCCAGTTGTGTCCCTCAGCCCTATGTTCTGATGTTCCATTCAGCCTTAGAACATGCTAAACAGGGAGAGATCCAGGCCAATTCAATGGTTAGGTGTAGCTTTGGAAATGTACTTGGAAAATCCAGGCTGGATCAGGAAGTGACCACCACCCCACCCCCGATTCCGTGTTTACAGGTCTCGCCTCTCTGTAACTTCTGCTCCAGATGTGGGTCATGTTGCAGACCCAGGTACGCTGGGAATACAGCCACACACCACACCCAGGGTTAAAACAACAAATCCTCTGCTCTCCCTGAATGCAACATTGTACAACACGATTTCCAGAAAAATAACCCGTTACTTTCCAAAAGCATAACATGTGAAATGAATAAATAGGAACAGGAGTAGGTCAATCGGCCCCTCAAGCTAACCCTGCCATTTAATAAGAACATGGCTTATCTACTCCAGGGCTCAACTCCACTCTCTTGCCGACTCCTTGTATCCCTCCACACCTCTCTGAGTTAGGGAATTCCAGACATTCACTATCTTCGGAGACAAGACATTACTCTGCATCTCAGATTGATATCGATGTTCCATATTCGGTATCTATATCATCGAGTTCGACACTTTGCTCAAGAATGGAAAAAACTTCTCAACCTCTACCTTCTCCAACCCCTTCAGTGTCTTGTAGTTTTCAGCAGGATCACTCCTCATTCATTTAAACCCCATGAATAAATGCCTCACCATCTTATAGATTCTCAATAACACAACCCTTACATCCCAGGAAACCACCTAATGTACCAACCGAGTTCCTTGCTGCATCATCATGCTAATTTTATGTTTCATACACAGGAAGACTCCAATGTCTTTACTGTTCCTTTTGTGGAAGTCCTCTCCATTAAGTAACAGCCTGCCTTTTGATTCTCAGTGTCATCCTCAAACTCGGATGTGTATTGCACTCAGCTCCCTCCTTCAGGCTGTCAGCATAGATTGTAAATAACTGATGCCATCAGACTGATATTTGTGGTACTCCAGCAGATAAACCTTAACCATAAAGATCCATTAATCCTGACTCTCCGATTTCTGTGTTAAACAATCATCATCCCATGTTAATTCAGTATCCGACGTCCTGGAGCTCCTGTTTTGTGTAAGAACTTTTGTTTTGTAATACCTTGTGGAAAATCTCTGGAAAGCCTGGTGTCCACCAGATCGCCTTTATCAAGTCCACTTGTTACATTTTCAGGCATCTCCAGAAATACTTTGCATGATTTTACAGGGCAAAATATCATTTCCCTTTCACAAAACCACCCTGACTCTGCGTGAAGCTTTTCTAAATGTCCATGCTTGCCAGGCTTTCCAAATTATACTAGTCCTATCTGTTTTCATTAGGTCCATGTGCCTCTTAATGTTTCTCACTCATATATTTGTCCAAATGAGTTTCAAATGTTGTAGATGTCCTTGCATCTCCCACTCTTCCTTTGGAAGCTCATTCCATACCCACAACGCCCTCTGTGTATAAACGCTGCCCCTTAGTCCCTTTTACATCTACCCTCTTTCACCTTAAACCTATTCCCTCTGTTTGGATTCCCCTACCCTTTGGAAAAGACCTTGGCTATTCACCCTATCCATACCTCTCATGATTTTATATGTTTATATAATGTCACTCCTCAACATCCTACACTCCATCTGATGCTAACGACAGGTAACCAACACTCAGCCCAAATGTCATGCTGTGATTTGTTTTTCTCCATGTTACAATACTAAGGCAGCATGAAACGCTTACTAGTGCCAATAAGAAGGCAAGCACCTGAATTCCTTTGTCTAAAGGGGGTGATGATCACGACAGTGAAAACGTTTCTGTGGCCAGATTTATATAATACCACATGGTCAACATTCTCCCTCCTGGCCTCCGTATGACTTTGTGTGGTTGTGTCTTCTTTATCTTGCATTCAATAGAGAGAACCCCTTTACCCCATTCACACCTTAAATTCGACCCGTTATACAGAATCTTTCCTTTCACCACTGCTAAAAGCCCGTTTTTCTTTTGCCACACACTCTTTTCCCTGCCACTCATCCTCCACTTCTGGCAAGGGATTAAAAGACCATTTTGCAATTTGAAGAATTGTAACACTGGACTGGAAACGCTAACACTATTTCTCTTTCTCTACAGATGGTGACAGACCTGCAGAGTTTCTCCAGAAATGAATAGGCGCAGAACAATTTTTCAATTAAACAAATAAATATGGAATACTGGAAATAAAAATAAAAAACCTTTATAGACAATTAACTGGACCTGAAAGTTTAACTCTGCATTCACTCCAGAAAATTCTGCAACATCTTTAGCAATTTATTCAGCAATTTCTGTTTATGAACAATTTCCAATGACATAGTGTCAAAGATGCCCAAACATCCTGTCCAACATGGAGTGCCGTACACTGGGGACTGAACATTAACGCATGGTGACAAGTTCCGTGACTCTGAAAATGCATAAGGCTGGCATCACTGATACTGCAGAGCTCTGAATCATGGTCAGGGAGAAAAACAGAAGGAAACACATTCACTTCAAATACAGAAGATTGCATTACTGAAAGGAAAAGATTCAGATTAGTACCTTAAATGGATATTGTTTATGTAACAAATTGGAGGCGTGACACCAAGGAAAGACTTCCAGCAGAATGAGAAAATGAAAATGGAAGTATTTCCGCATCAGAAACCAGAGGAGGTCACTGAGAACAGGGCTGATGGGTGAATGGGTCTCGGTGTGAACTGGGGGACAGTAGAATTGAACTGTAGATATTGCAGCTAAAACTTGGTTATCATCTGATGCTGTAGATTTCAATGACAATCTGTAACTTTTCCCCCAGGTTAGTCCATCCGTCTACCATTACCATCAAGCCGATCCATGGGTCAGTGACGAGTGGAGGTGAACATGGTCGGGTCGGAATCACGTGCACCTAAACCTGATGACAATCCATTAAAGCTACTGCACTTGACTGGTTACACTACAAACATCAGGACTAACATCAGATACAGAGAGAGAGATGATCCCAAGACTAACAAATCAGATCTAAGCTCTGTCGTCCTGTCAAATCCATGCATAAAAGTCGATGGACCATTTAACAACTTACTGGAGGAGAGGACTCCAGAAATACCCCCATCCTACATAATGCAGCAGCCCGGTGCATCCATGTAAAAGATACAGTATCTGCACCATCCTCACCATCCAGAAGTGTTGAGTCGATTACCCACCTCACCCTCAATATGATACCCTCAGAATCACAGATGCCCGTCTTCAACCAATTCAATTCACTGCACGTGACATGAAGCAACAGCTGGACACTGTAGATACGACAAAGGCATTTGGCCCTGACACCATTCCTGTAATAGGACTGAGGACTTTTGCTACACAACAAGCCGTGTACCTGAGGAAGCTGTTTCATTCCAGCTCCAACTCTGACAACTCCCTGGCAATGTGGGTAATTACTCAACTATGTCCCATCCCCTAAGAAGAGAATAATTACCATTAGACCAATTGCCACGCCCTCAGTCCCATCACGATGGTCAAATTGTTAGGGGTTATTTTTGATAGAGCTGTCAAACAGTACAGAAATAATCGGTTCAGTGTGGTTTCCGATAGGCCCCCATGTGCAGATGGTGCTGTTGTGGAATTGTCATTGGATTGCTAATCCAGACCAGGATAATTCTCTGGAAACTGGTGCAAGTTAAAAACAATTAATATAATATCGTGATCTATTATCTGGTGTCAGTAATATTGATCTTGTGTTCAATGTCGATCATAGATGTCGATCTCATTCCCCAGTGTACTTTCAGGAAGTGAATCCCCCGTGCTTTCCTGTCTGGCCTAAAAGTGACTCCAGACACACAGACATGTGATACACTCTTCAATAGTCTCTGAAACGGCCAAGCAAGGCACTCAATTGTATCAAACTGCTCCGAGGTCTTAAAGGATAAACCCGAAGAGAACAGCCGGCACCAGCCTCGTTATCAGAAAAGGGAATGGGAAACACAATCCTGTTGACCCTGCAGAGACCTCCTTCCTAACAGCTGAGAGCTTGTGACAACATTTACAGAGCTTTCCCACACACTGCACAGAAGCATCAGGAAAGGAATACGTCATACAACTCATTGAGCTTTCCCTATTCTAGTTAATGGTCGAACATCTCCTCAACGCAGTTTTCCCCATACAATATACATACCTCTTAATATGTTTAAACATTGTGAAACATAAAATGAGAACTGCTGTAGTCCATTCAGCCCATCAGTTTTGTGCCTCCATTCTACGTACCGGCGGTTCACCAATAACACGTGTTGATTAAATACATTTCGGCTGCAATGCAATTCATGAACCTTTTTCTATAAAGTGAGCTGGCATTCACTGTGACGCGATTCCTTGTCGGGCAGCAGCTGACCAGCAAATCCTGCGTCAGAAACCCTCTCTCTACAAAAGGTACAATCAAAACAAGGTTCAGCAAAAACAGGAATGCAATCCGCTCTGCAGGCCTTGAAACTGAGCCTGAAACTGGGAATTGTAGTCTATGTTTCCAAAGAACTCTATTTCAAACTGTGTGGAGAATGTTGGAGAGAACTGCAATTCCCCATCAGCATCACATGGTCAGTCAGCCCGCGCGCGCTTTCTGGTGAAGATTGTCGTGAAAGATATCGTGCACCAGTGAGTGACTGTAGTGTGAAAGCGTTGCATTTACAGCACTGTTCCATTACAACATGTAATTTAAAGATTTATTTCGACTGTCCTGTTGCTTGTTAGATCAAATTTAATTTTTGGTTTTTAACTGATATTTTTGGGGGTTTGCCAATTACCCTCTTTTTTCCACAGACGCCATTATTAATATTGCACGATTTTGTACACCACAGTGTTGTACAGGAACACAGTTATTGAGTTATTGGACAACAACCTGGAATGATAGCTGATTTTCTATCTTCACACCATACTCCTGCTCTCTCCCTATCCCTTTAGTTTCCACAAATCCTTATTTATATTCAGTCCCTTGACTTCCACAGCCTGATCTGGGAGAGAGTACCCCTGGTTCGCCAGTCTCCGAGTGCAGGCATTTATTCTCATCTCAATGCAAAGTGGCCTGTCTGTACCTAATATTGTCGCCCCTTGTTTTAGACGTCCCAGCCACGGGAATTACCATCCCTGTTTCTAATCTGTCTCGCCCTGTCAGAATGTTATATATTTCACTGAGATTTCCATTCATTTTCCTAAACCCCATTGAATACAGGTCCAGTCGACCCAAACTCTGCTCCCATAACAAGTCTGTCATCCCAGAGATCAGTCTGATCATCCTTTACTGCTCTCCCTCAATGTCAGGTTTGTCCTCTGTTTGGAAAAGAGACCAAAACTGCACACAATACTGCACAATGTTCGAGATGGGGTCTCACCAAGGCCCTGTACAGCTGCAGTGAGATACACTGACTCCTGTACTCAAATGCCCCTGAAATGAAGGTGAACACAGCATTTTTCTTCCTTCCTGCTTTCTGCTCCTGCAATATGCTTGAAGTGATTGGTGTACAGTGAGATCCAGATTCCTTTCAAAGTTACAGTTCCCCATGTGCTGGGCCTACATACAATGGTCAGCGTGCCAATGCCATTCCCAGTATTGACTTCTGGCTTCAGAACTCACTGTCACACATGGACTCGGAGGGCTACGCAGAAATAAACAAAAATGCAGCTTAAGTTCATTTATAGTGCAACCTTTTTCAACCACTCCTTTTTCAAATGAGAGGCTGCCAGTCCATTGTTCCCATCAAAGTACACAACATCTCATCTCTCCCATTGCTCTCCATCTGCCACGTATTTGCCCAGTCACTCCACTTGTCTCAGTCACCTTGGAGCTTTTTTATATCCTCCTCATCCACTCACAAGCTGACATTGTTTAGTGCTGTCAGCAGACTTGGGAATATTGCATTTGTGCCCGTCACCCAAAGATATGATGTGTATTGGGAATAGCTGGAGCCCAAGACACGATCCGTACAATATCCTCTAAGCCTTCCATTTGAAAATAAAACATGGTTTTATTCCTACTCACTCGTTCCTACCAGCTCTCCTATTCTAAATCTATGACCATATATTCGCCCGAGTCCCATAGGATTCGAATTTGCGCAATATGTTTGGGGCTTTATCAAAAGTCTTTCCGTTAATCCACTCGTATTGCATTGATACCTCCTACATAAATTTCCTAAAAGCCACTTTCTCAAATATGATTTCCATTTCATAAATCTCTGCTGACTTTGTCTATGCCCATTAATTTCAGTCCAGTACTTTCTCTAAACTGTTTAGTTGCTATTTACATTCTATTCCCCTTTTCTCACAAGACTGAAATTCCCTAGTATTGCGAGGAAGTTTTCTTTTTGGTTTTGTTTTCTTCTGTGAAGGCATAATTAAAGTATTTGGTCCATAGTTCCGCTATTTCCCAGTTCTCAATTATCTGGTATCAAACTGTAAGTAATCTGCAACTTTTTTCTCTTAAATTTGCCATTGACATATTTCCAGAAAATATTACAAGTTCTCTCTTATCAACTTTGTGAAGATAATCTTCAGAAACCCATCAATTCCTACCTTAAGCTACACAATGATTGACCTTCCACAGCCATACAATCACCAAAGCACAGACTCTGTACTACCAGAAATACAGCACATTCTTCATTCGGCCCACTTTCTGACACAAGAACTTAGCCGTGAATCTTAAAGCATTTGAAGTGCACAACAGTGTTGTTTCTAATGGTTTGAGGTTAGCATGACAACTCCACGCTCAAGAAGTGCATTCCAGACCCCAACACGCTCTGGTTGAAAAACAATTCTCAAATCCTCACGAAACCGTAAATCCTTCACTTTTAAAGTCTGGCCCTTTGAGTAACAGCAACAGCTGCTGTCTATCCACCCTGTCCATGTACCTCATAATCCTATCTTTCTGAATCACAGACCTCGCAGCCTTCACTCCTCCAAACTAAACAACCTGAGGTTATCCAGCCTCTCTCCATAGCTGATATGCTCCATCCAAGGGAACATCTCTGCACCCCCTCTACGACAATCACATCCTTCCTGTAATGTTGTTCCCAGACCTACACGCAGTATTCCATCTTGCCCTCACCAAAGTTCTGCATAGTTCTTATAATCTATGCCTCGATTAATAAAGGCTATGTTTACATTCCCCCGGCCTTTCCCAGATTGTGTATTAACCTGTGCAGACACATTCAGCTATGCCTGGAGAAGCACCCTCTGAGCTTTCTAGTGTGCTGCCATTCATTGAGTACTCCCCTGTCTGGTTCCTTCTTCCAAAGTGCATCACCTCATAGTTATCAGGGTTACATTCCATCTGCCATTGATCCACCCATCTGACCTTTCCATCAGTGTCTACCTGTAACACAAGGCCTTCCTCCTCACTGCCAACCACGCGGCCAATCTTTGTATCAAATACAAACTTATTTATTACACACCCCACCCCTCGTCCATATTCACAGCTGCTTCATTTATGAATACCACAAATAATAAGGATAAAAATCTCTCAACATCAGTTACATCACGTGGTTGTGCACGTTGATGAAGAAGCAGCGTTTCGAAAGCTAGTGCTGCTGAATAAACCTGTTAGACTATGATCTGGTGTTATGCTATTTTTAGATTTGTCCAACGCAGCCCAACACTAGCACCTCCGAATCACATATAATAAGTGACGCAGCACTGATGCCCATTGGTACAACATTGGACACTAGCCTCCAGTCACACAAACAGCCTTCTACCACTCCCCTCTTTCTCCTACTACTAAAGTTGATTTAGATGCAAGTTACTAATGAGTCCCACGAGTTCACTGGTTATTCTGTTCCGCTTGACACACTTGTAGATTATCTGGGGATTCTCTGTAATCTTGTCCATAAGGCCATAAGACATAGGAGCGGAAGTAAGGCCATTCGGTCCATCGAGTCCACTCCGCCATTCAATCATGGCTGATGGGCATTTCAACTCCACTTACCCGCATTCTCCCCGTAGCCCTTAATTTTTTGTGACATCAAGAATTTATCAATCTCTGCCTTGAAGACATTTAGCGTCCCGGCCTCCACTGCACTCTGTGGCAATGAATTCCACAGGCCCACCACTCTCTGGCTGAAGAAATGTCTCCGCATTTCTGTTCTGAATTTACCCCTTCTCATTATAAGGCTGTGTCCACGGGTACTAGTCTCCTCGTCTAACAGAAACAATTTCATCGCGTCCACCCTTTCTAATCCATGTATTATCTAGTAAGTTTCTATTAGATCTCCAATTAATCTTCTAGACTCCAATGAATACAATCCCAGGATCCTCAGTCCTTCCTCGTATGTTATACCTACCATTCCTGGGATCATCCGTGTGAATCTCCGCTGGACACGCTCCAGTGCCAGTATGTTCTTCCTGAGGTGTGGGGCCCAAAACTGGACACAGTACTCCAAATGAGGCCTAACCGGAGCTTTATAAAGTCTCAGTAGTACAACAGTGCTTTTATATTCCTACCCTCTTGATCTAATTGAAAACATTGCATTCGCTTTCTTAATCACGGACTCAAACTGTATGTTTACCTTTGGAGAATGCGCAACTAGCATTCCCAGATCCCTTTGTACTTTGGCTTTATGAATTTTCTCACCGTTTAGAAAGTAGTCCATGTTTGTATTCTTTTTTCTTTAGTTTTTTTGTCCTGCCTTGCCCCTGTGTTAGTCAGTCCCCTCCATGCGTAGACTTTCCTCCTTATTGCAGTTTTCAATGGTTTGTCCCTTATCCTGTCATTATTTGCCTTGAATGTGGATTAGACAGCCTGATAAATTTTCTGTTAATTTCCAACTTGCCGTATGTTTTGTGAGTTTTATAAGTTCATAGTGACCCACCGCTGATTCATTGAAACTCTAGAGAACATAGGCCGAGCTTCCTCATCACGCAATCTCGCCATCTGAGGGATTTATCTGGATAATGGCCATTACACTTCCTCTGTGGTCAGTATATTCTTTCTTAGATTTGGTCACCAAAACTGTTCTCAATACTCTAGGTACAGTCTCACCAACACTCTGTGAAACTGCTTCAACGTGTCTTTACATCTATATTCTGACTCCCTTAAAGGAAGGCAAACCAAACTTTAAGTCTCCACTTACATATATTCCTCCAAATACTCTTCACATCATTGTATTTTCGAACTCACTGTGTGAGTTCTTATAGAAAGCCTTCTGATAACATAAAATATGCCAATTTTACTGGATCCTCATTATCTATGCTGTAAGAATCAACTTCAAACAATTCCAAAGTTTGTAAAGTATGATTTCCCTTTCAGAAATGCATACTGAGTCTCTCAAAGTTTGCTGTTAATGTCTAAATATCCAATATCACATCCTATATAATATGTTCCAACAGTTTCCCAACAAATGTCAAGTTAATTGGTCTGCAGTTCTCCACACTATCTCTTCTTCTCTTTGTAGATGCTTCGATCATTCATCTATAGTGCTTGGATCACGTTTACGACTGTACATTTATCTACATCAGCTTCTGGACGCTGCAGAATGTACAGGAAAATAGAACACAGTCATCGACAATGCAATCAATACTTCTATTTGTGATTTATTTCTGATGATTTTGGTATGAAGTACATCTGGTTTGTCAAGGTTAGCAATGCTCAATCCAGCTGCATGTTCAATATTGCCTTGTTACTGATATGAATTGACTTTATGTCTTTACTTCCACAAGTCCTATACAATCACTTCGTATTTCTGGGTGATTTTCTGGATCTTACTTCATTAAGACAGATGTATAGTAACTGGTCATTTTTTTTGCCATTTCCCTGTTATTCACCATTAAAATGTCTCTCCCGATTGCAAATTTCCAAATTTGACTATGTTTTTTTTTCTTTTGAATTATAGACCATCGATTTTTGCAGTCCTTGTGTTCCTGTTTGTTTGCATGCATGTTCGCTTTTTGATTTCCTGATCAGTTTCATGGTCCTCCTTTTCTGGATTGCAATTTTCTGAGAATTCTTTGGATTCCACAATGTCTGGAATTCTTCTGAAGTCACTTCCTGTAATTAATATATTCTTTAATTTGTTATGTTAATCATCGAGTCACTAACTCACTCTTTGGTATTTTCACCTGAAATAAGTCGACATATCTTTCAGACTTTGCAGTATTTCTATAAATCTCCTGGTCCTGACCAGATATATTCAGGAACACTGCAGGAGGACAGAGAAGTAATAGTGGGGGCCCTGGTTGGTACTTTTGTATCATCAGTAGCCAACGGGTGAGGTCCCCGGAGGATTGGAGGGTTGCGAATGCTGTGCCCTTATTCAAGAAGAGCTACAAAGAAAAACCTGGGAATTAGAGACCAGTAAACTAGTAGGTAAGTTTCTTGAGAAGACTCTGAGAGAGACGATATACATGCATTTGGCAAGGCAGGGTGTGATTATGAGCAGTTAGCACGTCTTTGTGCGTGGGGGATCATGGCTCAAAAATTTGTGAGATTGCTTTGGTGAAATGACCAATAACTTTGACAAGGGCATGGTGGTATACGTAGTGTATATGGATTTCAGTAAGGCCTTCAGTAAGGTTCCACACGGTAGGCTGCTCTGGAAGTTTAGATCATATGGAATTGAGGGGGAGCTTGCAAATCAGATCCAAAATTTGCTTGATGGTAGGAAACATACAGTTAAGTGGAAGGATGCTTGTGGGACTGAATGCCTGTGATGAGTGGAATGCCTCAGGGGTCGGTTCTGGGGCAATTACTGTTAGTTTTATCCATGTATATTGTATGTATATATATACACACATCTATGATTTAGATCAGAATGTACAGGCATGAATTATAAGTTTCAAGGTGACACAAAAATAGGTGGTATCGTGGACAGTGAGGAAGATTATCAGAAATTTCAGAAATTACAGCAGTGCCTTAATCAGGTGAGGAAGTGGGCCGAGAAATGGCAAATGGAGATTAATACGGATAAGTGTCAGTTCTTGCATTTTAGAAAGTCAAATCAAGGTAGGAGTTTCATGGTGAATGACAGGGTCTTAAGGAGTGTATTGAGACAAAGGGACCTTGGAATTCAGGTTCAAGGTTCTCTGAAAGTGAAGTCGCAGGTAGATAGGGCAGTGAAAAAAGGCATTTGGCAAACTGACCTTCATAAGTCAGAGTAATGAGTATCGAAATTAGGGAGTTATGTTGCAGTTATACAGGATGGTGGTGAGGCAATACTGGTACTGTTATGTTCAGTGTTGTTCACTTTGCTATAGGAAGGATGTTATTAAACTGGAAATAGTGCAGAAGAAATTTACAAGGACGATACCTGGACTCAATGGTCTGAGATATAGTGAGAGGTTGGGCAAGATAGGAGTTTTTTCTTTAGAGTGTATGAGACAGAGGGGGATCTGATAGAAGTGCATAGGATCATGGGAAGCATGGATAGAGTGAATGCACTCAGTCTTTTTTTCCACATGATTGAACAACCCACGAACTAGAGGGCATCAATTTAAGATCCGAGGGGAAAGAGTAAAAGGGAACCTGAGGGGCAATTTCTTTTACACACAGGGTAGTGTGCACATGGAATGAGCTGCCAGCAGAAGTGGTTGAGGGCGGTACATTCACAAAATTTAAAATGCATTTGGACGAATACACGGATAGGAAAGAAGAAGAAGGATATGGGGCAAGAGCAGGGAAATGGGGTTAATGTGAATGGACTTTTTGGTTGGAATGGACCAATTTGGGCTGAAGGGCCTTTCTGCGTGCTGTCGGACTCTAATGCTCTCACAATCATTGCTTCTCCCATTGAATTTTATATTATACTTCCCAAATTCATTGGAGTGTACTTGACCCTCTAGCCTCCGAACTTCCATGTTGCTTAACCAGAATGTTCAAACATTCGATATTGTATTCAGACGCCGTGTAAAAATGTAACATATTGATGTCACTATTCCTCCAAAGCTGCTTCAGAGCAAGGTTATTAGTTAGTCCTCCTGACAACACAACACCAAATCTGAAATAATCTGCTCTCTAGTTTGGTTCACAACACACTGTTCAATCTACCTAATGCACACTTACGGAAGTTTATCTTCACAGTATTAGTAGTCACTGCAGTTTCTGTGCAACTTGAGACCATCTATTATTACTGCAGCACACACGATTATTTGTTACTCATTCACAGGATGAGGGTGTCGCTGGATAACCAGCATTTATTGCCCATGCCAGAGGGCAGATAAGAGTCAGCAGCGTTGTCTTCAGTCCGCAGTCACATGCAGGCCACACCAGGTAAGGACAGCAATATCCTTCCCTCAAGAGCATCAGTGAACCAGATGAGTTTTTCCAACAATCGACAATGGATTCCTGGTCATCATAAACCCTTGATTCCAGATACATATTGAATTCAAATTCCACCATCTGCCTTGTCAGGATTTGAATTCATGTCGCCAGAATATTACCTGGGTCTCTGGGTTAAGACCCCAGTGATAATATCACTGTGTCATTGCTCCCCCTTGAATATACTTGCATACCTAATTTCCAGAGCAAATGTTGTAAAGTATTTACGTGATAGGTTTGGTTTTGATATATTTTACACTAATATTTGCTTCCCCTTACTATTTGTAAGATCCACCCAAACTGATTCTGTGGGAAGCGAGGGAAAGGGTCTGAGGCGTTATTTCTGATAGACTTGGACAAGACGTTCAGGGAGACTCAACTCAACGCTGAGATGATCTGAAGAATTGGTCAGCAATACAGGACAAGCATCAATATTCTTTCCCCCCACTTTGCCAGGATAAGTGTCACCATATTTTTCTGCTCCATCACACTCACTGTATATCTGTTATAACACGTACCCCCGATCAAGGCTCACACTCTATCTCCAAATAAGGCTCAAGCACGACAAAACTAACTGTTGAATTCAGTACCTTCCTTCCCTCATTTTTTCTGTCACTGACGCAATACCCCCGCACACTAATACCACTGCATGGATACAACACTGTGGTCAGACTCCCTCCGGACATCTCACCCTTCCCCCTTCCCCTATACCAGCATTAACAGCTGGGACACACACTCCCACTCTCACTCCGTCCCTCCTCTTCTCCCATTCCAGGAGAAACATCCTGGAATAGGACATAAAGGGCCACGCAGTGTGTTAGAGGTCCCGATATCCGTTCCCTCACCCTCTACCTCGACATGTGGGGATGATCCTGGAAAGAGCCAGAGAGGGCCAGGACACCTTGTGTGGAGATTCTGAAACATCGACGTCCCACCAGCCAAGTAAGCTGCAATGTTCAGTAAAGAGCAATTCTCAATTTAAACTCGCTGGCAGTTCCAATCTCATCTCTCTCACTTTTCAGGCTTAGTTAAAAGATGTCAGATGGAGACAGAGCGTCTGCAATGGGATACAGACAGGGGGAGGGCAGAGCGTCTGCAATGGGATACCGACAGGGGGAGGGAAGAGTGCCTGCAATGGGATACAGACAGGGGAGGGGCAGTGTGTCTGCAATGGGATACAGACAGGGGAGGCAGAGCGTCTGCAATAGGATACAGACAGGGGAGGCAGACCGTCTGCAATAGGATATAGATGGGGAGGCATAGCGTCTGCAAGGGGATACAGACAGGGGAGGGGCAGTGCGTCTGCAATGGGAGACAGACTGGGGAAGGGATGCACCTCTGCAATGGGATACAGACAGGGGAAGGGCAGGCGTCTGCAATGTGATACAGACAGGGGCAGGGAAGAGCGTCTGCAATGGGATACAGACAGGGGAGGTCAGAACGTCTGCAATGAGATACAGGCAAGGGAAGGGCAGGCGTCTGCAACGGGATACAGACAGGGGGAGGGCAGAGCGTCTGCAATGAGATACAGACAGGGGGAGGCAAGAGCGCCTGCAATGGAACACTGATGGGTGAGGGCAGAGAGTCTGCAGTGTGATACAGATAGGGGAGGCATAGCGTCTGCAGTGGGATACAGACGGGGTGGGCAAAGCATCCGCAATCGGATCCAGACAGGAGAAGGGCAGAGCGTCTGCAATGGGATACAGCTAGGGGAAGACAAAGCATCTGCAATGGGATCCAGACAGTGGAAGGGCAGAGCGTCTGCTGTGGGATACAGATGGGGAGGGCAGAGTGTCTGCAATGTGTTACAGACAGTGGAGGGCAGAGTAAGGGCAGTGCGTCCACAATGGGATACAGACAGGAGAAGTGCAGAGCGTCTGCAATGGTATACTGAGAGGTGAGGGCAGAGGGTCTGCTATTGGATCCAGACGGGGAGGCAGAGCATCAGCAATGGGATACAGATGGAGGAGGGCAGTGCCTCTGCAATGGGATAGAGACAGTGGGAGTGCAGAACGTCTGCAATGGGACACAGACTGGGGGAGGGAATAGCAACAAGCAATGGCATAGAGACAGAGAATGGCTATGAGCAAATCTTCAGCAGAAAAAAAAACAGTATAATATATATGTGATGGAAATTATCTGTTTTGTGGAAAAGACGAAACAGCAGAAATTTATTTAAATGCAAGGAGAATGCAGAACTCAGTGTTGCAGAGGGATTTGTGTGTCTTAGTACATGGATCACATCAAATTAACCTGAAGGTGTAGCAAGTGATTTGGAAGGTAAATGTCGTGATCCTGTTTCGTGCAAGGGGTGATGGGTATGATCTTAGCGATGTTTTCTGCATCAGTACAGGGTATTGCCGAGATTACATCTGTTGCATTATGTGTAGTTATAACAGCCTAAACTGAAAAAAAAACAAAATTGCTTTCGAAACATCTCAAAGATGTTTCTCTTTATGCATTCTTGGAATGAAGGCATTACGTTTTGAAGAATTAACAGTTCGGCCTGAGAATGAGGGATGTTTTGTTGGCCATATAAGATCTTGAGAAGAATGTAGTTGGTGAATACCAGATGGATATTTCTCATTGTGTGGGAGAATAAAAATGGGGAAATAATTTAAGAATAAGTCAGTTTCAAAGGAAAGGTCATTTTACAGTAAAATTGAACTGTGAATTCTCTTCCTACATGCTGATTGTCAAGCTGAGCTTTTTCAGCAATTACTATATATGTTTCAGAATATTCATTTTAACACAGATATTGTGAAGACATGAAACACTGATTTTTACATTATGCAAGCACATAGTAACACATCTTCAAAACAAGTAGAACTATTTATTGTTAATGAATTGATACTGCAGTAATGCACTGACCTTGAGTCGAGAATGTGATGGAGTCATATAGTTCAGACAATGTTCAAGAAGAGCTCACATAGTCCAGTGTGGGACTGATAACGTTACTGATTTAACTTACAGATGGAAAATGTAGCCTATCTGTGGAGAAACATTCTATTGCTCCCTTTCAGTTTCCCAATCGCTCATCACAGCAATGTGTGGGAGTGAAAAAAGCCCAGTCGTCTTTCCCACTAATGGAGGATTCCTGATGAGGATTCATTGGAATCTCCTTATTGCCTGAAGCAAAGCAATTCAGCCAAATTCAACTGTTTCATGAAGTAAATCCCATTGTCAGAAGGCTGTGCAAGCAGAATAACAACAGAAGTAATTATTTGACTCGATAGTGAGGGGAACAGACAGGAGATTCTGTGGCTGCAAATGGGAAACCGGAATGGTGTGTAGACTCCCACATGCCCAGGGTCCAGGTTGTCTCAGAATGGCTGCAGAACGTTCTCACTGGGGGTTGGGGGGGTGCAGTGGGGGGAAGCATCCAGAAGTCATTGGGCACATTGGTACAAAGGACAGAATGACACAGGTAGATATAGTGATGACATCCTGCAGAGAGATTGTAGAGAGCTAGGGAAAAGGATAAAAGACAGTGCTAATATCCAGTTTACTTTCAGTTCTCTGTGCTAGTGAGGGTAAGAATAGGATGATATGGCAGATGAAGGGGTGGCTAAAGAATTGGTGCGGGGGCAGAGATTTTTGGATTACTGGGATCTTTTGTGGGGAAAGGTGACCTGTTCAGGAAGGACGGGTTGTACCTCAGCTGGAAGGGGACCAAATCCTGGCGTTTGCAACTGCTGCAAGGGAGGGCTTCAACTAGATTGGCTGGGGTTGGGGAGTGGTGGGATCCTCCACAGCAGGGAGGCAATTGCGGGGCTGGAAGGAGATACAGTAATCAGAAACAGTAAAATGAAGAGACTGGTCAGGCTCGACAACGACAGGGATCAAGGAATGTCTGTTGGATTAAATTGTAACTGTTTCAATGCAAGATGGCTGACAGGTAAGGCCGATGAACTCAGGGCGTGGATCGGTGCGTGGGACCGGGATATTATAGCCATTACTGAAACATGGCTAAGGGAGGAACAACACTGTCAGCTTAATGTACCAGGGTACAGGTGTTTTATGTGGGACAGAGATGGTGGAAAGAGGGGACGGGGAGTTTCATTTTTGATTAAGGCGAGTAACACAGCAGTAAACAGAGATAAAATAACTGATGAATCATCCTGTGAGGATTTGTCTGGGAGGGTAAGAAATAAGAAGGGAATGGCGATAGGATTTGGATTGTACCATAGGCCCCAAAATAATAAACGAGGAATTAGGGGAGCAAAGGTATGTAGACAGACTGGGGAGACTTTCAGGGCCAATAGGATTGCATTAGTAGGAGATTTTAATTTTCCGAACATAGTCTTGGAATGACATTGAATTAAGGACTGGGATGGGGTGTATCTATTAAGTGGGTTCAGAATAGTTTCGTCAAGCAGTAAGTAGAGGGTGCAAATCGGGAAGGGACAAAACTTGACCACTCTAAGATCAAGGGCAGGACAGGTGACTGAGGTGACAGTTGGGGACCACTCTGGGACCCGTGAACATAGTTCTATTAATTCTTAAATAGTAATGGAGAAGGACAAAACTGCCCCACATGTTCAAGTTCAAACTTGGGGCAAGGCGAATTTTGATGGAATGAGACAGGAGCTTGTAGGGATTGGTTGGAGGAGTTTGTTTGCAGGCGAAGGCACCTCTTGCAAGTGGGAGGCTTTTAAAAGTTAAATGTCTACAGTTCAGGGTCTATATGTTCCTGTGAGGGTAAAAGGCAAGGTTGGTAGGAAGAGGGAACCTCAGATGTCAGGAGATATTGAGGCTTTGAACAGCAAAAAAGAGGCGTGGCTCAGGTCCAGGCAGCTGGGATCGAGGGAATACCTAGAGGTATACAGGGGATACAAGAGTTTACTGAAGAAGGAAATCAGGAGTGCGAAAAGGGGACACAAGATAGCTTTGGCTGAGAAGATTAGGGTGAATGCAAAGAGGTTCTTCAAGTATATTAAAGTAAAAGGAATAACTAAATGAGAATATGACGCCTCAAGTCCCAAAGTGGACATGCATGTCTCGAACGGTAGGAGATTTGCGAGATTCTCAATGAATATACCTCCTCTGTGTATACCGTGGAGAAATACATGAAACTTGGGAGATTAACAAAAGTCGTAGTGTTATCTTGGGGTGAGTCAATATCACAGGAGAAGATGTGTTGGATGCATTAGAATGTATGAAGGTGGATAAATCTCCTGGTCCTAAACAGATGCATCCAAGAATACTGCAAGAAGTTACAAAAGAAATTACGGGGACCCTGGTTGATATTTTTGCTTCATCGTTAGCGACAGGTTAGGTTCCAGAATATTGGAGATTAGCAAATGTTGTGCTATTATTCAAAAAGGGAAGCAAAGAAAAATCTGGGATCGATAGACCAGGAAGTCTAACATCTGTGGTACGTAGACTGCTTGAGACGAATCTGAAGGATGAGATATGCATGCATTTGGAAAGATAAGGTTTGTTTAGAAATAGTTTCTTTGAAAGATTCCCTACAGTATGGAAACAAGCCATCTGTCACAACAAGACCACACCGACCCTCCAAACAGTAACCCACCCAGTCCCATTCCTTTACCCTATATTACCCCGGACGAATGCACATAACACTATGGGTAACTTAGCATGGCCAATTCACCTGACCTATCGATCTTTGGATTGTGGAAGGAAAATGGAGCACCCAGAGGACACACGCACAAACACAGTGAGAATGTGCAAACACCACACAGTGAGTCACCGGAAGCTGGAACCAAACCCGGATCCATGGCACTATGAGGCAGCAGTACTAGCCACTGAACTACCATGTCACCCTTGCTTTTTTTCAAAACAGTTCAATGACACAGGTACAAAATCTATTCTGCCCTTCACCCATGATGCACGTTCCAATATCACATACCATGAATAATTTATTCTCCACTGAAAGTGTCATATTATTATTATTTATTAGTTTTATATTATTAATTTTAATAATTATTATTAATAGTTGTTTTTAGACTGGAAAGATTGCATGGTTTTGTGAGTGGGAGATCATGCCTCTCAAATTTGTTTGAGTTCATTGATGAATTGACCAGGAATGTTGATGAGGGTAGGGCAGTAAACTGTGTGGTTTTCAGGAAGGCCTTTGACAAGGTTGCCATTGACAGGCTGGTCTGGAAGATTAGAATCGCATGGAATCCAGAGGGAGCTGGCAAATTGGACACACAATTGGCTTGATGGTACTGAGCAGAGGTTAATAGTGGAGGGATGCTCTCGGACTGGAGGCCTGTGACACATGAAGTACCTCAGGGGTCGGTGCTATTTGTTATCTGTATCAATGATATTCTTGCGAATGTACAAGGCATGTACAAGGTTAGGAAACTTGAAGATGACACTAAGATAGGTTAAAAATCACAAAATACCAGGTTATAGTCCAACAGGTTTAATTGGAAGCACACCAGATTTAGGAGCGACGCTCCTTCATCAGATGATTGACAATCACCTGATGAAGGAGCGTCGCTCCGAAAGCTGGTGTGCTTCCAATTAAACCTGTTGGACTATAACCTCGTGTTGAGTAATTTTTAAGTTTTTACACCCCAGTCCAACACCGGCATCTCCAAATCATGACTAAAAAAGTGGTATCGTGGACAGTGTGAAAGTATATCAGAAGTTGCAGCAGGACCTTGATCAAACTGGAGAAGTGGACTGAGAAATATTTTGGCAACGTTAGATCAAGGTAGGAGTTTCATGGTGATTGGTAGGACCTTAAGGAGTGTAGTTAAGCAGAGGTACCATGGAGTTTAGGTCCATCGTTCTCTGAAAGTGGGGTCATAGTTAGACATGGCAGTGAAGAAGGCTTTCGCCACACAAGCAAGCATTAGTCAGGACATGGAGGAGAGCAGTTGGGAAGTTATGTTGCAGTTATACAGGATGTTGGTGAGGCTGCACTTGTAGTGTTGTGTTCAGTTTAGACACTTTGCGATCGGGAGGATGTTTTTAATTTGGAATGTGTGCAGACGGAATTTACAAATATGTTGCCAGCACCCAACATAATGAATTATAGGGAGAGGTTCGACAAGCGAGGACATTTTTTCTTTAGAGCACAGGAGAGGGGTCTTATAGAAGTTTACATGGTTAGGGTGAATGGACCCAACCTTGTTTTCCTAGAGTTGGGGAATCAAGGAGGGGAGAGCATCAGTTTAAGGTGAGAGGGGAAAGAATAAAAGGGAAACTAATGGAAACTGTTTTACAGAGAGAGTGGCACACAAAGCTGCCAACGGAAGGAGTTGAATTATTTATATTAACGATATTTAAATGGCATTTGGGCAAGTACATGGACAGGAAAGGTCGACAATGCTATGGGCCAAGTGCTGGGAAATGAGTTTAGTGTGGTTTGATATTTGGGTCAGCATGGACGAGTGTGGGCCAAAGGGCCTCTCTGCCTCTCTCCATGCTGTAGGACTTGATGACTGTATACATAGAACAGCATTTGGGTCAAACTCTCATTTTTCCTTAGGTCATAAGTTCGAATCATATTTGGACAATGTTCTTTCAATTTAACTTTGCAGATATTTTGCTTTTCAGTTTGTTATCAACAATACGTATGTGTGTGCGCATGCGTGTGTGTGTGTGTGTGTGTGTGTGTGTGTGTGTGTGTGTCTGTCTGTCAGTCTGTCTGTCTGTGCGTGTGTGTGTCTGTGTGTCTGTGTGTGTTTCTCAGTATTTTTCAAAGGGAAATATCACTGTACATATTTGCAATATGCTCTCGTCATTCCTCTTTCCATCATAGTTTGTTTTGGTCACAGACATGTTGTTTTAGTAGATTAAAGAAATCTGCCTGACTTGTTCCTGACACTGACCCTGACATACTCTGAGAACTATATCATTGGCCATATCACCAACATAGTTATAATTATTTTTTGTGGACAGTGGAGGAGTGGGGCGAGAAAAGGGAGAAGTGAGCCAAAACAACACAGGGAATTATCGACTCAATCAGCCAACGTCAGAGACGAGGAGTACCTTGGAGGGGATTCTGAGGGATAGAATTTTCATTTATTTAGAAAGACAAGGGATGAATAGGGATAGTCAATATGGATTTATGTGATGGAAATCATGTCTAATTAATGTGATTGAGTATTATGAAGAGATGACAAAGAAGATTGAAGAATACACTGTGGTGTACAATGTTTACACAAACTTCAGCAAGGCATTTAATAAGGTTCCCCATCGTAGACAGATTACTAAAATTAGGTTATATGTAATCTAGGAAAAGCTAACCAATTGGATACAAAATTGGATTGAAGGTAATGGATTGTTTTCCAAACTGAAGACCTGTGGCCAGCGGTGATCTGAAAGAATCAGTGCTAAGCTCACTGCTTTTCATAACGGATAGAAACAACTTTGATGTGATTATCGGAGGCATGGTTAGTAAGTTTACAGATAACATCACCAATGCGGTGCAGTGGACAGAGAAGAAGATTATCTCAGAATATAACGGGATCCTTGAATATCAATGAGCCAAGAACTGGCAGATGGATTTTAAATTTGGATATTTGTGAGGTTTTACATTTTGGTAAGATAAAGAGGGGTAGTGCCCTGGGAAATGTTGCTTAACAAAGAGACCTACGGGTGAAGATTCATAGTTCCTTGTAAGTGGAGTTTAGGTCGGTAGAGTAGAGAGGAACGTGGTTGACATGCTTGCCTTAATTGGTCAGAACATTGAGAATAGGAGTTGGAGTAACGTGTTGCGCTTGTACAGGACGTAGGTGAGGCCACTTTAAGAATACTGCGTACATATCAGTTGACTCTTGTTAAGCTTGAAAGGGTGCAGAAAAGATTTACAAGGATTTTCTGGAACCTGAGGGTTTGAGCGACAGGAAGATGATGAACAGGATGAGGCTTTTTCCCCTGGACTTTCAGAGACTGAATGGTGATATGACAGAGGTTTAATAAAGTCCTGAGGGGCATGGATAGTCTGATTGGACAAGATCTTTTTCCCAGTGTAGGGCCGTCCAGAACTAGACGGCATAGGGTGAAGGTGACAGGGCAAAGACTTAGAAGGGACCTGAGGGGAAACCTTTTCATACAGAGGCTGGTGGGTGTACAGTCAGAGAAAGTAGTGAAAGCGTGTACAATTACATGTTTACAATTTAACTGCATAGGTACATAAATAGGAATGGATCGTGTGATGTGGGTCAAGTGCTGGCAAGTGGGACGAGATCGGATTAAGATGCCTGATCGGCATGGACAAATTGGACAAAAGGATCTTTTTCCACGCTGTATGATTCTCTTATTCTCACAGCGGGATGATGAAGAATTCTAAAAGGGCCTTTCGAATGGGAATTCTCTTCCCCGGAAGTTTGTGGTGCCTCTCTCATTACAAGTATTCACAGCTGAGTTAGTTAAAGATTTGACAGAAAAGTGAGTCACGGATAATGGGACACAGACAGGACGATGAGGCTGAGACCACAATCTGATCAGCCACAATATTAATGCCTGGTGGAGAAGGCTCAAATTCTCGAATGACCCACTCCTACTCCTCAGTCCCATGTTTCTGTGTTCTATTTAACCCCTCGAACCTGCTAGACAGGAGCAGTTAGAGTCCACTTATTGTTATAGCATGGTGCACAGAAATAGAGGAAACAGTTCGGTCCCTCGAGACTGTCCCACTCGGTTTGGGAGATTGGAAAATGTAATTGGAAGACCCAGGCTGGACATGGAAGAGGTTGCTCATTTCTCTTTACAAAACCACCCCTCTCTGTATCTTGTGCTTCATTTGTTGAACATGTTGTAGACCCAGATTCACTGGGAATACAGCCCCCAAATCTCATCCAGTGATGGCTCACAAAATCCACGGGTCTCCCTGATTGCAACATTCCATAAAAGACCTTGCAGGAAAATAACACATACTAACTTTCCAATAACAGAATGGGAGAGCATCAGGAACAGGGGCAGGTCATTCACATCCCAAGCCTGCCTTGCCCTTCACTAAGATCAAGGCTGACCTGCTCCAAGTCTCAAATCTTCTTAATGTCCAAGTCTTCTTGAGCACTTCCATAGAACACAGAACAAAGAACAGTATTGATTTGGAGATGTCGGTGTTCGACTGGGGTGAACAAAGTTAGAAATCACATAGCACCAGGTTATGGTGCAACAGGTTTAATTGGAAGCACACTAGCTTTTGGAGCATCGCTCCTTCATCAGGTGATAGTGGAGGGCTCGAGCATAACACAGAATTTATAGCAAAAATTTACAGTGTGATGTAACTGAAATTATACATGGAAAAATTGATTGTCTGTTAAACCTTTCATCTGTTAGAAGACCATGATAGTTTCACTTCTTTCATGTGTAAATCACAAAACCTTTTTTTAAACAAAAGTTGCATTCTCAGGTGAGCTGTGAACAATGGTGATAGCAAGACAAAATGTTGAAGGTGTTGGCCCCCTGTGTTCTCTGACTATGCCATGATGTTTAGATTGATTCTAAGCTAAAAAAGTGAGATAACGGAGTTTTACATGAATTCATGCAGATTTTGAGCTCAAGGTTCTACATGAATGCATGCAGTTAGGACCTTCAGCCCTAGATGTTGTGTTGTTTGTCCTACTCTAACCTTCATGCTTCAGTTCTCTTTGTTCCATGTGCCTATCCAAGAGTCTCTTAAGTTTCCCTCACGTATTTGACTCTACTACCGCTGATGGTAGTGCATTCAACACACCCACCACTCTCTGTGTAAAGAACCTACCTCTGATATCTCCCCTAAAGCTTCCTCCAATTACCTTAAAATCATGCAACCTAGTGATAGACATTTCTGCCGTGAGAAAATGTATCTGGCTATTCACTCTATCTGCCTCACATCATCTTGTACACCTCTATCAAGTCACCTCTCATCTATTTTTCCTCCAATGAGAAAAGCCCTCACTCCCTCACGGTTTCTTTGTAAGACTTCTAGTCCAGGCAGCATCCTGGTAAATCACCTTTTTACACTCTCAACAGCTTCATTATCCTTCCTGTAATGAGGAGACCAGAACTGAACACAATATTCCCTGTGCGGTCTGAGCAGGGCTCTATCGAGCTGCAGCATAACCTCGCGGCTCTTAAACTCAATCCCCCTGCAACTGAAAGCCAACATACCATACGCCTTCTTAACAACCCGATCAACTTGGGTGGCAGCTTTGAGGGATCTGTGGACACGGACGCCAGGATCCCTCTGTTTCTCCACACTGCCAAGAATCCTGCCTTTAACTATGTATTCTGCGTTCACATTCCAGCTTGCAAAGTGAATTACTTCAGTTTGAACTCCATGTGCCACTTCTCAGCCCAGCTCTGCATCCTGTCGATGTCCTATTGCAACCTACAATAGCCCTACACATTCTGTACCACTCCAACCACCTTTGTGTCATCGGCAAACTTACCAGCCAACACTTCAACACCCACATCCATGACATTTTTGAAAATAACAGAGATCAGAGGTCACTGAACTGATCCCAGCGGGACACCACTGGTCCCTTTCAGTGATCTAGCTCCCCTAACTCTCTGTGTAAGAAGGTTCCTGACATTCACTACACTCTGTTTGAAAAAAAACCTTCTCTGCTTCTGCACTATTACCTATTGATATGAAGAAAAGAGGTAACGCAGGGGCTCAGATAAGAGAGACTGTCCCTGAACTCAAGGCAGTATTTGACTGAGGATGACATCAAGGAGCCTGAACAAAATCACACTTACTGAGAATTAATTATGACCTCTACACCGCTTGGAGTCATTCACGGCACAAGGGAAGATGATTATCATTGATGGGCATCAATCAGCTTAGCCGTGGGGCACATCTGCAGGAGCTTCTTCAGATCAGGCATCTCCAGTTTGTCATCATAGAATCCCTACAGTGTGGAAGGAGGCTATTCAGTCCATTGAGTCCAAACTGAGCAGATTCGATTCCCTACAATGTGGAAACAGGCACTTCGGCCCAACCAGTCCACACCGACCCTCCAAAGAGTCACCCACCCAAACACATTTCCGTCTGACTAATGCACCTAACATGATGGACAATTTAGTATGGCCAATTCATCCTGCGTGCACATCTTCGGACTGTGAGATGAAACCAGAGCACCCGAAGGAAACGCATGCAGACAAGTGGGGAATGTGCAAACTCCACACAGACAGTTGCCCAAGGCTGGAATTGAACCTGGGACCCTGGTGCTGTGAGGCAGCAGTGTTTGCTACTGAGCCACCGTGCCAGCAGAAAAGGGGGCATTCACTGAAGTCTACAAAATTTTCAGGACAGGTTGTCCCTCTTCAGCTCTTGAAACAATCTGTGACCATGTATAGCAAGACTCGAACAACATTCAAGACCGTGTTGTTAAAGTCTGGGTAACATTATGTAACAGCACAGTACATTTCCACAGTAAAAGGACAGGTTCATTCAGCAGCGTAATCTGGTTTCACGAGAATGTGGGGAAGCCATTCATCCCATCAAAACTACTGGGCAAAAGAAGGATAGCCCTTTCAGTCCTCCTGCCTGTTGCACAGCAAGGTGCGAGTCTGCTCTCTCCCATATGTCACGTACATGGGATCAGAAAGAACCATTTCACACCCGGAGTCACTTACAAAGGAACAGGAAGAGGCTATTAAGCTTTTCAAGCCACTAACACAGGAACAGGAAAGTGTCAGAGATGCTCCAACATCACAAACAAATGGAGCAGGGGCTACACAGACAGACTGCTCCAAATTGATCCACATGGCTTAATTACTCATGGTACATATGTGTTACTTTAACATGGTTTTCTGGCAGTCGGAATGAAGCCAACATTTTTTAGCCATTCTCCAAGTTATCTTCCATCTCCGTCCTATGGTCTCCGTGGAGGTCAGAAACCCGTGGGGAATAACTAACTGTTTCAGAATGAAGGTGTTTTGTCTGCTGACAGGATTGTGTACAAAGTGACATTCAATGTAGTGTCACACAGTAACTGTGCATTAAAGTGTTCAGAGTTCATTCCGAGCCTGCACCTCGCTATCAATCGACATGATGGTTCTGCAGATGCATGTGAACTGTCGTGAATCAAACATTCAACGAAAAGTATGACATTGTCACCCCATTCAGCTGTTTGGGACTTAATGAGTTTCTGTCCATACCCATCAAGCTTCAACTTCTTATTCTCTCACAGCGCTACAGATTAAGCACATCGTTACTGCACTCTCTCCTCATGGTTACATCATGCTAGTGTTTAGTCTGGTCAAACTCCTTTGCACTGTCTCGGTGACAAAGAGATCATTGATTATAAAGCAGACCAAACCTTTACACAAAGCACCAATACTATCTCAACAAAACACGATCAGTGGGAAAGATATTCTAACTTTTGTACTTCAATCATTTTGCCTGAAGAGCCACATATCATTTACTTCCTGCTCCTGTATGAATTCTGTCACTGACTTATGACCAAGGACATCCAGGTCCTTTTCAACAAAAGCACTCGCCAACCTCTCTACCATTTAATAAATATAAATGTACATTTGTTGTTCACATCTGAATAATTGTTATACCTTGTGAACAGCTATTGCTCAACACTGATCCTGCTGCCACCCATCAATCCTTCAGTCCAGAGAAAAACGCTACTCTTCTTGTATCTCCGTTCCTCAAATTTTAATCCATGTGGTATATATTCCACCCCTACCTACCCATGGACTCTAACATTCCCCATTCACCTGTATTCAGACATGTCAAGCGTCTTCTAAAAATACAAATACTCCAATCCCATTGGTTCTCAACTTTCGATGTCACAATGGACAATCTCCATAAACAGGTTTATCAAAGATCATTTCCCTTTCCTGAATCTAGGCCGAATGTACCAAATCATATCATTAGTCTCCAAGTGTCTAGTCGTCACGGTCCTTATAAAAGGTTCCAATATTTTTTTTCTCTCAAAGCTGACATTAAATTATTTAGTTTTCTGTTTTCCCTCTCCATCCTGTTTTAAATATTTAGGTTGACAATTGCTGCTGTCCAGTCTGCAGGATCCTTTCCAGAATCTAACTAGCTTTGAAGAATAATCAGTAATTATTTCACTAGCTTTGTTCTCATCGCAATCACTCTGAGATGTAACTCATCAGATGCAGCAACTTATGAAACTTCAATTCAATTAGATTTTCAATAACATATACTCTTCATTTATTCTGATTTCCTGCAGTTTCCAATTTTTACCAATTCCTCTGTTCCCTAATATTTGTGGAAAGTAGTTTCTGTACCTTCCCCTGCGGAGATGGAACCAATGCATTCCTCTCAGCAGGCAGATGGTTTCAGTCAACTCGTGAATACATTGGAGGACTGCACTTCAGACATGGTGGATATATTACCCACTGCTGCCTGCAAAGTTCCAGAATCAATCCAGTTTAATTTATCGTGAGTGTCAGCACAGACCTGCTACTGGTGTGAGAACACAGGTTATACTGAAGGAGAGAATACAGCTCAGTGACCACCTCAGTTTTGAGACAAGCTGGTTTTACACCTTACACCTGAATGCGTACAGCTTAGACAAATGTTCCTGGAAATCCCAGAGAGGTAAATATAGTGCCTAACTCCTCCCTGTTTATACAGCTTCCCTTCTTTGTAGTCTCAGCTTCAGTTGTTTATCATGGACCCAGACACATTGCAAATGCAGTATCCAGAATGGGGTTCCCAGACCATCAGGGCTCCCTGAATGAACCCAGTTGCTGACATCACTATCCTGAGAACACCATCCACAGAGACTCCACTGACTTTCCAGATGGCAGCAGCAAGTGAATTCCCCACACCTACAATGCATCCATTCACTACTGAAAATGCCTCGGTCTCCTCAGTTTCTCTAGGAGACAGTGAGGACTGCAGATACTGGAGATCAGAGCTGAAAAATGTGTTGCTGGAAAAGCACAGCAGGTCAGGCAGTATCCAAAGATCTGGAGAATCGACGTTTCGGGCATGAGCCCTTCTTCAGGAATGCGGAAACTGTGCCAAGCAGGCTAAGATAAAATGTAGGGAGGAGGGACTTGGGGGAGGGGTGTTGGAAATGCGAGAGGTGAAATGAGGTTAAAGTGAGGGTGATAAGCCGGAGAGGGGGAGGGGGCGGAGAGGTCATGAAGGAAATTGCAGGTAAGGAAGGTGGTGCTGCGTTCGAGATTGGGATTGAGACAAGGTGGGGGGAGGGGAAATGAGGAAGGTGGAGAAATCTGAATTCATCCCTTGTGGTTGGAGGGTTCCCAGACGGAAGCTGAGGTACTCTTCCAGCTTTTTGTGGGCGGCACGGTGGCACAGTGGTTAGCACTGCTGCCTCACAGCGGTAGAGACCCGGGTTCAATTCCCTCCTCAGGCGACTGACTGTGGAGTTTGCACATTTTCCCAGTGTCTGCGTGGGTTTCCTCCGGGTTCCTCCCACAGTCCAAAGATGTGCAGGTCAGGTGAATTGCCCATGCTAAATTGCCCGTAGTGTTAGGTAAGGGGTAGATGTAGGGGTATGGGTGGGTTGTGCTTCGGCGGGGCAGTGTGGACTGGTTGGGCCGAAGGGCCTGTTTCCACACTGTAAGTAATCTAATTTCTCTCTCTTTCTGGACATCATCCAATCAACACAAACCTCCCGCTCACCCTTCCTACCATCCCTGATATAATAATATTATTTCTCAGTTGCATTCAGTTTTGATAGGTTCACTGAACTCAAAATACTATTTGTGTTTCTTCCGACAGACTGCCACACCTGCTGAGATTCTCCAACATTCTTTCAGACGGTGGAGAATTTTATTTCAGATCACCAGCATCCACATTTCCTTGGTTATCTCACCTTTAATGTTGTTTCGCGGGATGCCAGCATCACTGGCAAGGGTAGTATTTATTGACCATCCTAACTGCCCTTGACCACGGTGCCATTTGTCAAGGAAATATGGAGGCAACAAAATTGTTATGGATCTGAGGTGACACTTAGTTCAGACAGGGCAAATATGTTAGGCTTCTTTAAAATAAGAAAATAAATCCTGATGGTTTATGCTTGCCATGAGTGAAATTAGGTTTCATTCCAATTTTTGATATTGGAATTTTACTTTAGTCATCGGCAGTGGTAGGATTTCAGACAATGCTTTTAGAGTCTTGACTTGCGCATCTGAATTACACAGTCAGTGACATTATTACTCTGTTTAAGAGTCCCTGTTGTGAAGTAACTGTAGAGACAAGAACAAGTTTGTGGTCAAACTATTTGTAACTGGAAGAGAGGTCAGATGAGAACTGGAGCCATAAAATCTGTTGTTAACGAAGTGGTAGGTGATGGCGAAGTCAGCAACAGAACTCAGGCAGAGCTGGAGATTGGGGATATTATGAAGGTGGGTGGCGGCGGGTTTGATCACAGAGAGAGTATATGGAGATATAAAACAGTTCACAGTAAAAAGGTTCTGAACAGTCTTATTCCTTCTCAGATGTTTATGAGTAAGTACTTTGGAAATGCATGAGAAGGACGTGGCGTTTGTGACTGCAAGTTTATGTATTTGTTAAATATAATCTACCAGAATAGCAATAATATTCAGCATCATTTATAGAATCGACAGAGATAGACTTACCAGGAACACCAGTAATAGCGAGGATGGGATAGTACCCAGCTTGACTAATCAGCAGTACGGTTCGTATCCGCAACTGTAACCATGGCCAATCCTGAGAAAGCCAGGAAAGACCCGATAATAAACTCCTGTCCATTGTTGTAACATTCAAGTCTGACGTTCTCAGATTCGGATCAATTGTTGGAACATTCTAGTCGAATATTCTCAAATTAAATCCATTGTTGGACCATTTTAATGTTCTCAGATTCTGATTTATCTCTCTTCCTCTGTAGCTGCTGATCCCAATCTTGTTGAGGTTGACGCTGTGACATAATATGTTGAAAGAAGGCCCTAATAATGGAAGAGGAAAATCCTCCAGTGACCCAGGTGGGTCCAGAAAGACTGATAGTAATCACAGTCACTGAACAAACAGATCAAGTTAACCCATTTCACGGCAACTCTTATATATCACAATAATTGGTGTGGGTGGGATTTTGATATCGATGATTATTGGGCTCATGGCACTTCTCCAGTTGTAAACATCGAGGTGAGGGAGAGACATAATTCTTTCTCTTCACAAGCTGGATTATTCTGCTGTGTTTTGGCAATATAGGAATTGCTGGGCTCCCGAGGCCGTCTGTGTCTGATCACCAGGCCCGCTGCATCTTTTTGTTTTATTTATTTATGTTTAACTTTGACTTTTGTCTGTCCAGCATTTAACGGCTTAGGTGGGTTAGGCATTTTTGAGAGACACCTATAGAGCCATTGACGGTGTAGATACAGTCCATTCCTTGTGTTCTTGCAGCCGCAGCCTGGTCCTGTGGAGTGATGGTCAAACTCTCACAGAACCAGGACTCATAATTTTACCTTTCACCGGTTATTGCTGGTGTCTCAGCAGGGTTGGAAGGCAGGAAATCTCTCCTGGGTGCGACACACTCTCTCTGTGATTTCACTCGGAACTGTCTTTTAATATTCTTTCCTCCTGGATTGGAGAACGGCATGTCAGACAATCTGTTTCTTGCATTTGTTTTTTGACCTTTGTGTGCTTATTGGATGATACCATATTGGAGCAGTTAGTGTATAATAGCTAAATAAACTATTATTCTGCTAAGTTTTCGAACAGAATTAAGTTATTGCAAGTTCGTCTTCCTTTTGTTGTCTTCTATCGACAGTCTTCGAATAAATTGTGTTTTGCTCAATGTCAAATATTTTGACAAAGTAAATTCTATCTCAAACACAGCACCTTACATTTACCAGCGGAATGGGCCGAGCTGGAGGAGTGATAATCATGTCAAGAATTATATCGGTTACCCAATCCACCTTTCAGATCCAGCCCTGGCATGTATAAGCCCAGATGAGGTACCTCTTCAACATGAAGCGCTGCGTAGACCAGGCTAGTGCACTGCTCAGCAATCTGTTCAGGATCGAACACTGTTTAGAGCTCACAAGTTCACTACTTACGTGTCCAACAGTGCACTGATCTATAAATTTGGACTAAATGATCTGTTCAACACAGGGCGCTGTGCAGAACACACAAAGGCATTGTTCCCTACACACGGACTGGATATCTGTGCAGAATGGGGAGCTGTGCAGTAAATAGCAATGAATTTATCTTTTAATCTGGAGCAGTTCCCTTCCCAGCATACGCAGCTGTGTGCACCAATTGCTGCTTTGCTGTGTAACACTGTGTTAGATCACTGCTCAGCATGGGGAACCTTGCGGCTCATGCTGGAAGCGACAGGATGTGCAGCACCTCTCCATTTACAGCTCCATATCTCCAGTGTGGCATGACACAGGAGTTCTGTGGGTGTGAAACTCACTGCCAGAGAGAGCTGGCGGGGGAATCAGTTTAAATACCAACAAATGGGAGGAACTTTGTTAAAAGCGAGGGGAAGATTGAGAGAGAATTTCAGAGAATGATCTGATGGTAGGTTTAAAAATTGTGAAATGAGAAGATTTCGATAGCGTCTTGATATTTAAGATACTGCTTCTAGGAATGATGGGTGACCAGGATATTTGTGTAAGTTATGATGATTGAGAATTTTCGATAATCATGTGTCCTGCAGAGTTGTAACTGGGAGTAGGATCAGCAGAGTTTTCGACTCACTGGGCTGAATCGTACAATAATTTGTCTCAGTGCCATTTTCATTGAATGTGACAGAAGGAATATCTGCACGAGGGAGAGCTAGTTTCCTGGTGTTATCTTATCGAACTCATTAACTATCCACCCTACCTCATGGTGTGCCTCTCATTCAACGCCAGCACGATTTTCCCACCCATTATGGCTGGAGGTGCTCACCATCGCCCGGATGCCCCTGGATATTCCGTGATCGCTGTTACTGCTGCCATCATGAAAAGGCCAAAGGGCACACGGTTGAGCTTTCTCAGTTTGGAGTTGCCCTGCACAGTTTACCCGAGCATGGCAGATAAAGGGAAATTACACCACAGCTTGACAACAGAGGCACGGAGGTCATGGTGAATGGTCTAGTACAGAGGGGGACCATTCTCTTCCCAGACCATGGTCTGAGCACACCACCCAGCTCAGTGCAGTATCTGCATCCGAAGAAAAGTCCAGCAATACAGGAAAAGCATCAATAACCTTCCCCGTTCTGTCAGGATAAGGATCAACGTATTCTCTCTACTCTCTCACACTCACTCTTACCACTGCAATACAGCACCTTCTCTCTCTCTCTCTCTCTCTCTCTCTCTCTCTCTCTCACACACACACACACCTACGCAATACCCCCACATGGTTATAAAATGTTCTTATGAGTGCAGTTTCTAGAATTCTCTGGTTGATGTCGTTCGTACAATGTTCGAAATAATTTTCAAAATAATTCAATTTCAGCTAAATGTTCATCCCCCAGTATGCAACGCATCAGAGGAAGGACCAGAGTTTTACTTTTTTTTTAAATCACTCAGGATGAAAGTGCATCATGAGGCCATTAAGCCTCTCAAATATGCTCCACTAATCAAGCAAAGGGAGCACCTAAACACTTGACGACTCACTCTCTTCTTGAAGACAGGCGCCACTTTTGAGTTTCGCCAGTTTCACTGGAACACTCCTGTAATCCCGAGAGTTATGGAATATTTCACACAGTGTCACCAGTCACTCTGTAACCATTTCTATCAAAACAAGCTATGAATTGCTGATGACCTGTTTACCCTTGGTATTTCCTTTTTGAGAAAAGCCTTGTTCATTTTGTTAGAGACAGTGCAAAACTTTCATCTCACTACAATTTTGTTTATAATATGTTTTAAATTCTCTGCATGTTCCCTGAAATCAGTTCCCCAGTCACATCCTACAGGTGTCCCACATATTCTTTCCTGTCTTCCTTCCAAGGGTCACACACACATCATGAATGTTTTTTATTTGATATGGGAAAACTCTTGCGATTAGTTTCTTTTCATATTTCTTGCCAGTTTTGAAATGTTTTTTCTTTGTATTTTGTTTATACAATCTGCTTCTTGTTCCAAAAGTAAACTTCCCAAATGTGGCCGACGCTAGAGCTCAACAATCTGAATTCTTTAGTTTGTGATTGATTAGCATACTTCACAGCATTTGTGCATCATGGGTGATTCATCTTCACATCTTCATATCATCTTCTTTTTCACCAGAGCCAAACATTACTGAGAGTTATTAATCAGTACCTGCTTTAATGTTCCCACACCCCTACTCCCCCACCCCGCCCCCGCCACACACATATCTGCTGACCTTCATCTGTGTCTATTTTCACACTCCGTATTTGACCAGATATATGACATAAATCTGCATTTGAAATGACTGGCTCTTTTCAATCATTCAGGGGGAACGTACATATGTGGCTGAACACATGATCAGCTGAAGGTGACTCCATTCTCCCAGTTTCCCTGGCTCTGTCATTTCTGTTCGATGATGTCACATTCCAGTGGGAAGCTTCCTACATGACATCCTTTTCTCTCAAACGAGAAATCCCCTAAATCTGATGGGTTGAGTTTTCAGCTGTGTCTGGCCCATCTCCCTCACTTCTGCCCTCACTCCGTCCCTTCCTCCCCAGAACAATGATAGATCTCCCCTTGTCCACACTTCCTTCTGAACTAGAATCTGCATTCACAGAATCATCCTCCGCCACTCCCACCACCTCCAGCAGGACAGCACCAGCAAACACATCTTCCCCTCCCGTCCACTGTCAGAAATTTACCGGGACCATTCCTTCTGTGGCATGCTCCATGATTCCGAACACTTCCCCTCTCCCCCATGGCACCTTCCCATGTACAGCTGCAGCATTTACTTATTCACCTCTTCCCTCTTCACTGTCCAAGCACACCTTCCAGGTGAAGCAGCATTTCACTTGTACGCTTTCAATTCAATCTCCTGTCATTGCTGCTGACAATGCAGTCTCCTTTACATTACTGAGATAAACAGAAACTGACTTGATGAACATCTCCACTCTGTCTGTAGGAATGACACTGACATTCTGATTGCTCCCCATTTCAAGAACCTACATTGCTCTCAAGAAAATGAGAATTCTTTGAGGAGGCAACGACGGGTTGGACAATAGAGAGTTACCTATCTGAACTTCCGGAAGGCCTCTGATATGGAACCCCACAAGAGGCTGCAGAGTAAGATAAGGACCCATGGATAAAAGATTGCCTCTCTTACAGGTTGCAGAGTGAGGATACAATTGTCTCTCTCAGGATGGCAGCCGGTGACTTGCAGTGTTCCACAAGAGTCAGTGTTGAGATCACAACATTTCACTTTCCATGTTAATGATCTGAGTGGCGCGACAGAAGGCATTCTGGCTACGTTTGCAGATGAAGCAAAGATAGGTGGAGATGCATGTAATCGTGAGGAGGCAGGGAGTCTGCAGAAAGATTTCGACAGTTTAGGAGAGTGGGAAAAGGAGTAGCAGAAGGAATACAATGTGGGGCAGTGTGAGGTCATGCACTTTGGTATGAAGAATACAGGCGTGGACTATTTACTAAATGGGAAAGAAAATCAGAAATCTGAGGAACAAAGGGACTTGGGATTCCAAGCGCAGGATTTCCCTTAGATAAACTTGCAGGTTCAGTCAGTAGTTAAGAATGCAGATACAATGTTGTCATTCATCACGAAAGGAGTAGGATATACTGGTGGGGATTCTGAGGCTTTCTAAGGCTCTGGTCAGACCATATTTCCAGTATTTTATGCCTCATACCTCAGGAAGGATGTATTAGCCTTGGTGTGTGTCAAGAGAAGGTCCACCAGAAATGAAAAACTTAAAACATGAGGAACGTTGGAGAACTCTGGGTTTATACTCAATGCTAATTAGAAGGATGGCGGGGGGGAGGGGGGGAGGTGGGGATCATATTGAAATTTACAGAATACTGAATGACCTGGATACAGACAAAATTGGGAGCACGTTGGCACTGGCAGGAGGACACAGGCTTAGAGCAAAGGGAAAACACATTAGAATGAAGATAAGATGAAACGTCTTTAGACAGAGAGTGGTGAAATTGTGGAAATCCTTACCACAGAAAGCTGTGGAAACCAAATTATTTGGCACCAACGATATAGCCAGGAAAGCGACTGAGGATCTGAAAAGTGACTACAGAGAGTTAGTTTGGAAGCTGAAGAGCAGGACGAGTAGAGTAGTGATCTCAGGTTTGCTACCAGTGCCACGAGCTAGTTCGATGAGGAACAGTCAGCAAATGCAGATTTACACGTGGCTGCGGGGCTGGTGCAGGAGGGAGGGCTTCAGATACCTAGATCATCGGGATACCTTCTGGGTAAGGTGGGACCTGTACATGAAGGACGGGTTGCACCTGAACTGGAGGAGCACAAATGGCCTGTTTGGGAGGTTTGCTCGTGTGATTCTGGCGTGTTTAAAACGCGTTTGGCAGGGGGGTAGGAATAAGACCACATGTCTGAGAGGGGGTTAGTTGCAGATGGGACAGTGACAGGATATATTGAATCTATCAGGAAGGTTTCTCACGCTATGAAACAAAGGAATCAGTTAAAGTGCATCTGCTTTAATGCAAGGAATGTCTGATCTAAGAGTGACAAACGTAGATTATGGATCAGTACCTGGGGCTACGATATCGTGGCCATAACAGAGACGTAGGTTTCACGGGGCAGGGATGGTTGCTTGATGTTCCAGGGTTTAAAACGTTTAAAAATGTTTCGGGGCAGCACAGAGTCTCAATGATTTGTACTGCTGCCTCACAGCGCCAGAGACCTGGGTTCAATTCCCAACTCAGGGAACTGTCTGTGTGGAGTTTGCACATTTTCCCCGTGGGTGTGCTCCGGTTTCCCTCCATAATCCAAAAATGTGCAGATTAGGTGAACTGGCACATGCTTAATTGCCCGAAATGTTTGATGAAGGGGTAAATGTAGGGAAATGGTTGTGGGTGAGTTGTTCTGTGGCGGGTTGGTGTGGACTTGTTGGGCCGAATGGCCTGTTTCCACACTGTAAGTAATCTAATCTTATCTAAAAAAGAACAGGGTGGGTGAAAATGAGGAGGGGGTGTAACATTGCTAATCAGAGATTCCATCACAGCCACAGAAATGAAGGTTGTTGAGGAAGGTTTGTCTACTGAGTCAGTATGGGTGGAAGTTAGGAACAGCAAGGGAACAGTCGCCGGATTTCTACACACCATCTAATAGCAGAAGAGAGATTGAAGATCTCATAGGCGGGCAGATTCCAGAAAAATGCAAAAGTAGCTGGGTTAATGTTATGGGCGATTTCAACTTTTCCAATATCGACTGGAACCTCCTAAGTGCAGATAGTGTGGATGAAGCCGTTTTTGTCAGGTGTGTTCAAGATGGTTTCCTTGCTCAGTATGGAGACAGACCGACAAGGGGAGAGGCTATTTTGGATTTGGTGTTCGGCAACGAGCCAGAACAGGTGTCAGAACTCACGGTGGGGGAGCACTTTGTTGAAAGTGATCACAACTGCCTCACATGTAGCATATTCTGGGAGAGTGAAAGGAGCAGTTTCCGAAGGAAGATATTTAATTAGGGGAAAGGAAATTATGATGCTATCAGACAGGAGTTGGGAAGTACAGACTGGGAGCAATTGTTATACAGAAAGGCCACAGCAGGCATGAGGAGACTGTTTAAGGAGCAGTTGTTGCGAGTGATACACAAATTTGTTCCTCTGAGACAGGTAAGAAAGGGTAAAATTAAGGAACCTTGGATGACGAGAACAGAGAAACTTCTCGTCAAAAGGAAGCAGGCAGCTTATGGAAGATGGAGGAAGCAAGAATCTAACACAGCTTTAGAGGATTACAGGCTTGCTAGAAAGGAGCTCATAAATGGACCGAGGCGAGCCATGATGGGGCATGAAAAAGGATTGGCAAGAAGTTTTAGGGAGAATCCGAAAGCATTTTTCTCATACGTGAGGAATAAGGGAATAATTAGGGAGAAGGTAGGGCCAATCAGGGATAGTGTAGGGAACTTATGCATGGAGTCTGAGCTGATAGGGGAAGTCCTAAATGAGTTTTTGCTTCGATTTTCACCAGGGAAAGGGAACTTGCTGTAAATGAAAACTTAGAGGAGCTGGTTCAGATCAATATTGATGAAATTGATGTGCTAGAAATTTTGGAAAACATTAAGATAGATACGTCCCCAGGGCCAGACTTATCCTAGACAGCTCCGGGAAGCGAGAAAGGCGTTTGCTAAGCTGCAGGTGAGGATATTTGCTTCCTCAGTCTCCACAGGAGTCGTACCGGAGGATTGGAAGGAGGCGAATGTTGTTCCTTATTTCATGAAGGGTAAAAGGGAAATCCCTGGCAATTACAGACTAGTCAGTCTTACGTCAGCGGTCAGCAAAGTTTGGAAAAAAAATTCTGAGGGATAGGATTTATGACTATTTGGCAAAGCATTGTGTGATTAAAGCAGTCAGCATGGCTTTGTGAGGGGCAGGTTATGCCTCACAAATCTTATTGATTTCTTTGAGGAGGTGTCAAGACATGTCGACGACGGTCGAGCAGTGGACGTGGTGCATGTGAACTTCAGCAAGGCATTTGATAGGGTTCCCCATGGAAGGCTCAGTCATAAAGTCAGGAAGTATGGGAACGGGGAGATTTGGTTATCTGAATTCAGAATTGGCTGGCTAGCAGAAGGCAGACAATGGTTTTAGATGGAAAATATTCTGCTTGGAGGACAGTGTTGAGAGGGATCCCACAGGGCTATGTCCTTGGGCCTCTGCTCTTTGTAGTTTTTATAAATGACTTGGATGAGGAGGTTATGGGGTGGGTTAGTAAATTTGCTTATGACACAAAGATTGGAGGCGTCGTCGATAGTATAGAGGGCTACTGTAGGCTGCAGCGCGACATAGACAGGACGCAGAGCTGGGCTGAGAAATAGCAGATGGAGTTCAACCTCGGTAAATGCGAAGTGATTCATTTTGGAAGGTCAAATTCGAATCCTGAATATAGCATTAAATACAGGATTCTTGGCAGTGTGGAGGAATAGAGGGATCTGGGTGTGCAAGTTCATAGATCCCTCAAAGTTGCCACGCAAGTGGATGGGGTGTCAAGAAAGCATATGCTGTTTTGGCTTTCATTAACAGGGGGGATTGAGCTTAAGAGCCGCAAAGTTTTTCTGCAGCTCTCCAAGTTCCTGGTGAGACCACACTTGGAATATTGTGTCCAGTTGTGGACCCCCTACTATAAGAAAGATACAGGGGCTTTAGAGAGGGTGCAAAGAAAGTTTACCAGGATGCTGCCTGGACTGGAGGGCTTGCTTTATGAAGAAAGATTGAACAAGCTTGGACCTTTCTCTCTGGATACAAGGAGGAGAGAGGAGATCTGATCGAGGTGTACAAAATAATGAGAGGAATAGAGAGAGACAATACCCAGAGACTTTTCCCCAGGGTAGGATTGACTAGTATGAGAAATCATAGTTTGAAGATATTAGGAGGAAGATAAAAGGGAGACGTCAGAGGTAGGTTCTTTACGCAGAGTGTTGTGAATGAATGGAATGCTTTGCCAGCTCCGTTGGTGGAAGCAGAGTCACTTGGGACATTTAAGCGACTGATGAGCATGCACATGGATAGCAGTGAGTTGAGGGGTGCAGAGGTTAAATTACTACATTTTACATTAAGATTAAATCTCAGGACAACATCGTGGCCCAAAGGGCCTGTTCGGTGCTTTCCTGTTCTACGTTCTATTTAGTATAATTAAAAGAGACTCAGATAAGTTCTTGATTGACAAGGGGATCAAAGATAACTGGCAGGAAGCAGGGAAATGGGGTTGAAAACCTTTAATTCGCGATCGAATGCCGGAGCAGACTTTATGGTCCGAATGGCTTCATTTCTGTTCATATCGAGTTGTGTTCTTATAATATTTTGGTCCTGGATGGCACGGTGGCTCAGTGGTTTGCACTGGTGCCTCACAACATCAGGGAACTGGGTTCGATTTCCTCTGGGTGTTCTCGTTTCCTGCCACAGTTCAAAGTTGTTCAGGTTAGGTGAACTGGCCATGCTGAACTGCCGATTGTGTTCAGGGATGTTGATGTTTGGTGCAATAGTCAAGGGCCTATGTATAGTTTTATGGTAGAGAATGGGATTGGTTTGCATACTCTTTGGAGGGTCAGTATAGACCTGTTGGGCTGAAGGGCCTGTTTACACACTGTAGGGATTCTAAGAAAATGCAGACTGCTGCAATGTTCCAATGAAGCACAATCCACGCTCGAGTAACAGCTCACTTTACACTTTGGTGCGTTACAGTCTGTAGGAATTAATATTGAATTCCATAAATTCACAGCCTGAACCCACTATGGCTGTTCTCCATTTTCCGTACACTCTCCCTCCTGAGCTCCCTAAGTTCGTGTCTTGTTTATGTTCCATTCAACACAGAAAATCAATTTCTAATATTTACACATTAATTTACACACATTATATACCTGTGTCTCTTTCACCACAATTTCAGTCCTAGTTGTCTTTCACACTGGGCCTCCAAACACTCTTTCCCACCTCTGCCAAGATACTAAAGTGCTCACTTTCCAGTCCTTTACACGTCTGAAGAAGATTTGCACTGGACTTGAAACATTAACATTGTTTCCCTCTCTCTGCAGATGTTGCCAGACCCCTGAGTTCCTTCAAATATGAAAAGTTACAGAACACATTTTCAATATTGCAAAGATCATTGGATACAGGAAATCTGAAACAAAAACAAAATTGTTGGACCTACTGGGTGCTTTGAGGAACAGTCACAGAACCCGAAAGATTAACTCTGCTTTCACTCCACAGATGCTGTCAGACTGGTCAGTGTCTTCAGCACTTTCTGTTTTTGAATAAGTTTCAAACATGTGTGTCAAAGCTGCTCACACGCCCTGTCCAACATGGAGAGTCATACACCGGGAAGTGAATGATAATGCAATGTGTACAAATTTATTTGCTCTGAAACTACATAAGGCTGTCATCACCGACACGACAGAGCTCTTAATCATGGTCATGGAGAGAAACAGCGGGAAACACATTCGCTTTAAACAGAAGATGGCATTACTGGAGGGGAAAATATTCAGGTGAAAACGTTAAATGCTTTTGAGGAATGCGACAATTGGAGGCATGGCATCATGAAGATACCCAAAGAGGATGAGAATTTTTTAAAAAGGAAGTGTTCCCACATGAGAAACTGGGATAGGGCACTGTTTACAGAGGAGGAGGACGACCGTTTCCCCGTGCGAATGAGGACAGGCAGCAGAATTTTATTGCAGATAATGCATCTCAAACTGGGCATTCATGTGATGCTGTAAATCATAGCAGCTGTCGTAGCAGCAGCAGCAGCAGAATTATATTCAACCACAATATAATCTCTCAGTCTACCATTAACATGAAGTCGATCTCCGCTTCAGTGATGAGTGTGGGTGAACATTCCACGGTTAGAACCGTGTGTACGTAAACCTGATGACAACCCATTCAAGCTACTGCACTTACTGCTTACATTAATAAATAGCGGAGCTAACATCTGATAGAGAGGGCGCCATGACCACAAGACTGTGACCACTTCTTTTAAAACCAGCTGTGAATTACTGCTGGCCTGTCTACTCTTACTCTTATCTGTTAGAAAATCCTTGTTTCTTTTGTTCGAGATGTTTCAAGAACTTCCCTCCTATTACCATTTTGTGTACATCTTTGAAATACTTACTGTACCTTCCCCTGTGAGGAAAGATGTAAAACATGGGTGTAAATGATCTGTCTGCTCCCTGTAGCCAATTCTTCAGTCACACCCTCCAATTATCCTCAGTATACTTTCCTAATTAATTTCACCTAAGATCACACACTCATCTTGAACTTTTTTTATATGCTCGGAAAAGATCGTGCTGCCTGTTTTTGTATTTCTTGCCAATTTACTACATCATGTCTTTTCTCCCCTTTTCCTCGCTTTCTCGATTGATACAGTCATATAGCGCACAAACAGACCATTTGGTCCAACTTGTCCATGCTGACCAGGTTTTTCAAACTAAACTAGTCCCATCTGATTGCATTTTGTCCATATGCCTCTAAACTTTTCCAATTCATATGTTTGTCCTAATGAGTTTTAAATGTTGTAGCTGTACTTGCACCTCCCACTCTTCCTCTGACAGCTCATTCCACATACACACATCACCCTCTGTGTGAAAACATTGATCCTTTGTCCATTTCAAATCTCCCCTCTTTCACCTTAAACCTCTGCCTTCTATGGTTGAACTCCCCCATCCCGTGGGAAAGACCTTGGCTGGTCACTCTATTCATACCTCTCATGATTTTATAAACTTCTACAATGTCACCCCTCAACCTCCTACATTCTATCTGACACTAACTTTACGAACAAACATTTCAAGATAAAGCACTGCAAATTTGAAACAGTATTCAAATGACAGGTAAATAACATTCAGCCCAAGCTTCATACTGTGATTTATTTTTCTCCATGTAATAATACTAAGGCAGCAGGAAACTGTTACGAGTACCAATTAGAGGTCAAACATCTGAATTGCTTTGTCCAAATGGGATGATGATCTCTACAGTGAAAGCGCATCACTGGCCTGAACCATATAAGAAGGGGAATTCTTGTACCACACGGTCAGCGTGCAGTTGCCTTTAGCAGAGTGAGATGAAGGCTGAGTATACTTTTGAAATTTGGATCACAGTGTGAATTCAGTGCAAACGGGGAGAGGTCTTTTCAATAAGGTTTACTCAAAGAAGGAAACTTTCCGGAGTGAGATGTGAGTGGGAGGTGTAAAACAGCATGAATGGAGAGGTCGAGGCACACTGAGACCAGAGGCAAAGTGGCAGCACAAAACGCAGCTTGATGCTACTGCAGAGTAGGTAGACTTGAACAAAGAGTTTCAGGTGAAGTGGGGAGGGATCATAATGTGAGAGAATGTACTCTGTAATTTGAGAGGGAGAACCTGGAATCAGGAAGGGGACACGAGCAGGGAACAGGATGGAGCAGCAATAGCAGCAGTTTCTGGGGGGAGTTCAGGAAGCACAGCTGAAATTCATACCCAGCATCTGCTTCTGGTCCCTGAACGAAACATCCTAAATCTGGCCCTCCACTCATGCTCATCCATAGTATCCTTGAGAGCCTTTGTCAACCATGGGTGCTTCATCTTCTTATCGAGTTCATCTTTTTGAACAGAAACAATAATTACTGAGCGGTTTGGGATATCTGCTTGAATGTCTGCTCATGTATACTCACTGAGCTTCCTCTGGGTCTATTGAAAAGATGCCTGATTCTTTTCAATCATTCAGGGGAACTTCTGCCTGTGGCTGAGCACAAGATCAGCGGAGGCTGACTCCATTCTCCAAGTTTCTCCATCTCTATTGTTTCTGTCTGACGATGCCACATTCCTGTGAGCTGTGTCTAACGTGACCTCCTTTTCCATCAAACCAGAAATCCCCGAATTCTGGTGGACAGGGCCTTCAGCTATGACTGTCCCATCTCCCACAGTGTTGCCCTCAATCCGTCCCTTCCAATCCCAGAACAATGATAGATTCTTCCTGGTCCACACTTCCTCCTGCACGAGAATCCACATTCACATATTCATCCTACACCATTTCCACCACCCCCAGCAGAACAGCATCATCAAACACATCTTCCCCTCCCGTCCTCGGTCAGTATTTCACAGCGACCGTTCCCTCTGTGTCACCGTCCATCACCCCGAACGTTTCCCCACTCCTCCATCGCAACATCCCATGCATTTACAGAAGCTGCAACACTTGTCCATTCATCTCTTCCCTCCTCACTGTCCGATGCCCCAAACATAGCTTCCAGGTGAAGCAGCATTTCACTTGTAATCTTTCAATCTGATCTCCCGTCATTGCTGCTCATAATGCAGTCTCTTTATATTGGTGAGACCAAATAGAGATTGCTTTGAGGAACACAACCACTCTGTCTGTAGAAATAACCTTGACCTTCTCATTGCTTCCCATTTCAATAACTTACCTTGCTCTCATGCTAACATTTCAGCCCTGGGCTGCTGCAATGTTCCAAGGCAGCACAACCCAAGCTCGAATAACTCACTTTACACTTTCGTACATTACAGCCTTTAGAAGTTAACGTACAATTTCATAATTTCACAGTCTGACCCCATTATAACTGTTCTCCAATTTCCGTACAATCTCCCTCCTGGCCTCCCTATGACCTTCTGTGGTTGCATCTTCTTTATCTTTCACTCAATAGAGAGAAACCCTTTTCCCTATTCACATCTTAATTTAAAGCTATTTCACATGGTCTTCTCGTTCACCACTACTAAAAGCATGTTTATCTTTTGCCACACCCTCTTTTACCTGTCAACCCACTCCCCACATCTGTCAAGGTATTATAAAGCTCATTTTCCAATTCTTTTTGAGTTCTGAAGAAGTGTCATACTGGACTTGAAACGCTAACTCTGTATCTCTGTCTCTGCAGATGATGCCAGACCTGTTGAGTTTCTCTAGAAATGAATAGGCTCAGAACAAGTTTTCAATTAAACAAATAACTATGGATACTGGAAAGGAAAATGCATAAATTGCTGGAAAAAATGGGAGTTTTGTAGAATGGTCACTGGTCCTGAAAGATTAACTCTACTTTCACTCCACAAGATGCTGCCAGACCTGCTGAGTTTCATCAGCAATTTCTGATTTTGAACAAGTTCCATAGACGTGTGTTAAAGCTGCTCAAACGCTCTGTCTCACACGGAATACACTGGGATGTAACCGATAATGCAAGGTGCACAAATTCCTTGATCTGAAACTACATAAAGCTGGCATCACTGACACTGCAGAGCTCTTAATCTTGGCCAGGGATAGAAACAGAGGGGAACACATTCACATCAAACACAGAAGATGGCATTGGGGTGAATGGAAAAGATTCAGATGCATATGTTAAGGGATTTGAGTAAAGTAACAAATTGGAGGCGTGACACCAGAAAGAGACCCTCAGCACAATGAGAATAGGAAAATTGAAATGTTACCACATCAGACACCAGGTTAAGACACTGGGTACAGGGCTGATGGGTGAATGGGTTTTGGTGTAAACTGGGGGATAGTCAGTAGAATTAAATTGAACATATTGGAGCTCAAAGTGGGCATTCATGTGGTATGGTAAAATAACAGTTGCAGCAGAATTGTATTCAACTACAATCCGTAACATTTTCGCCAGGATAATCCCTCAGCCTACCATTACCATCAAGCTGATCTATGGTTCAGCGATGAGTGTGGGTGAACATGATAGGGTCGGAACCATGTGCACCGAAACCTGATGACAATCCATTAAAGCTATCGCACTTGACTGGTTATATTCGCAACAGCAGGACTAACATCTGATACAGAGGGCGAAATGATCCCAAGACTAACAGATCACATCGATGTTGTGCAGTGCTGCCACATCCAGAAGTAATTGTCGATGGACTATTAGCCAACTCACTGGAGGAGAGGACTCCATAAATGTCACCAACCTAAATAACGGGACAGTCCTGTACATCAGTGTAGTGTTATCTGCACCGTCCTCAGCCAGAAGTGTTGAGCTGATGATCCACCTCACACTCGCCATGCTGCCCGCAGAATCACTTTTGCCAGTCTGTAATCGATCTGATTCACTGCACGTGACATGAAGAAACAGCTGAACACAGTAGATACGACAAAGAAAATGGGCCCTGACCATATTCCTGCAATAGGACTGAAGACTTGTGCTGCACAACAAGCCGTGTCCCTGGGGAAGCTGTTTCATTCCAGCTTCAACTCTGACATCTCCCTGGCAATGTGGAAAAGAACTAGCTATGTCCAATCCCATAACAAGGGAATAACTACAGCCTGACCATTTACCACGCCCTGAGTCCCATTGCAATAGTCACATTGGTGGGAGTTCTTTTTGACAGATCTGTAAAATAGCACAGAAGTAACCAGCTCAGTGTGGTTTCAGATAGGTCCCCATGTGGAGATGGTGCTGTTGTAGAAGTATCACTGGATTACTAATCGAGACCAGGCTAGTGCTCTGGAAGCTGGTGGACGTAATAATTAATAAAATATCGAGATGTACAACCTGGAGTCATTAACAATGACCTTGAAGCCAATGTCGATTGTAAACACCAATTTCCTTCCTCAATGTACTTTCAGGAAGTGAATCTCCCGTGCTTTCCTGGTCTGGACTAAAAGTGACTCCAGACACATAGATATATGAAACATTCTTCAATGGTCTCGGAAACGGCCAAGCAAGACACTCTATTGAATCAAACTGCTCTGAGGTCTTAAAGAATAAAACAACACAGATCACCCAGCACCAGCCTCAGTATTGGATGGGGAAACACTATCCTATTGACCCTGCAGAGACCTCCTTTCTAATACCTGAGAGCTGGTGGCAACATTTACAGTGATTTCCCACAGGCTGCACAGAAACATCGAGAGTGGAGTAGGTCATTCACCACACTGAGCATCCTCCATTGTAGTTCATGGTGAAAATCTCCTCAATTCAGCTTTCCCCACAGTGTTCATATCCTTTAGTATGTTTAAACATCGGAACATGTAAAATAGGAACTACTGTAGTCGCTTTGGTCCATAAATTTTGATCCTCCATTCGATATGCAGGCAGTTATCTAATGAGGTGTGTTTATTAAACGCAATTTCGCTGCAACACAATTAGTGAATTGTGCCCCTTCCTTTATAAAGCGAGCTCCCGTTCACTGTTATGGGAGTCCGTCTCTGGCACCAGCTGAACATCAAATCCCAGCCTCAGGATCCCTCTGTCTGCCAAATGCACCCTCAGTGTGTTCAGATAAAGCTGGTCTGTAATCCGGTCTGCAAGCCTTGAAACGGAGCCTGAATGTGAGATTTGTGGTCTACATTTAGAAGGAATTTTATTTCAAACTGGGAGGGGAATACCTGGGAGAGAACTGGAATTCCGCATCAGCATCACGTGGTCAGTCAGCTCGCGTGCTTTCTGGTGAAGATCTTGGTGAAAGGTACAGTGTTGTAGTCAGTGACTGTAGTGTTAAAGTGTGACATTTACTGCACTAACTCCTTACAATACACAGTTTAAATGTTTATGTAGCCTGTGCTATTGTTTGTGTTAGGTTGACTATTATTTTTGTTTTGATTTTTACTGGTAGTTTTGGGGTCTGCACCGAAGCCTCTTTTTCCCATTGGCCCCATTATTTATATTGCACCATTTTCTATAATACGGTGTTCCACGGGAATACAGCTGCCACATTATTGGATAACTGCCTGTAATTATTGCTGATTCTATACCTCCACAATCAAACTCCTGCACTTTGCCCATCCCTTCTGTGTCTTGAAATCTTTATTTATATTCAGTACCTTAGCTTTCATAGCCTGATCAGGGAAATTATTCCCCAAGTTCACCAGTCTCTGAGTGCAGACATTTAGTCTCATCTCAACGCACTTTGGCCTGTCTGTACCCAACACTGTGAGCCCGTGTTTTGGTCATCCCATCCAGGGGAATTATCATCCCTGCTTCCAATCTGTCTCGCCATGTCAGAGTTTTATATCGTTCACCCATTTTCTTAAACCTCATGGAATACAGACACAGTCGCCTCAAACTCTGTTCCCACAACAAGCCTGTCATTCCAGAGACCAGTCAGGTCATCCTTCGCTGCTCTCCCTCAATGTCAGGTTTGTCCTTTATTAGGTATGGAGACCAAAACTGCACTCAATACTGCACAATGTTTGAGATGATGTCTCAGCAAGGGCCTGTACAGCTGCAGTAAGACACCCTTACTCCTGTACTCAAAACATCCTGAAATGAAGGTCAGCACACCATTCATTTTCAACAAAATTGTGTATTCCCGTGACAGCTGAGCCTGCTCGAACCTGAGTAGGAACCTTACAGCAGGCTGGTAAAATGTGGCTGCTGCTGTACAGGGACTTAGTGAGATCACTTCTGGAGTAATGTGCACAGATTTAATCTCCTCACTAAGAAAGGGTATTGGTATTAACTCAGATATTATTCCCTCAACTGATTTCTGCAATGAAGGTGTTTATCATAGAATCCCTACAGTGTGGAAGCACACCATTTGACCCATCGACTCCACGCTGATCCTCTGAAGGCCATACCATACAAACCCCACTCCCTAACCCCCTTCCCAACCCAATCTCTGCAACCTAACATTTTCCATGCCTAATGAACCTAACTGGCACATCTTGGGACTTTGGGAGGAAACTGCAGTACCCGACAGGCACACTTTGCAGGCACGGGGGAATGTGCATAATCCACACAAACAGTGAACCGAGACTGAAACTGAACCAGATCTCTGGTGCTGGGAGGCAGCAGTACTAACCACTGAGCTACCTACCATGGACAACGCAACCTGCCTGCTCAATTCAACACTCAAAATGTGGCATAACAGCAGGGAGATTCCATAAGTCTACAAGCTTGTTAATGTGCAACGGGATGAGGACAATGATATCTTAAGCAGCTTGGTCAGGAACAGGCGCAGGACATGCAAGACATCGAAGCTATAGTGTAGGAACACCAGGAGGACATTCAGCCCATCTTGTGTGTAAAGCAGGAACAGAATGAGTCCAATCAGCCACCCATGCCTCTTACACAGCAATTGGAGCCGATCTTTCACAGCCTCGTGCCGATTTCACAGGAATTGAAACGGACTCTCAAGGTTATGGAAAGGGAAGAACTAAGAATAACCAACTTCACTCGGGAATGGAAAGGTATGAGCAAATGATTGAGACTGAAGACAAATTGTTCGAATCTGTTATTAAGGAATCAACAACAGGAGACTTTGAAAGTCAAACCACAATCCATCAAAGTCGACATGGCATTATTAAGGATAAATCATCTTTGAATGATATTCCTAACCTTTTCGTATTAAGATGTATGACAAAAAAGTTGAATAAGGGGGATCTGAAAGACGTATTATATCTGGACTTCAAGAAAGCAATGCTGAACATGCTTGACGAAAGCTTAATATGCAAGACAAGAGCACATGGTGTTGGGACAATTTATTTGCTTGGAGAAAAAATTGGCTAACCAATAAAAACCATGATATGGAGCTGCTAGCTTTGGACTGGGTTGAGTAAGGTCAATAATCGCATGTCAACAGGTTATAGTCTGACGGGTTTATTTGAAAACACAAGCTTTCATTGTCCTGCTCCTTCGTCAGGTGTTAGAGAGAGAAGACCTTAGGCACAAAATTTATTAGGAAAAGATGAAAGGCTTATACAACACATGCACATCAATTGAACACATCTCAGATGGCAGCTAAATCTTAATTCGGTTAGAATGGAGATGCAGGTTTTGATTGATGAATATGCAAATTCCAGAGTTCCTTTCAACTCCTGCCTGGAGATACCTTCAGGTATTATCAATGTAAAGGAGGTGACCCCTCCAGTCAGACAACGTATTTTAGGCAGGCGGTCTTGTTTGGGGTCTGTATGTGTCTTCACCTGGAATCAGCCTGGGTTTATTTCCAATTTAGGAGTTCATAAAATATCACATTGGCTGACTGTCTACAAATTGTATATTTTTGAGAAAATATAATGCATCTGGAAATAAAAGCCAGCAAATAAAAATTCATCTTACAGATTAGATGCGTGTGTGTGTGTGTCGATGTGTCTTTGTGTTTGCATGCACGTGCATGTGTGTGTTTGAAAATAAGATGGAGTGTTTGTGGGATGGAGAGAGAGTGTGTGTGTTTGTGAGAGAGTGAGGGAAGTATGTGAGTCTTTGGGAGGTAGCGAGAGGGTGTGCATGCGTGTGAGAGAGGGGAGTGTGTGTGTGTGCATGTGAGAGAGGGGAAGTGTGTTTGTGTGTGGGGAGGAGACGGTGAATTTGCATGGGTGTATTTAAAGGGGAGAGGGAAAGGATGTGTGTCTCCTCGTTAAAACACAGGCAGATTTAACAGATCCCTTTCCCCACACACACTATGTGGTTTCAGAGCTTCCCGTCTCTGCAGTCTCTGCTCCATTTGATGTTCATGTGACAGATCCAGATGCTGAAACTACACTCCCCATGCTACATCCAGAGGTGGGTCACCAAATCCTCAGGTCTCCCTGAATATCTGAGGCGGCTCACAGTACAACCTTCAGAAAACCATCCCCAGCCCCTCCACTAACCTTTCCATAACAGGAGTCAGTCAGAAGCCCCTCAGCTGCAAGTAAGAGACCTGTTACTTGAGAATATTACTCGAGGTGTTTCTTCATGTGATGAACCGCACAATCATGTAAGAGGGACAAACACAGGCTTTCAGTGGTCAGGCACAGACCAAGTTTCAAAGACGTGTCTCAATGCTGCTGGGACCCCCTTTCCAACTTGGGGAAACAGCCCGCCACATGCCATTTCATTGTTTCTGAGCTTCACAATTCCAGCACTCGGTACACTCGGGAGCCAAAAAAAAAACACCAGGGAAAGGTACTGAAAAACAAACAATTAATTAACTGATAACATGTTGTGAAAATATGGATAAGGAGACGGGGAGTGGGAGTAACTGGAGAAGTGAGACAATGGTGGGTCCAATCACAAGAATGAGAGCATTCAATAAAATTATTGCCAGATCAGTTGAAATGGTTAGTTACATCAAATTGTGAATCTGCCTTACAGTACCATCCCAGACACCATAAACTGGGACAAGGGACCAGCCAGAATGGAGAGCTATGCACACCATGCTCGTGGACGACTCTATAAACTGTTCAACCTGCCCAGCATGGGGACCATTGCAAACCCTGGCCAGTATATTGCTACTATACTTGCACTACAGAAATGTCTTGCACGGGAAGATTTGTAACCCATGCAGTGAGTGACAGTAAATGGGCTCCCACAAATGCATGGCTCTGTATCTCCACTTCCGAAATATAATGCAAGAGATTGTGTGTGTGTGTGTGTGTGTGTGTGTGTGTGTGTGTGTTTGTGTGTGTGTTGGTGGCAGTAGATTTGTAAATTACTATTTGAGAGAGAATAGACAGAGAGGAAATCAGCTTAAATGTGAACAACTGACAGGGCTTTGTGTCATTAACAGAGGGAGACTGAGGACCGTGTTATAGTCAGAGGTGACGATGTGCTTGTGAATATTAAAGTAAAGGCTTTGCCAGACCCAACAACAATATAAAGCAATCCGTACAGGAATGATGGGATTTTGGTCTGCTTTTAGATACAAGCCATGGAATAACGACTCAGATTTAGTTAAGCAGCAGCAGATCATTGGCTTTATTAGGACTGTGTTTCATAGCTGAAGGTTCAAACAGCAGATGGGATGAACCAGTGAAGTATAATCTGCAGTTGGCAATAGTTAAAATTAGGAATGGTCAGGATATAGTGTCAGTAATCAGCTTGGGGCCAAAGGGATTACCGTAGTTGTGACTCATCTGTTTCAGCCTCAGTTATTGGCCAGGGAAGAGATGGAGTCAAAGGACAGAAATGGAGTTTGCATCCAGAACAGAAGACAGTGACCTCGAGGCTTTCAATATTTAAATAGCAAGGGCAGTGATGCAATGAATCCTGGTTCATACCTGAAAGTGAGTAGGTCAACCAACAAGGCCCAGTGCCAGAAATAAAGAAGGAGAGAAAGAATAAACAAGTTCACTGTTGTTTGTTGTGGTTTGGAGCGTGAATACTTACAGAGTAGAGTAAATGAAAAGAACATTAATACAGTCGCACATGGTTAATGCAAATAATATCGACAGTGAAACTTACCAGGGACACCAACAATAGCCAGGATAGGATAATAAAAACATTAATGATGTAAAGTGCACATCTGATCCGCGATGATAACGGCCACAAATATGTGGAAAGAATCCAAACATAATCGGATAACCTCCTGTCCATTGTTGGAACATTCCAGTCTATTGTTCTCAGAGTCTGATCCACTTTTGGAACTGTCCAGTCTAATATTCTCAGTTTCTGATCTCTCCCTCTCTCTGCAGCAGTTGATCCCTGTTAGTGCTATCGGTGATGCTCCCGCCCATACCATGGGATAACATATTGAATGGAGCCGTTTTATCATGAAAAGATGGAAACCCTCCACTGGGATAATTCGAATCCATGGAAACTGACATTAGTCACAGTCACCAAATAAACAGTTTCAGTTAACCAGTTCCTTACATCATTTTACATAACACAATAAAAGGGAACATTTACTTGGTTTGGATGGTATGGATGAGGGTTGCTGATGGATAGACCATAAATCTGTCAATTTTGATAATCTGTCTTCCCTGTATGTGGGAGTATTGTGGGAACAGTGCACTGTTGTATACGTTTCACCCTGTTTATAAAAGGAGACAGGAATAAAATAACAGCTGCATAAAATGTTTGGTGGAGACGTTTCTAGATATCTTTGTGTAATGCTGCTCCAAGTTTGAAATTCACTGTTATCAAGTCCTTTCTTAAACTTGTATCATCATTCAGAGCATTGAAACTGCTGCTCAGGAACAGGGAGATGCAGGAGGTAGTCACTCAACTGCTCGAGACTGGGACACAGAGACATGAGACAGTCTTTCAACTGTTCGAGACTGGGACACAGGGACAGGAGGTAAACACTCAACTGCTCGATACCGGAACACAGGAACAGGAGGCAGTCACGCAATTGTTCGAGACTGGGATACAGGGAAACCTGGAGGCGAGTGAGGACCCAGATTTCAGTTCCCCAGGAACAGGAGGAGGCGACTCACTACCCACCAGTCTGGGACACTGGGAGAAAAGGGAAGTTGGCTTGTTACGAACAGGAATATCTGAATACGTTGCATGAGTGAGCCATTCAATCCTGCTCCAACATTTTTCAAAACTATGGCTGATCTGTTTGTGATTCCCTCATCCCATTTTACAGAGATTCCCCTCTCTGCAGCCTCTTCTCCATTTGTTGGTCATGTTGCGGATCCAGATACTGTAACTACAGTCACCATGCTTCACCCAGAGTTGGGTCACCAAAGCCTCTGGTCTTCCTGAATTTCCACAGCAGCTGAAAACACAGCCTCCAGAAAAGAATCCCCAGCATTTCCCCGAACGTACAAAAACTAGAGATAAGTCAAATGTCAGTCAAAGGCAAATGAGAAGCCTGGTCTGAAGCACTAACAATTGTGAGGATTCCTCATGTTACTGAACACATGAGCAGCAGAGAGTGATTAACACAGGCGTTCAACGAATAAGAACAGAGCAAGTTACAAAGGTGTGCCTCAAAACTGTTAAAACCCCATTATCCAACACGGAGCACAGGGCAGGACACTGGGAAGTCAAAGAAAACGCAATTAATGCTTTTTTGAACACTGTTTCTAAGCTTCTTAGTGTTGAAAGCTGATGCTCTTGAGTGAGCAACATTCAAGGGCAGGAAAAGATATAGGACAGTTATTCACATTGAAACTGGACAATTAAAACTATATGGTGGGGAAGCAGTTTAAACACCAACAAATGGGAGGGGTTTGGGAAATAGACAGAGGGAGAGAGACTCTGAGCCAGTGTTATGGAAGGATGTGTTTTCAGGTTTCAGAATGCTGTAATGAAGACATTTCGATCATATCTAGCAACATAGGTTAGTATGTCCGGGAATGATGAATTAATACGATATTGGTGCAAGGTCAGATAGAGTCAAAGTCTCGGAGATGTACAGCACAGATGAAGACGCTTCAGACTAACTGGTCCATGCTGATGGGATACCCCAAATTAAACTAATCACATTTGGCCAATGTCGATGTAAACCCTTCTCTTTATGTACACATCCAAATATCATTTGGACGTTATAATTGTAAAAATCCTCCACCACCTCCTCTGGCAGCTCATTTCTCACATGCGCCACCCTCTGTGGGAAAAAGTTGCTCCTTAGGTCATTGTTAAATCTTTTCCCTCTCATCGGAAATCGATGGCCTCGAGTTTTGGGGAAAAAGACCTTGGCTATGAACACTATAAATGCTCCTCACGTTACAGGAATAAAATAACCGAATCATCAAAGTTTGTGAGAACCCAATTTACTCGTACTCTCCCTATAGCTCCAATCCTGGCAACATCCTTGTAAATCTTTACTGACTCCCTTCAAGTTTCACAATATATTTCAAAAAGGAAGCAGACCAGAATTGAATGCAGTACTCCAGGAGTAGTCAAAGTAATGTGCTGTACAGCAGCAACATGACCACCCAATTCATATAGTCAAAGCACTGGCCAGTAAAGGCAAGCATACCAAATGACTTCTTCACTATTCTACCTAACTGTGACTCTACTTTCAAGAAACTATGAACCTGCATTCCAAGGTCTCTTTGTTCAGCAACACTCCCCAGGACGTTAGCATGAAGTGTACATGTCCTGCCCTGATTTGCATTTCCAAAATGCAGCACCTCCCATTTATCTAGATTAAAAACCACCTGCCAATTGTCAGCCCATCTGCCCATCTGATCAAGATTCCATTGTACTCTGAGGTAAACCTTCTTTGCTTTCCACTGCACCCTCATTTTAGGTTTCATCTGCAAACTTAGCAACTATTGCTGCAATTATCACATCCAAATGATTTATGTGAATAGTGAAAAGCAGTGGAGCCAGCACTAACCCTTGTAGCACACCAATGGTCACAACCCTCCTGTTCGAAAATCAATCCTTCACCACCACCCTCTGTCTCCTGCCTTCGGGCTAATTCTGTATACCGATAGCTAGTTCTCCCTGTATTCCATATGGACTAAACTTGTTTACCAATCTACCATGCAGGAAGATGGCAAATGCCTTACTGAAGTCCATACCAACAATATACACCTCTGCCTCAATGAATCCTCATAGTCACTTCTTCAAACATACTCAGTCAATTTAGTGAGATACAACTTTCCATCCTTCGATCCATGTGGCCTATCACTTATCAGTCCTTGCTTTTCAAAATCCATGCAAACCTTGTGCCTCATAATCCTTATCAACAGCTTGCTCCACGGAAGTCTGGCTCACTAGTTTTTCCTTATTATCCTTCAAAATGTTGTCAGTAATCGCACCACGTTCGCAAGCTAAGTTACGGTACCTCATCTGTGACAATTCACGATACAAAATATCGCAGCAAGGGGCTCAGCAATCACTTCACTCGCTTCCCACAGAGTTCTCGGGTACAGCTGATCAGGTGCTGAAGATTTTCCCACCTTAACGGGTTTACGAACCCCAGCATCTCCTTCTCTGTAATACAGGCACTTTTCAACATGTCACGGTTTATTTCCAAAGTTCTTTATCTTCCATATCCTTCTGCACAGTGAATACTGACGCATGATGCTTGTTCAGTATCGTCTCCATCTCCTGCGGTTTTGCACATCGGCAACCTTGCTGATCTTTAAGTGGCCCAAAACTTTCCTGAGCTATTCTTTTGTCCTTAATGTATGTGTAGAGTCCCTTTGGATTCTCCTTAACCCTAATTGCCAGGACTATCTCATGTCCCCTTTATGGCCTCCGGATTTCCCTCTTATGTATACTCCTACTGGCTTTAGACCCTTCTCAATAGTCACTTTGAAACTGGAATTAAGAGCCAAATGTCGATGATGAATCAATTTTCGATTTTTGGAAAAACCCATCAGGTTTGCTGATGGCCTTGAAGGAAGCAAACTGCCTGAGTTACATGTGACTCCATACGGACAACAATGCGTGTGACTCGTAACTGGATTAGTGGTGCTGGAAGAGCACAGCAGTTCAGGCAGCATCCGAGGAGTAGTAAAATCGACGTTTCTGGCAAAAGCCCTTCATCAGGAATAAAGGCAGAGAGCCTGAAGCGTGGAGAGATAAGCTAGAGGAGGGTGGGGGTGGGGAGAAAGTAGCATAGAGTACAATAGGTGAGTGGGGGAGGGGATGAAGGTGATAGGTCGGGGGCGGGAGGAGGATGAAGTGGATAGGGGGAAAAGAAGATATGCAGGTAGGATAACTCAGGACAAGTCACGGTGACAGTGCTGAGCTGGAGGTTTGGAACTGGGGTGAGGTGGGGAAAGGGGAAATGAGGAAATTGTTGAAGTCCAAATTGATGCCCTGGGGTTGAAGTGTTCTGAGGCGGAAGATGAGGCTTTCTTCCTCCAGGTGTCTGGTGGCGAGGGAGCGGCGGTGAAGGAGGCCCAGGACCTCCATGTCCTTGACAGAGTGGGAGGGAGAGTTGAAATGTGACTCGTAACTGCCCGCTGGGCAATTAGTAATGGGTAATGAATGCAGGACAACCAGTGATACCCTCAACCCGTGAATCAGTACTGAAAAAAACCTTGACTCCTGCTCTCCCTACCTGACATATGCTTCCCTCTTATCCGTGACCAGACACTCAATTTCTCCCGTCCTCCAGCATTCCTTACACCTATCAGCTTTACCCTTCACCCTAACAGGGGCAGACTGTCTCTGATTTTAACATCACCTTTTTGAAGGTTTCCCTCTTCTCAGCTGGCCCCGTAACTGCGAATATCTGTTCCAATGCAGTTTGGAAGTTCTTGCTAATATCATCAAAATTGGCCTTCCTCCAAGTTAGAGCGTTACCTTTTAGACCCAGTTCATCCTTTTCCATCTCTATTTTGAAACTAATAGAATTATGATTATGTGTCTCAAAGTGGTTCCCCACTGATAGCTCAGTCTCCTGCCCTGCCATATTTCCCAAGGGGAAGGTGACATTGAGATCCTTCTCTGTGATGGAGAGCATTGATCAAGCAGCTGCAGCGTTGTAACTGGGATTGGGGTCAACAATGTCTTCGTCTCATTGGGCTGGATTGAATCATAATTTATCTCAGGGCCATTTTCATCGAGTGTGACCGAGGGATTGTCTGCACAAGGTCGAGCTAATTTCCTGGTGCTACCTTATCGAACTCACCTCATTAACTACCTACCCCACCTCATGGTGTCCCTCTCATTCAATGCCAGTCCTATTCTCCCACCCATCATGTCTGGAGGCACTCACCATCGCACTGATGCCCCTGCGTATTCCGTGATCCCTGGCACTGGTGCCAACTTTAAAAGGCCAGTTGAGCTTTATTGATGTCGGAGCTGGTTTGTACAGTTTACCCCGAGAATGGCAGATAAGGGGCAATTACACCACAGTTTGTCGACAGGGGCACAGTGGTCCTGGTAGATGGGCTAGTACAGAGGGGGACCATCCTCTTCCAAGAAAGGGCACACTATCAGACCCACCGAGCATGGTCTGAGCTCCCCACCCAGGTCAGTGCAGTATTTGAGGTCTGAAGAAATGTCTAGCAATACAGGACAAGCATCAATAACCTTCCCTGCTCTGTTTGGATAAGGGTCACCGTATTCCCTCTGCTTCCTCACACTCACTGTACATCTGTTGTGGCAGCGACCCAGAACAACATTCATGCTCCACCACTGTCACTGCTGCTTGCAGTACCTTCCCTCTCTTTCTCTCTCCCCATTATTCGTCCCACCACACACACACACACTAATAACATTGCATGGATACAACACTGTGGACTGACTCCCTCCAGACACCTCACCATATCTCCCCTTACCTACATGAACACTAACAGCAGAGGTACCCACTCGCACCCTCCCTCCCTCCGTCCCTCCCTTTCTCCCATTTCAGGAGAAACAGCCTGGAATAGGACAGTAAGGGCTAAGCCGAGTGGTGGAGTGCCCGATATCCGTTCCCTCACGTCCCCCCTCCCCCTGCCATGTTCGGGGGAACCTGGTACAAGCCGGAGAGGACTGGGACGCCTCGAGTGGAGATTCTGAAACGTCCCAGCAACCGAGTAAGGAGCAATGTTCAGTGAAGGGCAATTCTCACTTTAAACCCACTGGCAGCTCCGTTTCACCCCGGCACAACTTAGAAGCCATGGCCCTGATGCCATCTCCCTTTTGTGTCGAGCTGGTACAAATGGAATCCCCACGGTCTCGGTGGGCAGGAGGGTGGGCTCACAACACATCGTCACCACCACCTCCCAGGAAAGGAGCACGGAGAGTCCCTCCAACACCTCCTCCTGTAAACAGCTCAGATAATGAAACTAATCTGTGAGATTTACTGCTTTCCTCCCTTGTCCTGACATCTGCAGTAACCTGTTCTCATATACACCCTGGCCCTTTGCTCCTGCACCTCCTTTATAACGGTACAACCTGTTTTATATTGTCTTTCAATGTCCTTCCTACTAAAGAGCATCACCTCACACTGCGCTGCATTGATCTTCATCTGCCATACACCTGAACAGTACATCAACATATAACTTTCCTGTTGGAGTTCCACTCCGTCCTCAACAAACTTCACAATTCTTTCATGTTTGGTATCTGCAAATATTGAAATTGTCCCACAGTGACACTCTACTCAAAAATACTGACACACACCAAACAGAGGGAGTGAAATATTGACACACTCTTCAGGTCTATATTACTGTCAATGTATAGAGAGTGCCTCTATGTGTCTGTATCCATGTGTGTATCTGTGTGGGGCGGGTCTGGCAGTTTCTGTTGTGTTCAAAGTGATGTAATATCCCCTGATATGAATTCTGAGTAAGTATCACTCGATCCAAAACGTCAACTTTCATTTTTGTCCAAAGATGCTTCCAGAGCTGCTGAGATTTCTCTTGTTTTCAACCTCTGTTGCACCCCCACCCCGATCCACCACCCCCCACCCCACTGTAATCGTGGTGCTAACGTGTGTAAACGATCAGGGATTCAGTCTGAGAGGGAGATAGGGAGGGCAGCAGCTCGCAGCAAAATCCAACCTGAATTTTTATTGCACCAAACACGCACACATGCATACAAACACATGCACACACTCGGTTGGTTTGGAGAGGATTGTCATTGTATTTAGGCCCGCAGAGTGGAACATGTTCGTGTGGAGAAATGTCTGCGCTCCTTCTGCAATGTGGAAATGTTTTGTCACTGGGTAGTATTTCCAATACACAGTTTACACATTAAAGCATATTTCCATTGCAATTATATCCAAGCAGTTCCGAGTGAGCCACTTTCCAAGGCGATGAGATTAATTTTAATGCACTTCCTGTAACTTGGAGTTTTTAATGTTTTACTCTTACAAGTAATCTCACATTTGAGAAAGGATTGAAAAGACCTAAACCAGACCAGCAGAGTGTGGGCTTGTATCACTTTTAGAAAAGAGGGAAATGGAGAGGAAGGGAGAGTGGTTTTGACCCAGTTTCAGTGATTAACACCAAAAAACCAGAAGAGTTCCCATTGCACAGAGATGCAGAGACAGAGATCCACACACTAATGCAGGAACTCATGTAACAAGCACAGAGAGATAGACATGCAAACAGAGGTTAACTCAGACATATATAGACACAAGGAATAGACAAACATGAACAGAAATATGCAGACACATACTTGGACATGCAAACACACATAGACTCATCGAGTTATACAAGGTATTTGCAAACAGTCCCATACAGTCCATGCTGACCATAATCCCAAACTAAACCAGTCGCACCTGCCTGCGCTTGGCCCAGATTTGTCCAAATGTTCTCTTATTCTTGTACATAACCAAATGCGTTTTAAATGTTATAACTTCACCCACAATTCATCACTTCCTCAGAAAGTACATTCCCTTCACGAACCACATGCTGTGTAAAAATGAATCACCTCACAGGTCCTGATCAGGTGGACCCAGGAAATTTGAAGGAAGCTAAGGAAGTGATTGCTGGGTCCCTTGCTGAGATGTTATCATCATCAATAGCCACAGGTGAGATGCTGGAAGTCATGAGTTTGACTAAAGTTTTGCTATTAAACAAAATGGAAAGAAAAAGCCAAGAACTATAGATTGGGGAACCTGACATCAGTGATGGGCACGGCGTTGGAGGGAATCATGAGCTACAGGATTAAAATGCATTTGGAAAGGCAAGGACCGATTCGGGATCGGCCAAAGTGAGGACTGCAGATGCTGGAGATCAGAGTCTAGATGAGAGTGGTACTGGAGAAAGCACAGCAGGTCAGGCAGCATCTGACGAACAGGAAAAGCGACGATCTGGACAAAAGCCCATTATATGCATCGTGAAATGGGGGTGTGCGTGGATAATCATGTCACACTAATTTGATTTTGTTTTTGTTGAGAAGTAACGGACAGGATTGATTATGGCAGAACGCTGGATGTGATCTATATGGACTTCAGTTAGGCATTTGAGATAGCTCCCCATGGAGACTGGTTAGTTAGATTAGATCACATGGAATACAGGGAGAATTACCCAGTTGGTTACAGAACTGGCTCAACAGTAGAGGACAGAGGGTTGTGGTGGAGGGTTGGTTTGCAGACTGGAGGCCTGTGACCAGTGGAGTGCCACAGGGATTGGTGCTGGGTCCGCTACTTTTCGTCACTTATATAAATGATTTCGATATGAACATAGGACAGTTAGTACGTTTGCAGATGACACCAAAATTGGAGGAGTATTGGCCAGCAAAGAAGGTTACTTCAGATTACGATGGGATCTTAATCAGATGGGCCAATGGGCCGAGGAGTGGCAGACAGAGTTTAATTTAGATAAATGTGAGATGCTGCATATTGGAATGACATATCGGGGCAGGACTTATACACTTACTGGGAGTTTTAAATGTTATAACTTCACCCACAATCCATCACTTCCTCAGAATCCTGGGGAGTGTTGCTGAACAAAATGATCTCAGAGTACAGATTTATACTTCCTTGAAAGTGAATTTGCAGGTAGATAGGGCAGTGAAGAAAGTATTTGATATGTTATTGGTCAAGTGCATTGTGTATTTGCGTTAGGAGACTGGACTGCGACTGTACAGTACATTGATTCGGGCCAGTTTTGGATTACTGTATGCAATTCTGATCTCCCTGCTCTGTAGGAAACATGTTGTCAAACTCGAAAGGGTTCAAGAAGGGTTTACACTGCCATGATTGGAGGGTTTGAGTTACAGGGAGAGGCTGAATAGGCTGAGCCTGTTTTCCCTGGAGAATCAGAGGAGGAGGGTTGATATTAGAGGTTAATAGAACATAGAACATAGAACATAGAACAATACAGCACAGAACATGCCCTTCGGCCCACGATGTTGTGCCGAACTTCTATCCTAGATTAAGCACTCATCCATGTACCTATCCAAATGCCGCTTAAAGGTCGCCAATGATTCTGACTCTACCACTCCCACGGGCAGCGCATTCCATGCCCCCACCACTCTCTGGGTAAAGAACCCACCCCTGACATCTCCCCTATACCTTCCACCCTTCACCTTAAATTTATGTCCCCTTGTAACACTCTGTTGTACCCGGGGAGAACGTTCCTGACTGTCTACTCTATCTATTCCTCTGATCATCTTATAAACCTCTATCAAGTCACCCCTCATCCTTCGCCGTTCCAACGAGAAAAGGCCGAGAACTCTCAACCTATCCTCGTACGACATCCTGGTAAATCTTCTCTGCACCCTCTCCAAAGCTTCCACATCTTTCCTAAAGTGAGGCGACCAGAACTGCACACAGTACTCCAACTGTGGCCTAACCAAAGTCCTGAACAGCTGCAACATCACTTCACGACATTTGAATTCAATCCCTCTGCTAATGAACGATAATACACCATAGACCTTCTAACAAACTTTATCCACCTGAGTGGCAACTTTCAAAGATCTATGTACATAGACCCCAAGATCCCTCTGTTCCTCCACCTGACTAAGAACCCTACCATTAACCCTGTATTCCGCATTCTTATTTGTTCTTCCAAAATGGACAACCTCACACTTGGCAGGGTTGAACTCCATCTGCCACTCCTCAGCCCCGCTCTGCATCATATCTAAGTCCCTTTGCAAACGACAAATGCCCTCCTCACTGTCCACAACTCCACCTATCTTCGTATCATCTGCAAATTTACTGACCCACCCTTCGACTCTCTCATCCAAGTCATTAATAAAAATCACAAACAGCAGAGGACCCAGAACTGATCCCTGCGGAACTCCACTTGTAACTGGGCTCCAGGCTGAATATTTACCATCTACCACCACTCTCTGACTTCGACCAGTTAGCCGGTTTTCTATCCAATTGGCCAAATTTCCTTCTATCCCATGCCTCCTGACTTTCTGCACAAGCCTACCATGGGGAACCTTATCAAATGCCTTAGAATATCCATGTACACTACATCCACTGCTCTAGCCTCATCCACATGCTTGGTCACCTCCTCGCAGAATTCAATAAGACTTGAAAGGCAAGACCTACCATTCACAAATCCGTGCTGGCTGTCCCTAATCAAGCAGTGTCTTTCCAGATACTCATAAATCCTATGCCTCAGTACCCTTTCCATTACTTTGCCTACCACAGAAGTAAGACTAACTGGCCTGTAATTCCCGGGGTTATCCCTATTCCCGTTTTTTAACAGGGGCACAACATTCGCTACTCCCCAGTCCCCTGGTACCACCCACGGTGACAATGAAGACGAGAAGATCATTGCCAATGGTACTGCAATTTCCTCTCTTGCTTCCCACATAATCCTAGGATATATTCCGTCAGGCCCGGGGGACTTGTCTATCCTCAAGTTGTTCAAAATGTCCAACACATCTTCCTTCCTAACAAGTATCTCTTCTAGTTTACCAGTCCGATTCACACTCTCCTCTTCAACAACACGGTCCCTCTCATTCGTAAATACTGAAGAGAAGTACTTGTTCAAGACCTCCCCTATCTCTTCCGACTCAATACACAGTCTCCCACTACTGTCCTTGATCGGACCTACCCTCGTTCCCGTCATTCTCAGGTTTCTCACATACGCATAAAATGCCTTGGGGTTATCCTTGATCCTATCCGCCAAGGATTTTTCATGCCCTCTCTTTGATCTCCTAAACCCTTTCTTAAGGTCCTTCTGGCTATCCTGTATCCCTCCACTGCTCTGTCTGAACCCTGTTTCCTCAACCTTATTTAAGCCTCCTTCTTCCTCTTTACTAGACATTCAACCTCCCTCGTCAACCAAGGCTCCCTCACACGATCATTTCTTTCCTGCCTGATAGGTATGTACATATCAAGGACACGTCGTATCTGCTCCTTGAAAAAGTTCCACATTTCCACCACATCCTTCCCTGACAGCCTATGTTGCCAACGTCTGCTCCTCAAATCCTGTCTTACAGCATCGTAATTTCCCTTCCGCCAATTGTAAAATCTACCTTGTTGTGCGCACCTATCTCTCTCCATAACCAAGGTGAAAGTCACAGAATTGTGGTCACCATCACCAAAATGTTCACCCACTAACAAGCCCACCACTTATCCCGGTTCATTACCGAATACCAAATCCAATATGGCCTCCCCTCTGATTGGACAATCTACATACTGAGTTAGAAAAGCTTCCTGGACACAGTGCACAAACACCGCCCCATCCAATCTACTTGATCTAAAGAGCTTCCAATCAATATTTGGGAAGTTGAAGTCGCCCATGACTACGACCCTGTGGCTTCTGCACCTTTCCAAAATCTGTTTCCCAATCTGTTTCTCCACATCTCTGCTGCTATTGGGGGGCCTATAGTAAACAACCAACAAGGTGACTGCACCTTTCCTATTTCTGACTTCAGCCTCCAGAGGCAGATCCCCCTCAAACTTCCTTTCTGCAGCCGTTCTACCATTTCTAATTAGCAATGCCCACCACCCCTCCTTTTTTACCACCCTCCCTAATCTTATTGAAACATCTGTAACCAGGAACCTCCAACAGCCCATTCCTGTCCCTCATCGATCCACGTTTCCGTGATGGCCACAACATCGTAGTCCCAGGTACCAATCCACGCCTTAAGTTCACCCACCTTATTTCTGATATTCTGAAGGTTAGTAAAATCATGGGTACAACGGATAGATTGAATAGCCAAAGTCTTTTCCCGAGGGTAGTGCAGTCAAAAACTAGATGGCAAAGGTTTAAGGTTGGATGGGAAAGACAAAAAAGGGCTCTAATGGGCAATATCTTCATATAGAGGATGGTCCGTGCGTAATGAGCCTCCAGAGGAAGGTATTGAGGCTGGCACAATTTCAACATTTTACAGGAATCTGGATGGACAAATGAATGGGAAGGGTTTAGAGGGAAATTGACTAAATGCCGGCAAATGGGAGGAGAATAGTTTTGGCTGTCTGGTTGCCATGGACACGTTGGACCAAAGGGTCTGTTTCCATGCAATACAGCTCTATGACGCCATGTATTTTAACACACTTTCTCCTCTTATCTTAAAACAATCCCCCACTCGAGGAAAAAGATACCTACCATTCAACATTACCGATACCTCTTACGATATTATCAACCTCTAAAAGGTTAATTCTCAGTCTCCTACGCTCCAGTAGAAAATGTCCGAGTCTGTTGAGCCTGTCCTTATATGCAAACAGTCCATTCCCAGCAACATCCTGATAAATGTCTTCTGAACTCTCCCGAACTTGATAATATTCTCGATATAACAGGGATACCAGAAATGCACAAAGTCCTCCAGGACATGCCTCATGGATGTCCTGTGCAACCTGAAAATACCGTCCCAACACCTGTACTCAAAGGACAGTCCACTGCTATTCGTCATTTATATAAATGATTTGGATGAGAACGTAGGAGATATAGCTAGTAAATTTGAGGATGGCATCAAAATTGGAGGTGTAGTGAACAGTTAAGAACGTTACCACAGAGTAAAATGGAATCTTGTTCAGATGGGCCAATGGACTGAGGAGTGGCAGATGGAGGTATATTTAGATTAATGTGAGGTGCTAAATCTTGTAAAAGCAAATCAGAGCATGACTTATATATGATAAAGTCCTGGACAGTGTTGCTGAACAAAGAGACCTTGGAGTACGGGTCATATTTCCTTGAATGTAGAGTTGCAGGTAGATAGGATAGTGAAATAGGTGTTTAATATGCATTCCTTTATTGTTCAAACCACTTAGTGAAAGAGTTGGGAGGTCATGTTGCGGCTGTGCAGGACATTGGTTAGGCCACTTTTGCAATATTGCGTACAATTCTAGTCTCATTCCTATCGGAAAGATGTTGTGAAACTTGGAAAGTTGCAGAAAAATTGACAAAGATGTTGCCAGGGCTGGAGGATTTTAGCTGTACGGAGAGCTGGAATAGACTGAGACTGTTTTCTCTGAATCATTAGCGGCTGAAAGGTGAATTATAGAGGTTTATAAAATCATCAGAGGCATGCATTGGGTAAATAGACAATGTTTTTTTTCCCCAGGGTAAGCGAGTCCACAATTAGAGGGCATAGGTTTAAGATGAGAGGGGAAAGATTTAAAAGGGACCACAGTTAGCAATTTTTATGCTTAGAGGGTGGTATGTGTATGGAATGAGTTGCCAGAGGCTGGTAAAAATAAAGTTTCTAAAAAACATCTGGATGAGTATATAAATAGGAAGGGCTCAGACGGATATGGGCAGGTACAGGCAAAATCGACAAGATTAGGTTAGAGTATCTGGTCGACATGGACAAGTTGTACCAGAGGGTCCGTTTCCGTGCAGTACATCTCTATGACTATGTCTATATAATGAAGAACATCAAGTGAAACACCTTCATAACCGCCCTGTCTATATATGAAGCAAACTTCAAAGAATTATGCCTGAAACCCTAGGTTGCTCTGTTCTACAACACTACCTATGGCTCAACATTTAATTGTATATGTGTTTTTTTCGTTTGTTTTACCAAAGTACAATACCTTGCATTTATCAACATTAAACTCCATCTACAATTCTTTAGCCCAGTGAGTGATAATACTGGGGAAGAAAGGCTGGAAAGTAATCAGTTACCTTGTATCATGTAATGGTTTTAGGAAGAGAGCAGTCACACATTAGAGCTGGGAAACAGTGATCGGTGTTTCAGGCCAGAAAATATGCTCTGTCTTTGTCTCTGATGTTCAGTGTTGATATTTATTCGAGATCCTTCGCAGTGCAGAGTGTGTCTGTAGGATTTCATTCCCTCATATTGCAGACTACAGATAATAGCCATTTAAACTGGAAATGATAGACAAGTATTTAAAGATGTTCATACTTTATCTCGAAGGCAGAGCTTATAAACTCGATATCCTACACTTGAGGCAAGTACATTGCATTTTTTAACAACGTTATTATTTTAACTGAGTAATTCAGTAGAGTGAACCAGATTTCAATAAATCCATACAGATCTGGAAGCTGGCATTTATAGTTAAAAGTTTGGGCATGGTTTAGATTTTGTGCAATTGGTAGTATCCCTGCCTCTGAGGCAGAGCTCTGGATTCTATTCCAATTCCTGAACTTGTCTGGTAGTGTCCCTAGATCGAGACCAGATTGTCTGGATTCAGGTGCAGCATGTCAGAACAGGCTGATGAACGAACACACAGGAGAATACTGCTGCAACTTTTGGGGCGATAGTGGAGTGGTGGTATTGTCCCTACCTCTGGCCGCCATAGGTCTAAGTTCTAATCCATCTAGAGGTGTTTGATAATATGTCTGAACGCGTTGACTAAAACGATTTTAAAATTGTGGTTTGATCGAGATGGAAGAAGTGTCAGTATTGAATTTCAGAATTTAATACCCGGATGACTGAAAGCACAGATCCTGGGTGGGAGGAGCATTAGCACCTTCTCGAGGTCTATAAATTCCTGAGGTGCATGGATAGGGGGTGAGTAGTCAAGATCTTTTCCCCATGCTTGGAAGTCGAAAATTAGAAGGCATAGATTTAATGTGAGAGGGGAAAGATTTTAAAGTGACGTCGGGGCAACGTTATCACTCAGAATGTGGAGTGTGTACAAAATGAACTGCCAGAAGAAGTGATGGAGGAAGGTATAATTACAACATTTAAAAGGCACCCAGATGGATATATTAATAGGAAGGATTTAGAATGATATGTTCCAATTGCTGGCAAATAGATTAGATTCCCTACAGTGTAGCACAAGTCCACACCAACTCTCTGAAGAGTTACCCACCCAGAACCATCTCACCACATTTACCCCGACTAATGCACCTGACGTATGTGCAACTTAGCATGGCCAATTCACATAAGCTGCACAATTTTGTACTGTGGGAAGAAACCCACGCAGACACACCGAGAATGTGCAAACTCCACACAGTCAGTCAGCTGTGCCAGAAATCACACTCAGGTCCCTGGTATTGTGAGGTAGGAGTGCTAACCACTGAGCCACTGCACCACCCCAAGTAGGGCACGATTAATTTCAGAAATCAGGTTGGCATGGACAAATTAGTCAAAAGTGTTTGCTTCGGTGCTGTACAACACTTCAGATTCATCAAGCCATTTGATCTAGGTCCCTGTGTAATCTTCACTGTCCACTACATAGCCAAACTTGGTTTAATCCACAATCTTTCTAACCACGCCTTCTATAATTTTCATCTGAATCATTTGTCTAAATGTCAAAACAAAAATGGATTCAGCACAAGTCCCTGTGGAACACCACCGTGCACAGTGTCACAAAGCTGGTCCCTTTTCTTTAAAAGCTTCCTTTTCTCAAAGATACTGTGTCCTTGATTTCTTTTTTAGAGGTGTCGTAAATAGTTCCCGGCTCCAAGGTGACTGGTTTGGTTCAGAGATTAAACGGTTTTGTGATTAAAGGTATAATGAAAGGGGAGTGATCAGCTCTCTATGTGAGCAGTTCAGTCCAGAACTAATTTATAATTTAGCTGATTGGACAGGCTCTCTCTCTCTCTCTCTCTCTCTATTTCTGCCCTTCTAACTTTAAAGTCCAATCAATTGTTCCATTTGTACTGTTTTAAGAGGGGGTTTGCTTATTGGGATGGTTGTGTGCTTCCCGAACAGCTAATTAAGTCTAGTTTGAATAGATTGAGTTCTGTAGGGGTTCTTTATTCTGTTCTTTGTGTTTCATTGTGTAGTGTTTTGAATATTTTTTGTCTATTTTAAAACCTGATAATTTTCACTGCGCACTCACTGAAACAAATTACAAAGTTATTGTCTGCACTGCCTACTCAAGAATATTTTGAGTGGGCTGGCCTAATCCATAACAACAGGCCTCCAGTCTGAAAAACAACCGTCCTCGATAATGCTGTCTCCTGCTATTAGGTAAACATACACACATACACACAGACACGTACACGACAAACACACACATACACACACACCCAGACACACACAAAGAGACACACACACGCACAGAGGCACATACACAGATACACACACAAAGACTCGCACACAGAGACGCACAGACACATGCACACGCACAGACACACACAGAGACAACACATGCACACAGACAAACATGGACGCACAAAGACACACACACACATACACACGGATACACACGTGCATACGCGTGTTGCGCACACAAACATCTTAGAGTCGTTAGGATATAACTTGATCAGTTATGATTAAAGATGGACTCAAGGCTTGTTGTGAGAGGGTAGTAGATCTGACTTGAAAAACATTTCAGCCATGATCAATAGTTCTGTAGACTGGATGGGCCAAATGGACTTTTTACCGCTCTAATTCTGTATGCAGTATAGTACATGCATTCGTCTGTGTTAGTGTGTGTATTTGCGGGTGCATGTGTGTCTATGTGTCCAAGTTTTTGTGTTCCTATGTTTTTGTGAGGTTGAGTGTGTCTGCGTGTGCACCTCTGAGTGTGTGTTTGAGTGTGCCTGTGTGTGTTTGCCTGTGTATGTCTTTGAGTTTGTCTATGTGTGCCTGTGTATGAATCTGTGTGTGTCTGCATATATTTGTGTTCCTCATTACTTTTAGTAATGGAAATATCAATATACATTTTTGTAATTTCTACACTGTTTGTCTTTCATCTTTACATCATTGCTTGAGGAACTTTGTTTTAGTTCTGAATTTGTTTTTTTAACAGACAAGGAAATCTACATGACTTCTTCCTAGGACGACCATGACCCAATGTGTGACCTATATTATAAGCCATATCATCAAACTGGTAACACCGATAATTTGCTGTGACCAATGGAGGAGAGGCAGTAGAAAAGAAAACAGTTACTCAACAACCCAAGGAACTCTGGACCGGTGAGCCTTACATCAGTGGTGGGTGAGTTGTTGGACGGGATTCTGAGGGATAGCCAATTGCATGCATGTTATTGGGAAGGCTTGATTGGGGATAGTCACCATGGCTTTTTGCATGAGAAATCGTGTCACACTAATTTGACTGAGTATGTTAACGAGATGACAAAGCAGATTGATGAAGGCAGTGTTGTAGATGCTTTCCATATAGACTGGAGCAAGTTCTTCGACAAGATTCTGCATATTAGGCAAGTTAGTAAGGTTAGGTCACATGGGAAACAACACACCCAAGACAATTGAATAAAAAATTAGATTGAAGGCAGTCGACAGAGTTTGGTTGAGGATTGCTTTTCAGACTGGAGGCCTGTGAACAGTAGTGTGCCAGAAGGATCAATGCTGAGCCCACTGCTTTTCATCATTTATATAAATGATGTGGATGTGACCATAGGTAGTCAGGGTAGCAAGTTTGAAATTGCACCAACATTTTCTGTGTTGTGGGTAATGAAGAAAATTATCTCAGAGTGCAATGAGACCTCGATCAGATGGGCCCATGGGCTGACGTTTAGCAGATGGTGTTTGATTCAGATAAATGTGAAGTGCTGCATTTTGGGAAGCAAATTGGGGTACTTAATGGAAATTTATTGGAGGATGTTGCTGAGCAACGAGATGGAGAGATGTAGTGCAACGCTCCTTCAAAGTGAATAGTATAGTGACAAGGTGTTTGGCATGTTTAACTTCATTTGTCAGAGCATTGAGTTTCGGAGTTGGGATGTCATGTTACAGCTGTACAGGATGTCAGTGAGGCCACATTTTGGAATACTGTGTGCAGTTCTGGTCTCCCTGCTGTACGAAGGTTGCTGTGAAACTTGAAAGGGTTCAGAAAAGATTTATAAGGATGTTGCCAGGTTTGGAGAGTTTGAGCTATAAGCAGAGGCTGAATAGGCTAAAGCAGTTTTCCCTGCAGAATTACGGGCTTAGGGCTGACCTTATAGAGGTTTATAAAATCATAGGGGGCATGGATTTTGTAAAAACACAAGGACTATTTCCCAGAATAGGGGATTCCAAAAATAGAAGGTATAGGTTTAAGGTGCGAGGAGAAATATTTTAGATGGAACTTAGAGGATTTTTTTTCATACAGAGGGAGGTGTGCATATGGAATCATCTGCCAGAGGAAGTGGTGGAGTCTGGCATCTTGATGGGTATCTGAATAAGGAGGTACAGAGGAATATGAGCCAAATGCTGGCAAATCAGACTCGATCAGATTGGGATGTCTGGTCAGCACGGACAAATTTGCATGCTATAAGACTCTTATAAGAGGGATGAGGAGATATTCTAAACAGGCATTTCATGTGGGAATTCTCTTCCCCACAAGGTTGAGATGCCCCTTTGTTTACATTGATTCAAAGCTGAGTTAGTTAAATATATGGCAGAGAAATGAGTCATGGATAACGTGATACAGTCAGGAATGTGGGGTTGTGACCATAACCTGATCAGCCACAATCTTAGTGCCTGTTGGAGAAGGCTCAAAGTGTCTAATCGCCCATTTCTGCTCCTCAGTCCCATGTTTCTGTGTTCCATTCAGTCCCTCAAACCTGCTTGACACGGACAGTCAGAGGCTACTTACTGCGATACCCTAGTGCACAGAAATACAGGAGACCATTCAGCCACTCAAAACTGTCACACACAATTTGGGCTGGTTTGGAAAATGTAATTGGAAAACCCAGGTTGGGTATCAAAGAGGTCGCTCATCTCTCTTGATAGAGCATCCCCTCTCTGCAACATCTGCTTCATATGTTGGTCATGTTGGAGACCCAGTTTCACTGTGAATACAGCCCCAACACCTCAGCCAGAGATGGTCCAGACAATCTGGCAACATTCAATAACAGAGCATCCAGGAAAATAACACCCTCTACTTTCCAATAATAGAATGTGAGAACCCCACAACCAGGGGTATGTCATTCATCCACACGTCCCCCACCCCCCGCAAGCATGTCTTCACCCACAATAAGATCATAAGGTATAATATCCTCTTTCATGTCCAATTCTTCAAAGCCCTCAACTCTGATTGGTCATGTAGCACTACTTACCCCCACACTGTGAACTATTGATATGAGCAAAAGACGTGAACACAAGGGCTCAGGGAAGAGTGACCAGCCCTGACTTCAAGGCATCATTTAACTAAGGATGGTTTCAAGGATCTTGAGACGGATTGCGCTTAATGGGAATGAGTTGGAAACTTCCCTGGTTAGAGTGATTTAAAGCATAAAGCACAATGATTGTGGTTTGTGTACAAAAATCCATGCAGTCCTGGACATGTCTGCAAAAGATCCTCAAGGTAGCTTCCTTAGCACAAACATCTTCAGCTGCTTCATAAAGATTAGAAGTGAGGGTGTTCATTAAAGGTCACACAATATTCAGGAAAAATGCTCCCCTTCAGCTCCTGAACTAGTCTGTGAAAATGTGCAGCACGACCTAAACAACATTCAGGCTTGTTCTGTTGGAAGTATCGGTAACATTCATGCAACAGTGCTGCTGGACACTGCACATTTCCACAGTTAAAAGGAGGAGATTATTCAGCGCCTCACGCTGGCTTCACAGGAATATGAGGAAGTCATTCAGCTCAATGAAAATATTGGAGAAATGTAGAGATAGCCCATTTAGTGCATCCAACGAATTATACAAGAAGAGAAGGAGTCACGTGTTATAGAAGACTGCAGAGCTCCTCAAAAATATTTGAAGGCTTAGCCTATCAACAATGAAATGTTCTGAGACGTAATATCCCATAAACATGTACTTGGCAAAAAGGAAAGATCAGATACAGATTGTCAGATGCAGTTCTCCAATCAAGGAAGGAAAACAAATCCACTGAAGCGTCCAACTCTGTGGTGACCCCAATAGCTTCTGATGTTACTGAGAAACCAAAACACTTGCTGTAATGTGGCTGCCAGAACTGCACACAGTATTCTATCTATGGCCTAACCAATGACATGTTTAACTCATATTATGTCGCCTCGATGAATAAACACTATGCCTACAGTCCCGTGCGATTTCTTAACTGGCTATTAGACTGTCCATTCACATTCAGGGATGTGTAGAGAAACACCCTCTGACCTCCCTAGTGTTCTGCTATTTATTGAATTCTCCCCTGTCTAGTTCCTTCATCCAAAGTGCATCACATCCTATTTATCAATGTTCCATTCCATCTGCCATTGATCTGACAATTCCACCTGTATCTTCCCGTAACATAAGGCCTTCCTCCTCACTGCCAACAACCTGACAAATCTTTGTGTCAAACACAAAATTACTTATTACGCTCAGCCCCCACCCCCACCACCCCCTCCACATTAACATTTACATCATTTATGAATACCACAAATAATTAGATACATTACACTTCTCGCTGTGGTACACCACCAGACACTGGTCTATCGCTACCACCTTCTGAGTGACTTGGGACCACATAGCAGTTTCCTAGTCCTCTAGCACCTCCCTTGCGTGGTCAGATTCGACTAAAACATTTAGGACAGGACATTTCCTCTCTTGTTTCCAACAGCATCCTGCGATACAACTCATCTGGACTTTACATCATCCAAAACCATTAATCCCAACTTGCATCTTATATAAATCTGCTCGAGAGCTTCCCAGGCCATCTTCTTGAATTCTGTACCTGCTTCTTCCTTTCTCAAATAAAACAGATGTGAAGCTCTCATGTCACAGTCTATCAATGTTCCCCGGTTTCATATACTGATTACACCATTGGTTTCGAAATGGGTCCTAATTTTTTCCTGATATTCTGTTCAGCTTGTTTTTGTAGAACATCTTGGGTTCCCCCTAACTTTGCCTGCTGCACTTTTCCATGCCCCTGTATTAGTCAGTCTGCTGTGGGTGAATTTTCTAAGTTTCCCTGAGATCACCTCTCATTCTTTGAAACAGTACAGAACACAGGTATAATCCCATCCACACTGCATGCAGTCTGTGTAGAACGCCTTTACTTCGATATTCCAATTTCCGTTAACTGAAGGCCAACTTCACTTTTACCTTTCCGTTTCCCAAAGTCGCCCCTGAACCACGTTGGTTCAATTTTAATTACTATTCACTTTCTGAACTCTTAAACAACCACCTGAATATCTAACTATATCACATCCAATAGTTCTCCATTGTCTCCCCCTACAAGAAACATCTTCAAACCATTTCAAAAAAAGTTTGTTAACAGTGATTATTTGGGTGAGATCCAAGATGGCGGCGATCCAGTCGGTCTGCCCTGCTGAGCTCTGCACCAGAACCCAGACAAAGTTATGCATCACCATCTCTTTCTTCCCTATTGTGGTAAAATCGGAGGTTTTTGATCCCCACTATTGCTCTATGCCATTTTAAGTGAATAACGGAAAATAACTAAGGGAAAAGGATCATCAGGATCACAACCAGCAGTGCACTTCAGCAATGGATACGCCCGCGGCTGTGACGTCGGCCTCTGCAAACGCTCCAGGAGACTTATCTGTGGAGTAGAGCCTGGCCTCAGAGTTCAGAGCCTGTGAGAGAAGATTGATTCAGCGATGGAGGAGACCTGAACCCGGCTGGAACTGATCTCAGCCAAGCTGCAGAAGCAGGATCAGGAGACCCAGCGTCTCGGGCCGTGCATCGTCGAGGTGGAACAGTGGATCACGGCTTTGGAAACCATGGCAGACTCCTCGACGGGTCATGTCGAAGCCCTGGAATGGTAGCTAAGGGCCTTAGTAGAGTAGGTCAACGACCTCGAAAATCAGGGCCATCAGAAGAACATCAGCCTGTTCGGGCTGCCAGAACGAGAAGAAAACGGCCAGCTCGTCAACTTCTTTTCATTTCTCTCACTTGCCGCCGAATGAGAAAGTGGGTTTAGGGATGGTGGGGGTGGTTACATTTTGTTTCACCCGGACTGCCTGAGGTCAAAGTATGGATTGGACGGTTTTAATTTTCTTGTTGTAAGACGCATGCAACTTTTGAACACATTGTTTTGCCTGGATTTGATGAGCGGCTTCAGCTCGGAAGAGCCACGAGGGATGAATGGGTGATACGTACACCCTCTGCAGGAAGGGGGGATCTCTCCACTTATTTGTGTTATATGTTGGCTCATTTTAGAAATATTTGTGAGAAGTTTTGATTTGGTTGTTATTGTAGTTATAGTTTCAAGTTTGTATGAACTGTTTACTGCTTTCACTTCACGTGCTATAAATGGGTTCTTCTCCCAGTGGGTCATGGGCTGCTTCGGATAGTTATGGCTAACCGCTTGTTTAATGGTGCACGTGGAACCTTAAGGAGAGTCACTCACTCATTAAGAGAAAAAGATACTTTCAAGCCTCGGAAAGGAAGGGGTCAATGTAGCCTTGCTGCAAGAAACACATCTAACTGATAAGGAGCACTTAAAGTTACAGCAGGGAAGGTTCGGTCCAGTGTTTATTTCATCCTTTAATTTGAAAAGTAGAAGAGTAGCTTCACTCATTCATACAAACCTTCCTCTTCAGTTGTTTGACCAAATTAACGACGAACGTGAGTGGTTTCTGATCCTTAAAGCTTTAATACATGGAGAGGAATATGGGACATTGTATACTATTGCCCCACCACACCCCCTCAAATGCGCTCTCCAGGTTGATGACCCTTGGGGAACATTGCACAATTAAAAGGGAGACTATAAACGACTATGGACCCCGAAGTGGATAGGATGTCAAGGGGTCTCACGGGTATTTCCCAGCCATCAAGGCAGCTGGTGGACGTGAACAGGGAGCTGCGTTGGTGAACGTTTGAGATGTCTTCACCCTGAAGGTAGGGGCTTAACGTTTTTTTTTATCCCACGTAAGTGCTATACCAGGATTGACATTTTTTTGCCACATTGGACTTTTTAAATTCGATGCTGCCCTGCAAAATTCTGATCATGCAGCAGTGTACGTGGATGTTAAGGCCGCTGGCGATGGGACAGGCTCACAGCACTGGCGCATGGATCCTTGCCTCCTGAAAGATAGCAAATTCATTGAGTACTTTTCGCGGGAATTGAAGTTTTTAATGGGACATTAACTTGGGTACGGGCAGTAATCCATCTGTGTTCTGGAAGACTGCCAAGGCCTATACAAGGGGTTTGATTATTTCTTACTCGGTGACTCAGAAGCGGCAGATGGGACAGCAGTCGCGTATGCTCAAGGCTTGGCTGAAGGCAGCTGAGACAGCATTCTTTGACAGACTGTCTGTAACTAAGTTGCAGCAGATTACAGCCCTCCGGGCTGCTCTGAACACTGTGCTCACCCAGACTGCAAAGAGGGAGATTTCCTTTGCGAAACAGAGGTTATTCGAGTATTGTGCTTAACTGAGAAGGTATTTGGCGCACTTGGCCAGAAAGAAGAGTGCCCCCAATCTATTACATCCATTACAGAGGGTGCTGGTACTATCACCTGCCGTCCCAAAAGGTTCCCTGCAATCGGATATGGCTGATTGAGCTTGCAAAGACCTGCGGTCAGTTTGGCTGGACATTGAGGCATCGCAGGCAAAATGTCCCCTCATTAATCTGTTGTTCATGGACAAGATGAGGATTGTTATGAACCATTGCAGAAATCCAATTGTCCATAAAATAGTTAAAGCCTGTAAAATGATGCGACAAAGTGAGGTCAATTTACAAAAATAATCTTCCCCTTTGACTCCCATTGTAGGATTGGTAGGATCCCAGCTGGGATTGATGGATTATGGCTTTCGGCTCTGAGAGTCCCGAGGAGTTCCCTGTTTCGGAGAATTATTTGACGTGGTGGTCATGGTGGTTTTAGAGCAGCTGAGCCAGAAATATGAGTTATCTTGGAGGGGCCACATTCGTTACTTTTAGATGAGGAACTTTAGACAGAAAAAAAGACTGCATTAATGGTTAGTCCCCATAGGTCGGAAATGAAGGGAAGAGTGCTTCGTCCACAGGTGCTCTCTCGGTCAACACCCTGTATAATTTATTAAGAGGTAGTGTCTCAAATGATATAGAGCGGCTGCAAGGAATCTGGGCTCAGGAATTGTGGGTGGAGATCTCACCATAGGAGTGGAAAGATATTTGGGAAACCGTAAGGAAGATTTCAATTTGCAATAGGATGTAGGCTATGCAGTTGAAGGTACTCCGCAGGGTTTAATTGACACCCGAGTAGCCTTTCAAATTTAAGACAGGAGAGTCCCCAATGTGCCCCAAATGTACAATACATGTTGGTACACTTACGTATTGCTTGTGATCATGCCACAAGCTTCGTTGGTATTCGTGCACTATAGCAAGTGTTTTGGAAGGGGTTTTGGGAACCGGGGTCAAGGCAAATCCGGTGCCCATCCTCTTGTGTTCGCTGAATCTTCCCTCTTTGGACTTGCATGGGAATAAATTGTTTAGTATTCTTTCATTTTGTGTGAGGAAGAACATTCTGATAAACTGGGTCGCAGGAAACCTCCCAGGACTCTGATCGTGGTGTAGGGTAGTTATGGAGCCAATTCCCCTCGACTTCCTAATGAATATGGGCACCCAAGAAATGAACATTGTCATAGGACGTGGCGGCCCTATTACAACCATATACACATGGTTTTATTGGCTATATTGGTCGGGACATTTGTGTAACAGTGAGGGCTCTGAGAGGAAGAATTCTGAACGAATACGGGTATGGCAACTCATGCTACCGGTGATGGGGAGCTTTGGTAGGATTGTGCTGGGTGTTGTAACTTCATGTAATTTAAGTTAATTTGCCTTGGTTCAGCTCGGTTTAATCTATGTTTTGTTTTGATTTTGTTTTGACATCAGCCTATTGATTTTGTGCACAGGGAAGAGAATGAGTCCATTCAGCCACTCATGCTTCTCACACAGCAACCAGAGTAGGTCATTTCACACCATGTGTCAATTATACAGGATTGGAGGGAATGAAGAGAATATATAGAGGTGAGAATACAAGCTTACCACATTCACGATGGAATATAATGTAGTGAGAAAACTGCTGGAATTTAAGAAAATTATTAAAATCGATTATTCAGGAATTAATGAAAGGACATTTACAAAGTGAAGCCACAATCCATCAGAATCAACGTAATTTTACAAAGGATGAATCATATTTTCATTATTTATTTGAGTCTTTAAGAATGTGACAAGCAAGCTGCATAATGAGGATCCTGGAGATGTAAAATCAGGACTTGCAGAAGACATTGAATAAGGTGTGCACAAAAGATTAATCTGCAGAATAAGATTGCATATGGTTAGAAGTAATTTATTCGCTTGGATGTAGGCTTGGCGAAACAAAGAATTGCATTGAGTTGGAATAACTGGTTCATTTTCTGTTTCCAAAAATACCATAGGGCTCAGTCCCCAAGCCCCAACTATTAGCAATCAATACTATCACCTATTTGAGGGGATGGACATGCTATAATCAGTTTTTCAGAAAACACTGACTCCGTTGAGAAATTGTAATGAATGTTTAAGGATAGGTTGCAGATGAAATGAAACAATGGAAAGTATGCAGCCGTTTTGGTCAGTGTAACAGAAAGGCAACTTACTATCCCAACAGAGGGAAACTACGTAGTGCTTAGGTACAGAGGGATCTGGTATCCTCATCCATATCGCAAAAGACACAGATGCAGGTGTAGCAGATAATGAGAAAGGCAACTGCAAATTTGGTGTTTATTTCAGAAAGAATAGATTATAAAGCGAGGGAGGTACTGCTGCAATAATGCCAGGCATTTGTGATATCGCAATTGAGTACTGTGTACAGTTTTGGTGTCCTGACTGCAGGAGGGATGTAATTACCATGGAGGCAGTTCAGAAGAGGTTTAATAGACTGATTCGAGAGATAAGGAGTTTGTCCTCTGAAGAGAGATTGAGCAGGTCAGGCCTATACTCTCTGGAGTTTAGAAAAATGGGAGGAGATGTCACTGACGACTGGACAATGCATTGGGTATTTCCTCATGTGGGGCAACCTACAACAAGAGATCAGAGTTTTAGGATAAGTGGACAGGAATTAGAAAAGTGATGAGAGAACTTCTCTCAAAGCATTTTAAATCAGTGTAATTCACTGTTCAAGAGTGCAGTGGATGCTGGGAAATTGAGTAACTGAGGGGATATGGAGAGTGGGCCGGAAAGTGGGCCTGAGACCGAGATGACATCAGCCATGATTGTATTCAATGTTGGAGCAGGCTGACATCAGCCATGTTTGTTTTCAGTGATGGAGCAGGCTGACATCAACCATGATTGTTTTCAATGGTGGAGCAGGCTGACATCAGAAATGATTGTTTTCAATGGTGGAGCAGGCTGACATCTGAAATGATTGTATTCAATAGTGGAGCGGGCTGACATCACATATGATTGTATTCAATGGTGGAGCAGGCTGACATCACATATAATTGTATTCAATGGTGGAGCAGGCGGACACCACATATGATTGTATTCAATGGTGGAGCAGGCTGACATCTGAAATGATTGTATTCAATGGTGGAGCAGGCTGACATCTGAAATGATTGTATTCAATGGTGGAGCAGGCTGACATCAGCCATGATTGTATTCAATGGTGGAGCAGGCTGGAGGAGCTGGATTGCTGACTGAGGTTCCTCGTCTTTCTTCAGTCCTTCGAACGTGTTACACAGGAACAGGGGAGGGCTGGTTAATCGACAGAAAGCAGGCATCAGATTTAATCAGTTTAAAAGAATGCAACCAGTAGGGTCACACAGTGACCAGTGCAGGGTCCTCAGCTATTTATCATCTATATCAATGATCTAGAGAAGTGAAACAAATGTACTGTAACTAAGTTTGCCAATGGAAATAATATAAGCAAGGAAAATAAATAATCAATGGAAGTTGTAGATTATGTAAATGGATATGGACAAGTTAATCAATGGATAAAAGTTTGGCAGGTGGGATTTAACGTCATATATAACCTGTCATTTTCTTCCAGGAAGAACGGCAAGCAGTATGTTACTGAAATACAGAGGGATTACAGGACTTAGTGATACCGTGTGTACTGAAGGGTTTACTCTGAGCCGTGCAGATATGACATGTGTTGCTCCATCACCCTGATTGTCTGCTGCCTGATGTTCCCAGCGGGCCTTTTGCTCTCATCCACCATATATATCCTCCGTCACTGAATGATGACACGTATGTTGAGATCGGAGAGTTGATGGAGCTGTCACCCAGTCCTGCCTGGAAAGTTCTGGAACATAGAAGCTGAATGAAACTCTGACCCAAAAACCACTGGTCGCACGGTCCTCCCCCTGGTGCGAAGCTGCAGGTCGTGTTCAAGGAGGTGACACCGCTCTGTGACCAGCTCCGTGTTCAGTCAGGGTCCCCTCACACTCTGCTCCTTGGTTAGGTGGAGCTTGGGAAGCTGTTCCTGGAAAACCCTGGGGTGGATCCAGCAGATCCCTTTCCCCAGACACACGCATTGCGTGGTTTCAGAGCTTCCCCTCTCTGCAGCCTCTGCTCCATTTGTTGTTCATGTTACAGACCCAGATGCATTTACTATCGTCCCCATGCTCCATCCACAGTTGTGTCACCAAATCCTCAGGTCTTCCTGAATGTCTGAGGTCGCTCACAGCACAACCTCCAATAAAACATTCCCAGCAGCTCCACTAACTTTCCAATAACAGGAGTCAGTCCGGAGTCCCTCAGTTCCAAGTTTGATGCCTGGTAATTAACAATAGTACTCGAGAGGCTTCCACGTGTAATTGACCGCATGATCAGCTGAGAGGGACAAACACAGATGTTCAGTGAATAGGCACAGACCAAGTTTCAAAGACGTGTCTCAAAGCTGCTGGGACCCTCTGCCCACCAAGGAGCAGTACATAGGACACATGGGGATGTGAGCAACAGCACAACACACACTCCACTGTTCATGGAGCACCACATGGGACACACCAGGCAGTGAAAAGCCCGAGACACACCATTTCATTGTTTCTGAGCTTCACAGTGCCAGCTCTTGATACATTAAGGATCCAAATGGGATCCACAGCCGTGATGTATAGAAGAGCATGAGCCGTGCACTTTGCATGTTGTTTCTGAACTTCGTAATTACGTCCCCGGGGATTCAAGAATATTAGCACCAACGGTCAGGTTAAGGTACAGAAAGCCAGATACTCGTGTTATATTTGGATGATTACTTGATCAACAAGTTGAATAAACACGGCTCTTCTCAGAGAAATGGGATTAGCCGGAGGAGTTAGATGCTGACGGGTCCAATAACAAGAGTAAGAACATAAAATAAATATGCTGACAGATCAGCTCAAATGGTCAGTTATGCCCGATACCAACTCCACCTCACAGAATCAGACATCATAATCCAGATGAGATATATATTCAGCGTGAAGCACTGTGCAGATGAGGCTGGTGTAGTGCTCTATACAAACCAGCAATCTGTACAGACTGTGCAGACCACATCAGTCCACGGGGGGGCTGTGCAGTGAATAACTCTGTAAACCTGGAGAAGTTACCCTTCCAGCATGTACAGCTGTGTCCACCATCCGAGTGCATTGCTCAGTAATACTGTATTTGATCACTGCACACTGTCGGGAAACTTGCAGCCCATGCTGCAAGTGACAGGATGTGCAACTCCCATCCATTTTCAGCTCCATATCTTCATTGTTCCAGGCGCTTTAGAAGATCTAATCAAGAGGAAGGATGAAGCTTACATAAGGTTGAGGAGCCAAGGGTTACGCAGTGCCCTAGAATGTTGCAAGGTAACCAGGGTGGAAATGAAGAATAAACTCAGGAGAGATAAAAGTGTGCGTGATAAAGGCTTGGCGGGTAGAATTAAGGTAAAACCTAAGACGTTCTACACTTACATGAGAAACAAGAGGATGGCCAGAGTGAGGGTAGGGCGATCAGGGATAGTGGAGGGAACTTATGCCAGGAGTCGGAGGAGGTAGGGGAGGTTCTTAATGAATATTTGCTTCAGTATTCACAGATGAGAGAAACCTTGACGTTTCTGAGGACAGCATGAAACAGGCGAATATGCTAGAACAGGAGGATGTGTTGAAAAATTTGAGAAACACACGGATATATAAATTTATTTGGCCAAACAGGATATGCCCTATGATACTATAGGAAGTGAGAAGAGATTGCTGCGCATTTTGCGATGATCTTTTGCATCCTCACTGTCCACTGGAGTCGTGCCAGATGTCAGGAGGCTGGCAAAGGTTCATGCCTGGTTCAAGAAAGGGAATAGGGATAATCCTGGGAAGTATTGGCCAACCAGTCTTACACCAGTGACGGGCTAAGTATTGGAGAGGATTTGAGAGACAGGATTTATGAATACTTGGAAAATTATAAATGATTAGAGACAGTCAACATGGCTTTGTGAGGAGCACGTCATGCCTCATAAATCTTATTGAATTCCTTAAGGATGTGACAAAACACGTTGATGAATTAGAGCAGTGGATGTGGTATATATGCATTTTTACAAGGCGTTTGATGAAGTTATTCACAGTAAGCCCATTCACAAGATAAGGAGGCATGGCTTACAGGGAGGTCTGGATGTCTGGATGCAGAATTGGCTGGCCCACAGAAGACAGAAGGTGGTGGTAGATGGAGCAGATCCCGCCTGGAGCTCGGTGACTAACTTGGTGATCTGTTCTGGGACCTCTGCTCTTTGTGATTTTTTTTATAAGAGAGTAGATGATGAATTGGAAGGGTGGGTTCATAGGTTCGCTGCTGTCACGAACTTTGGTGGAGTTGGTGGTTAGTATGGAGGGCTGTTCTAGGTTACAACAGGACATTGACATAACTGAGCTGATGAGTGACAGATCGAGATAAATCTGGAACGGCGGGATCTTGGGGTCCATGTCTATAGATCCTCAAAGTTGCCATCCAGGTTGGTGCTGTTGTTTCGAAAGCATATGATGTGTTGGCTTTCACAGCCGGGGAGATCAGTTTCAGAGCTATGAGTTTATGCCACAGCTCAATAATCCCACTGTTTAACCCACTGTGATAAAGTTGAATGTTGTTCTGCATTGAGAGCTTGCAAGTACTTGTCATATGACTAGCTAATATTTTCAGAGTTTACTGTACAGAAACTATGTTACATCTGGCTGTGAAACAGATATGTTGAGCTTTGGTTGCTCTTTTAACAACTATTCGAATTTAAACAACCAAGTTTAAATAATGTCCCACTATACTAAACCCAATCGATTTTAAATTTATTGTTTTGTCAACATCAAACCAAGGAGATGAGCTGATGTTGAGGGAATAAAGAGGCACGCATTTTGGAAGTTAGACAGAGAGTAAACTACCATCGTGATAGTCTGCCATGAACAACATTCTCTGTGTAAGATTCATTTTTTGAACGAAGTATCCTTGCATTAAAAGACAGAACATGACCCAGGGAGATATTCAGTGGAAAGAAGGAGGGCATTGGAGACTACAGCCACTGTCTGGTTTAAGTAATTGTAATACAGTTTTTCTTTAATTGAAAGATTATATTGTTAAAGGTGGAGAAAGATAACAAACAGTTCAGAGAAAGGGAAACTTAGAGTTGGGAATAACTGTTGTTGTTCAATGTTCACTTTTAGAATTAAAGGATACATTGATATTATTTCCTGTTAAGTAGCGGAATTTGCGATCTCTCTGTCACTCGACTTTAACAGATTATGAGCGACGTGAGCTTTTCTGCGTGTTTGGTTTCATTCACAGAAGGGTTCATCGCCGTGTCATAACACCACACTTGTAATACCGTGTTCTAGTCACCTCATTAAAGGAAAGAGGTGAAAGCTATAGAGAGAATGCAGAGAATTATCTATGGAACAGCAGAAAGGTCGACACAAGCCACGCAGAGTGAGTGAAATATTGAGAAAGTCACCACGTGAAAAGTAAACACTGGCAGATTCCCGATGTCTATTTAAACGTCAGTGTGGCACTGGGTGTAGTGCGTCTGTATTGATGACTGGGTATCTGTGTGTGCATGTGCATCTGTGTATCGGCATTTGTCTATGTGTGCTGGAAATGTGTTGCTGGAAAAGCGCAGCAGGTCAGGCAGCATCCAAGGAGCAGGAGAATCGATGTTTAGGGCATGAGCCCTTCTTCAGGAATTTGTTGATGTGTGCCTGTATATGTGCTATTGCATCAGTTTCCGTGTGTGTCTGTGCATCTATATTCATCTCTGTGTGTCTCTGCATGTCTGATTTTTTCAATGTGTGTATCTGCGTTTCTGCATTCATCGCTGTGTGTATCTGCATGTCTGTATTTGTCTCTGTGTGTATCTGCATGCCTGTATTTATGTCTGTGTGTAGCTGCATGTCTGTATTTGTCTCTGTGTGTATCTGGATGCCTGTATTTATGTCTGTGTGTATCCGCGTATCTGTATCCATCTCTGCGTGTATCTGTGTGTCTCTATTCATCTCTGCGTATCTCTGTGTGTATCAGCACGTCTGTTTTTGTCTCTGTGTATATCAGTTTATCTGCATTCAACTCTCTGTGTATACGTGTATTTGTATTCGTCTCTGTTGGTATCTGTGTGACTTTATTCATCTCTGTGTGTAACTGCGTGTCTATATTTGCCTTTCTGTGTATCTGTGTGTATGTATTCGTCTCTGTGTACATTTGCGTGTCTGCATTCATCTCTGAATCTGCGTGTCTGTATTCATCTCTATGTGCATCTGCGTGCCTTTATTCATCTCTATGTGCATCTGCCTGCCTGTATCCATCTCTGTGTGTCACCAAATTCGTCTCTGTGTGTATCTGCGAGTCTGTATGTGTGTCTGCGTATCTGTGTTTGTCTCTGTGTGTATCTGTGTGTCTCTTTTCATCTCTCTGTGTATCCGTGTGTCTTTATTCGTCTCTGTGGGCATCTGTGTGACTCTATTCGTCTCTGTGTGTATCTGCATGTTTGCGTTTGTCTCTGTTAGTATCTGCGTGTCTGTATTCTTCTTACGTGTATCTGTGTGCCTCTATCCATCTCTCTGTCTATCAGCATGTCTCTGTGTGTATCTGTGTGTCTGCATCTGTCTCTGTATGCATCTGCGTGTTTGCATTCATGTCTGTATCTGCGTGTGTGTATTCGTCTCTATGTCTATCTGCATGCCTGTGTTCATGTGTGAGTACCTGTGTGTCTGTATTCGTCTCTGTGTGCAGTTGCAGGTCTGTGTTTGTCTCTGTGTGTATCTGTGTGTCTGTGTTCATCTCTGTGCGTATCCTTGCGTCTTTATTCATCCCTGTGGGCACCTGTGTGAGTCTATTTGTCGTTGTGTGTATCTGCGTGTCTATTTTTGTCTTTGTGTGTATCTTCCTGTCTGTATTTGTCTCTGTGTGTATCTGTGTGCCTGTATTTGCTTCTGTCTGTCGCTGCACGTCTGTATTCATCTCTGTGTGCGCCTGTGCATCTGTATTCATCTCTGTGTGTCTGTATTTGTCTCTTTGTGTATTTGCGTGTCTGTTTTAATCTCTGCATTTTGTCTGCCTGTCTGTATTCGTCTCTGTGTGTATCTGTGTGTCCTTGTGCACAGCGGATCTGTCAGCCTCTCTGGTGTTTAAAGTGATTCAATGTCCCTCTCTGCTGGCCTTCACACTCCTCTGCGTTGATAGCACCGCAGGGTGACAACCATCAGGGGATTCAGTCTGGGAGGGAGGGGGAGGGAGGCAGCTCATAGCGCCATCCAAACTGACAGAACCATCGGCACACGCACACACACAGTTTGGTATATGGAGGATTGTATTCGTACTGAGGACCCTGAGAGTGGAGAATGTTCATGTAAAGTTATGTCTATGGTCGCTCTGCAATGTGGAAGTGATTTGTCTTTGAAGATTATTCATGACACAGAGTGCGCAAATCAAAGTGTATTTCTATCGCAACTGCATCCAAGCAAGATTGACGGAACAATTTGTAAGTCAATGCAATGAAAGTATTTCACGTTCATTATTTTGACATGTTTTATAATATACTCCTACAAATTATAAATGAGAAAAGATTGAAAATCCTGAAATGGACACAGTGGTGGTGGTAATATCTCAGGAACGATATCGTTAGGTATCAGACGAAACTGCTCTGTGCTTCCAAAGACGTTATTTGAAAAACCAAACAGCCATGCAATGTTTAAGATTGACAGTATTTGATGTCCTCTGAAAGAAACAAGAAAAAACTGACACTAGTGCAAAGGCATGGGGAGGCTAGCAGAAGGTGGCATTGCATAACTATAAACTAAACAGGGACAGACGTAGAGGTGTGGGGGTGGTGGCGGTGAGGGGCTGATCTCAATTTCAATGGATTTACCTCATAAACCTGCAGGACATCATCTCACGGAGATACACACAAACATACACAGACACGTTAAACACACAACACATATACATACAGATATGGACACACAAACCAACACACACACTCCTGCACACAGTTTCTTTAAGATAGAGTTGAATAAGCTTTTCATTAATTTGGGAATCAGTGATCATTTGGCGAAGGCAGGAGAATGTAGGTGAGAAACAGTTCAGCTGTAATCCAATGGCACAGCAGATCCAATGGGCAAAGTGGCCTGATTCTGCTCTATTTTCCCATTTTCAGGAGAGAGCTTTCAAAGGTTGAATTTGAATGCAGATTGCAGGGTTAAAGGTTAAAGGCTTCTTGGCAGTGTGGAGCAACAAAGGGATGTTGGGGTCCACGTCTGTAGATTCCTCAAAGTTGCCAAAGCCCTCAAGGTAAGAATGTGTATGATGTGTTGGCTTTCATAAGCTGGGGGATTGAGTTTAGAGCTGCGAGGTTATGCTGCAGCTCCATAGAGGCCTGATTAGACCACACTTGGAATATTGTGTTGAGTTCTGTTCGCCCCATTAAAGGAAGGATGTGGAAGTTTTAGAGAGGGTGCAGACGGGAGTTCCCAGCACGTTGCCTGTCCTATTGGGCATGTCTTATGAAGAAGGTTTGAGGAAGCTTTAGCTTTTTTCATTAAGTAAAGAAGGATGAACGGTGACTTGATAGAGGTGTGCAAGATGATGAGAGGCACAGATAGAATGGATTAGTAGATTATTTTTCATAGGGTAGAAATGGCTAACACGAGGAAAACATAATTTTAATGTGATTGGAAGAGGGTTTCGGGGAGATGTCAAGAGGCAGGTTGTTTACACCGGTAGTGATAGGTGCGTGGAATGCACTGCCAGCAGTGGTCGTAGAATTAGCTACATTAGGGACATTCAAGTAACTCTTGGATTAGCACATAGATGATAATAGGATGAAGGCTCTGCAGTTTAGTTTAATCTTAGAGTCGGATAAAAGGTCAGCACACCATTGAGGAATGAAGGGCTCTTACTGTGCTGTACTGTTCAATGTTCGCTGTTCTAATTTCTTGAAATCTTGTGAAAATATTGTACCTGGAATTCCTTTAACTTCAGTGGAGGTTAATCTGATCAGTATTTGATTGTTGAGGGTTAATGGAAATTTGGGGAGGTTTGAGGGGCTGAATGGTCTATATCTGTTCCTTACCGTTGTGTCAAAAGAATAATGATTGGTTTGAGGGGAACTCATTTTGAGAATAAGGGCATTCCTATTTCAGACTGGCAAAGGGATGTTCCTTTTTCTTTAGGATTGTATGGTCTGTGGTCTTCTCATGCCCAAGGATCAGTGAAGACTGGGTTAATGAAAACACTCAAGGAGGAGTTATATAGATCGTTGATGAACAAGAGAATCCATGATTGTTGGGAACAGACAGGAAAGGGATGCTTAGTTGCCATCACATCAACAATGAGCATTCAGAATTGAACAGCAGGCTCGAGGGGCTGAATGGCCACCTGCTGCTCTTGCTTCATGTACTGTTCACTCACTCAACCCCGCGATGCTGTTACAGAAGGTGAGGAAGATCGCATTCAGCCATTCAGGATCGATCTGCACCTCTAAGTAATTATAAAGAAATAGGATGAAGCTCTTCAGCCATTTCAGTACATTACGCAGCGCAAGAGGAGTTCACACCTACTTTCTAGATTGCTACACAGGAACAGGGGAGTCCTGGGTAACTATGAGGAAATAGATAGTCTGGAGAAATGTGTATTTTCGGGTTGGAAATCTTTAACATGGTGAAGTGCCTCAGAGATCAGTGCAACTTCAAAAGCTATTTAGAATCTGTCAATGATTTGCCTGTGGGAACTGATTGGATGGAAATCAATTGGCTCAACCACTAAGATTCGATATCAAGTGGAGGTAGAGAGTCTGTAATGTGATATAGACAGGGAAGTTTAGTGTGCAAACCTTCAGCAGAAACAGGATAACATGGGGTACCGAAGTGTGTGCTGTGGCAGAAGGGGAAAACAACAGTAATCTAATTCAAAGAAGAGAGATCACAAAACTCAGTTGTACAAAGGCATTTGTTCACCCGGGTACATACATCACACGGGGTTAGTATGCAGATGCAGCAAGTAATTAGGAAGGTATTTGGAATGATTACTGCATGAAAAGGCTATCAGGATATTTTACTGCATCATTACAGAGGATTTCTGAGTCAACATCAGATGTACTGTGGGCAGTGATGATTCCATAAACTGAAAAATAAATATACTCAATAGCTTTAGAAGATTTTGCGAATATGTTTCACTGCACTTGCTCCTGGAAAGAAGGCCTTATCCTGTCATACAGCACGGAAACAGACCCTTCACTGCACCATGTCGATGCCGACCAGATGTCCTAAATTAATCAAGTTCCATTTGCCAGCACTTGGCCCATATTCCATAAAACCTTCGTGTTCACTCAAATGGATTAATTCAAATGGCTACAAATGCTGTAGCTGTCCCAGCCTCCAACATTTCCTCTGGCAGTTCATTCTATACACTCTGTGAAAAGTTACCACTTTTGTCCCTTTTATATGTTTCTCCCCTCACCTTCAATCTATGTGCTCTAATTGTGGACTGCCCTAAGCTAGGAAAATGTTCTTAGATCTTCACCATTTATTTTCTCCTCATGATGTTTTAAACCTCTATAAGGCGAGAGAACTTCAGGATTTAGAATGAGAGGCGTTCGTATTGAACTGTATAAGATATTGAGGAGAGTGTATCTGATGCATAGCCTATGGACATTTTCTAGACTCATATGGTATATGAGTCTAGAACTGAGGATTCAAATTTAAGAAAACAACATGTATATGTTATATACTCTTTTCATAGTATAAGAAAACAAATACTATGAAGACATGATTTTATTGGACAAAGATATGAGGACACATACAAACATAATTTCATTAAAACTCCTACATGGAGCAGAGAACAGGGACATAGTCCTACAGTTCCGAGAATGTTCAAGGACGCCTCACGTGGTCCAGTTTGGTGTTGAGATAACATTATTGTATATTTCTGCTCCGAGATGGAGACAATGCAACATGCTGGAGAAGCCACTGCTTATTGCTACCTATCTTTCCTTGTTCCTTCTCTCAGCAATGTATGAGAGGTGAACATCGTTCAGTCATCTTTATCATTCATGTAGGATTACTGTTGAGGAATCATTGGCATCTCCCCACTGCCTAAAAAAAAGGTAATTCAGTCAAATCCGACTGTTCCAGGAATAAATCCTGCTTGTGTGAGCAGAACAACTTCAGAGGCAGAATAACATTTAATTATTTTACTTTTGTCTTCATTTTAACTATTGCTTGGACAAAGCTCTTTCAAGCTGATATTTTGCAGCTTTTTTTCCTGTTTGTATTTAGGTATGTGTTTGTGTGTGTCTGTGTGCACTTGCGTGTGTGAGACACTGTGTATGTCTTAGTGTGTGTGTCTGTGTGTATGCACAGACTGCATCTCAGTATGCGTTCAAAGATAAATATTAATGTACGTATTTGTCCAAACTGTTTTCCATTTATTTTTCCATCTTAGCTTTGAGTAACTTTGCTTTGATGAATTATTTTTGCAAATGTAAGATATCGAGCTGACTTGTCCCCAGCAAAGAACCGGACCTAGTCTGAGACCTATATCATTGGTCATATCACCAACCGAGTTACATTTAAAATTTATCATGATCAATGGAGGAACGGGACTAGAAAATGAAACAGTGGTCCATCCAACCCCAGTCTGAACACGGATGAGGAGAATTTCACAATGGGTTGTTTGAGTGGGAATGCTCTTCCCCAGAAGTTTGTGGTGCCTGTGTGTTTGCATTTAGTCAAAGCATTTAGATATTGGACAGCAAAGGACAATGAACTACAGATATGGGAGTGGGGTTGAGAACACATCCAGATCAGCCACGACCTTACTGCCTAGCTGAGAGGGCTTAAAGTGTCCTCAGTCCAACGTTCCTATGTTCCATTCAGTTCCTCAAAACTGCAAGACAGGAGCACTTGGAGTTCATTTATTCAGATAACCTGGTTCACAGAAACAGAAGAGACCATTCACTGACTGAAGACTCGAGAGTGTAGTGCTGTAAAAGCACAGCAGGTCAGGCAACATCCGAGGAGCAGGAGAATCGCCGTTTCTGAGCATAAGCTTCTGCCCGAAACGTGGTTTCAACAGAATACAAGGACGCTATTGAATCCATTGAAACTATTGGATAAGAATAGGGGTATCCCATTCAGACCCTCCTGCCTATTACACAAGGAGGGAAGGAGTGTAGTCAGCACATCAAGTTGTTAAACAGGAACCGGAGTCGCCAACTCAGGTCATTGAGCTGCTTCCAGCTGGCCAGGACGTGGCCATTCAGCCTATCAGACCACGTGTACAGAAATAGGAAGATGTCTTTGATGCCCCAACATGACAAAGAGTGAAGCAGAGTCTACACAAATAGACTGCTCTATGTTGTTCCTCCTGGTTCCTTTGCTCGTGGTACATATGTGTCACTTTAACTTGGTTTGCTGAACGTGAGGGGGAAAAGTGAATGGTTTCTGTCAAGTCTCAAGGAAATGCCTTCTATCTCCGAGAAGACATTATTGTACTCCTATAGATGTCAGAAGCTGGTGGGAATGGCAAACTATTTCAGAAGTAAGTCATTAAGGCTGCTGATAGATTTCTGAACAGTGCAGAGACACACAACAGCTGCACATTGAGACAGTGAGAATTCATTCAGAGCCTGGAGCTCCCTCTCAACCAACATGGTGTCTCCACACTGAAATGTGAACGATTGGGAATTACATAAAATGGGGAAAATGCAATTTCTCATAAAATTACCAACTTTTTTCTGGACATAATAAATGTTAGTCCAGAACCCTCAAGTTGAAATCTAATTGCTTGTTATTCTCTCGCTGTGCTACGTATTTCGCTTGATTATACTCTCATAACTTTTATCAGTTCATTATCGTTTACACAATGTAATTCAATAATTTGCTTGCAAAGGTGGAAACATCTTATTGCACAGTTTGTTTGCCTTTTCTTTTTTATATTTGATGTAGCCTTAGCGCAAAAGTACATGTCTTGTTTACTGAACAGCATTGATCAACTGTCTGTGTGGCGTTTGCACATTGTCGCCGTGTCTGCGTGGGTTTTCTCCAGGTGCTACGGTTTCCTCCCACATTCCAAAGATATGCAGGTTAGGTGAATTGGCCATGCTAAATTGCCCATAGTGTCAGGGGTGAATACAGGGTAGGGGAATGGGTCTGGGTGGGTTACTCTTCGGACGGTCAATGTGGACTTGTTGGGCCAAAGGGCCTGTTTCCATACTGTATGTAATCTAAAAAAAAGTGACCTGCTTATCGGGATTCAAGGGTCAGACACAGTATGTATTTTCCATGGGCTAAGAAACAGAAGACAGTGACTGTGGAGACTGATGAGGAATAAAATTACATCCCCCAAGTCCCCAATGTCTTCTTGACAGACAGAATAAAATCCAATGTAGAGAAAGAAACCGAATATATTCGGATGAAGGAATTACAAGTGACAATGTAAATAAAACAGGATAATTTGAAATGGAATGGCTGAACAATGATTGATCAGTGTGTGGGTGTGCCTGTGTGTGTGTGTGTGTCTATCTGTGTGTGTGTGTGTGCGTGTGTGTCTGTGTGTGTCTGTGCGTGAGTGAGTGTGTGTGTCTGTGTGTGTGAGTGCGTGTGTGTGTGTCTCTGTGTGTGAGAGTGTGTGTGGGTGTTTGCATGTGTGTCTCTATGTGTGAGAGCGCGTCTGTGTGTGTGGGTGTCTGTGCGTGTGTCTGTGTGTGTGAGGGTGTCTGTGTGTGTGGGTGAGTGTGTCTGTGTTGTGGGTGGGTGTGGAAGTGTGTGTGTGTGTGCATGTGTGCGTGCAGATACATAAGACTGTTCGTATGTGTGTAACATATTCAGAATGAACAAGAGAGACATATTTAATAAAAATTATGCATGTGATGTACAAAATTTATAAAACGTTAACATGTTATTTAGTCTTCAGCTGAGATGTTCTGTTCCCCTTCTTTCAACGTACACTCTGCCTCCTGCCTCTTCCCTGCATTCCCAGACTTAATCTCTAATTCTTATCAGGATGTATGTTATAAATTCCTGCTTCTCGTGTTCCAATTTATATCAGTTAATCAATTTTCTACCGGGAAACATATACATTGGCCTGCTGGGTTCTGTCAACAGCTGTTGCCTGTCATATTGATGGAGATAAAAGTTCTGGCATCAGACCCACATTTCAACATATTAATCTGTTGCACAGACACTGTACAATGTACCACAACACACAGGAATTGTCAAACCAAGTACAGAAGTACATCTATATCTATCAGTCATATAGACTTCTCTATTTTTATATCTCCATGTCTATATTCTCTCTCTCTCTCTCTCTCTCCCTCTGTCTGTCTCTCGATTTCTGTTTTAATCTAATTGATACATCGTCCAATCGTTCTTTCTGTGTCATGCCTCAGACTTCCTTACTTCTGTTTACATCTATTGACCACATTTGGATGTGATGTCTTATAATTGAGTAATGTAACTACAAGACACGAGGGAGCAGATGGCCAGAGTTAGTTGGAAGGGAGGCTGAGCACGGGAAGATGGTGAAGCAGCAATGACAGGAGTTTCTGGGGATAATTCAGCAGCACATCAGAAATTCATCCCAAATAAGAAGAACAATATTCAGCAGAAGACAAGTCAGCCACGAGTGATAACGAATTCAGGGAAAGCATAAAAACAAAAGAAAATACACACAATGTGGTGAAGATTATTGGAATCCAAAGGATTACGAAGTCTACAAATTCGAGCACGGATAACTAATAACAGCAAATGGGAGGAGGGTATGAAATATGATATTATGCTTCTTAATCGTGTAAAAGAATATGGAAAGCAATTGTTGGATATATAACAAGGAAGACAGGGAGTAAAAAACAGACAAAGGACTGTTGGAAAATGAGGCTTCAGTAGTTATGGGAAACAATGGAATGGCAGATGAATTGAATAGATACTTTACATCAGTCTTCACGGTGTAAGACACCAGGAAAATGCCAGAACCTCAAGACAGTCAGGGTATAGACGTGAGTATACTGACCTCAGTAAGGAGAAGGTGCTAGGGAAGGTGAAGTTGAATCAATCAGCGAGACCAGTTGGGAAACAGCTCGTAGTTGTAAAGAGATATCGAAGGTGATTGTAGAGGCATTGCTGGTGATATTTCAGGAAACTTTGGAGTGAGGGAGGACTGGTTAATATAACCTCCCCGTTTAAGGAAAGAGGGTCGCAGAAGACAGGAAATTATAGAAAGACTTATTGGATCTTTGGGTTTATGAATAAATGTGTGGAGTATAAGTACAAGGAAGTTGTGAAGTACATTGGAAATTGTGTGATTAAGCTACAGCATAACAAGAGTTGCGTTTACAATGCCATTGCGAACAACAGTGATGAAAGTACGGTTAAAACAAAGGAAATCAGTTCGAAGCAGACAGTAGCATTAGTGACAAAAAAACTGTTTCCTATATCTTGTTGTGAGAATGTTCAGATAAGCTTGTCAGTAAACAGACAACAAGGAATGCATAAAAAGCACAATAAAATCTGTTGCTGATAAGGTCTCAACGTGCAACTAAGTAGCCAATACACATGAAGCTGAAAAAGCAAACCAAGTGAGACAGCATCCTAGGAACAGGAAAGCCAACTTTTCAGGCTGAAAGACGTCATCAGGATTGGGGTGAGGGAAGGGGATCCCGGAAGTAAATAGAGGGAGTGACGTGGGGCTGGGGAAGGGTAGGTGGAATGGCGATAGGGGGATGCACGCAGGGAATTATTGTGATTGGTCAGTGGGAAGGGTGCAACAGATAGACGAATGGAAAGATGGACAGCTTTGGTCAGGTCAGGGAAGTGGACATGGGGTAAGACTGTGGGTAGAGAAATTTTGAAGCCAGTCAAATCAATATTGACACCATCGAGCTGTAAGGTCTCCAGCTGAAATATCAAGTTGTGTTCCCGAGTTTCTGTTTGGCTTCACTCTAAAAGTGGAGGAGGCCAAAGATGGACCTGTTGCTGGATGAGCAAGGGGAGGGGAGTGATTGAAATGGATGGCAATTGGAATGCTGAGTTTGTTAAAGTGTGCAGAGAGCAGATGCGCCATGAATATGTCCCTGAGTCTTCCTTTCGTATCCACAGCATAGAGGAGACAACGTTGGGAGTTGGAGACGAGCTCGGTTGGTCAGGATCAGGCTCTGTGTGGAATATTAGTGCTCTGCACGAAGCAAACAACCCGACTTTCCAGTTTCCATTCATTTTGATTTCCACTCCCACTCGCCTGGCGACATGCTCATACTTAGCCTGTCCACTGTCAGAGGAACACCACCTGAGAGTTTACCTTTGAAGCTGATAGCCCAATGGCCACAATATTGACTGAAGCCGCATCAAAAGCCATCCACCCACAGCGTTATCCCAAGTCCCTTTTCCCTGAACAGACCCACCTGTATCTGCTCCATCCTTCTCATTGACCAATCACAGTAACCTCATAACTGCATGTGCCTACCACCACCATACCTACCCGCCACCCTTCCATATCCCATCACTCCATTTCTGGGCTCCTCTCTTCCTCATCAGTCTTGACGAAAGGTCCAAGATCAAAATAGTGCCTTTGCTGCTCCTCTGATTCTGTCTGGTCTGCTGTGTTTATCCAGCTCCAAGTTTATTAACTCTGGCCTCGTGCACCTATAGGACTTCCTCTCTCCAAGCTGTGGAACTAGGTGGTCCACATATAAGAAGTAATAAATTTGGACATTTGAAAAGATCGCGGACACATTCGATATTTCACCTTCCAGATGAAGCAGCATTTCACTTGTACTCTTTCAATCCAGTCTCCTGTCATTGCTACTCACAATGCAGTCTCCTTTACATTGGGGGGACCAAACATAAACTGTTTTGAGGAACACTCCCACTCTGTCTGTGGGAATAACCCTGACCTTCTCATTGCTTTGCATTTCAATAAAGTACCTTGCTTTCATGCTAACATTTCAGTCCTGTGCTGCTGTAATGCACCAATGAAGCACAACTCAAACTCGGGTAACACCTAACTTTAGACCTTGGTACATTCTATCCTGAAGGAATTTTTATTCAATCCCATACATCCACAGCCTGACCACATTATGGCTGTTCTCCATTCTTCACACATTCTTTCTCCTGGTCTCCCAATGAACTTGCCCTGTTTGTGAATCGTTTGTCTTGCACTTAATTAAAGAACCAATTTCCCCCATTCACAATCTAATTAATGCTCATTTTACATTTGATTCTCTTTTACCAGAAATAAAAGTCAATTTGTCAGTGGCATTGCTCCTCCACACCATCTTGTTTCCAGCCACCGCTCCTCTACCTCGGTCAAGGGAGTTAAACGCCCATTTTCCAATCCTTTAATGTTCTGAAGAGGAGTCACACTCGACTTGAAATGCTAACTGTGTTTCTCTCTCTCCGCAGTTGCTGCCAGATCTGCTGTGTTTCTCCAGAAATGAAAAAAAAACACATTTTCAATTAAACAAATAACTCTGGATACTTGAAATCTGAAACGAGAACAAAAAAAAACTGTGAACCTTGAAGAATGGTCAGTGCACCCAACTGATTAAGTCTGCTTTCACTCCACTGATGCTGCCAGACCTGCTTAATTTCTCTCGCAATTTCTGCTTTTCACCACGTTTCAAAGACGTGTGTTAACGTGGCTCAAACGCCCTGTTCAACCTTGAGCGCATACACCGGGAAGTGAAAGATAATGCAAGATGCACAATTTCCGTGTCTCTGAAATGACATAAAGCTGGCATCACTGAAACTACAGAGTTCTTACTGTTAGTCAGGGAGAGAAACAGACGGACACGCATTCACTCTAAACACAGAAGGTAGCATGTACTGGAAAGGAAAGGATTCAGATGATTATGTTAAAGGGTGTTGGGCAATGAGGCAAACTGTAAATGTGACACCATGGAGAGACCCTCCGTAGAATGAGAATATAACATTGGAAGTGTGCCACATCAGAAACCAGAGTAGGTCACTGAGTACATGGCTGATGGGTGAGTGGGACTTGGTGTGAACTGGGGGCGGAACTGTATTGGAGATATTGCAGCTAAACCTGCATGTTCTATGTGATGCTGTAGACCACAACAGCAACAGAAGCAAAATTATATTCAACCATAATCTGTAACATTTTGCCTGGGATTATCCCTCAGTCTACCATTACCAATAAGCGAATCTATGCTTCAGCGACGAGTGTGGTGAATATGCCAGGGCAGAACTATGTGTACCTACAACTGATGGCAAATCATAGAGCTACCACACTTGACTGTTCACATTCCAAACAGCAGAACTACCATCTGATAGGGAGGGCGGAATGATTGCAAGACCGACAGATCAGTTCGAAACTCAACTGTCCTGCCAGATCCAGTCGTTAATATATTAAACAACTCACTGCAGGAGACGACCCAACACATGTCCCCCTCCTTAACAATGGAACAGCCCTGCACATCAGTGCAAAAGGCAAGCATGTAGTTATCTGCGACATACTCAGGCAGAAGTATTGAGTCAATGATCTACCTCACCTCATCAGAATGCCCACAGAATTACAGATAGCAGTTTTCAAACAATCTGATTCGCTCTCTGTGACATGAAGTAACATCTGAACACAGTAGATCTGACAAAGGCAATGTACAACAAGCCGTGTCCCTGGGGAAGCTGTTTCATTCCAGTTCCAACTCTGAAATCTCTATGGCAATGTGGAAAATTACTCAGCTATGATAAGTCTCTTAAGAGGAGAATAATTACAGTATGACCAACATCACCCCCTCAATTCCATAATGACAGTCAAATTGTTGGGAGTTCTTTTTGACAGAGTTGTCAAGCAGCACAGAAATAAACTGCTCAGTGTGGTTTGCGACAGATACTATGTAGAGATGGAAATGTCACTAGATTTCTAATCCAGGCTAGGCTGATGCTCTGGCAGCTGGTGGAAGTTAATAATAATTGATAAAATATCGAGATCTAAAATCTTGATTCAATAATAATGACCTTGAAGCCAATGTCAATTATAAACACCAATTTGCTTCCTTTCAGGAAGTGAATCTCCCGTGTTTTCCGGGTCTGGCCTAAAAGTGACTCCAGACACACAGATATGTGATATACGCTTCAATGGTCTCTGAAATGGCCAAACAAGATACTCAATTGTATCAAACTGCTCCGAAGTCTTAAAGGATAAAACCGGTCAGAACACCCGACATCAGCTTCTGCATCAGAAAAGGGAAACACTGGCCTGTCAACACTTCAGAGACCTCCTTCCTAACATCTGAGAGCTTGTGACAACATTGGCAGTGCTTATCCACAGACGACATAGAAACTTTTGGAATGGAGTAGGTCATTCAACACATTGAGCCTCCCACGTTCTCACCATGGCCGAGAATCTCCTCAATGCATTTCTCCTACAGCAGACTGTGATATGTTGCAATTGATTCCGTCAACCAAATGTTTGAGGTGTTTGCGAATAGCTGAGACCCAAGGACATAATCCTGAGATACTCCACGAGCCTTCATCTCCAATAATGGGATCCTTTTATTCAAGTTTTTCTGGTCCAAGTGCTTCTTTGCTGACCTGCTTTCTTTTTCATATTTTCTCATCCACTTTTCTTTTTGTAATTTACTGACCTAAAGCTGGACCCAGCGTTTGAAACTCAAGCTAAGCCCAATGCGGAGGGGAGTGAGTCCTTACTTACTTTTCAGGAGCAAGCACATGACCTGGAATTGGCAGCTGCAACATCAGCAGAGTCAACGTGAGTGAGATAGGGCCCAGTAGCAAAAGGTGATACCTGAATATTGGAGACATGTTGTTGGTTGGGTCCTGTACTGGTTGTGGTGAAGTGCATAGTGGAAGGCCATGATGGTAACATCGATGAGGTGGGACCAGCAGTAAGAGACATGTTTCTGACATTTGAATGGCCTGGCAGAGGAGACAATGAGCTGGTGACAGAGGAGTACCTGCCAAGTGGCAAAGATGGTGCCTTAGGATCAGAAATTTTGATGTTGCTGGGGTCTGGTGTAGATGGGGATGAAGCTGTCATGAAGGGGTTGGGCTGCAGGGGTGGTCGATGATGAGGAGCTGTCTCACAACCCATAAACTCTATTCAGGCTGTATCCTCTGTTTATTCCACTGTCTTCAATTATTCAAAATGGCACCACTTTGAGGCAACAAGTGAAAGCATTTCACTGATTTTATTGTATTTATCCAGGAAAGTACACCTGGTCATAAAATCAAAATCAAAAACTTTTACTCACTCTTTCCTGCCAGCTGTCCCATTCTGTAACCATGTCCAAATATTTGCCACAATCCCATAAGATTTGATTTTGTACACTGGATTTGGGACTTCAGCAAAAATCTTTCTGGAAATCCCCCTCGTAATTTTATCCTTGTGAATCACCTCTCCCTCAACCTTCTCTGCTCCAAAGTAAACAACCCGAACTTATCCAGACTATCTCCATAGTTGATATGCTCCATCCCAGGGAGCATCCCGGTGAATCTCCTCTGCAACCCTCCACTACAATCACATCCTTCCTGCAATATGGCTCCCAGAACTACGTGCAGTGTTCTAACATGGCCTAACCATAGACTTGTATAGCTCTGACAATCGATACGTCGGGGAATGAAGGCTCTGCCTATGGTTCCCTCTGCCTTATTAACTAACGTATTAACCTCAGCCAAAAAGTATATTGCTTGAAAAGCACAGCAGATCAGCCAGCATCCGAGAAGCAGGGAAGTCGACTTTTTGAGAATATGCTTTTCATCAGCAATGTGGCCACCAATCCTGATAAAAAGCTTATGATCAAAAGATCGACTCTCCTGCTCCTTGCACGCTGCTTGACCGACTGTGCTTTACAAGAACTACACTTCTTTATTCTGATCTCAAACATCTGCAGTCCTCATTTTTTCCCCTAACCTATTACCCTGTGCCGTCACATTCAGGGATTTGTGGAGGAACACCCTCTCAGCTTCTTAGTGTGCTGGCATTCATTGTATACCCCCATTTTTGGTTCTTTCTTCCAAAGTGCATCACCACAGGTTTATTAGTGTTACATTCCATCTGATTATCTGATCATTCCATCTGTATCTTCCTGTAACATAAGTTCTTCCTCCTCACTACCAACCACCCGGCCTATATTTGTGTCAAAACCAAACTTAATTAGCACAGTCCCTCACCATCACCCCCCCCACCCCACCCCCCCCCCCACCCCCCGCTAACATATTCACATTTATGAATACCACAAATAGTAAGAGACACTGCACTGATTCCTGTGGTACATCAGGGGGCACTGGTCTCGAGTCACACAAATAGCCTTCCTCCACCACCCTCTGACTCCTGCGAATAAGACAATGTTTGATGTAACTCACTAAGTTACCCTTGATATCATGGCTTTTTGTTATCAGTTTCACATATGGGGCTCTGTCAAAGGTCTTGCTGAAACCCCATAAGAACAACATGCTCGAAAACAGACAATAACATTCACTTGGTCTGACTTCCCTCCTATGATGTCATGCTGACTCCCCCTGATCAAACCATGCCTCTGCAAATAGAGATAAATTTTCTACTTTCTTATTTTCTTCAGTGCTTGCCCAAACACGGATCTAAAACTGACTGGTTAACAGTCAGTCTATTTTCACCCTCCTTCCTGTAAAGTGGGACTATATTCGTTGTTCTCCAGTCATCTGGCAACTCCAACTTCCCTGTGGCCAGATTCGGCTTAAAAATTTGAGTCAGCGCCTTTTCTCCTCTGTCTCTAACAGCAGCCTGTAATACAACTTATCCAGACATGGCAATCAGTCCAATTTTATACCAGCCAAAGCCTCCAATCCCTGCTCCCATCTTATATCAGTCTGTTCAAGGGCTTCCCAACCCATCTTTTTGAATTCTGTCCCTGCATTCTCCTTCTCCAAGTAAAACAGATATGGAGCCTTTATGTAACAATCGATCAATGTTCTCCAGCTTCACACACAGAGTGCTCCCTTGGTCTCTAATGGGCCCTAGTTGTGTCCTGGTTATTTTGTTCTGATTGATATACGTGGACAACATCTTGGGATTCCCCCTAACCTTGCCTGGCAACTCTTCTCCATGCCCCTGTGTCAGTCCGTCTCTCTGTGTGAACTTTCTAATCTTCACTGCGATCTCATTTCATTTTGGCAATCACCGGAGAACAGAAAGTGAGTTTCACCATCAGTTAATCTTGCCTCTAATAAGGTTGGCATGAAAGTAACTGTTTAGATTCTCTGTAAGTTCCAAGTTCGCTGCAAGAAACTATCGTGTGTGGATATTCCCCATTCCACACGTGTCCTTGCCTTCACTTTTCCATCGAGTACCGAGAGAAGCGTTTGGTCATCCTAATGTTTCTTTTTAGTTTGCATTTTTTTTAATTATTTCATTATCAGTTCATTTGTCCTCAAATGTCTCTGAATCCATGGCTTACAACAATATCTGACAATTTCCTGAGCTGCTTCCTTTGATCTAATGCAATCTTTAAATAATTTGTTCACTATTGTTAAGTACCTTGCCCCTTTGCTGTTTGAACTGTGGACAAGTGTATATTGTACTTTTTAAGGTGTTTATTCAAACAACAACCATTCCCTGTCTTCCAGTAAATCATTTTCATGTACTTCTTCAATTCACTGAAGCGAATTTTAGCCTCATACTCAGGTTTATTACCACAGTTCCAAAAATAACTGGTTTGCTTTCAGACGTTATATAAAATTCCATGTATTATAAATACTATTCCCGAAACCTCCTTTTCAGCAGGGTTTTCAATTGGCTCTTCTGATCACATAATATCATTTTCAAAACAGCCTCACCTCGACCTCAGTACTCAACATGCTGTTAAAGGAGACCATCTCAAATACCCTAATGAAATCCATTTTCCCAGCATTATTATTCACGTGGGTTACCACGGTTTAGATGTAGCTTGAAACTGTTCATTATTACTGTGGTACCCACAAACCTGGATATCTAATTTCCTGTTTTATATCATACCCAACTTTTGTATTGCAACTTTCACTTTGACATATGACTTCCATCAATCTTTGCTTCTCCTTGTTGTTTCTAAGCTTCGCCGTATTAGATTCTGTGGAATCTGAGCTATGTGGCCTCTTGGAAGGTTAATGGTAGATTCAGGTGAGATATTTGGTGAAGCCTATTTGGACGTTGAGATAATCTCGTCATCATTCATTCTTCTCAAGTGTTATTATGACATTTTCACCAGATCTCCCGTTATGCTGGTGGAGTAGAGAAGGACAATGATGTTTCATCGATGCTATGCATTCCCCCAGACAGCTGAGCGTGTTCTAACCTGGCTGGGAACCTTATAGCAGACTGGTAAAGTGTTGCTGATGCTGTACAGGATCATAATCAGATCACATCTGGAGTAGTGTCCACAGATTTAGTCTTCTCACTGAAGAAAGGATATTGCGATATTGGAAGCAGATCAGAAATGGTTCCTTCAACTAATTCCTGCAATGATGCGGTTAACTTCCAAGAAAAGGATTATTAGGTTGATCCAATACGCATGAGAGTTTACAAGAATGAAAAGTGACCTTATTTTTACATAGAACATCGGAAAGAGTAAGCAACAGAAGCCAATTACACAGCCAATTCCATTTCTCCAGCCTGTAACACAGGAACAACAGAAGGGTATTCAGAACTTCGACCCTGTTACACCAGAACAGGTCAAGATTATTCAGCCCCTGAATCCTGATATACAGTTACAGGAGGAGGCCAATCAGCCCCTCGAGTCTATAATACTGCACGCAGAGTAGGCCATGAGGCACCAGTATCCTGTTATACAGCAACAGGTTCAGTTCATTCAGCCTCCTTAATTCGCTAACACAGGAACTAGAAGAGATGGGTAAACTAGAATAACAGAAGGCCATTCAGCACGAGAATTAAAGAAGGAGATAACATTATTTGAGACTTGTTAAGGAAAGGTGGAGGTAATTCACCCATGTGTCAGTTGTATGGGAACAGGAGGAGACTAATCACTCCTTCGATCCCATTTCAGGGATTGTTCAGTATCTCGAGCCTGTTGTGAAGGAATATGAAGAGACCTTTCAGCCCCTCAAAATATTGCACAGCAACAGGAAAATTCCACAATCCCTCAGGCTTCTGACGTATTATCAGGAAGAGGAGAAGCAGATTTTGAATCTGTAAATCAGGACATTCCGTCCATCGAGACTATAATGTAGGATCACCATGGGGACATTCAGCCCGTTGAGCATATAAACCATGAACTGAGTGAATCCATTCAGACACTCATGTCTATTACACTGCAATTGGAGCAGATCTTTTAAAGATTTGTACCTGTTTCAGAGGAACACGGGAAAGGGAACGTAAAGTGTACCGAAAAGTTAGGAATTAGGATAATCATCTTCACTTGTAAATAAAAGGTTGTGAGCAAACTGTTGGGAATTAAGGGAAATTATGAGACTCCATTATTAATTAATTAATTACAGTGGATTTGCAAAGTAAAACCAGAATACATCAGAATCAGCATTTTTAAAGCATTTGTTTGCTCGAATTCTTTAAAGTGGTGACATGCAAAGTTAGACAATAGGTATCCTGGAGGAGGAAAGTACCTGGACATTGAAAAGGCATTGATTAAACGCTGCGCAAAATATTAAGCTGTGAAATAAGAGGACATGGGTTTGGGAGAAAGTTATTCGCCTGGATAGAGGGCTGGTGAGCCAACAAAATGCAGAGAGATAGAATAGTTGTTTCGTTCGTGGTTGGCAACTTTTGGGGTTCCATAGCGTTCACACCGCATGACCTGCCAATTTACCATCCACAAACACATTTTCAGCTGACAGTAAAACAAGTGGAAAAGTAGGTTGATGTAATGCAGATATAGAACATTTACAAATGGGCATAAACAGTTTAGATGAATGTGCCAACATCTGGAAGCAAAAACTTAACGAGGATATTCCCCAGAGGAATCCAACATGTTATTGGAATGGACAGGAACTGCAGAGTGCTTACTTGCAGAGGCATATGGGTGTCCTTGTGCAGACCACAGAAAACTCAATGTAGGTACAGCAGGGAATGGGAAAAGCAAGTGCATTTTCCGCATTAACTTAAAAAAGTATAGAGTATAAATAGAGGGAAGAATTACTGCAAATCTTCAAGGTATTAGGGAGACTGTAACTGACATACTGTGTTCAGGTTTGTTGTCCTGACTGCAGGAGTGACGTTGTTTCAACAAAGGCAGTTCAGAACAAGTTCATTAGATTGATTCCAGAGATGAATTTGTCTTTTGAAGCAAGTTCGAACAGTTCAGGCCGACGCACTCTCGGTTTAGAAGAATGAGAGGAGACTTCATTGAGGCCTGAAGGATGTTAAAGGTGATTGACAATGTCGGTGTGGAGTGGACATTTCCTCATCTGGGGCAAACTAGAACAAGAGATCATAGTTTTAGGATTAGGCAGAGCAGATTTTAAAAAGGGGTGAGGAGAACTTACTTCTCTCAATGGGTTGTAAATCTGTGTAACTCACTGTCGTAGTGTGCAGGGGATGATGGGACATTGAATAAATGAAGGGATATGGAGAGAAGGCAGGGGAATGGAACTGACCCGGCGATGACATCAGTCATGGTTGTATTCAATGGTGGAACAGGCTGAGGGGCTGGATAGTTGCTCTTTCTTATTCAGCCCTTCGATGTGCTCCACAGGAACGGGGAGGACTGGTTATCTATCAGGAAGCAGGCACTCTGGATAAATCAGTCTTAATCTTGCTGACCCATCCTTCAATCCCCTCATCTAAGTCATTAATAAAAATTACAAACAATGGAGGCCCAAGGACAGAGCCCTGTGGAACACCACTCACCACAGATTTCCAGGGAGAATATTTTCCTTCTACTACCACTCACTGTCTTCTGTTGGCCAGCCGATTCTGTATCCAGACAGCTATGTTCCCCTGAATCCCATTCCTCCTGACCTTCTAAATGAGCTTACCATGGGGAACTTTATGAAATGCCTTGCTGAACTCCATATACACCACATCCACAGCTCGGCCTTCATCAACTTTTCTAGTCCCATCCTCAAAGAACTCGATAAGGTTTGTGAGGCATGACCTGCCCCTCACAAAGCCGTGTTGACTGCATTTAATCAAGCCATGCTCTTCCAGGTGGTCATAAATCATATCACTCAGAATCATTTTTAACACGTTGCAGATGACAGACGTGAGACTTACTGGGCTGTAATTGCCGGGGATTTCCCTATTTCCTATCTTGAAGAGAGGAATTACATTTGCCTCTCTCCAGTCCTCAGGTAGGACCCCAGTGGAGAGCGAGGATGAAAAGATCATCGCAAGTGGTGAAGCAATTGCATTTCTCATTTCCCAAAGCAGCCGAGGACAAATCTGGTCCGGGCCTGGCGACTTGTCAATCTTAATGTTTGACAAAATTTTCAGCACATCAGCTTCCTCTATCTCTATCCATTTCAGCATGCACACCTGCTCTTCAAAGGTTTCATTCACTACAAAGTTCGTTTCTTTCGTAAAGACAGAAGCGAAAAACTCATTTAGGGCTTCCCCTACCTCCTCAGACTCCACACACAAATTCCCTATGCTATCCCTGATCGGCCCTACTCTTTCTTTGACCATTCTTTTATTCCTCACGTAAGTGTAAAATGCCTTTGTGTTCTCCCTAATCCGTTCTGCCAAGCCTTTCTCGTGCCCCCTCCTGGCTCTCCTCATTTTTGAACTCCTTCCTCGCCTGCCTGTAATCCTCTAGAGCTGAGCTTGACCCTAGCTTCCTCCACCTTATGTAAGCTACCTTCTTCCTTTTGACGAGAAGCTCCACCGCTCTCGTCATCCAAGGTTCCTTTATCGTACCACTTCTTGCCTGTCTCAGAGGGACATATTTATTCATCACTTGCAACAACTGTTCCTTAAACAGTCTCCACATGTCTATAGTGCCTTTACCATGGAACAATTGCTCCAATTCATGCTTCCTATCTCATGTCTAATCGCATCATAGTTTTCTCTTCCCCAATTAAATATCCTCCCATTTTGCCCAATCCCCTCCTTCACCATAGCTATGTAGAATGCGAGGCATTTGCGGTCACTATCAAAAACATGCGCTCTCACCACAAGATCTGACACCTGCCCTGGCTTGTTTCTGACCACTAAGTCTAGAATGGCCTCTCCCCTCTTCTGCCTGTCAACGTACTGAGTTAGGAAACCCTCCTGAACACACCTTACAAAAACAGTTCCATTCAAATCTTCTGCTCGAAGGATGTTCCAATCAATATTGGGAAAGTTAAAGAAATCCCATTACAACAACCCTTCTACACTTTTCCAAAATCTGCTGACCTATGTTTCCTTCCATCTCCCTGCTGCTATGTGGGGGCCTGTAGTAAAACCCTAAAGAGGTGACTGCTCCCTTGCTATTCCTAATTTCCACCCATACTGACTCGGTCGGCAGATCTTCCTCGACAATGGAAGCTTCTGTAGCTGTGATACCCTCTCTGATTAGTCGTGCTACACCCCCTCCTCTTTTCCCCCCTCCCTATTCTTTTTAAATGCTGTAAACCCTGGAACATCCAGCAAGCACTCCTGCCCCTGAGAAACCCATGTCTCTGCTATGGCCACAACATTATAGAGCCAGGTACTGATCCATGCTCTAAGTTCATCACTTTTATTCCTGATACTCATTGTGTTAAAGCAAACACACTTTAACTGATACCTTGGTTCCTTTCCAGGAAAATCCTTCCCACCAGCTGGTCTACCTCGTGCTATTGCCTGATCTGCATCGACTCTCACCTCCAGTATACAGCTGAGGTTACCACCCCCCTGCCATACTAGTTTAAACCCTCTCGAACTACGTGAGAAAACCTTCCACCCAGGACATTGGTCCCCTTCCAGTTCAGATGCAACCTGCCCTTCTTGTACAGGTCCTACCTTCCCCAGAAGGCATCCCAATTGTCTACATATCTGAAGCCCTCCCCCCTACACCAGCTGTGCAGCCACGTATTAAGCTGCGCCCGCAGGTGAAATTAGGTGAATTTAGCATGGCCAATTCACCTAACCTGCGCATTTTTTGGACTGTGGGAGGAAACCGAAGCACACGGAGTGAACCCTCGCAGACAGGGGGAGATTGTGTAAACTCCACGCAGGCGCCAATTGAACCCGTGTCTCTAGCGCTGTGAGGCAGCAGTGCTAACCACTGTGCCATCGTGGTGCTGGGAGACGATGCATATGTCACTCACTCCCGCCTGGAAAGTTCCTGATCATAGAATTTGAATGAAACAGTGACCCTGACAATCACTGGCAGCACAGTCATCACCCGGTGTGAAGCTGCAGATCGTGTTCAAGGAGGTGACACCGCTCTGTGACCAGCTCCTTGTTCAGTCCGGGTCCCCTCATACTCTGCTCCAGGGTTAAGTGCAGCTTGGCAAGCTGTTTCTGGAAAACCTGTGGTGGATCCAGCAGATCCCTTTCCCCAGACACACTCACTCCGTGGTTTCAGAGCTTCCCCTCTCTGCAACCTCTGCTCCATTTGTTGTTCATGTTACAGACCCAGATTCTGTAACTACAGTCCCCGTGCTCCATCCAGGGTTGGGTCACCAAATCCTCAGGTCTCCATGAACGTCTGAGGTAGCTCACAGCACAACCTCCAGAAAACCATCCCCAGCACCTCCACTAACTTTTCAATAGCAGGAGACAATCAGACTTCCCTCAGCCACAAGTGTTATTGTCCTGACCAGACCCCATCAAAATATTTTAAGCAGGCAGCCTATACCCTAAAGTTTTCTTATTTTAAATGTAGATGTTAACTGTGTGTCCCAGATGTGTTGCACCCAACGTAAAGCAAAATGCAATCCATTCAAATGCTCCAATTAAGACACAAAGAGAAGAATAATTTAGGATAGCTTCTCTACTGGAACGCTTATGTTACCATTAGATACAGTGCCTTCTACTAATTAACTGCGCTAATACAGGAACATCCCATAAACACACCCCTTGGCAAAAAGGTAAATTCAAACACATAATTTTATGTGCAGTTCTCCAATCCAGGAGGAAGCAACTTTAAGTGAGTTTTCAGAGAGAACAACAGGTGGGGATCATGTATTGAAACTTCCAACCTTTCTGGGATCCCAAGCAGCTTCTGAATGCTGCAGCAAAAACAAAACGAGAAAACCTGGCCACACCCCTTCCATTGTTCCCAACGCTTTAATAAAACCTAAATGCCTTCTCAGTTATTTACTTAAGCTGTTTCAGGTGACAGTTCGGCATTTCTGCCTTAAAGACCTCTCTTAAAAAAAACAAGAGAAAATAACCTTTTTAAAGTTGAAAAAGAAACATCAATATACAAACATGGCCTCATTTAAACCCTTTATTCTTATTTTTCCAGTAGACTGCAATACATATATATTACATTGACACTAAGTGTGCTAACATTCACAACTCTATTCTATTTCAGTCACTTTACTTCTGCAACTGAACGCCTCTGTTTTTTTTTCATCTAAGTTTCGACAACTTGTCAGCAAGTACGGGTTCTTGTCCGGTCACCTGTATAACTTCCAAATTAAATGGCAACAATAATAACCTCTGTCTGAACGGACTGGAAGTATTCTCCCTAACTTTGTCCAAAATCGTTCAGGCGTTATGATCATTATATATATTTGTCTTGACACGGTATTGGCAACTTAGATGCTGAAATGTTGGAACATCAACACCAAGCTCAAGGCCTCCTTCCCAATTGTGAAATATTTTACAATTGATGGTGTCACCGGACACTCCAAACAAATTTACATAATGGAGCACTTCTCATCTCTAACATAGTCCTTCTCAATGACATATCTCCTCATGTCTCAGCTTAAAGGATTTACATCTTCCTGTATGTCTTAATGCTGTAACCTCTTTACCTCGTAATCCTGGCCTATGCCACTAAATCTTAAACACAGGTATATATTTTAAGATCTCGCTCAATCTCCTCAAGCCCTCCCAAAAGCCAAGCTTTGATTTATGGACCAACTGATGCTCATCAGGCATTTCAGATTCGAATCGTGCAATTTCAACTCTCCGCTCTTCCCCACGCGTTCTCACAACTGCAGGAAGTGAGTTTTTGAACTACTCCAAAGTATGAGTCTGTCTAAGAGTGTCATAGGTTGCTCTGTTTTTAATACCCTGATTCACCTTTCAAAATTACTTTTGTTAATCCTTTCAAACTCAATGTACGTTTCACCAGGGACACAATTTTACATTCGAAATCACTGTCAGTGGGCTTCTGGCACAAGTTCATATGCACTTCAAACGTCTTTCTTCACCTTCTCATACTCTCCAGATACCTCTTCCAATCGGGATACAAATACCTCACTCATAATACCGACCAGCTTTGTTTGGATTGACTAAACCTACTTGCTCAGTGGTCAGTGCATCCGTTTAGCCACTTTCTCAAATGAAATTCAAACGACTTCTACATCCTTTTCATCAAATTTAGACAATGTCTGTACATATTTAAACAGATCCCCCTCAGGTCTTTGGCTACCATAGAGTTGTTCATCCTCACTATCCTCATCCAGCCTACTATCTCCCTTCATCTCCACCCTGCTAAGTCGAATTTCCTCTCAAATTGCTAACGTTTGAAGTTGGAACTCTCTCTCTTTTGCTTTTCTTCATTCTTTTTGTGTCTTTCTTCTTCCTCTTATTTTAATTCTACTTTAAATCATATTTCAAACTGTCTCAATTCCTTTTTGTGCTCCATCTGCAAATGATTTCTAGCCATTTCCAAAGATTCTGATGATCTTTTTGCAAAAATTTAAATGTCAAGCTACTGCTGTAATGATCTCCTTTTCTCACAGACAAACACAAACCCAACTCCAGCTTGTCTGCCAATCCTAAACGCTTTGCCGTGCTCACCTTTTGTAAAATCTCCAACTTCACTTTGTCCTCACCCAGAGAACTCTTAGTGACAGAAATAGCCATTACTACACAAAACATTGTACAAACCAACCGAATTCAACACCCACAACAAAAGATACTAACAACTACAAAATGCTACCTTTGAACCCAACAATCTCCCTTTGTACATTCTCCCCGTCCTACGTGGGTTTCCTCCAGGTGCTCCAATTTGCTCCTACAGTACAAATATATGTAGTTTAGGCGAAATGGCCATGTTAAATTGCCCGTAACGTTCAGTGATATGTAGGTTATTTGCACTAGCCAGGGGTAAATATGGAGTAATAGGGGAGGGGAATTCGTCTGGGTAATTTACTCTTTGGAGGGTTAGTATGAACTTGTTTGGCCAAATGGCCGGCTTCCACCCTGTAGGGATTCTAATCCTGAACCCAATTTGGAATTATCGATTTTGAACTGGGCAAGTGTTCCCACTTTGCTATGGAACAGACCAGACTGCCTTCACATGCTTTAAGATGGTAGCCTGGACACCAACCTTGTCTTAGGTTAGATTTCCAACAGTATGGAAACAGGCCATACAGCCCAACAAGTCCACACTGACCCACCGAACACATAACCACCCAGCCCCTCTCCCCTACCCCATATTTACCTAATGCACCTAACAATACGGGCAATTTAGCATGACCAATTCACCTGACCTAAACATCGTTGGATTGTGGGAGGAAACCACAGAACCCAGAGGAAACCCACGCAGATACAGAGAGAATGTGCAAACTTCACACAGTCATCAGTGGGATTTGAACCTTGGTCCCTGGTGCTGTCGCCCCACTATCTTTTAGGAAAGGTAGATGTGAAATGGGTACTCCAGATGTGATGCGGCTGGTCAAAACACTCGACCTTAACCAAAACACAATTTATTTAAACACCATAATAAAAGTACACACAAAAAGAAGAGAAATTTAGAATAACTTAACTATTGGAAATCTTAACAGTGTATTAGATACAGTACTTTCCACTAATGAAGAATTCCAATGTACTAACATCTCATAAACTCGTCTCTGGGCAAAAAGACACATCCAATCCAGGACGAAACAGCATCAAGACAGATTTCAGAAAGAACACAGCTAGGGATAATTTACTGAAGCATCCAACCCTTCTCCCACCCCAGGCACCTGGTGATTGTTACAGCTCAGCAAATCTGGAAAGTCTGGTCTGTGAAAGCTGGCCATTGTTATCACTATTTGTTAACAAAAACACCCCAAAAGCCTCGTAAGTTTCTTACTTCAGTCGTTTGCAGTAGGAAGTTCGGCCTTTAAGATCTCTCTTTAAAGAAAAGGAGAAAAGAAACTTTTTTTAAAAGTGAGAGCATTGTCAGAAATGTTAGACACCTGGTCTTTTACAATAATATTCAAGGGGATTCCTCATGTTACTGACCACACAATCAGCTCAAAGGGGCAGATACAGACGTCAGACATTCAGTGGGCAGGCACAGACCATCTTTCAAAGACATGATTCAAGGTTGCTAACACCCTTATGCAACATGGAGCACCACATTGGGCACACTGGGAAGTGAACAACCGACCGATACACACACACATACACCCCTTTCCAATATGGAACACCACATGGAAGTGAATAACAGGCTGACAAACACTACCTACCTCTTTCCCAACCCCCATACCCTCCCCCCACCCATCCGTGGAACACCACATGGCACACACTGGGAAGTGAACAACAGCCTGACACACACCATTTTATTGCTTCTGAGCTTCACAATGCCAGCACTCAACACACTAGAGAGTCAAAGCCCAAGGCAAGGGAAAGTTACAGGGGGATAGAGAGATTCACATTAAAGACAGAAACAGACAATTAACTAACTGAGAGCATGTTGTGGAAATATGTAGAAAAAGACTGAGTAGTGGGACTAACTGGAGAATTGATCACTTAGAGAGCAAAATTATAAGAACGAGATCATTGAATCAAGGGATTTTCGGATCAGCTGAAATGGATTGTTTCATCAAATTCTGAATCGGTTTCACAGAACACTTCAAACAACATACGCTGTGACAAGATTACAGGCCAACATGGAGAGCTGTGCAGACTACGCTAGTGCATTGCTCAATAGACTGGATTATCTGTCCAGCATGAGGAGTATTGAAAACTATACTTAAAGGAAACCAGGTTAAATATGAACAACTGGCAGGGATTTGGATAATCCACACAGATAGACTGAGGGAAGCTTCAGGGACAGATTAGTTAAAGTAATTTAGTATAGTAAAATAAAGGCATTGCCAGACACAATAGCGATATAGGTCATCGTGCACAGGAATGTCAGATGGATGGAAATTTGATCTGAGTTCGAATCAGATTTCTGCAGGTTTCACCCGAGAGTGTCAGCAGCAGATTGTTGTTATCATTAAGTCTGTGTTACACAGCTCAAGGTTTAAACAGCAGAGGGGTTATGCCAGTGAAGTATATTCTGAAACAGTGAAGAGTTAAAGTTAATAATGGTCAGGGCATGGTGTCAGGAATCAGCTCATGTCTAAAGGGATGACCAATGTTGTGATTCGTCTGGTTAAAACACCACCTGCAAGTTCCCCTCCAAGCCACTCACTACCCTGACTTGGAAATATACCGTTGTTTCTTCACATTCGTTGGGTCAAAATCCTGGAATTCCCTCCCTACCAGCATCATGGGTCAACCGACAGCAAGTGGACTGCAGCGATTCAAGAAGGCAGCTCACCACTACCTTCTCAAGGGCAAATAGAGGGAAGCTATCAATGCTGGCCAGCCAGCGACACCCAAGTCTAAGAAATGAATGAATAAAAATATTGGCCAGGGATGAGATGGAGTCCCAGGAAGGAAACGGAGTTTGTAAACATAATAGACGACAATGACCTCCACGCTCCCAATATTTAAATAAAAATGACAATGAGACAATGGTTCACATCTGAAACTGAGTAGGTCAACATAGAGACCCATGAGTAACACTGCCAGAAGCAAGGAGGGAGACTGTAATTGAACAAGTTCACTGATGCAGTTAGAGCGTGATCTGCAGAATGGATATCTGGATTCAGAGTCTCAACATGAACAAGAATAGTGGCAAGAAGTGAAGACTATATGAAAGAACAGTAATACAGTCGTAATTAGTTTAAAGGAAAACATATCTGGACAGTGAGACTTACCAGGAACACCAACGATAGACAGGAGAGGATAATAAAAATATTGAATAATGCGAAGAGCACAATAAATCTGCGAATTCAATGACAACCAATAATAATTTGTAGAAAGATACCAAACATAAAAGGATAAACTCCTGTCCATTGTTGTATCGTTCCAGTCCAAAGTTCTCAGATTCGGATCCATTGTTGGAACATTCCAGTCTAATGTTCTCAGATTCGGATCCATTGTTGGAACATTCCAGTCGAATGTTCTCAGATTCTGTTCCATTGTTGTAACATTCAAATCTAACGTCCTCAGATAATGATCTCTCCTCCCCCTTCTCTCTGGAGCTGCTGATCCCTGTTAGTGCTGTCAGTGATGTTTCCACTCATACTATGGCATAACACATTGAACGGAGCCCATTGATCATTAAAAGATGGAAACTCTCCACTGGGATAATTACAAAACACGGTGACTGCCATTAATCAAAGTCACCAAAAAAACAAGTTCAGTTAACCCTTTCCTTACATAACATTTCACTTCACAATAAAAGGGAATATTTACTCAATCTGAATGGAATGGATGAGGGTTACTGATGAAAGGCCTATAAATCTTGCAATTTATAAAAACTTTTTCATTGTATGTGGGAGTATTGTCAGCGCACTGCGGGGCTGTATATGTCCCATTTTGTTTATAAAAGAGAAAGGGAAAGGGATAAATTAACAGAAAAGCTAACTAAGATGTCTGGTGAGGAAATTACGGGATGCATTAACTCAAGGGACAAAATTAGGATTGTAGATGCTGGAGATCAGAGTCGAGAACGTGGTGCTGGGAAAGCACAGGCTGTCAAGCAGCATTGGAGGAGCATCGACATTTCTTGTGTAAGCTTTTCATCAGGAATGCTGTTTGTGGACCAAGGGTACTGAGAGATAAATGGGAAGGGGATGGTGCTAGGGGAAGGTAGCTGAGAATGTGATAGGGCGATGAAGTTGGTGTTGGAGGTAAAATGTCAGAGAGGAAGGTGGAGTGGATGGGGAGAACGAAGACGTACAGGTAAGACAGGTCATGGGGCGGTGCTGAATTGGTAGGGTAGATGTGGGATAAGGTGGGGGGACGGGAAATTAGGAAACTGGTGAAATCCACATTGACCCCATGTGGTCGCAGGGTCCCAAGGCAGAAGATCAGTATTTCTTCCACCAGGCATTGGATGGTTAAGGTTCGGTGGTGGATGATGCCCAGGACCTGAATGTATATGGCGGAATGGGAGAGGGAATTAAAGTGTTCAGCCACGGGGTGGTGGGGATTGTTGGTGCCGTTGCCCCAGAGATATTCCCTGAAGTGTTCCACACGTTGGCATTCTATCTCCCCAATGTCGAGGAGACAACAGGAGCAATGGATACTGTAGGTGACTTGTGTAAGTGCAGGAAAAACCCTGAAGGATGTGGAAGGGTCCTTTGGGGTCTCGGACAAAGGTTAGGGTCCTGGTTTTCCAATTCATGCGGTGGCAGTGGAAGGTGCCAGGAGTGAATGCTGTGTTGGCGGGTGGTGTGGACCTGACAAAGGAGTCACGATAGGAATGTTCTTTATGGAAAGCAGATCAGGGTGGGAAGGGGGGAATATATCCATGGTAGTGGGGTCTGTTTGTAGGTGGCGCACATGGGGGAGGATAATGCGTTGTATCTGCAAGTTTGGTGGGATGGAAGGTAAGGAACGGGGTGTTATTTTCGTGTTGAGTTTGGAGGGGTCGGATTCGAAGGCGGAAGTGTGGGAAGTGGATGAGATGCAGCGGATGGCATCGTTGACCATGCCGGAGGGTAAATTGCTGTCTTTGAAGAAGGAGGCCATCTGGGATATATACTGGGTTCAAAGAGTGGTGCGGGAAAAACACAGCTGGTCAGGCAGCATTCAAGGAGCTGGGAACTTTGACGTTTTCACACTCTCGACTCTAATCTCCCGTATCTGCAATACTCACTTTCGCTAGTTTTAGTCACTTTAGTAATACTGCCTTTAATTCTGTTCACACTGCTACAGGAAAGATGTTGTTAAACTTGAAATCATGCAGAAAAGATTGCCAAGTATATTGACAGAGTTGTGCAGGGTGGTGGTGGCGAGTGATGGTGAGTATGAATGGGCTGGGACTATGTTCCCTGGAGCGTTGGTTCTCAGGAGTGACCTTACTGAGGTTTATTGCGGTGAATTCCGATGCTCCAGGATGAGCAAGGCCAAAGGCCAGGGAAATAGAGAGAATAGTTATTCACATTGAAACTGGATAATCACTCACGGGACAACAATTTGCTGAACTCTGGAGTTAAACTGAAGAATGGGACTGGCTGGCGGAATCAGAATTTGGAGTCAGTTCACATGATTGCGAACAAAAATAAAGGCATTGCCATATCAACTGAAAGGATCAGTTATATCACATTCTCAATCTACCTCACAGAACCAGACCAGGCATTATAAACCCAGAGGAGATATCAGTTCAGCATGGAGCACTGCGCAGACCAGGCTAGTGTACTGCTGAAACCCACCCTGCAATCAGTCCAGAGCGGAACACTATGCACATTATGGGCGGCACGGTGGCACAGTGGTTAGCACTGCTGCCTCACAGCGCCAGAGACCTGGGTTCAATTCCCGCCTCAGGTGACTGACTGTGTGGAGTTTGCACATTCTCCCCGTGTCTGCGTGGGTTTCCTCCGGGTGCTCCGGTTTCCTCCCACAGTCCAAAGATGTGCAGGTCATGTGAATTGGCCATGCTAAATTGCCCGTAGTGTTAGGTAAGGGGTAGATGTAGGGGTATGGGTGGGTTGCGCTTCGGCGGGGCGGTGTGGACTTGTTGGGCCGAAGGGCCTGTTTCCACACTGTAAGTAATCTAGTAATCTAATTATAGCAGTGCATTGATCTATAAACCCAGATAAGCTATGTGACCAGGGTGTGGAATTGTGTCCATCACCCTAGTACATTGCTCAGTAACACTGTGTGAGATCACTGCCCAGTGAGAGGAAACGTGCAGCCCATGCTGGAAGTGACAGGATGTGCAGCTCCCATCCAATTACAGCTCCATATCTCCCTTGTGCCATGACAAGGGGGTGCTGTGGTTGTGAACATCACTGCCAGAGAGCGATGGCAGGGAAATTAGTTAAAGTATTAACAAATGGGAGGGATTTGGGGAATAGACAGAGTGAGCGAGATTGAGAGACAGTGTCATGGAAGGATGTGTGCATGGTTCCAGAATGCTGAAATGAAGACATTTCTACCGTATCTTGCACCATGAGCCAATGTTCCCAGGAAAGATGGGTGAACAGGATATTGGTGTGAGCATGGTCTGAGCTCCCCACCCAGCTCAGTGCAGTATCTGCAATCTGAAGAAATGTCCAGCAATAAAGAACAAACATCAATAACCTTCCCCATTCTATCAGGAGCAACACAAATTCCCAGCTCGGTGAACAGAACCACAACAATCAGGATAAGGCTCACCATATTCTCTCTGCTCCCGCAAATCCACTGTATATCTGTTATAGCACCTACCCCCGATCAAGGCTCATGCTCCACCACTCTCGCTACTGCATGCAGTGTCTCTCTCTCTTTCTCTCTCTCTCGCTCCACGTTACCTCCCACACAAATAACACTGCATGGACATAACACTGTGGACCGACTACTTCTGGACACCACCCCACCTGCACCAGACTAACAGCAGGGCTACCCATTCCCACTCTCCCTCCCTCCCTTTCTCCCATTCCAGGAGAAACAGCATGGAATAGGACAGAAAGGGCCAAGCTGGGTGGTGGAGTGCCCGATATCCGGTTCCTACCCTCCCCCCTCATGTGGAGAAGACCCTGGTATGAGCCCGAGAGGACCGGGATGCCTCGTGTGGAGACTCTGAAACATCCACGTCCCACCGACCGAGTAAAGAGCAATGTTTAATGAAGGGAAATTCTCATTTTAAACCTACAGGCAGTTCCGTTTCCCGGGCACAACTTAGAAGGCATGGCCAAGATGCCGTCTCCCTTTTGTGTCGAGCTGGTACAAATGGAATCCCCATGGTCTCGGTGGGCAGGAGGGTGGGCTCACAACACATCGTCACCACCACCTCCCAGGAAGGGAGCACGGAGGCTCCCTCCTACACCTCCTCCTGGAAACAGCTCGGATACGGAAACTCATCTGTGATATTTACTGCTCTCCCCACTTGTCCTGACATCTTCAATAAGATGTGCACATATACATCCTCTGCTCTTACACCCCTTTATAATAGTCTAAATTTTTTTTATTGACTTTCCAAGTTAATCCTACCAAAATGCATCATCTCACACTGATTTGCATTGTATCCTGATCTGCCATAAACCTGAAAATACGCCAATATGTGACTGTCCTGTTAGAGTTCCATACTGTCCGCCACACACTTAATAATACTTCCAGGTTTGGTATCTGCGAACATTGAAATTGTCATACAGTCACACTCCACACAGAAGTACTTACTCACTCACTATTGTGAGCAAGTACAATATTAACACACTCCCTAATGACAGACTTAAATATTGACACACATCAGACAGAATAATTGAAATATTGACAAGGTCACCGTGGAGTAAGAGAAATACTGACAGACACTCCATGTCTATATTACTTTCTGTGCATTGGTGAGTGCCTTTATGTCTCGGTGTTAGTGTGTATTTATCTGTGAGTATCAGTGTGAGGCGAGTCTGCAGTCTCTGTGGTGCTTAAAGTGCTTAAAGAGATCTATCATTTCTGTCCACAGATGCTGTCAGAACTGCTGAGCTTTCTGTTGCTGTCATTCTCTGCTGGGCTCCCCACACCACTGTACAGGTGGGAGTGGAGGGTAAAATCATCAGGGATCCAGTTTGGGAGGGACAGAGGAAGGGCAGCAGCTCGCAGTACCATCAACACACACACACATACACACACACACACACACACACACACACACAGACGCACGCATACACATACACAGACACTGACACACAAGCACCTTCAGACACACAGACACGCACACAGACACACACACATAAACACGCATACACGGACACACAAACACAAACAGTCACAAACACAGAGACATACAAACACACACAACAACACACACACAAACACACCCAGACACATACACTGACACGCGCACACACACTCACAGAAACAGGCACACATAGATGCAGACATACACGCACACATACACAGTGTCAGACACAGACACACACTCACAGGAACATGCACACACAGATGTAGACACACACGCGCAGTCAAACACAGATACATATACAGATGCATACACACTCACAGAAACAGACACACACGAATACATGCATACAGCAGCACACAGACACAAACACACATACTAACAGAAACCCCACTCCCACACAGACACACGCACACACACACAGATGCAGTGAGACACAGAGACGCACAAACAGACATACAGAGATGTACACACGCCGACCGACACACATACACGTGCGCGCACACACACACAACACACACAGCCAGATTTCATCAGTTTCATCATTTTCCCTCCCCCCACCTTATTCCAGATCCAACCCTCCAACTCGGCACCTCCTTCTTGACCTGTACTACATGTCCATCTTCCTTCCCACCTATCTACTCCACCCTCCGCTCCGACCTATCACCTTCACCTTCATTTAACAATCACCTTCCTAGCTACCTTGCCCCCAGCAGCACCCCCTCACATTTATCCCTCTGTCCCCTTGGCCCACAAGCCTCTTTCCTAATGAAGGGATTATGCTCGATATTTCAACTGTGCTGCTCCGTGGATTCTGCCTGAATGGTTGCGGTTTTTCAGCACCACACTCTTTCAACACACACACACACATGCACACACATAGACGCAGAAACACACACACAGACGCAGAAACACACAGACAGACAGACACAGAAACACACAGACAGACAGAGAGACAAACACACATACCGACACACGCACAAAGACACAGACAGCCACACTTCCCACCGACGAAGACACCCACCCTACCCCCCACCCCCCACACACACAGATACCCACACTCCCCACACGCGCACACTTACAAAGAACAAAGAAGAAGAACAAAGAAAACATGCAGCCCAGGAACAGTCCCTTCGGCCCTTCAAGCCTGAGCCGATCCAAATGTACTGTCCAAACCTGTCGGTCAATTCCTAAGCATTTGTATCCCTCTGCTCCCCACCTACTCCTGCATCTATCCAGACGCATCTTAACTTAATCTACCTCTGCTGGCAATGCGTTCCAAACGCCCTCTGTGTGACGTACTTGCCGCGTGTATCCCACTTAAACTTTCCACCTCTCATCTTGAAAGCATGACCTCTGTTGATTGAATCCTTCACCGTGGGAAAAAAAGCTTGTCTCTATCCAGCCTGTCTATGCTCTTCACGATTTTGTAAACCCTCAATCAGGTCCGCCCCCTCACTCTCTTTTTTTCTAGTGAACATAAACCTAACCTACTAAACCTCTCTTCATAGCTAGCACCTCCCATACAAGGCAACATCCTCGTAAACCTTTTCTACACCCTCTCCAAAGCGTCCACATCCTTTTGGTATTGTGGCGGCCAGAAATGTACACAATATTCTAAACGCAGCCGAACCAATATCTTGTAAAATTTTAACATGACTTGCCAGCTCTTATCCTCAATATCCAGTCCAATGAAGGCAAGCGTACTATATGCCTTCTTGACCACTCTATCCACCTGTGCAGCAACCTTCAGGGTACAATGGACTGCTTTCCCTGATCTCTCTACCCATCAACTTTTCCCAAGGCTCTTCCATTCATTGTGTAATTCGCACTAGAATTAGACTTGCCAAAATGCATCACCTCACATTTATCTGGAATGAACTTTATCTGCCACTTTTCTGCCCAAACCTCCAGTCTATCTATATCCTCCTGTATTCTCTGACATTCTCTTATGTTTTCTGCTAATCTTTGTGTCATCTGCAAATCTGATGATCATGCCCTCTTCTGGATCATTTATGTATATTACAAACAACATGGTCCCAGCACTGACCTCATGTGGAACACCGCTGGTCACCTTTCTCCATTTCGAGAAATTCCCTTCAACTACTACTCCCTGTCTCCTGTTGCTCAACCAGTTCTTTTTCCACCTAACTGCACACCATGTGACTTCATTTTCTCCATTAGTCTACAATGGGGAACTTTATCAAACGCCTTACTAAACTCCATGTTTATGACATCAACAGCGCTTCCTTCATCTAACAACTTGGTTACTTACTCGAAGAAATCTATTTAGTTGGTAAGGCACAATCTCGCCTGCACAAAACCATGTTGCCTATCACTGATAAGCTCATTCTTTACGAAATATAAATAGATCCTATCTCTTAGTACTCTCTCCAGCACATTCCCCACCACTGACGTCAGGTTCACTGGTCTATTCTTACCCAGAATATCCCTATTACCCTTCTTACACAGGGGTACAACTTAATCTACTCTCTCGTCCTCTGGCACCACGCTTGTATGAAAGGATGCCACAAAGATATCTTTCTGGGCCTCAGTTATTTCCTCTCTTGCCTCCCTCAACAACCTGGAACAGATCCCATCTGGCCCTGGGGATTTGTCCACCTTAATAGCCTCCAGCATACCCAACACATCTTCCCTACTTATGCCAACGTGACCGAGACTAATCAAACGTCTATCTCTATTCTCAAGATTCATCATGTTCCTCTCCTCAGTGAACACTCTCAGGTTCGGCACACAGCCTTCCTTCATTGTATTTTAGTGGGCTAATCCTTTCACTAGTTACCCACTTGCTTCTTTTTTAAGAACAAAATGCTTTAGGATTTTCCTTAATTCTGCTTGCTAAAGCTATTTTATTACCCCTTTTCGCCCGCTTGATTCCTTGTTTAAGACTTGTCCTACTCTTCCGATATTTCTCCAGGACCCGTTCTGTTCTCAGATGCCTAGATCTTATGTACGCTTCCCTTTTCCTCTTGGCTAGTCGTACAATTTCTGCTGTCATCCACGGTTCACGAATCTTGCCCTTCCTATCCTTTGCCTTCAACTGGACATGCCTATCCTATACTATCTTTAGCCTATCTTTGAAAGCCTCCCACATCTCAAAATGTGGACTTCCCTTCAAATAGCTGTCCCCAATCCACATTTCCCAGCTCCTGACTAATTTTGATATAATTGGCACTGACCCAGTTTAGTACACTTCCCTGAGGACCACTCTCTTCTTTATTTACAAGTATTCTGAAACTTACGGAATTGTGGTCACTGTTCCAAAAGAAATCCCCCACCGCAACTTCTACCACTTGTCCTGGCTCGTTCCCAGTTCCAGGACCAATATGGCTAATTCTCTCGTCGGACTATTGACATACTGCTCAAGACAACTCTCCTGGATGCTTCGTACAAATTGTACTCCACCCAGAACGCTGACTCAATTATGTAGTGTACAAAATCCCATGCAAGCACTGCACAAAACACTACATAGGACAAACAGGAAGACAGCTCACGATCTTCATCCATGAACACCAACTAGCCACGAAACAACACGACCAGCTATCCTTAGGAGCCACACACGCAGATGACAAGTAACATGAGTTCGACTGGGACAATACTACGATTATAGGACAAGCCAAACAGAGAGCATCCAGGGAATACCTAGATGCATGGCACTCGTCCACAGACTCAATCAACAAGCACATCGACCTGGACCCAATATGCCGGCCACTGCAATGGACAGCTGGATATGACAACTGGAAGCGGCAGATTCAAACCACTATAAATGTCGGAGGAAAGATCACAGAAGCGCTTCACAGGAGGCTCCCAAGCACTGAGGATGTCACCTAGACAGGGGATGAAACGTCTGCAACGCAAATTCCCAGCTCGGCGAACAGAACCACAACAACGAGCATCCGAGCAACAAATCTTCTCACCAACTTTGAGGTGTTTGACATGCTTGTCGTTGTTGGACAGTGCATTGAATCTCGGAGTTGGAAGGTCATTTTGCAGCTGTTCAGGACATTGGTTAGGCCACTATATAATAATTCGTGCAATTATGCTCCCGTTATTCGAGGAAAGATGTGTGAATCGTGAAAGAATTCAGAAAAGATTTACAAAGATATTGCCAGGGTTGGATGTTTTGAGATTTCGGAGAGGCTTAATATGCCGGAATTATTTTCTCTGAAGCATCAGCGGTTGAATTGTGATCATAGAGGTTTATATACTCACAAGGGGAATGGGTAGTGTCAATAGCCAAGGTCTTTTCTCCACGGTAGCAAGCTCCAAAGCTAGAGGACGGAGGTTGAAGTTCAGAGGGGCAAGACTTAAAAGGGATGTATGGGGCAACGCTTTCAAAGAGAGGGTGCTTTATATATAACGAGCTGCCAGAGGAAGTTGTGCAGGCTGGGACAATTACAACATTTAAAAGGCATCTGGACGGGCACGTGAATAGGAAGTCTTTAGGGGGATATAGGCCAAATGCTGGCAAATGGAACTACACTAATGTAGGTCATCTGTTTGGCAGGGACAGTTGGGTAGAGCTGGGTAGCTTTATGATACTTCATCTTCAGTAAACCTTTCTCCTGTCATCTTAAAATTACCCCCTCGTCTTGAAATCCACCACTGTAAGGAAAGGGCACCTTCCATTCAACATTATTGATACCCCTAAATGTTTTATAAACCTCTTTAAGTTTGATAATGCCTCAACCTTCGACGCTGCAGTGGCAAAGGTCCCAGTCCATCGAACCTGTTCTTAAACACTCCATTCCCAACAACAGACTGACAAATCCTTTCTGAACCCTCTCCAGTTTAATAATATCCTCAATGTAACTGCGTGACCATAACTACACAGTACTTCAGGTGAGACCTCACGAATGTCCAGTGCAACCTGAAGATAATGTTCCAGCTCCTGTACTCAAAGGTCTGAGCAATGAAGGCTAGCAAACCAAACGCCTTCATAACCACCGTGCCTACACATGATGCAAACTTCAAAAAAAAACCAGAACCCTAGATACCTCTGTTCTACAATACTACCAATGGCCCGACATTTAATTGTAGATATCCTCTCCTTGTTTGTTTTCTCAAATTGTGATACATTGTAATTATTGAAATTAAACTCCATCTGCCACTCCTCAGTCCAGTGACTGATAGTACTGGGGAAGAAAGGCTGGACGGTAATCAACTGCCTTGGATTCCTTCGTGGTTTTAAGAAGACAGCAGCCGCACATTAGAGGCAGGAAAGAGTGTTTGGTGTTTTTGATCCAGAAAGTATGCTCTTTCTTCGTCTCTGGTGTTCAGTAATAAATATCTATTCCAGATCCTTTATAGTGCAGAGTGTGTCTGCAGGATGCTTTCTCCCTCATATTGCAGATGTCGGGTAATAGCCACTTCAGGTGGAAACCATAGCCAAGCAATTAAAGATTTTCATAGTTTATCTCGAAGGCAGCACACACAAACTCAACAATCTAGAGTTGAAGTGAGTACATTTCACCTGTTTAATAATGTAATTCATTTAACTGTGTGAGTCAGTAAAGTGAACCAAATTTTAATGAATCCACACCGAGCTGAAAGCTGACATTTAAAATGTCACCCAAAATCTGGGCATGGTTTAAGACATGTATAGTGAGTAACGCCCATACCTCTGAGCCAAGCTCTGGGTTTGATTCCAATACATGAACTTGCGTGGTAGTGTCTCTCACTCTGGGCCAGAATGTCCGAATTCAAGACCTGACTGTCACAGAAGTATGCCACGGTATTTCAAAAGTGTCTGATGAACAAACACACAGAAGAGTAATGTTGCAGCTTCAGGAATTGTTGCCAAATGGTGGTAGTATGTCTACCTCTGAGCCCATAAGTTTTTATTCAAATCCCACAGAGGTGTTTCATAATGTGGCTGATCAAGTTGTTAAAATGAATTTAGAATTCTGATGTGATGAAGAAGGAAGAGGAGTCAGTATTGAATTTCAAAATTTAGGCCCAGGTTTACTGAAAACACAGCCATTCGTGTTGATTGGAGTCAATCTTGCACATTCTAGAGTTTCGTAAAATCATGAAGACGATGGATAAGGTGAATATTCAGGGTCTTTTCCCAAGTGTAGGGAAGTCCAAAACGAGGGGAAATAGATTTCAGATGAGATGCACAAGATATAAAAGGGACCTAAGGGGACCATTTTCATACAGAAGGTGGTATCTGTGGGCAACGAGCTGCCAGACGAAGTGGTGGAGGATGGTAGAATTGCATCATTTAAAACGCATCTGGATGGTGACATGAATTGGAAGCGTTAAGAGCAATATGGTACAAATGCTGAAAAATGAAACTAAGTTAACTTACAACATCTGGTTGGCACGAATGAGTTTGACCAGAGCGTCCGTTTCTGTGCTGAACATTTCTATGATACTTTGAGCAATTAAACATGATCTCGTTGTAATCTTATGTAATCTTCTTCACCTTTCACTTTATAACTAATCTTTTTGTCGTCTGTAAATTTGCTCACTATACTTTGTATAAATCTCATCTAAATAATTGATGTAAATGACAAGCAAAAGTGGATCCAGCAGCAATCCCTTTGGAATGCCACTGGTAACAGGCCTCCATCCAAAAGTCACCTTTCCTCCACTACTCTCTGCCTCCTGCCAATAAGCTGAAACACACACCTGCGTACAGACATAGTACACAGACACAGATAGATATATTCTGATTGATACATGGATCAAGATAACTGTGAGAAAGCGGGATAAATTTGTGAGAAACATGTCAGCCCTTATTGAACAGCAGATCAGACTTGTTGACCCAAACAGTCTAGTCCTTCACCAATTTCATACGCTCTATGGTTTACGCTATCTGAAATGGCTAACCAAGGGAGCAGTGGAGGCTGCGTTTGATAAATACTTTACTGAATGTAGCCAATGGGAATGTGGGATAGGTTTGAGGGGCTGAATGGTCTCTGTCTTTCCTATTGGTTGTGCCCTCATTTTTATAAAAATGGAAGCCGACTTGCTGTGAGGTTCATACACTTTTACAATTAAATGTTTCCCCATTTAAGATTGAGATAAGGATGTTCCTAACTCCTTAGAGTTGTACTGTCTGTGGAATTCTCATCCCCAGTGAACAGTGAAGACTGGGCCATAGAGTCCTAGAGTCCTAGTGATGTACAGCATGGAAACAGACATCTCGGTCTAACTCCATACTGACCACATATCCCAACCCAAACTAGTCCTACATGCCATATCGCTCCAAAGCCCTCCTACTGATATACCCATGCAGATGCCTTTCAAATGTTGCAGTTGTACCAGCTTCCACCACTTGCTCTCATGAATCATTCCATACACGTACCACCCTCTGCATGAAAAAGTTGCCTGTGAGGTCTCTTTTATATATTTCTCTTCTCACCCTAAACCTATGCCATCTAGTTCCGGACTCCCTTACGACAGGAAAAAAACATTTTCTGGAAATGCGAAGCAGGTCAGGCAGCATCCAATGAGCAGGAGAATCGATGTTTCGGGCATGAGGAGGGTGTGTCAAGCAGGCTAAGATAAAAGGTAGGGAGGAGGGACTTGGGGGAGGGGCGTTGGGAATGGGATAGGTGGAAGGACGTTAAGATGAGGGTGATAGGCCGGAGAGGGGGTGGGGGCGGACAGGTCGGGAAGAAGATTGCAGGTCAAGAAGGCAGTGCTGAGTCCGAGGGTTGGGACTGAGAAAAGGTGGGAGAGGGGAAATGAGAAAAAAGGAGAAATCAGCATTCATCCCTTGTAGTTGGAGGGTTCCTAGACGGAAGATGAGGAGCTCTTCCTCCAGGCGCCGTGTTGCTATGGTCTGGCGATGGAGGAGGCCAAGGACCTGAATGTCCTTGGTGGAGTGGGAGGGGGAGTTAAAGTGTTCAGCCACGGGGCGGTTGGGTTGCTTGGTGCAGGTATCCCAGATATGTTCTCTGAAACGTTCTGAAAGTAGGCGACCTGACTCCCCAATGTAGAGGAGGCCACATCGGGTGCAGCGGATGCAGTAAATGAGATGTGTGCAGGTGCAGGTTTATTTGTGACGGATATGAGAGGATCCCTTGGGGCCTTGGAGGGAAGTGAGGGGAGAGGTGTGGGCGCACGTTTGCATTTCTTGCGGTGGCAGGGGAAGGTGCCGGGAGTGCAGGTTGGGTTGGTGGGGGGTGTGGAACTGACGAGGGAGTCGCGGAGGGAGTGATCTTTCCGGAACACTGTTAGGGGAGGGCAGGGAAATATATCCCTGGTGGTGGGGTCTGTTTGGAGTTTGCGGAAATGATGAAGGATGATAAAATGTATCTTGAGGTTGTTGGGGTGGTAGGTGAGGACCAGTGGGGCTCTGTCCTGATGGCGATTGGAGGGGCGGCGTTCAAGGGCGGAGGAGCGGGAAATGGGGGAAATGTGGTGGAGAGCATTATCAATCACGTCTGAGGGGAAATTGCGGTCTTTGAAGAAGGAGGCCATCTGGGTTGTTTGGTATTGAAATTGGTCCTCCTGGGAGCAGATGCGGCGAAGGCGAAGAAATTGGGAATATGGGATGGTGTTTTTACAGGGGCAGGGTGGGAGGAGTTGTAATCTAGGTAGCTGTGGGAGTCCGTCAGTTTATAGTAAACATCCGTGTTGAATCGGTCGTCCGAGATAGAAATGGAGGGGTCTAGGCAGGAGAGGGAGGAGTCTGCGACTGTCCAGGTAAATTTGAGGTTGGGGTGAAAGGTGTTAGTAAATTTGACGAACTGTTCAACATCCTCGTGGGAGCACGAGGTAGCGCCGATACAGTCGTCGATGTAGCGGAGGAAATGGTGGGCGGGGTGATGCCAGTGTAGCTGGACTCTTCCACATATCCGATGAAGAGGCAGGCATAGCTGGGGCCCATGCGGGTGCCCATGGCTACTCCTTTGATTTGGAGAAAGTCGGAGGATTGGAAAGACAAGTTGTTCGGAGTGAGGACCAGTTCAGTCAGTCGAACGAGGGTGTCAGTGGAAGGGTACTGGTTGGCCCGGCGGGAAAGGAAGAAGCGGAGGCCTTTTGAGGCTTGAAGAAATGGCTTGGAGTCCAACATTAGCAGTTAGGTACCTACATGGAGCAGGGAATATGATGGAGTCGTACAGTTCAGACACTGTTCAAACAGACTTCATTTGGTTCAGTTTGGGGCCGGATAACGTTATTGTGTGATTCAACTCAGAGAGGGAGGAAATGCATCCTTCATGAGAAGTAACAGACTGTTGCTCCCTCTCTCTCGCTGTTCCTCTTCCCAGCAAGGTGTGTGAGCTGAAAACTTCTTAGTCGTCTTTACCACTCATGGAGGATTCCTGTCGAGGATTGATTGGAATCGCCCCACTGCCTGAAGTAAAGGCAATCCAACTAAATCCACCTGTTCCAGGACGTTATCCCATTACCAGTAGCTTGTAAGAGCAGAGTAGTTTCATAAGCTGAATGATGTTTGGAACTATCACTCATGTTTCCTTTCAACATGAGTTCAATTAATATTTGGGCACAGTTCATTCAAGTTAATGTTCTGCAGAGATTATATTTTTCCGTTTGTCATCAAACGTGTGCATGTGTCAGTATTTTTAGAGAGGGAAAGATCGACACACAGATTTGCAGTTGTCATTCATCTATTTGTCATTCATCTTTCCATCTTAGTTTGAGTAACTTTGTTTCGGTCATAAACTTGTTAATTTTAGCAGATTAAAGACTCCTGCCTAATTCGTTCCTAATCATCACACAGTGTGAGACCTATATTCCTGATCATCTCACCAACCCGGTTACATTAACATTTGCACTGAGCAGCGGAAGCGTGGGACAAGGAAATGGAATAGTGACCTGAACTATAGATCAGAGAGCCTAACGTCATTGGTGGTCATATTGTTGGAGAGCATTGAGAGGGTCAGGATTTCCATGTATTTGCAAATGCAACTGATGAAGGATAGCCAACATGGCTTTGTGCATGGGGAATAATTTCTAACAAAGTTGATTACATTTTGTGAAGAGGTGACAAAAAAATTGAAGATGACAGTGTGGTCGACGCTGTCCATATAGATTTAGCAAGGCAGTCGACAGGATCCCACATGGCAGACAAGTTAGGACGGTTAGGTCATAAATAGATCCAAGATAAGCTAGCCAATTGACGACAAAATTAGAAAGAAGGTAGGAGACAGAGGTGGCAAAGAACTGTTTTTTCAGACTGGAGATCTATGACCAGAGATGTGCCACAAAGAGCCGTACAGAATCCACTGTTTTCATTATTTATATAAACGATTTGAATGTGATTATTTGCCCGTTTATTATGTTTACACATGACATTAAAATTGGAGATGCAGTGGCCAGCAAGTTTTACCCCAGAGTTCAATGAAACCTTGGTCAGATGGGCCATGGGCCAAGGAGTGATCGATGGAGTTAAACTTAGATAAGTGTGAAGTATTGCATTTGGTAAGGTAAAATAGGGCAAGACATATACAATTAATGGTGAGGTCATGGGGAGCGTTATTGAACAAAAGAGCCCACAATCATAGATCCTTGAAAGTGAAGTCGCAGGTAGACAGGGTGGTGAAGGTGGGGTTTCATATGCTTGCCTTTATTGATCAGTACATTGAGTATGCGAGTTGGGAGATCATGTTGCGACTGGGCAGGATGTTGCTGAGGCCAGATTTAGAATACTGTGTTTAATTCAGTTCGCTCTCCTACAGGAAGGATATTGTTAAACTTGAGAGGGCACAGAAAAGATGTACAAAGATATTGCCGGGCATGAAGGGATTAGGCTACAGGGAGAGGCTGGACAGACTGGGGCTTGTTTACTCTGGAGCATCGGAGGCTGAGGCGTGACATTATAGAGGTTTATAAAATCATGAGGAACATGGATAATCTGAATAGCCAAGATATTTTTTCCCACGTTAGGGGAGTCCAAAACTATAGGACAAAGGATGTAGGTGACAGGAGAAAGATAGTAAAAGGTCAGTGTTTTCATGCAGGTTGTGTAGTGTGTATGGAATGAGCTCTCAGAGAAAGTGATGGAGGCTGTTACAGTTGCAACATTTAAAAGGCACCTGGATATGCATATTAATAGGAAGGATTTAAAGGAATTTGAGCCTAATGCTGGCAAGTAGGACTAGATCAGATTGGGATGTCTGAGTTATGTGGACAGGTCTCTGTGCTGCATGACACTGTAAGGAAGATGAGGAGAAATTCTAAAAGGACCATTTGAGTGGGAATTCTCTTCTCCAGAGGTATCTGCTGCCTCTTTGTTCACATTTATCCAAAGCAATGTTAGTTATATATTTGACAGAGAAGTGAGTCACAGATGATGGAATACAGATAGGAAAGTGGGGCTGAGACCACAAGCTGATCAGCCACAATCGTAGTGCCTAGTGGAGAAGGTTCATAGTGTCTAACGATCTAACCCTGCTCCTCTTCTGATGTTCCGTTCAGACCCACCAACTTGCTTGACACATGCGGTTGAAGGCCACTTACTGCCAAAGCTCTCCTGACTCTCTGGAATAGAGAATTCCTGACATTCACTACCCCCTGTTTGAAGAAATCACTGCCTGCTCCTACACGATGCCCTATTGATATGAGCAATAGAGGTGAATACAAGGACTTAGCAAAGAGTGACTGGCCCTGATATCAAGGCAGTCTTTAACATCAAGGAGCCTGAGCAAAATTGCACTTCATTAGAATCCATTGCAAACTCTCCAGTATTTGGAGTCATCCACAGCACAATGGAACATGTTTATCATCGGTGGACAACAATCATCTCAGCCGTGGGACATCTCTGCAGGGGATCCTCAGGGTAGCTACCTCAGCCCAGGCATCCCCAGTTTGTCAGCAGGGAATCCCTGCTGTCAGGAAGAAGGCCATTCATCCCATTGAGCCCACATCGATCAGAAGTGGGGATATTTACTGTATGTTGCACAATACTCAGAAAGCTTCGTCATCCCTGACCTCCTGATGCAGTCTGTGTCCATGTGCAACAAGACTTAGACAACGTTCAAGCTTGTGCTGTTAAACAGTCGGTAACATTCATGAAACAGAGCTGCACATTTTCACAGTAAACGGAGGAGTTCACGAAGTACCTCAATCTGGCTTCACAGGAATATGGGAAAGTCATTCAGCCCATCAAAACTACTGGACAAGAAGAGCGATAGCCCATTCAATCCCTTCTGCCTTTACACAGGAAGACAAGGAGTTTGCTCACTCCCACACATCTTTTACACGGGATCAGCAAGTGACCATTTCGCACCTGGAGACGCTTACAAAGGAAAAGGAAGAGGCCATTCAGATTGGCAAGACACTTACACAGGAACAGGAGAGTGTCAGAGATGCTTCAGCATAATAAACAAATGGAGCAGGAACTGCACAGATGGACTGTTCCATGGTATTGTTCGTGGCATCATTATTCGTAGTGCATCAGGGTTATGTTAGCATGCTTTTCTGGCAATGGGAATGAAGCTTTTTTTAACCAGTCTCAAAGGCATCTTCCGTCGCTGAGAGAGCAGACCTATGATCTCTCTGGAATTCAGCAGCTGGTGGGGAATGACTAACTGTTTCAGAATGAAGGTATTGTGGCTGTTGTCCGGATTATGGACAATGTATCATTGAGTGGAGGGTCACACGGTAACTGCGCATTACAGTGTTCAGAGTTCATTCGGAGCCTGTACCTCTCTGTTAATCGAAATGAGGTCTATGCACTGACACGTAAACTATTGGGAATCAAGCATCCTATGGAAAGTACGTAATTTCTCACCTTATCATTGGCTGCTTGGGACAAAATGAGTGTCTGTCCATAACCGTCAAGTTTCACCTTCGTATTCTCTCACAGTGCTATAGGTTAACTACATAGTTACCGCTCTCTCTCCTGTTGATGCCATCATGTCAGGATCATTATTTATGAAGTAGACTTAGTCTGTACATAATACCCCAAATGCTCTTTCAACAAAACACTACCATTGAATAAGGTATATTTACTGTGGTACGTCAAGTATTTTGCATGAAAGACCAGACTTCATTTTCAGTTATAATTACTTACTGAATTCTGTTAGTGACTTATAACCAAGAACATCCAGGTCCATTTCAACAACAGAACTTCCCAGCCTCTCACCATTTAATAAACGTAAATGAGAATCATTTTATCTGTTGTTCCCACCTGAATCATGTTCTGCCATGCGAACAGCTATTGCCCAAGAACTGATCCTTCTGAAACCCCACAAGCCTTCCACTCACAGAAAAACACTACTCTCTTCATTTTGCCCATTATCCAATTTTTGATCCATTCTGTGTGTTTCACCCCTACCTACCCAAGGACTCGAACATTCCCCACTCACCAGTGTTCAACCGTGTCAAATGTTTTCTGAAAATTCAAATCCTCTACCCCCACTGGTTGTCAATTTTCGATGTCACAACGGACAATCTCCACAAACTGCAGCAAGTTTATCAAAGATCATTTCCCTTTCCTGAATCTAGGCTGACTCTACCAAATCATATTATTTTCCAAATGTCTAGTTGTCACATTCCTTATAAAAGGTTATATGCTTTTCTTACAGCTGACATCAAACTATTTACTTTTCTTTTTGCCCTCTCCCCACTGTTTTAAATGTTTAGGTTTACAATAGCTGTTTTCCAGTCCGCAGGATCCTTTCCAGAATCTAACCAGTTTTGACGAATAGTCAGTCGTTCTTTCACTAGCTCTGTTCCCACCTCCTCAATACTCGGGGATGGAGCTCATCAGTTCCAGCAAAATGCCAATATTCAATTCGATTAGGTTTTCTAAAACATACACTTCATTAATTCTAATTTCGTGCAGCCCCTCATTTTCACCAGGGACCCTGTTCCCTCGTATTTCTGGAAGTTAATTTCTGCACCTTTTTCTGTGGAGACAGAATCAATGTATTCCTCTCAGCAGGCAGGTGGCTTCTATCAGCTAGTGATTTATCGGAGGACTGCACTCTGGTTATGTTACGCACTCCTGCCTGGAAAGGTCCAGACTCAATCCAATCCACTTCATTGTGATGGATATGTCACCCACTCTTGCCTGGAAATTTCCAGAAACAATCCAGTTCACTTCATGGTGAGTGTCAGCACAGTCCTGGAGTGAGTTTGAAGGAGGGGACACAGCTCAGTCGCCACCTCATTTTTGAAAGACGCTGGTTTCACATTTTTCACTTGGAATGGGTCCAGCTTAGACACATGTTCTTGGAAATTTCGGCAGGATCAAGCAATGCCCTGCCCCTTCCTGTGTACGGAGCTTCCCTTCTGTGTAACCTCGACTCCATGTGTTTACCATGGACCCAGAACACTCTGTAAATGCAGTGCTCATATCTCTCCCGAGTGGGGTCACCATTCCCTTGGGTCTCTCTGAATGGACGCAACAGCTGATAACACAAACCCGTGAAAAGCGTCCACAGAATATCCCTTTATCTGTAATGAGAGTAACAAGTTAAAACTTCACACACACGGTGCACCAGTTTAGTGTTGAAAATGTTTCTGTTCATAGCAGAAAAAAAACAGTTACATCTCTGCACAGTCTGACAATTACAGTTCCCTTCTCCAAAAATAATCAGTTGACAATGTGACATTCCATTTATTTTCATCTCAGTAACTATAAGGGCGGCACCAGTATTGCCGATGGAGTTGATCATCACACTCAGAAAAGAAAGACAGAGGGAATATAACTCAATTTAAATAGTGATATATCTAAATTGACATGATATTCAGGAATATGGGAAAAGGGGAAATTTTAGAATAAGCTCCCATGTTATTTCCCTTCTGGTTGCTTATCAGCAGCTCCTATGTTTGCTTTTCATTTCTCTCTCTCTCTCTTTCTCGCTGGGCATTTCTACATCCACTCAACTACCCTCCCCCTCACACATCCGACCACCCCTGATATAAATAACATTACTTCCCAGTTGCTTTCCGTTGTGATATAGGGTCACTAGATTCGAAACTTTTATCTGTTTTTCTCCTGACAGAGGCTGCCATACTTGCTTAGATTCTCCAATATTTTCAGACGCTGGGGAATTTTATTTCAGATCTCCATCATCCACAGTTCCTTGGTTTATTTAACCTTCAATTCTGTTGTTTCACGAGATGTCCGCATCACTGGCAAGGGCAGCATTTGTCATCCATCACTAATTGCCGTTAACTGCGAGACCATTTGTCAAGGCAATATGGAGCCAACCTTTTATTGGCACACTTGGTTTCTTTACCAAAGGCTATCAGTGAAATAATAAAAGAAATCCTGATGGTTTCTATTTGCTGTTTGTAAAATGAGGTTTCCTTCCGATTGCTGCCATTTGAATTTAAGTTCAATCATTGATTCTGGTAGAAATTGAAGCAATGCTTTAGAGTCATAACACGGCCAGTGACATTATTACTGTAAAAGGAGGTCCCTATTGTGAAATAACTGGAGAGTCAAGTGCAAGCTTGTGGTCAAAGTATTTGTAATTGGAAGAGTGTTCAATAAAGAACTGGAGCCATAAAATCTGAAGTTAACAAGGCGGCAGATGATTGCTTATTCAGCAAAAGCACTGGGGCAGAGCTGGAGACTGGGGATATTATAGTGGTGGGTGTAGGCAGGGTTGATAACAGAGAGAATATAGAGACATAAAACAATTCAGGGCAAAAGGAAAAAACAAGGTCTGAACAGTCTTGTTCCTTCTTAGATGTTTATGAGTGAGGATTCGGAAATTGATAGAAATGAAGTGGAATTTGTGAATGAAACTGAAGACAACAGGTTATGTATTTGTTATATATAATTAACAGAAATAGCAATAACCTTCACCATCACTAATAGAATGCACAGAAATAGGCTTACCCGAAACACCAATAATAGCGAGGATGGGATAGTAACCTACCTGAATAATCATCAGTATGGCTCGTATCCTCAACTCTAACCATGCCCAATCCTGAGAAAGCAAGTATAGACCAAAGGACAAACTACTGTCCATTGTTGTAACATTCCAGTCTAATGTTCTCAGATTCTGATCCATTGTTGGAACATTCCAGTCTAATGCTCTCAGATTCTGATCCATTGTTGGAACATTCCAGTCTGTTGTTCTAAAATTCTCTTCCTCTCCCTCTCCCTGTAGCTGCTGAGCCCAATCATCTTGAGGATGACGCTGCCGCTGATACTATGGAATAGCAGGTTGAAGGAAGCCCATTAATAATAGAAGAGGGAAATCCGCCAATGACACATTTAGTATCCATGGAGACTGACATCAATCACAGTCAATGTACAAACAGTTCCTTTCACTTACAATGCTTATAAGTCACAATAATACTTGGTCTGGTTGGAATGTCGGCATCGCTAACTATTGGGCTAATAGTATCAATCTCCATTTGTAAAGTTAGAGGTGAAGAAGAGAGATTATGCTTTCTATTCACTAGCTCGATGACCCTACTATGTTGTGGCAGGGTCGGAATTGTTGGTCTCCCAGGGCCGGCTGTGTCTGATAACCAGGCCCGCTGCATTCTTTCGTTTTATTTATTTATGTTTAACTTTGACATTTATCTTACCATCATGCAATGGCTTAGGTGAGGCTAGGCAGTTTTGAGAGGGTCCTTCAGTGGCATAGACGGTGTACATACAGTCCATTCCTTTTGTTCCTTGCAGCTGCTGCGTTGTCCTGTGGAGCGATGGTCAAACTCTCACGGAACCAGGATTCTTAGTTTTACCTTTCAGCAGGTATTGCTGGGGTCTCAGCAGGGTTAGAAGGGTGGAAATCTTTCCTAGCTGCTACACACTGTCTCTGAGATTTCTCTCAGAATTGTCTTTTTATGTTCTTTCCTCCTGGATTGGAGAACTGCATGTGAGACATATTGTTCCCTGAATTTGTAGTTTGACAAGTGTGTGTTTATAGGATGTTACCATATTGGAACAGTTAGTGTTTAGTAGGTAAACAATCTATTACTCTGATTTTTTGTGTTTTGTCAACAGTAGTTGAATGCATTGTGTTTTGCTTAATGTCGAATATTTTGACCAAGCGAATTGCATCTGAAACACAGCACCTCACACTTACCTTTAAAATAAGAAAATGTTCCGGTCAGGACGACCTTCATCATGTATTTTGAGATGCGTCTACTCAGTTCCATAACAAAAAGGACAGGTATTCACGTTTTAATTGGCTAATTACTTAATGAACAACATGTTGCAGAAACACAGGATTTAACAGCGGAATGCACCATTCTGGAGGAGTGATAGCTCTATCAGGAATTATATCGCAGAGTTAATCCACCTCACAGATCCAGCCCAGATCATATAAGCCCAGATGAGATATCTGCTCAACATGGAGCACTGTACAGACCAGGTTCAGTACAACCCAGCAATCAGTCCAGGATGGAATATAGCACAGGTCTCTCGAGTCCACTAGCTATTTGTCCAACATGTGGAGCCGTACAGTACACACCGATGCATTCATTCAGAAACACTGACGAAATGGTCTGTCCCGCATGGGGTGATATGTAGTCCAAACCAGTCTCTTGCTCTATAACGTGGACAAGGCATCTGTACAGTATGGGAATCTGTGCACTGAATGAATCTTTAAACCTGGAGCAGTTACCGTCAAAGGAACTGTTTTCACCACTCCAGAACATTGCTGAGCAACACTGTGTAGGATTTCTGCCCATAGTGAGGGGAAACTTGCAGACCATGGTGGAAGTGAAAGGATGTGCAGCTCCCATCCATTTAAAGCCCCATATGTCCACTGTGCCATGACAAGGGGATGCTGTGGGTGTGAACGTCACGGCCAGTGGGAGATGGCGGGGGAATCAGTTGAAATATCAACAAACAAAATAATTTGGGGGAAAAGATTAAAAGGGAGATTGAGAGACAATTTCATTTAAGATCACAGGTTTCAGAATGGTGAAATTAAGATATTTTGACAGCAGCCAGCAACGAAAACCTGAATTCGCAGGGATGATGGGAGAATGGGATATTGGTGTGCGTTCGAATGATGGAGAGTTTTGGGTGAGCATTTGTTATTCAGGTTTGTAACTGGGAGTGGAGTCAACAGATTCTTCAACTCATTGGGCAGAAACTAACAATAATTTATCTTAGGGCCATTTTCATTGAGTGTGACTGAGGGATTATCTGTACGAGGCTGAGTTAGTTTCCTGGTGCTATCTTATCGAACTCACCTCATTAACTACCCACCCCACCCCACGGTGTCCCTATCATTCAATACCAGCCTAAATCTCCCAACCTTCATGGCTGGAGGTAAACACCATTACTTGGATGCCCCATGGATATTCTGTGATCCCTGGCACTGGTACCATCCTTAAAAGGCCAATTGGCAAACGGTTGAGCTTTCTCAGTTTGGAGCTGCCCTGCACAGTGGTGTGAGCTCACCGCCCTGCTCAGTGCAGGATCTGCGGTCTGAAGAAATGTCCAACAATACAGGGCAGGCATCAATAACCTTCCCCATTCTGCCAGGATACGGGTCACCGTCTTCTCTCTGCTCCCGCACACTCATTGAAACCTGTTATAGCATCTACCCCCAAACAAGGCTCATGTTCTACCACTCTCACTGCTGCATACAGCAGCTTCTCTCTCTCTATCTCTCTCTCTCCACTTTGCCCGCACACTACAAACACTGTATATCTATTATAGCACCTATCCGAACAAGGCTCGTTCTCCATCACTCTCACTGCGGCACGCAGCGCCTTTCTTGTTTCTCTCTTTCTCTCTTGCCTTTCCAATACCCTCACATGGTGATAGAATATTCTGGAGAATGCCGATTATAGGATGTTCCAGAAAATATTCCAAGTAATTTCCGTTTTCAGGAAAATGTCAATGCACCAGTATGTAGCATATAAAAGGAAGGAGTAGAGATGTATGTTATTCAAATCACATACAATTAACATACATCATGAGGCTAATCAACTCTTCAAATGTGCTCTAGCATATAATAAGTTTGCGGCTTATTTGATGATTTTCTTAGCTCAATGTTGCAGGAACTTTCAGTTATTCAACCCCCTGGGTTCCTGTCACCGACCAGACGACACCCAAGCACTTTTACCCCGGTTTTCTTCAAGCGCCTGTTCGAGGGCATTTCCCATGGGGACGGACACTCCAAACAATATATTCCATCAATTGTATACTTTTATGAAATGATAAGCTCATCTTACACAGACCGACCAAAATCTACACTTATTTTATGGTTATCAGTAAGCAATAACAATTAGTGTCTGGTTATTTCACTTGTCTCACTTATTGTATTCAGCCAAAAACAGCTTCGAAACACTTGTCTCGTTATAAAACACAATTTCTAGCCGAGGACATTTTTAACCTCAGCCGTTATCTTGACTGTTATCTGAATTGTACCTTTTCCCCTTGTTATGAACGATTCTATTGCCCTTTGTCTGTGGCTGTTTCTGTCTGTAACAGTTACACAGTCTCCCACTCATTTAGTTGGATGGTTTGTGATGCAGAGGGAGGACACCAGCGCAGGTTCAATTCCCCACACTGACAGAGGTTACCATGAAGAGGACGCTCTCTCAACCTCACCCCAACGCCTTAGGTGTGCTGACCCTCAGGTTAAACCACCACGAGTGGTCTCTCTCTCATGACAGAGCAGCCCCATGTTCCTTTGGAACTCTATTCTATCACTTTTGCATTTTTAAAAAAATTACGTTACCGTTTGTTTTCCATTATGTTCCTGGATGTTTTGGATCAGTGTCATTTTGTACTACTGCCAGCATTTCCCCCACACTGCACATTCCTGACAAATAATCCTTGACTCCATTGTTATATACGAACGTTCTGTCTTTGCCTAAAGAATATTTAATATCTCTGCCTCCAATACTCTGCGGGAAGAGATTCCCAAAGTCTCACAACACTGAGAAAATAATAAATAACCTCATCAGGGGTGTGAGGTTGTTATTTTGTCTCCTTACCTGAGAAAAGATATAATTACATTGGAAGCAGTTCAATTCACGTGTTCCAGAAATGAAGGGCTTATATTATGGAGGCTTTAAACGATTATTCTTGGAATGAGAGGTGATCTTATTGAAATATGCAAGACCTTGAGGAGCATGGATCAGGTAGATATCCACTGGGTGTTTGTCTAGTCCAAACTTGTCATTGTCATAGAACATCTACAGTTTGGAATCAGGACATTCTGTCCATTGAGTCCACACTGACCCACCGAACGGCATCCCACCCAGACCTATCCCCCAACACTAATCATGTAATCCTGCATTTTCCATGACTAAACCACCTAACATACACATCCCTGAGCACAATGGTGCAATTGAGCATGGCCAATTAACTCTAACCTGCACATCCTTGGACTGTGGGAGGAAACTGGACTACAGGGAGGAAACACACACAGATACGAGGAGATTTGAAGGTTACAATTGAACTCAGCATCTTGGTGATATGGGAAGCAGTGCTAACCACGGATCCACCATGCTGCTCCGTTATGTCTATAGTTAGATGTGACTGCCTAAAGAAATCTGCCTGACTTGCTCCTATCACTGAACGTAGCCTTTATCATCGGCCATATCACCAACCTGGTTACTTTTAAATTTGTTGCAAACAGTGGAGAAGCGGTACTAGAAAAGGTAACAGTCACAACCTCCAACCACCGGAGTGAGGAGAATTCACAAAGTGGTCATTTATTCAAGTGGGAATTCTCTTTCCCAGAAGTTTGTGTTGGCTGAATCTTTATATTATATCGAGGCTGGCTTCGTGTGATTTTCCATAGACAGGTGAATCAGGGATAATGGTGCATGGACAGAAAAGTGCAGCTGAAAGCACAATGAGATGAACCATGATCTACTTTACTGGTGGAGTAGTGTCAAAGGGCCGAATGGCCCACTCGTGTCCCTCAGCCCTATGCTCTGATGTTCCATTCAGCCCTTCGGACCTGCTACACAGGAGCAGATCGAGGTCAATCCGATGGTTAGGCCTTGTTTCGAAAATTTACTTGTAGAATCCAGGCTGGCCAAGCTCCACTTTCCTGCTACCCCCTCGTATCTTTCAACTCGCTTATATGTCCAAAACCAATCCACCCCCTCTATAAATACATTCAGTGACGCACCTTCCACAAATCTCTGGGTTCAGGAATTCCAGAAAATCACTACCTTCTGAAAGATGACATTTCTTTATATGTCAGTTTGAAACCGATATCCCTTATTCTGTATCAATGTCCCGAAGTGAGACACTCTGCCCAGGTGTGGAACCACATTCTCAACAAATACTTAGTCAAGCCCCCTCTGTATCTTGCCCATTTCAGCAATGTCACACTCATTCATTTCAAGCACAATGAATAATTGCCTCACCATTTTAGATGTACTCAATAATACAACCCTCTCATCCCAGAAACGCACTTAACGTACCAATCTAGTTACTTTCTGCATCAGCATGATGACTTTATGTTTCACGCACAGGAACACTCCAATCCTTTTTTACTGCCCTTTTGGTTAAACTCCTTTTCATTAAATAACAGCCTACCTTTTATTTGTCAGTGTCATCCTCAAACTCGGATGTGTATTGCACTCAGCTCCCTCCTTCAGGCTCTCAGTATAGATGTAAATAACTGAAGCCATTGGACTGATATTGGTGCTACTCCAGAAGATATGTCTTTATCATAACGATCAATGAAGCCTGACTCTCCAATTTCTACGTGATAACCATCCGTCATCCCATGTTATCCATCATACTATGAGTATCTGTCTGGTGGAAGATTCTTTACTATGTGATACCTTGTGGAAAATCTCTGGAAAGCCTCATGTCTACCATTTCCCCTTTATCAGGTCCACTTGTTACATTCTCAGGGATCACCAGAAAAAACTTTGCATGATTTTACAGGGCAAAATAGAGTTTCCCTTTTACAAAACCATGCCGACTCTGCCTGAAGCTTTTCTAAATGCCCTGCAATTTCTTCCTTAATAACAGACTGTCTCAGATTCCCAGCAATAATGGTGAGGCTAAATGTGTCCTGCTTTCTGTCTCGCTCCATCCTTTGAAAACAGGCACCATATTGGAGCTTCACGAGTTTCACTGGAACAGCAGTGCTAACCACTGCGCCACCATGCCGTACAGCGCGATGATTGGTGAGAATACGTTTTGAAATTGGGGTTATTCAGTGCAAAGGTAAAGAGGTGTTTTCAATAAAGTTTATTCCAAAAAGGAAACTTTCCGGAGTGAAATGTGAGTGGGAGGTGTAAAACAGCATGAAGGGAGATGCCGAATCACACTGAAACCAGAGGCAAAGTGACAGCACAAACGGAGCTTGATGCTAAAGCAGGGAAGGTCGACTTAATTAAAGAACTTCAGTTCCAGAGGGTAGGGACCATAATGTGAGAGAATGTGCTCTGTAATTGGAGAGGGAGAACCTGGAATCAGAAAGTGGAACGTGAGGGCTACAGATGCTGCAAATCAGAGCTGAAAAATGTATTGCTGAAAAAGCGCAGCAGGTCAGCCAGCATCCAACGAGCAGGCAATTCGACGATTCGCGCATAAGCCCTTCTTCAGGATTCCTGAATAATCCTGAAGAAGGGCTTATGCCCGAAACGTCGATTCTCATGCTCCTTGGATGCTGCCTGACCTGCATCTGAAAGGGGAGACAAGCAGGGTAGAGGATGGAGCAGCAATGGCAGAGGTTTCAAGGTGTCATTTAGGAAGCACAATTGAAATTCATGCCTCGCATCTGCTTCTGCTCCCTGCAATAAATGTCCTAAATCTGGGCACACACTGATGCCCGTTAATGTGTCATTAAATAGTATTCTTCACAGACTTTGTGAACCACGGGTGGCTCATCTTCTGTCGAGTCCTTCTTTTCGAACAGAAACAATAATTTATGAGCAGTATTGGATATCTGCTTGAATGTCGACCCATGTATACACACTGACCTTCCTCTGGGTGTAATTCCACATCACGACTCAGACCAGATGTGAGACAGAAATCCGCAATTTAGATGTGTGGTTCTATTCAATCATTCAGAGGGAACTTCTGCATGTGGCTGAACATATGATCAGCGGAGACTGACTTAATCACACCTCCCAGGTGAAGCAACATTTCGCTTGTACTCTTTCAATCCAGTCTCCTGTCATTGCTGCTCACAATGCACTCTCCTTTACACTGGTGAGACCAAACAGAGACTGCACTGAGGAATATTCCCAAGCTTTCCGGAGGAATAACCCTGACCTTCGCACTGCGTCCCATTTCAATAACCTTCCTTGCTCTCATGCTGACATTTCGGTCCTGAGCTGCTGCAATGTTCCAGCGAAGCACAACCCAAGTTCGAGTAACACCTCACGTTACGCATTGTACGTTACAGCCCGTAGAAGTTAACAGTCATTTCCATAACTTCACAGTCTGAACCCATTATGGCTGTTCTCCATTATTCATACATTCTGCTTCCTCGTTTCCCTATGACCTTGTCTATATCTTGTTTATACTGCACTCAGTAGAGAGAAAAACCATTTCTCCCATTCACAGTTTAATATACACCCAATTTACATCTGTTTCGCTTTCAAAAGCCCCTCCTCTGTGACATTGCACCTCCACATGTTATTTTCCCATCATCCCTCGTCCACTTTTGTCAAGGGATTAAAACGTCCTTTCCAATTCTGAACAAGGGTCAATCTGGACTTGATACACTACCTCTGTTTCTCTGTCTTCACAGATGCTGCCAGACCTGCTGAGTTTCTCCAGCAATTTCTGGTTTTTAACAGCTTGAAAGACGTGTATCAAAGCTGCTCAAACGTCCTGTCCAATATGGAGCACTATACACTGGGATGTGAACAATAACGCAAAGTGTACAAATTCATTGGTTCTAAAATTAAGCAATATTGGCATCATTGACACTACAAAGTTCTTAATCAAGGCCATGGAGAGAAACAGTTACAATGTTAAAACCGAAAGTGGCACGATTGGACTGAAACGGTTCTGATGAATATCAGAATTGGAATCGTTACAGTGTGGAAGCAGGCCCTTCGGCCCAACAAGTCCACACCAATCCTGTGAAGACTAAACCAACCAGACACATTCCTCTATCCTATATTTACCCCTGACTAATGGACATAACTTGCACATCCCTGAACACTATAGGCAGTTCAGCAAGGTCAATAACCTGCACATTTTTGGATTGTGGGAGGGAACTGGAGCACACGGAAAAAAGAATTGGCACAGACACAGGGAAAATGTGCACGACAGTTGCCAGACGATGGAATCGGACCTGGGTCCTCACTGCTGTGAGGCAGCAACACTAATCACTGAGCCACCGTGCTGCCCCAGAAAATATTCAGGGGTTTTCAGAAACATGACAAGCAAGAGGTATGAGAATATTAAAATGGAAGTGTTACCACATAAGTAAACAGAGTAGGTCACGGGGTGATGGGTGAATGGGTCTCGGTGTGAACTGGTGTGACAGCTGAATTGCATTGCAGAAATTGCAGCTCAAACCTGGAAATTCATGTGGTCCTGTAGATCACAGCTGGACAGAAGGAGAATTGTATTCAGTTACAACCTGTAACGTTTTGTCCAGTCTAATCTTTCAGTCTATTATTCCCATTATTGGATCGATGTTTCATTGACGATTGTGGGTGACAATACTAGGGTCAGAACCACGTGTACGTAAAACTGATGACAATCCATTTAAAGCTATCACACTGACTACTGTACTTACATTCAAAACAGCTAGACTAATATCTGATAGAGAAAGCAACATGATTACAAATCAAACAGATCAGATCGAAGCTCTGCAGTCCTGCCACATCCAGTCAGAAATCGAGTTGAACCATGGAACAACTGACGAGAGAAAAGGACTCCACAAATATTATTTGAAAACAATGTTCATTCGAATTAGGGCGTCGCTTACTAGGTCAGACTTTATTGCCCAGAAGACTGTTAAGATTCAATGACATTGCTGTGTGTCTGGAGTTACATGTGGGCCAGAACAGGTATGGATGCCAGTTTCCTTCCCTAAAGGACATCAGTGAACCAAATCGATTTCTCCCACAATCAGCAATTGATTCATGATCATCATTAACTCGTAATCCCAAACATTTATTGGATTTGAATTCCGTCATGTACTCTAACAGGATTCGAACTCAGGTCACCAGAACATTACTGGGGTTAGCAAGGCCAATGACCTGCACATTTTTGGATTGTGGGAGGTAACACATCAGCAGCAACACCACTTGGCTGTTGCTTTAACATTCCGCGAAAAAATGGAAACTTCCAGCACATCAGTGTAAAAGACAATGATGCAGTCTATCCGCCATCCTCAGCCAGAAGTGTTGCTTGGATGATCCCCAGAGAAGCACTTGTGCCCGATTTCAAACAATTCGATTCGCTTCACGTAACATGAAGAAACAGCTGAACATAGTAGATACGGAAAAGGGAATGGATCATGACACCATTCCTGCAATAGAACTGAAGACTTGTGCTGCACAACAAGCCGTGTCTCTGTGGACGCTGTTTCATTCCAGCTCCAACTCTGACATTTCCCTGGCAACGTGGAAAATTACACAGAAGTGTCCCGACCCTAAGAGGAGAATAATTGACCAATTACCACCCCCTCAGTCCCATCACGATAATCAAATTGGTGGGAATTCCTTTGACGGAGCTGTAGACCAGCACAGAAATAACGTGCACAGTGCTGTGTCTGATAGGCCCCCATGTGGAGACGATGTTGCTGTGAAAATGTCACTGGATTACTAATCCAGACCAGATTAATGCTCTGGCAGCTGGTGGAAGTTAGAAGCAATTAATAAAATATCGAGATCTAAAATCTGGTGTCAGTAATATTGACCTTGAAGCGCATGTCCATTGTCAACGTAAACTTCCTTCCCCAATGTACACTCAGGAAGTGAATGCCCCGTGCTTTCCTGGCCGAGCCAAAAAGTGACTCCAGACTCACAGAAATGTGATAAACTCTTCAATGGTCTCTGAAACGATCATGCAAGGCCGTTATATTAAACTTCTCTAAGGTCTTAATGGATAAAAATGAGGTAACACCCGGCACCAGCCTCTGTATCGGAAAAGGGAAGAGGAAGCACAGTCCTGTCGAAACTGCAGAGACTTCCTTCCTTACATCTGAGGGTTTATGACAACATTAACAGAGCTTTCCCACAGACTGCACAGAAACATGACGAAATGAGTGGGCCTTTCAACACACTGAGACTTCCCTACTCTAGGTTTTGATTAAACAACTCTTCAATTAACTTTTCCCTAACAATATATACTGTATATCCTTTGAAGTGATCATATATCAGAAAAAATATGAAGTAGGAACTTTGGTCTGTCAATTTTGCTCTCCCATTCAAATAAACAATGGCTGATCCTGTATCTCCACACCAAACGCCTGCTGCAACTTCACCCCTTTAGTGTCTAGAAATTCTTATGTATATTCAGTGCCTTAGTTTCCACAGTAATATGTGGGACAGAATTCCCCAGGTTCACCAGTCAGCGAGAGCAGACATTTATTCTCATCTCAATGCAGAGTGGCTTGTCTCTATCTAATACTGTGACCCTTGTTTTAGACGTCCCAGCCAGTGGAATTATCATCCCCGCTGACAATCTCTTTCACCCTGTCAGAGTTTTATATATTTCACTGAGATCTCCACCCATTTTCCGAAACTCCGTGGAATACAGGCCCAGTCGCCTCAAACTCTGCTCCCACAACAAGCCTGTCATCCCAGAGATCAGTTTGGTCATCCTTCACTGCACTCCCTCAATGTCAGGTTTGTGCTTTATTATGTAAGGAGGCCAATACTGCACACTGTATTCCACAATGTTTGAGATGGTGGCTCACCAAGGGCCTGTGTAGCTGCAGTAAGTCACACCTGGGCTCAAATCCCCAGAGATGAAGGTCAGCATACTATTTATTTTTCTACCTGCTTTCTGTTGCAGCAGTATTGCTTTCTGTGACTGGTGTACAAGGAGATAGAGATCCTTTTCAATGATATATCTCCCCACTTGGTGGGTCTATGTATACTGGTCAGTGTGCCAATATCAATCCCAGTATTGACTTCTGGCTTCAGAACTCACTGCTCTGCATGGACCTTGGAGTTTGGTGAAAAAGTCAACAAAAGTATACACATAAGTAACTTCATGCAGCAACTTCTTTACATTAATTCCTTTTGAAATGCTAGCCTGTCCGTCTATTTGTCCTACCAAATTGCTCAATGTTACGTCTATCCACATTGTTCTTCATCTGTCACGTATTTTACCATTTCGTCCACTTGTCTCAATCACCTTGAAACGTTTTTATATCCTCCTCATCCACTCACAATCTCAGTTTGGTACCATCAGCAGATTTGGAAAGATTACATTTAATAACCATGAACAAATGCTTGATATGTTTTCTGAATAGATGGGGCCCGAATATCAATTCCTGGATTATCCCGCTCGTCATTGCTTTCTACTGCCAAATATATGGAACGGTTTATACTGATTCTCTTTTCCCTGTCAGCTCTCCTATTCTCAACCCATATTAGATCTAGCTGTTGCACACTGTTATGTGACAGGACAGACCCCCTCAAATCATTTCAAGGAAGTAGCATATACCCTATTTTTGCTCGTTGTCTTAAGCATGTGTAAAGCGGATATTCCAGAAGTGATGTAGCTGGTCAAATCACTTAGTTTTAAACAAAACAGAATGTCTTTGCAAGATTACTGGGTGAGACGCAAACAGAAGTAGATACAATACAGAATAACCTCTTCGAAAACCCAACAGATTATCCCAACTTAATGTTGGTGTTCCAAGTATTTGATATAATCCCCATAATTCCAGAGATTACAACTCTCTGGGTAAAGAGGTTCCTTCTCAATTCAATCCTAAATCTACTCCCTCTAATATTGAGGTCATTCCATCTTATCCTAGCTTCACCTGCCAGTGAAAACATCCTGTCTACTTCTATCGTATATACTCCCTGCATAATTTTATATGTTTCTATGAGATCATCCCATCATTCTGCTAAATTCCAATGAATATAGTTCCAGTCTGCAAAGTAACACTTCATAAGCTAACCTCCTCACCTATGGAATCACCCGAATAAACCACCTCTGCACCCCCTCCAGTGCCAATATAGCCTTCCTGAAGTAAGGAGATCAAAACTGTATGCAGTACTCCAGGTGTGGCCTCACCAGTACCCTGGACAGCTGCAACATAACGTCCTTGCTTTTCACCTCAATACCTTTAGCAATGAAGGGCAACATTCCATTTGCTTTCCTCAGTAATTGCTGGACTTTGAGACCAACCTTGTGTGATTCATGCATATGGACACGCAGGTCCCTCTGTGTAACAGCATGCTCCAATGTTTTACCATTCAAGTAATAATCCTTTTTACTGGCACTCCCAACAAAATGGATGATATCATTTTTATCAACATTGTATTCCATCTGCCAGACCTTTACCTACTCACTCAGAATATCTATGTTAATCCACGAAGTCTCACAGTCCTCTGCATGCTTTGCTATGAAACGCATCTTCGTGTCATCTGCAAACCTTAACACACTACACGTTCTCTCCAACTCCAAATCATCTATATAAATTGTGAATAATTGTGGCCCCAACACCGATCACACAGGCACACCACTAGGTATTGATTGTCAGCCAGAATATCACTCACTTACACTCAAAATTTGCTTCCTGTAATCCAGCAATCCTTTATCTATGCTGATACTTAACCCGTAACACCATGCACCTTTTTCTTATGCAGCAGTTTCTTGTGTGTCAACTTGTTGAAGATCATTTGGAAATCTAGGTACACCATAGCCACTGGGGCCTCGTTGTTCACCTTGCTCATACTGTCTCCAAAGATTTCCAAATAACCTGTTAAACATGACCTGTTCTTCATCAACACATGTTGCATCTGCGCAATAGTACGATTTCTATCGAAATGCCTTGCTATTTCTTCCTTGATAATACACTCAAGCAGTTTCCCCACTACACAGGAAAAGCTAACTGGTCTATAATTCCACATACTTTGTTTACCTCACTTTTTAAACAGTGGTGTCACATTTGCTGTTTTCCAACCTGCTGGAACTGCGCTGGAGTTCATCAAATTTTATCAAATTGCCATAATTGCATTTACTATTTCTCTTGCCCTCTCTTCTAGAACCCTGGGACGCATTCCATCAGGGCCAGGAGACTTGCCTACCCTCAGCTCCGTTAGCTTGCGCAACACTATCTCTTCCACAATAATGAATGTTTCCAAGGTCCTCACGTACCTCTGTCTCTTTGGCAATTACTAGCATGCTATTAGTGTCCTCCACTATGATGATAGATACAAAACACCTGTTCAATGCCTCGGCCATTTCGTCATATCCTCTAACTAAATGTCCATTCCCATCCTCTAAAGACCAACATGTAATTGAGTCATGCTTTTTAATTCTATACATTTATGGCATATACCATCATTTATCCATCTTTATGTTCAGTTTTTTTTTCTCTCTCGTGTCCATTCATACTTTTCTTTAGAGTTCATTTTGTGGCATTCTGTTGACCTTTAATGTTTTCCACAATCTTTTAGGTTTCTGCTGTTCTTGACGAGTTCGCATTCCTTCTCTTTCAATTTGATAGCGTCCCTTATTTCCTTAATACAATTGACAGATTACCCATTTTCTTAGAGTCTTTCCTTTTCACTAGAATATACTTTTGCCACGGAAATTAAAAATCTCTTTTGAAAATTCTCCACTAATTGTCAACTCTCCCAACATGAAGTATTTGTTTCGAGGTGATTTTAGCCAACTCCTCCCTCATTCTATTATAGTCTCCCTTGCTGAAGCACAGGAACCTGGTATTGGATTTTATCTTCACACTCTCCATCTGTATTCTAAAGTCAACCATACTGTGATCACTCCTTCACTATGATGTGAATAATTATTCTTGTCTCATTGTACATGACCAGACCTACGATATCTTGCTCCTCATTATGCGTGCTTTTATTTTAGACTTGAAAGCATTCCCGAGCAGTCAAACCCAAAATCTTTGGATTCGCTGCTTTTAAGACATCCATGAAAAATAAAACAAGGCCATTATAAACTTGTTAAAGGAGTAGCATTGTCACAACACTAGACTTGGGACTTCAAAAATGTTTCTGATAATCCAAGTTCACTGCATCAATTGCTGCGCCATAATTTATTTCCCATTCAGTTTTTCAAATATGAGTGGCGTTTAATAATTCGGCAATGAATTTATCTATGTTTATTACTTTATGATTAATGTAATTTTCAAAGTTCCCTGAAAATGCGACCTTTCTAATCGACTCTTGTATTGCCCTGATTGCTTTTTTGGTGCTAAGCAGACTCTGTTTCCCTGCCTCCTTTAGAAATACTGAGATTACATTTGCTGCTGTGAAAATCTGTGAATTCAGTTCCAGAATCATCAAGCATTTGGAAGAGGATAAACAGAGTATTCATTATTACCTTGGCCACCTCCCTTAGTAATCAACGAGAAGATTAACAGGTCATGGGGGTGAATCAGATTTCAGTCAAAATAATTTCTCCAAAACTGTTTATGTACAGATTTGATTCTTTTTACTTTTTTTCAGTGTACTGAGAAGTGCTTGGAGTTTACTTTTTGAAACGTTTTCTTTTGTGAAGGCAGAAAAGAAGTGGTTGCTTCATCGTCCTGCCATTTTCCTGTTCTCTGGTTTCAGCCTATCAGGAAGATACAATGATCTTGTCTGACATTTCACCTTGGTATACTCTATGTTGAGAAGCTTTTACATTTCACTCTTGTTAATGTACGCTTCACGCACCCATCATTTCCTGTCTTAAGCTGCTCAGTGATTGACCTTCCACAGCCATACAATCACAGAATCAATCTCTGTACAATCAGAAATATGGTACCCTCTACATTCATCCCACTTTAATGCATCAGGCCCATAGACGTGAGTGTTATTACACTTCAAGTACTTGTCCACGTACCTTTTAACGGCTGTGCGATGACCCACAACTTTTCTCTCAAAAAGTGCATTGCAGACACCAACATCCTCTGAGTGAAAAACCATTCTGAAATCCTCTCTAAACCTCAAACCCTTCACTTTAAAAGCGTGCTTCTTTGTTCTTGACCCTCTGACTTAAAGGAAACGCTGCTGTCTATCCAACCTATCCATGCCCTTCGTAATCTTATCCTTCTGAATCACGTTCCCCTCAGTCTTCTCTGCTCCAAAATAACCAACCCGAGCTGATCCTGCCTCTCTCCATAGCTGATATGCTCCATTCCAGGGAACATCCTGGTGAATTTCCTCTTGCCACATTCAGTGCATTCACATCTTTCCTGTAATATGGATCTCTGAACTGCACACAGTATTCCATTTTGGCCGAACCAAAGTTCTGTATAGCTCTTGTAATCGATGCCACGATTAGTAAAGGCTATGCCTGCTGTCTCCAATTACCTCTTTACTAATCTATTACCCAGTCCCGTCATATTCCTGGATGTGTGCAGAAGCACCCTCTAAACTTGCGAGTCTGCTGCCATTTATTGAGTCCTCCACTGTCTGGTTAATTCTTCCAAAGTGCATCATCTCATATTTATCAGGGTTACATTCCATCTGACATTAATCTGCCCATCTGACCATTCCAAGCGCATCTTCCAGTAACGTAAGACCTTCCTCCTCACTGCCAACCACTCGAATAATCTGTGTGTCAGACACAAACCTAATTATTACACCGATCCCATGCCCCTTCACATTCACATTTATATCATTTGTGAATACCACAAATAATAAGGGACACAGCACTGACACAGAAACAGGCTTCAACAACCACCTATTTTCTGCAATAGTTTCTCGAACACTGATCTGATACTCAAAGGTCTGTAGTTCCTTGGTCATTCTCTATAGCCCTTCCCATAAAGGGTGTTCTCCAGTCCTCGGCACCTTACCTGTGACCAGAATTGTATTTAAACATTTTCATCAGTGCCTTTCATCCCTTGTCTACATCAGCAGCCTGAGATGTAACTGAGCTGGAACGAGGGACGTGTCCAATTTTATATCAGCCAAAACTATAAATCCCTGTACACATCTTACATCAATCGGCTCAAGAGCTTCTGAGTCCATCTTCTCGAATTCTGTTGCTGCATCCTCCTTCTCCCGAGTAAAACAGACATGATTCTCTCATATATCAATGTTCACCAGCTTCACCAAGAGATTCCCGCCTTGATCTCTAGCCAAGTTTCGTCAGCAGAAAACCTTGCTATCTGAGGGATTAATGTGGAGAATGTCCATTCAGTATATGGGATCAGTATATTTTATTTCGATAAATACATCAAAATTGCATACAATGCTCCGGGTACTGTCTAGGAGAAAGAGAGGAATGCAGATGCTAGAGATCAGAGCTTAAAAATGTATTTTGCTGGAAAAGCGCAGCAAGTCAGGCAGCATCCGAGGAGCAGAAGATTCGACGTTTTGGACATAAGCATTCCTAAAGAAGGGGTCATGCCCGAAACATCGATTGTCCTGCTCTTGGGATGCTGCCTGACCTGCTGCCCTTTTCCAGCAACACATTTTTCTGCTCCAGGTACAGTCTCACCAGTACTCTGTGTAACTAGTGCAGAATGATTTTACTACTCGTCTGAACAAATTACTGCAGAAGCTGGAATCTGTACTGAAACTAAAAAATGCTAGTCATCACATTGAGTCAGACAGTATCCGTAAAGAGAGAGCAAGTTAATGCTTTGTGTCTAGTTGACCCTTCATTGTCTGTATTCGGATTCCCTTTAAATGAAGACAAACGTAACTTTTACCTTCCCAGTTTGTATATGTTCCTTCCAATACCCTTTGCTTTAATGTTTTCTGCTAACTTACTGTGTGGACTGATTAAGATTCCTCCTGAATATCTGACTATATCGCATCCATTGTTTCTCATTTTTAAGTCTACAAGATATATCTTCAAACAGAATGTTTCTAAATGATAACTTCCCTTTCATAAATGCAGAATAATTCTCTTGAAGTTTGCTATAACTTTCTCAGTGTCCAATATCACATTTGTTATGATAGATTGCAAAAGATTACTTCCAACGGATGACAAGTAAACTGATCTGTAGTTTTCCACTCTCCCTCTTCTTCCCTTCTTAAATCGTTGGAATGCATTTATATCCTTTCAAATTGAATACGGATAAATACAGTCATCCACAATCCAATCCATCTGTGTATTGCTGCTTTCTCTGAAATTGCAGTGTGAAGTACATCTGGACTGTCAGATTTATCAATCCTCAATCCAGTTATGTCGTCATATCCTACCACGTCACCAGTATCAATGATTTTAGTGTTTAGTTACAAACGGCTGTGGTGTTTCTGGGATATTTTCTGGATCTTCGTCCGTGAAGGCAGACATAATGTAACAGTTTCGTCTCCCTGTCAATTTTCTGTTCTCTACAATAAATTATCCCGTCCACACATTCACTGTGCCATAGTTGGCCTTGTTTTCATTTTCCTTTCAAATATGGACAGACACTTTTCGCCAGTATTTACCAAGAGCAAAAAAAAAATTCCAGCAAAGGAACAGGCCCTTCGGGCCTTCCAAGCCTGCACCGATCGAGATCCTCTATCTAAACCAGTCAACTATTTTCAAAGCATCTGTATCCCTCTGCTCCCTATCCATTAATGTATCTGTCGAGATACATATTAAATGTCGCTATCGTGACCACATTTACCACTTCTGCTGGCAATGCGTTTCAGGCATCTGCCAGTCTCTGTGTAAAGAACTTTCTGAACATATCTCCATAAACCTTTTCCCTCTCATCTTGAATTCCTGACCAGTAGAAATTGAGTACCCCACTCAGGGAATAAGCGTCTTGCTATCCACCCTGTCTATACCTATCATGATTTTGTAGAACCCAACCAGGTCCCCCAAACCTCCGTCAGTTTAATGAAAGTAATCCTAATTTACCAAACCTCTCTTCATAGCCAGTTGCCTCCAATACCAGAAAACATCCTGCTGAAAGTCATCCGCACCATCTCAAAAACATCCTTTTGGTAAGGTGGCGATCAGAACTGTGCGAACTATTCCAAATGTTGTCGAACCAAAGCCGTACACAACTGTAACATGTCCTGTCATCTCTTGTACACAATAGATTCCAACAGATTCCTTCCTGTGGATGACAAGTTAACTGGTCTGTACTTCGCCACTTTCTCTTTTCTGCACTTCTTAAAATGGTGGAATGCAGGAAGCAAAGTATGTTGTATGCATCCTTGACCACTCTATCGACCTGCCCCTCGAAGGAACAATGGATCTGAACAACCAGATCTCTCTGTACATTAGTTTGCCCAGGGCTTTTTCCATTTACCATAAAGTTCACTCTTGAATTGGATCCTCCAAAAGGTATCATCTCACATTTGTCCAGATTGAACACTATTTGCCATTTCTCTGCACAACTCTACAATCGATCTATTTTCTGCTGCATTATCTGACAGTCCCCTTCACCTTCTGCTACTCTACCAACCGTCGTGCCATCTGCAAACTTATTAATCATACCACCTTTACCTTCCTTTATGTGCATCATAAACAATAGCGGTCCCAGCACTAAACCCTGTGAAACATCACCCAGAACAGTTCTTCATTTTGAGAAACTCCCTTCAACTGCTACTCTCTGTCTGCTGCTGCCCAGCCTGTTCTCCATCCATTTAGCTAGTAGACCCTGGACCCCTTGCAACTTCACCTTCTCCATCAGCTTACCTCATCAAATACCTTACCGAAAGTCCATCATATAACATCTACAGCCTTTTCCTCACTATCAATTTTCACTTCCACAAAGGAATGTACTATGTTTGCGAAGATGTGACCTCCCCGGAACAAAACCAGGGAAGGTCTTGTTTGGAGTCTGTCTGTGTTGTACTCTGGAATCAGTCGGGTTTTATTTCCAAGGCAGAACTTTATAAAATGCTACATTGACTGACTGCCTACAAAATGCATGTTCTATTAAAAAAAAATTGAATGCATTTGCAAATACAAGTCTGCAAATTCAAATTCACCCCACAGATTTATGTGTGTGTGGATGTGAGAAATGTGGAGTGTGTGTGCGCGGGGGTGGGGGAAGAATGAGAGAGAGAGCGCGTGTATGTGTGTGTGAGAGAGAGAAAGACCGTGTGCGTGTCTGTGTGTGCACATGTGCATGCAAGGGTGGCATGTGCGTGTGTCCTCGTTAAGACACACACCGATTTGGCAGATCCCTTTCCCCACACAGACTAACGCTCTGGTTTCAAAGCTTCCACACTCTGCAGCCTCTGCTCCTTTGTTGTTCATGTTACAGACCCAGGTACTGTAACTACAGTCTGGATTAGTGGTGCTGGAAGAGCACAGCAGTTCAGGCAGCATTCGAGTAGCTTCAAAATCGACGTTTCGGGCAAAAGCCCTTCATCAGGAACTGCAGTCCCCATGCTCCATCCAGAGTTGGGTTACAAAATCCTCAGGTCTCCCTGAATATCTGGGGCAGCTCACAGACAACCTCCAGCAAACCATCTCAACCCCTCCACTAACTTTTGAATAACAGGAGTCAGTCAGGAGATTTTCATAGAATCATAGAGTCATAGAGATGTACAGCATGGAAACAGACGCTTTGGTGCAACCCGTCCTTGCCGACCAGATATCCCAACCCAATCTAGTCCTACCTGCCAGCACCCAGCCCATATCGATGCGAACCCTTCCTATTCATACACTGATCCAAATGCCTCTTAAATGTTGCAATTGTACCAGCCTCCACCACTTCCTCCGGCAGTTCATTCCGTACACGTACTACACTGTGTGAAAAGGTTGCGCCTTAGGTGTCTTTCCCCTCTCACCCTAAACGTCTGCCCTCTATTTCTGGACTCCCCGACCCCAGCGAAAATACTTTGTCTATTTACTCTATTCATGCCGCTCATAATTTTGCAAACCTCTATAAGGTCACCCCTCAGCCTCCAACGCAAGTTCGATGCCTGCCCCTTTACAATAATACTCGAGGGCTTTGTCGTGTTACTGAAAGCACGATCAGCTGAGAGGGACCAACACAGGCGTTCACTGGACAGGCACAGACTAAGTTTCAAAGACGTGAGTCAAAACGGCGGAATCCCTCCTGTCCAACATGGATCATTAAACTGTCAATCATTTTTCTTTCTTCCGTGTGTGGGAGCAGTGCAAGAGCACTGCAGGATTGCATATATAACATGTAACACGGGGCACGCGGGGAAGTGAACAACAGCCCACACACACCATTTCACTGCTTCTGAGTTTCACAATGTCAGCACTCGATACATTAGGGAGCCAAAACGCAAAGCCAGGGAAAGATACGGAGGGAGAGGAAAATTCACATTAAAGATAGAAACAGATAATTATGGCAGAAATCGGCCATATTGGTGAAATATGGGGAAAAAGGCAGGGCAGTGGTACTAACTGGGGAGCTCTGCAGACTATGCCAATGTATTGGTTAGTAAAATAAACTATCTACCCAGCATAGGGAGCTGTGCAGACTATGCCAGTGTATTGCTCAGTAAGCTGGACTGTCTGCCCAGCATGGGGAGCTGTGTAGACTATTCCAGTGTATTTCAGCCTCAGTATTAGCCGAGGATGGGATGTAGTCAGAGGAACGAAATGCAACCTGTAACCATAACAGAACAGTGACCGCAATGCTTTACATATTTAAACAGCAAGGGCAGTGATGCAATGAATCATGTTTCACAGTTGAAACTGGACAGGTCAACATAGTGACCCATGAGTAACACTGCCAGAAGCAAGAAGCGAGAGAGTGAATTAACAAGTTCATTGCTGCAGTTAGTAGTGGTTTGTAAAGGGAATATCTCGATTTAGTCTCAGCAGTAACAATAAAAGCGACAATGATAGTAGAGTCAATGAAAGGACAGTATTACAGTCAATCATGATTTATAAAATTAATGACTGAACATTGAGACTTACCAGGGACACCAGCGAAAGCCAGGATTGGATAATAAAAATATTGAATAATGTAAAGTGCATATTTGATCTGCAGCGATAATGGGATTCGATCATAATATGTAGAAAGAAACCAAACATCCCAAGATAAACTCCTGTCCATTCTTGAGACATTCAAGCCGAATGTTCTCAGATTCTGACTCATTGTCGGAACATTCCAGTCTAATGTTCTCAGAATCTGACTCATTGTTGGAACATTCCAGTCTAATGTTCTCAGATTCTGACTCATTGTTGGAACATTCCAGTCTAATGTTCTCAGATTCTGACACATTGTCGGAACATTCCAGTCTAATGTTCTCAGATTCTGACTCATTGTTGGAACATTCCAGTCTAATGTTCTCAGAATCTGACTCATTGTTGGAACATTCCAGTCTAATGTTCTCAGATTCTGACTCATTGTTGGAACATTCCAGTCTAATGTTCTCAGATTCTGACTCATTGTTGGAACATTCCAGACACTTGTGCTCAGATTCTGATCTTTCCCCACTGCATTTCTTGAGCTGCGGATCCCTGTTAATGCTGTCAGTGGTGCCCCCACTCATACTGTGGAATAGCACATTCATCGGAACCCATTTATCATTAAAAGATGGAACCCCTCCACTGGGCAAATTACAATCCATGGAGACTGGGATTAATCACAGTCACTAAAAATACAGGCTCAGTTAACCCCTTCCATTTGTAACTTTTACTATCCCAATAAAAGGGAACATTTACTCAGTCTGGGTGGAATAGATGGGTGTTGCTGAGGGATGGTTCAGAAATCTTTCAATCTTCTTCTTCTTTCTTCCGTGTATGTGGGAGTAGTGCAAGAACACTGCAGGACTGTTTATATTACATACTGTTTGTGAAGGAAGATAGAGATAAATAAACAGACCGGCTGCATAAGGTGACCAGTGGAGACACTTGCATAGACAATAAACCAGTGTACACTATTTATTGCCCATTGGCGTTGTGTAGTGCTGCTACTTGTGACATCATTCAGAGCATTGAGACTGCTGCTCAGCAACAGGCGAAGGTAATTCTGTCCCCATATGTCTGTCAGAGAGGGACAGGAGGAGACCATCAGCCTCTCGACCCTGTTACAGATGGACAGTGGGAGGCCATAAAGCCCCTCAGGTCTGTTGCAGAGGGATAGGAGGAGATAATTCAGCCTCTTGGGTCTGTTGTAAATGGACAGAAGGAGGCTATTCAGCCTCTCGGGTCTGTTGCAGAGGGGCAGGAGGAGGCCATTCAGCCTATTGAGTCTGTTCCAGTGGGAACGAAGGAGGCCATTCTGCTTCGTGAGCCTGTTATTCAGTAACTACCACTTTTAAAATACTCAAAAGAACCGTCCTGACATAAATGGTAAAATTCTAAATTGAATCAGGCCAACTTTGAACATTTTATACGGGCAATTTCAAAAGCTGTTTGTGAGGAGATCGTGGCAGGAAAGTGGGAGGCCTTCAACAAATGAGATTACAGAGTCTAGATCGAGTATGTTCCGGTTCATGAGCAATGCAAGGCTGGTCGGGAATTCTGGAAGGCGAGCGGAATTGAGGTTCTGTTCAAGAAAAAGACGGAAGTATATGATAGGTACAGACAGTAGAGATCGAGTGAATCCATTGAGGAGTACCAGGGTTGTAGGCTAATACTCAAGAGGGAAATCAGGAGGGTAAACTGGGGGCATAATATATCTTTCGAAAATTAGGTAAGGGACAATCCAAAGAATTGCTACCAATACATTGAGATCAAAAGAGTATTTAGGGAGAGGATAGGGCCCTTTAATCATCAGAAAAGTGACCTATGTGTGGAAGTACAGGAGAATGGTGAAATGCTACATGAGTATTTTGCATCAGTACATATTGTGGAGTAGGATATGGAAGGTAGAGAACCTGGGGAAATGAATAGTGATATCTTGAAAAGTGTCCATATTACAGAAGATGAGGAGCTTTCCATATTAAAATGCATTAAGGTGCATAACCCCCTCTGACCTTTTATGTGACTCTTGGATAGGCAACTGGAAGTAAGTACAATGAAGGGCACATAGGTTAGTCTGATCTTAGAGGAGGAGAAACTGCCGGCACAACATCAACAGCTCAAGGGCCTGTATTGTGATACACTGTTCTGTGTTCTATAACCTGATCAGGTGTACCCCAGAATCTATTGGGAAGCTAGGGAAGCCATTATGTGATATCTAGCTGAGATATTTTAATTATGGACAGCACAGGTAAGGTTGTGCCATTTTTTAAGAACACTTGGTTAGGAAAAGTGAGGAAATTATAGACCGGTGGGCCTGATGTCATTAGTGGGCAAGTTGTTGGAGGGGATTCTGAGGGACAGGATTTCCTCGTGTTTGGAAAGGTAAATTCCAATTAGCGATAGTCAACATGATTTTGCTTGTGAGAAATCTTGTCTCAATAATTTGATTTAGTTTATTGAAGAATTGACGAATAAGATTGATGAAGGCACAAAAATAGAACTGTGGAATAGAATATGAACTTTAATAAAGCATTTAAAAATGGTTCCGCATGGGAAACTGTTAAGCATGGTTTGATCGCATGGAATGCAGAGAGAGTTGTAGATACTTCGCTCAAAAGTAAGAGATGAAGGCAATTCTGGTGCAGCATACTTTATTTGGCCTGGAGGCCTGTGACCAACAAGGATCTAATGAATTTTGTCATTTCTGTAAATGATTTGGATGTGAATATAAGTAGGAATGGTTTGTGAGTTTACAGATAACACCAGAATTGGTGAGGTGGTGGACAGTAAAGATGGTTAACCTAGAGTAAGACGGGACCCTGATAAGCTGAGCCAAAGTGCCGAGGAGTGGCAGATGGAGTTCATGTCAGACAAACGGATGGTGTAACATTTTTCTGAGCCAAATTGGGTCAGCACTTGTAGGCAGGATCCTGGGAAGTGTTTCCAAACACAGACAGCTAAATAGAAACTATAGAAACCCTGCAGTGTGGAAACAGGCCATTTGCTCATCTAGTCCATACTGACACTCCTGATAACATGCTGACCAACACACCCATACGTTACCCCGGTAACTCTACATTTCCCTTAGACAATCCACTTAACCTGCAAATCCCTGGATACTGTGGGGCAGTTTAGTGAGGCCACTGAACCAACCCTGTGTATTTTTAGACTGTGGGAGGAAAACTAAGCACCCGAAGGAAACCCACACAAACACGGCAAGAAATTGAAAACACCGCACAGAGTGTCACCAAAGGATGGAATCGAACCCAGGTCATTGGTGCCCTAACACAGTATTGAGAGCCGGTTTGCCACCTAACGACCATCAGAGAGAGTGACTGATTTCTCCAGCTTTCTCTGGTTCTGTCACATCATGTGATGTCAAATTCCAGCGTGGTACCTCTGTCAGGCCCTCCTTTACCTTCACCCCAGTATTCACATTCCACTAGACAGGTCCTTAAGTTGTGACTGACACATTGCCTGCACATCTGCCCTCACACCTTCCCCTCCTTTCCAGATCAAGTGTTCCATTAATACTGCAGCATGCAAGATAATTGCTGATCTAAAATAAAACAAAGAGCTGTATACTCTGGAGATCGGTGACCAATACTGTTCTGATGTATACTCCCCAGATTTGAAACATTGACTCTGCTCTCTTCTGACAAAGGATTGCGAGAAAGTGACAACTGCAAATGCAGTGAATACTAAAGTGAATTCCTGATGAAGGGTTTCTATCTGAAACATAGTCTTTCCTGCTCCTCGGATTCTGCCTGACCTGCTGTGCTCTTCGGGGCCCAAACTTCGACTTTCTTCCTTCAGCTGCAACCAGACCCGTTGAGTTTTTCCTGCAAACTCTTGGGTATCTAATTTCCTGTTTTTAACATAAACAAAGATTTCCTGCAGTATTGACATCCATGCACATCTTCCACCAGTGTTTGCTTCTCATTCTTGGTTCTAAGCTGCAGTCAAACTTTCTGTATAAACTGAGCACCATGGTGAGATGAATGGTAGATTCAGCGAGATTTTTCTTGAGGCATTTCTTGATGTTACAAAATCTCTCTGCATTTTGTTCTAAAAACGCATGGAACAGAAAGGCTGAGAAGGACGTGGGCCAAGTGTAGGGATATGGAGTGAATGTGGACCGAATGTCATGGAAAGATATGTTCACAGGTTTCAGAATTCTGAATGTAGACATGTCGATAGCATCTGGCAAAATAAGCCAACATTACCAGGAATGCTGGGTGAATGGGATATTGGTGTGAGTTCAGATGATGGAGAGTTTTGCATGAGGATTTGTTCTGCAACTTTGTACCTGGGAGTGGGGTCTGCAGAGTCTTTGACTCTGGGCTGAAACTAACACTAATTTCTCAGTGTCATTTTCATTGAGTGACAGAGGTTAGGTCTGTGTGAGACTGAGCTAGTTTCCTGGTGTTATCTGATCGAACTCACCTCATTTACTACTCACCCCACCGCATGATGTCCCTATCATTCAATGCCAGACTAATTCGCCCACTCATCATGGTTGGAGGTACTCACCATCCCCGGAAATCCCTGGATATTCCGTGATCCCTAGCACGGATGCCAAAAATAAAGGCCAGTGGGCAAATAATTGAGCTTTCTCAGTGCGGAACTGCCCTGCCCAGTTTAGGCCTAGCATGGCAGATAAGACAATACATAATAGACAATTGGCGCAGGAGTAGGCCATTCGGCCCCTCGAGCCAGCAGCAACATTTATTATGATTATGGCTGATTATCCACAATCAGTATCCTGTCCCTGCCTAATCCCTGTCACCCTTGATTCCACCATCTTTAAGAGTTCTATCCATCCGTAAGGGGTAATTACACTACGGGTTTGTCGACAGGGGCAATGATGTCCTCGTGGACGGGGTAGTAGAGAGGGGGACCATTCTCTTCTCAAAGGGAGCCACACCACCAGACCCACCAAGCTCAACCACCCAGCCCAGTGCAGTATATGTGGTCTGAAGAAATGTCCAGCAATACAGGACAAGCATCAATAGCCTTCCCCACTCTGTCAGGATAAGGGACACCGTATTCTCTCTGTTCCCACACTCACTGTATATCTGTTATAGCACCTACCTCAGAACAAGGCTCATCCACCAACATTCTCACTGCTGCAGTCATCACATCCCCCTCCTCCTCTCTCCCTCGCCTTTGATATACCCCCACAAATTTATAGAATGCTCTGGAGAGTGCTGATTATGGAATATTCCAGATAACGTTCCAAACAATTCCCAGTTTCAGAATGACAGTGCACCATTGTGGAAAACATGAGGGGAAGGAACAGCTTTTTTTAAAATTAAAATTATATGCACACGAAATTGAAATCCATCATGAGGCCATTCCGTACTTCAAACGTGCTCTACCACTTAATAAGATCGGGAGTGATCTAACTGTCTCCTGAGCTCAATGTTAAAGCAACTTTCAGTCATTCAGCCCCCAGCTTCCTGTCACTGACCCCGATTCTGTCTCTGAGTTTGAGACTCTGCCCAGGTGTGGAAACACCTTCTCAGCATCTACCTTGTTGAGCCCCCTCTGTATCCTTTACGTTTCAGTAATATCATGCTCATTAATTTCAAGCACAATGAATTATCGCCTCACCATTTTAGATGCATTCAATAATTCAACCCTTTCATCCCAGGAATCTGCGTACTGTATCATTCTTGTTACTTGCTGCATCACCACAATGCCTTTTTGTTTTATACACAGGAACACTCCAATCCTTTTTTCCTGCTCCTTTGTTGGGAGTCTTCTTCATTAAATAACAGCCTGCCTTTTGGTTCGCAGTGTCATCCTCAAACTCGGATATATATTGCATTCAGCTCTCGCCATCAGGCTGTCAGAATAGACTGTAAATAACTGATGCCATCGGACTGGTATTTGTGATACCGCAGTAGATATGTCTTTATCATAACGATCCATTAATCCTGACTGTCCGATTTATATGTGCTAACCACCCGTCATCCCATGCTAATTCATTGTCCGTAGCACTACGAGCTTCTATCTTGTGTAAGAACCTTTATTTTGTGAAACCTTGTGGAAGATCTCTGGTAAGCCGCATGCCTCCCAGTTCCCCTTTATCAAGTCCGCATGTTACATTTTCAGGGCTCTCAGAATAACTTTGCAGGCAAAATATAGTTTCCCATTCACAAAACCATGCTGACTCTGCGTGAAGCTTTTCTAAATGCCCTTGAATTCTTGCCTTAATAAAGACTCTCGCAGATTCCAGGTAATTATAGTTGGGCTAACTGGTTCCTGCTTTCTGTCTCGCTCCTTTCTCGAAGACAGGCACCACATTGGAGGTTGCCAGTTTCGCTGGAATACTACTGAAATCCAGAGAGTTATGGAATCGTTCACACACTACCACCAGCCACTCTGTAACCACTTTTTAAACAAAACAACTATGAATTACTGCTGACCGGTCTTTCCTTACTCTTATCTGTTTGTCAAAAAAACCTTGTTCCTTTTGTTAGAGACAGTTCAAAAACTTTCCTTTTATTAACATTTTGTTTATATAATTATCATGCTTGAAGAGCCTTCCCCTGTGAGGAATAATGCAAAGTACTGGTGTAATTTATGTCTGTTCTCTGTAGCCAGTTCCCCAGTCACATCCTTCAAATGACCTCAAAATACTTTCCAGATTTCATTTCTATCTAAGGTCACACACTCATTTTGAACTTCTTTTATATGCACAGAAAAGTTTGTGATGCTTGTTTTTATATTTCTTGCCAACTTACTTACATCATATCTCTTGTTCCCCCTTTTCCTCGCTTTCTAGATTCATACAGTCACATCACGCATGAACAGACCCTTTGGTCCAACTTGTTCATGCCTAACTAAACTAGTCCCATCTGCTTTCACGTGCCCCATATGCCTCTAAACATTTCCCATTTATATATTTGTCCAAATGTATTTTAAATGTTGTAGCTGTGCTTTCATCTACCACTCTTCCTCTTGCAGCTCATTACATATACACATCACCCTATACGTGAAAAAGTTGCTCCATTGGCACTTTTACATCTTCTCTCTTTCACCTTACAGCGATGTACTCTATGTTTGAATCCCTGTCCCCCCTCCCCCCCTCTCCGGGGGAAAATACGTTGGCTCTCCACCCAATCCATGCCTATCATGATTGTATAAACTTCTATAACGTCACTTTTCAACCTCGTCCACTCCATCTAATACTAACTTCAAGAACAAGCATTTAATCGTAAGCACTGCAAATGTGAAACAATATTCAAAATGACAGGTAAACAACACAGACATAACTTCATACTGTGATTTGCTTTATCTCAAAGTAACAAAACTAAGTCAGCGTGAAATCCTTACCAGTTCCATTTAGGAAGTCAAACACTTGAATTTCTTTGTCGAAAGAGAGTGATGATCCTTACACTGAAAGCGTATCTCTGGCCAAATCCAAGTAAGAAAGGGAATTCTTATACCACACGGTGAGCATGCAGTTGCCTTTAGCAGAGTGAGATGAAGGCTGAGTATACTTGTTGAAATTTGGATCACAGTATGAATTCAGTGCAAAGGGAGAGAGGTGTTTTCAAGAAGGTTTAATCCAAGAAGGAAACTTTCCGGAATGAGATGTGAGTGGGAGGTGGAAAACAACACGAATATAGAGGCAGAGTCACACTGAGACCAGAGGCAAAGTGGCAACACAAAACACAGCTTGATGCTCGTGCAGGGAAGGTAGACTCAGATAGGAACCATTATATGAGAGAATGTGCTCTGTAATTGGAGACGGATAACCTGGAACAAGGAAGGGGAGATGAGCAGGGAAGAGGATAGAGCAGTAATGGCTGGGGTTTCTGCGGGTAATTCAGGAAGCACAGCTGAAATTCATGCCCAGAATCTGCTCACGGTCCCTGAAATATCCACCCTAAATCTGGGCACGCACTAATGTTCGTTAATTTGCGGTTGAATAGTAACCTTGACAGATTTTGACAACCACGAGCAGTTCATCTTCTTCCGAGTCCTTGCTCTCCTGTATGTCTCTCATTGTATGCAACATTGTATGCATTCTTGCATACAGTTCTCCAATCCAGGAGGAAACACCATCAAGTGAGGCTTTAGAGAGAGTAGCAGCGAGGAATAATTTACTAAAACTTCCAACCCCTGTGGGACCCCACGCACCCGGTGATTGTTACAACTACAAGAAAAAACAAACTAGAAAGCCTGGTCTGTGTGAGCTGGCCATTGTTACTACTATTTATTAAAAACCCTAAAAACCCCGTAGGTTATTTATTTGAGCCGTTTTCAGTCGGCAGTTGGACCTTTAAGATCTCTTACTAAAAAAAAATGAGAAACTAACATTTTATTTAAAAAGTAACAGCATTGACACACAATTTAGATGCCTGGTCCTTTACTCAATGAGCTTCCCCGTATTACTGAACGCAAGGTCCCCTGAGTGGGGCAAACACAGGTACAGACCAAGTTACAAGGATGTGTCTTATAACGTCTGAAACACGCTTGTCTATGAACCATCACACGGGACATACCGGGAAGGGAACAACAGCTTGAAAAAACACCATTTCAGTATTTCTGAGCTACCCAATGCCAGCACTCGATACACTAGGGAGACAAAACCCAAGGCCAGGGAAAGATACAGAGGGACAGAGAGATTTACTTTAAAGACAGAAACAGACAGTTAATTAACTGAAACGATGTGAAATTATGTGGAAAAAGGCAGGGCAGTGGGACCAACTGAGGAAGTGAGATCTTCGTGAGTAAAATTACAAGAATGAGAACATTGAATAAAGGCATTGTCAGATCAGTGGAAATGGTTCGTTACATCAAATTCTGAATCTGCTTTACTGACCACCACAAACAAACATAAACTTGGACAAGATGACAGCCCAGCATGGAGAGCTGTGCAGACCATGCTCGTGTGTTGCTCAGTAAACTGCACTATCTGCCCAGCATGAGAGTATTGCAGACTTTGCTATCATATGCTAACTATCCTCGCATCAGATTACTGCCTGCAATGGGAAGGTTTGGGGTGTGTGTGTGTGTGTGTGTGTGTGTATGTGGTTGAATGCGAAACTCATTGTTTGAGAAGGAACGCACATGGAGGAAACTATTTTAAATACAAACAACTGGCAGGCTTTTTATTAATCAACAGAGAGAACGAGGGAAGTTTCATGGACAGATGATATAAAGTGTTTGAGAATGTTAAAATAACGTCATTGCCAGTCACAACACCAATATACATCGGCGTGCACATGAATGACAGATGGATGGGAGTTTGGTGTGAGGTGGAATCAGAATTGTTTCGGCAGATCTGAAGCCGGGAGTATCAGCAGGTGATTATTAACTTCATTAAGCCTGTAATTCATAGCTCAAGGTTCAAACAATAGATGGAATTAAACCATTAAGATATATTCTGGAGTGGTGAGTATTTCAAGTTAGAAATGTTCAGGGCATGGTGTCAAGTATCAGCTCATAGTCAAAGAGATGTCCCACAGTTGTGACGTGTCTGCTTCAGCTGCAGATATTGGCCAAGGATGGGATGGAAACAGTGGAAGGAAGTTTTGTTGGTAACCAGAGAAGTGACGGTGACCTCTATGCTCTTAACAGCAAAGGTAATGATACAATGCATTGTAGTTCTCCCCTGAAACTGAATAGATCAACATAGAGACCCGTGAGTAATACTGCCAGAGCAGAGAGGGAGGCAGTAATTGAACACGTTCATTAATGTAGTTAGTCGTGGTCTGTAGAGTGAATATCTGGATTGGGAGATTCAACAGGAACAATAATAGTGACAAGATGTGTAGACTATATGAAATAAACATAATATTGTCATAACTGGTTTATAGAAAACAAAATCTGGACAGTGACACTGACCAGGAATACCAACGATAGCCAGGAAGGGATAATAAAAATATTGAATAATGAGAAGAGCGTAATAGATCCGCGATGATAATGACCACCAATAAAATGCAGAAAGATACCAAACATAATCGGATAAACTCCTGAATATTGTTGGAATATTCCTGTCCAATGTTCTCAGATTCTGATCCATTGGTGGAACATTCCAGTCTAATGTTGTCAGATTCTGATCCATTGTTGGCACATTCCAGTCTAATGTTCTCAGATTCTGATCTCTCCTCCCCCTCTCTCTGGATCTGCTGCTCCCTGTCAGTGCTGTCGGTGATGGTCCCGCTCATGTTATGGGTTGACACATTGAACGGAGCCCATTTATCATTAAACGATGGAAACCCTCCACTGGGATAATTAGAATCCATGGAGATTGGCATTAATCGCACTTACTGAACAAATAGGCTCAGTTAACCAGTTCAAAACATCACTTTTCATTTACTGGTTTTGGATGGAATGGATGAGGGTTGCTGAGGAATGGATCATAAATCTTTAAATCTTTTAAATCTTTTTATTAACTTGTATATGAGAGTATTAACAGGACACTGCAGGCGTCTATATATGTTCCACTCTGTTTATGAAAGGAAGCAGTTATAAAATAACAGATCGGCTACATTAAAAAAATCGGGTGATCAAGTTTCTCGATACTTGAGTATTTCAAGTTAGAAATGTTCAGGGCATGGTGTCAAGAATCAGCTCATAGTCAAAGGGATCTCCCACAGTTGTGACTTGTCTGCTTCAGCTGCAAATATTGGCCAAGGATGTGATGGAAAGTACGCAAAGTACGGTACTTCTTGACCAGTGTGCGGCCACTCCTGGTTTTAATGCCCTGTTGTCAAATCCTTTCATAACCTTGAGACAGAGCATTGAGACTGTTGCTCAGGAACAGGCCGAAGCAATTCTGTCCCTATGGGCCTCTTACACAGGGATAAGAGAATGCCATTCAGTCCATATTAGCCTGTTGCTACTAAAAAAGGTGGAAAGCTGGGATATTGGCACATTTTGCCGAAAGAATATTTCAAAATGAAGAGACGCATCGTTGCAGCTGTATGAAGTGTTACTGAGAGGGTACCTGGAGGAAATAGTGTTGTTGGTGTTTCTGTAACTGAGAAAGGATGGACCTCCATCAGATACAGTTTACTGGCTGCTCATAATCCACGGGTTGTTGTCTCATTTAATGTCTCGGATCTGTTACACAGGGACAGGAGGAGACCATGGAGCCTCTTGAGTCTATTTCAGAGGAACAAGTGGAGGTCATTCAGCCTCTCCAGTCTATTGCAGAGGGACAAGAGGAGACCATTCAGCCTCTCCAGTCTATTTCCGAGGAACAAGAGGAGACCATTCAGCCTGTCCAGTCTATTACAGAGGGACAGGAGGAGCCTATTCAGCCTTTCGAGCCTGTTACAGAGGGGAGGAAATGTTTATTTAACATTCAAGACTGTTACACATAAATATTAGTTTTAAACTAGTTGTGGAATAGGAAAGACCTGGTGTAAACATTGAAGTTCTAACTTTGAACAAGGCCAATTTTGCAAGTGTTAGGCGAGCCCTGTGAAAGGCTGATTGGAATACCCTATTCGCAGGTGAAGGGATGGTTGGAAAATGCAAGGCCATCAAAAGGTGGTTTCAGAGAGACCAGAGCCAACGTGTTCCTATTAGTGAGATGGGCAAGGCTGGTGGGTGCAGGGAGTGCTGGATGGCTAGATATATTGATGGTCTGGTCAAGGTAAGGAAGGAGGCATATGTCCGGTAAACAGAGCTGAGATTAAGTAAATCCTGAGAAGACTATAAGGTCAATAAGTGCATAGTCAACGGGGAAAGTGGGCCAGAAAAAATGTGGACATGAGATGGCTTTAGAAATAGGGTTAACGAAGCATTGAAGCAACTCTACACATCCTTTAATTGCAAAATATTAACTAGGGAGACAATAGGGCACCTTAAAGATCAGTAAGGCTACGTATGTGAGGAACCATAGGAGATGGAAGGGATACTAAACAAGTATTTTTCCTCGTATTTAATGTAGAAGAGGTTACAAGAGCGAGAGAATGAAGAAAAACATAGTGATATCTTGAAAAGTATCTATATTACAAGGAGATGTTGGACATTTTAAAACACATAAAGGTGAACAAATCCCTGGGACCTGATCAGTTGTATCCCAGAATATTGTGGGAAGCTAGGAAAGAAATTGCTCAGCCTTTTGCTGATATATATGAAACATTGATTTCCACAGGTGAGGTAACAAAAGACTGGAGGGTTGCTAACATAGTGTCATTATTTCAGAAATTAAGGAAAACCCAGGTAACTATAGATCGGTGAGCCTGACGTCAATGGTGACTAAATTGTTGGAGGGGATTTTCAGGGAAACGATGTATATGAATTTGGAAAGACAAGAACTGAAGAGTGCTTTGTACATTGGAGATGACATCCCACTGACTCGGTGGAATGTTTTGAGGAAGTGAAGATGATGATTGATGAATGCAGGACAGTGGATGCTGTCTTCATGGAGTTCAGTAAGAAAAACAAAATGTTCTACATGGTAGACTGGTTAGCAAGGTTAGACTTCCTGGGATCCAGGGAGAACTCTCCATTTAGGTCCAAACTTTTCTTGAATCTCGGAGACAGGCCGTGACAGTGGACATTTGTTCATTAAACTTGGAGACCTGTGACCACTGTCATGCCGCAAAGATCAATAGTGGGTCCACTGCCTTTTGTCACTTACACAAATCATTTGCACTTGAGTATATGAAGTATGGTCAGTACGTTTGTAGTTAATAACAAATTTGGTGGTGTAGTCGACAGTGAAGAATGATCTCTCAGATTATAATGGGATCTTAATTAGGTGATCTGAGGAGTGTCAGATGGAGTTTATTTTAGATAAATGTGAGGTGTTGCATTTTGGCAAGAAAAGTCAGGGCCAGACATATAGGTAGGATCCTGTCGAAAGTTGCCAATCAAGGAGAGCTCCATAGAAATTATAGAATACCTACAATTAGGAAACAGGATTTTCGGCCCATCGAGGCTGCACCGTCCCTCTAAACAGTATCCCACTGGACAAATCCCTCCCCTATCCCTCTCAGCCTGCATTTCCCATGGCTAATGCACTTTGCCCTCACAGCCAAGTGTACTATGCACAATTTACCATGGCCAACCTACCCTTATCTGTATAACGTTATACTGTCGGAGGGAAACATAGCATCCGGAGGAAACTCTCACAGACACGGGGAGAATGTGCAAACTCCACACAGCCAGTCATTCAATGATGGAATTAAACCCAGGTCGCTGCCCTGTGAGGCACCTTGTGGTGCAGGTTCTCCGTTCCTTGAAATTGCTGTCACAGGTAGACAGCGCAGTGAAGAAGGCACTTGGTGATCTTCCCTTTATTGGTGCGTGCTTTGAGTCGAAGCGTTTGCATGATATGTTGCATCTCTACAGGACATTGGTTTGGCCACTTTTGTAATATTGCTTTTAATTCTGGTCAACCTGCTGTCGGAAAGATATTGTCAAACTTGAAACGGTGCAGAAGAGATTTAAAAGAATGTTGTAGGTGTTGGAGGGTTGAAGTTACAGGGAGAGGTTGAATAGGCTGGGAGTATTTTCAAGTGTTGAGGCTGAGGGTGGACCTTAAAGAAGTTTATAAAATCAGGAGGGGCATCGAAAACTAAACAGTCAATATATTTTCCCAGGATAGACAATTCCAAATATAGAATATAAAGGCTAAAGGTGAGAGGAGAAAGATTCAAATAGGGACGTGGGGGAAAACATTTTCACACAGAGTCTGCTGCGTGTATGGATTGAACAGCCAAAAGAGGTGGTGGAGACAGGCACAGTTACACCTTCTAAAAGGCATTTGGATGGATACATGCATGGAAAGTGTTTAGAGAGAGATGGGCCATGTGCTGGCAAGGGAGACGAGATTAATTTAGGATATTTGGTGGGTATAGATGACCAGACCAAAGGATCTTTTTCCATGTTATACATCTCCGAGAGTCTATTGACTCTTGAGAGTTTAACACGGGAACAGGAGGAGGCCATTCAGCTTCTGAATTCTGTCAGTCAGCTGATTTGCTTAATTACTGACAGTCAAATACAAAAATACATCATTCAGAATTTGATGTTGTTTCACAGAAACACGAGAAAGGCTTTTAGTCAAGAGAAGCAGTAAGAAATGTGAAGAGGCCATTCAGTCCCTCATCTCCATTCCACAGGAGCAGCAGGTGAACACAGAGCTATTGGAGCCTGTTACTCAGGAGCAGGAGGAGGACATCTACTTTCACAAAACTTCGATTAGGAGGCACTCACTCAACTGCTCGAAACTGGGACACAGGGAAATCTAGAGGCTAGTGAGGCCCGAGGATCCTGTTACGCAGGAACAGGAGGAAGGGACTCACTCCCCACCAGTATGGGACACTGGGAGAAAAGGGAAGTTTGCTTGGAACAAACACAAATATATGAATAAGTTGCATTCGTGGTCCACACAATCCTGCCCTAACATTCACTCAGACCACGACTGATCTGATGGTGATTCCCTCATTCCATTTTACGGAGACTGTCCTCTCTGCAGCCTCTGCTCCATTTGTTGGTCATGTTGCAGACCCAGATGCTACAACAACAGTCACCATGACTCATTCAGGGGGGTGGGTCTAACCGGATGAGTCTGGATTTGAAGGGTCCAATCACAAGAATGAAAACATAAAATAAAGGTATAGCCAGATGTTTAGTTCTCTATCATTCACAATCCAACTCACATAACCAGCCCGTCCATTACACTTTCAGGATGGAGCACTGTGAGGATATGGCTAGCGTACTGCAGAATACAACCCAGCAATGTACAGAATGGAATTCTGTGCAGCCCACACCGATACTTGATCTATAATCATCGGCTAAATGCCCAGCTTGGGGAGCTGTGCAGACCACACTGGTTCATTCATTTATAAACCCAGGCCGTTGCATTGTTCGGTAGCACTGTGTTAGATCACTGCCCAGTGTGGGGAAACTTGCAGCCAATGTTGGAAGTGACAGGATGTGCAGCTCCCATCCATTTACAGCTCCATAACTCCACTGTGCCTTGACAAGGGGTGCCATGGATGTGAAAATCACTGCGATGTAGAAATGTAAATGGAAACAGTTTAAATACCAATAGTTCTGATTATGGCGCGTATCACACCAGTCTTGAAAGTTGAAATAACTGAGATAATACACAGTGAGGTGTTGTGAATGGTGCAAAGTATTTAGAGGGGGATGGTAATGTTGTAGTGGTTGCACTGTAAGCCTCCAAATCGCCAATGTGAATTAGAGGAAGAAATATGCAGGGAGACTGGGGAGACTTGCAAGAACAATAGGGTTGTTACAAGAGGTGATTTCAATTTTCCTAAAATAAACTGGGGCTTCCAGATGGTTAAGAACTTAGATGGAACGTAATTATTTAAGTGCGTTCAGGAAAGTTTCCACAATCAATATATAGAATAACCTACTTGGAAGGGACAAACTCGACCTTCTGTTGGGAAATAGGGCAGGACAGGTGAAGGAGATAAAGTGGGGGAGCATTTTGGGAAAAGTGACTAGAGTTGTTTTAATTTTAAAATAGTTATCGGAGGGCCAAATATTTTCACAGATTCAAGTCCTAAATTGGGGCAAGGTGTATGTTGTTGGAGTTAGACAGGGGGTTGCAGGGGATGATTTGAGTAGTTTGTTTCGAGGTAAAAGGATCTTGAGCAAGTGGGTGGGCTTTAAAAGTGAGATAACTCGAGTTCAAGGTTTCCATTTCCCTGGGAGGGTAAAGGGAAGTGAGACTGGAAGAGAGATCCCTGGATGTCAGGAGATATTGAGGCTCTGACCAGAAAAAAAGGAGGCGTGGCTCAGGTTCAGGCAGCTCGATTCAAGGGAATCCCTGGAGGTATACAGGGAATAGAGGAGTTTACTGAAGAAGGAAATCAGCAAGGCGAAAAGGGAATATGGGATATTCTTGGCTGAGAAATTTAGAGTGAATCCACATTCAGTATATAAATATAAAGTACAACTAGAGAGAGAATAAGATGCTTTAAAATCCAAAACAGGCATGCATGTGTACAACCTCAAGAGATGGGTGAAGTCCTCACCCCTATGTGTTTACCATGAAGAAAGACATGAAGACCTGTGACCTTTAGGAGGTTAGTTGTCATATCTTGGTACTGTCCATATCACAGTAGAGTTGTTGTTGGATATATTAGAATGCACAAAGTCAGACAAATCCTCTGGTCCTGACCAGATATATCCAAGAGCACTGCAAGAGGCGAGAGAAAAACCTTCGGGGCCAAGGTACCGGAAGTCTGGGCGGTAGCAAATGTTGTGCCCTTATTCAAGAATAGCTGCAAAGAAAAGCCTGGGAAATATAGACCAGTAAGCTTCACGCCTGTTTTCACTAAACAATTTGAGAAGCTTCTGAGAGATAAAATGTGCATGCATTTGGAAATACAGAGTTTGAACTGGAATAGTCAGCTTGGCTTTGTGCGTGGCGGATCATGCCTTAAAAATTTTGTTATAGATTTTGAGGAAGTGGCCAGGAACGTTGACGAGGGCAGTGTGGTAGACATATTCTATATGGATTACAGTAAGGCCTTTGATAAGGTTCCACACGGTCGGTCGCTCTAGAAGGTTAGATCGCATGGACTCCAAGGTGAACTGGCAAATTGGCGACACAATTGGCTTGACGTTATGAAGCAAACGGCTATGGTGGAGGTATGCTTGTCGGACTGAAAGCCTGTGACACATGGAATACCTCAGGGGTCGGTGCTGGGCCCATTGCTGTTTGTTATCTATAGCAATGATTTGGACCAGAGTGCACAACGCAAGATTAGTAAGTTTGCAGATGATACTAAAATTGCAGGCATCATTTACAGCCAGGAATTTAATCAGAAATTGCAGCAGTACCTTCACCAGCTAAGAAAGTGGACTGAGAATTGGCAATTGGAGTTTAATATAGATCAGTGCGACGTCTTGCTTTTGGAAAGTCAAATCCAGGTAAGAGTTTAATGATGAAAGAGAGGGCCTTAAGAAGTGTAGTGGAACAAAAGGACGTTGGGGATCAGGTGCACGGTTGTCTGAAATTTGAGTCACAAATACACAGGACAGTGAAGAAGGCTGTTGACACATTGGCCTTCATCAGGGCATTGAGTATCGATATTGGGACGTTATGTTGCAGTAGTACAGGATGTTGGTAAGGCTGCAGTTGGAGTATTGTGTTCAGTTTTCTTAACCTTGCTCTAGAAAGGATATTATTGAACTAGAAAAAATGTAGAAGAAATTTAGAAAGATGTCTCCTGGGCTAAAGGGTCTGAGTAATAGGGTTGCCCAGGGTAGTTTCCACAGATGAACATGGGGGAGAAAAAAAACTATATCCTTACTTTCCGTACTTTCCGTGCTAGGAAAAATAGTTTGTTGGACAGGTTAGAACCCTATTGTTCCTGCAAGTCTCCCCAGTCTCCCTGCATATTTCTTTCTCTAATTCACATTGGCGATTTGGAGGCTTACAGTGCAACCACTATAACATTACCATCCCCCTCTAAATACTTTGCACCATTCACAAAACCTCACTGTGTATTATCTCAGTTATTTCACTTAATAGGTAATACCACTTTGCATTTTGAGAGACAATTTGGAGTCAGATAGACCCTATGAAGAATTTTCAACTGCATGGAATGGGTCCCAGTTCAGATCAAAATCCTTTGAGCATTTTCACAAATATCCTCCCATGTCTCTGAAGTGTTCTGAACCGCAACTCTCCATCGCAGACATCGCAAAGCTGCACAGTGTCGTCTGAGGGGACACACTCCAACTAATGATAAAGGGTAATGACAGTGAGTGTATTCTAATCAATAAACACCCTCTTCCCTCTATCGGATCTGTCGGATCTGTAAGAGTCTGTTAAAAGTGTGTTTTTTAAAAAAATCTCTGATCTGGAAAGAAAATACTGAAGATGTCTCTACTAGGTAGTCCATGCGAGTTATTTGACCAATGACATCATTGTTTCTCCATCAAATAACACGTGGTGGCTCAGTAGTGAGCATTGCTGCCTCACAGCACCAGTGTCTCGGCTTTGGTTCTGGTCTTGGGTGACTGACTGCGTGGAGTTAAGATTCTCGCTGTGTCTGTGTGGTTTTCCTCCCAAAATCCAAAGATGTGCAGGTTAGATGAATTAGCCATTGATAAATCACCCACAGTGTTCAGGGATGTTTAGGTTTGGGCATTAGTCAGGGTAAACATAGGATGGTCGGGGAATGGGTCTGGGTGGACTACTCTTCCGAGGGTCGAGGTGGACTTGCTGGACCCAAGGACCTGTATCCACACTGTAGGGATTCTACTAATTCTAAATCACTTAAGCAAGGCACACCCCTTGCTCCCACAGTTTAAACTTGGAATCCATTATCCAAGGATGACAACCCGGTATACCAATTATAGGGGTAAGAAAAATGGTTTTGGCTGTATTGCCCTTAATCTGACACATTGTCATTCATGCTTTAACAGTATTGATAATTATTGGGTTATGATAATACTTCTTAAATGTTGTCACTTTAGCTAAGAAAAACAGTCTAATCAAGCTTCACTTTGTCTGAGAGGGTTCAATATCTCACAGTATTGACGCCGAGTCCTCAGCATCCCAGGCAATAACATGGGATAAAAATATCTTAATTGATAGCTTTTATCTGGAAGATCTACTCCCCACAATCAGTGAGGTAGTTGCAATCTGGTTAGCTTGATAAAGAGTCGCTTATGGCGCCAAATAAAAGAGATAAACCAGCCATAAAGTCTCCGAAATATCTGTCTGGGAAACACCAAAGGAATCATTCACACAAGGTATAGTACATGAGGAAGGACATTCATTTTAAGAACCAATATCCGACCTAGCCAGGATATTGGATTTGCCTCCCATCTTTGAAGGACTTGTTTAATTTTGTCAAACAAATGGACATAATTCGCGTTAAATAAATGATCAAAGATGGATGTAATGAATATACCGAAATAAGGTAACCCTTCCCCACCCTACCCCCCGTGACCATTTAAAAGGAAACCAGGATTTGACCTCAACATCATGTATTTCCCCAAGATTTCCCATAGGCATGGCCTCAAACTTTGTAAAATTAATCTTAAAGCCCGAAAAGGTGACAAGTGAATTAATACATTACATCACGTGAGCTGCCGAAATTGCGGGATTTGACAAAAACATAAGACCATCTGCATGCAACATAATCTTATGCGACTTTTATCCCACTTCTGGGGCAGGTATGTTGGGGTAATATTCCCTATTGCGCAGGATGCCACCGAATCTTACATTGTTGCAGGAATGGGGAAGAGATCAACCGTCCTGTGCCATTTCTGCGGGTTAAAGAACAAAATAAAATCCCTACTTGTGAGGTAGGTCTGCCTCCAGACATCCACCAGCTCCAGTTCTGCACACTAATTACTTACATTATAACGAGGGTATTGGGGGACCTTTGGACATTCTGTCCACCGTGGGGCCATAAGACAGTCGAAATCTCGTTCTACAATAATGTGCCACGATGCAAGATAACTGAATTTGGGAAACGCATCTACCAAAAGTTTAAGAGGGTGCACCAGGTGGCAATAAAAATTCAAAATACTGTATTAATTCCCATTGTTTAAGGCTTTGAGGATTATGATCCTTCCATGGGTGTTTAATATAATCTAGTAATTTAAATGGAAGATTCTTCCTATCCATTACGATTTTTCCCCCACACTTAGTATTAAAACATGAGAAATAAACCCAATCAAACCCGCCCTGCTTTAGCGTCAAATGTTCTTGTCATCAAGGTGCATCTCCTGCAATAGGACAACATTCATTCTCTCTTTTTTTAAGACGAGAAAGTACATTTTTCCTCTTGACTGGCAAATGGCTCCCTTTTATGTTCCAGGTGCACCATTTAAGCACATCATTATTCATAACACACTGTAGCAACATTTAGACTCGAGAGAATTTCATATCGAATTACACATCGCTGAGCATTAATGACAAAAGACTCATCGACCTTAAATCTGTACAAACTAAAACTACTGCAACTAACAAGCTCTCAAAACTTTCCAAAGTTAAAAACATAAAAAAAAGAACGAAACAAAATCCAAAGTACCAATGGCACTTGATAGAGTTTTCACTCCCCCACCACCACCACCCCCCCCCCCCCGCCCCGCCCAATGGGGACTCTTACATATCACAAAATGTTATCCTCTGCCCGCTTCAAATATGGCATCCAGGGCAATTAATAACAATTAATAGGTGAGCACTTAGTCATCACAACTACTTTTGTAACTAGCTACAGCTTGAGCTACACCCCAGACACAAGCAAGGAAAGAGAAAAAGAGTCGTCATAGCATGAAGAAGTTAGAAGTGAGTAATGTACCAATCCCCGACTATAATTTAACACTGGTTAATACCAGAAAAATCCAACAAAATTTCTTTCAGAGGGTAACATGATTATCTTAGCATCCAACTTACTTTAAAATATCCACAAAGTTTTTGCTTTCTCTGGAGATTGAGACAAGTTCATTGATCCATTCAAAGCAATACGAAGCACCGTTGGGTAGCGTAAAGAATACTGAATCCTGAGTACCTTTACTCTTCTCTTGACGTCATCACAATATTTTCTTTTCTGAAGCACCGCCGCTAAAAATTCCGGAAAAAGCATAATCCTGGAGCTCGCATGAATTAAAGCCATCGGAATACACACAGAATTTCCATCAGTCTTCCATCGGTTTTGAATTATATTCCTAGATATTCTGGTGCCGTGTCATTTGGTACTACTGTCTACATTTTCCCCCACATCGCGCATTCCTGCCAATCCCCGATAATCCTCGACTCCATTGTTATTGATGAACCTTCTGTCTGTGCCTCAAAAATATTCAATATCTCTGCCTCCAATGCTCTGCGGGGAAGAGAGTTACAAAGACCCACAATACTGAGAAAACAAAAATAAAACAGAAGCTCTGAGTGTGAGATTGATTTTGCTTTGTCTCCTTATCTGAGGAAGAATATAATTACATTGGAAGCAGTTCGGAGATGTTTCATTTCACGTATTCCAGGAATGAGTACCTTACATGATGAAGGCTTTAACAGGTTACTCTTGGAAAGAGAGGTGATCTTATTGAAACAGACAAGACCTAGAGGGGAGTGGATCAGATAGATACCCCCTGGGTATAGTCCAAATTTATTGTTATTTTTTAATAGAATCTCTTCAGTGTGCAGGCACGATATCCTATCCATCAAGTCCGCACTAACCCTCCGAACAGCATCACCCCCAGACCTGACCCCCCCTTCCCTATCCATGTAACCCTGCATTTCCCATGACTAACCTACTTAACCTACATATCCCTGGACGCTATGGGCAATTTAGCATGGCCAATCCACTCTAAGTTGCATACCTTTGGACTGTGGGGGGAAATTGGAGCATTGTGAGGAAGCCCACACTGATACCTACAAAGAGAATGCTCAAACTCCACACAAAGCATCGCCCGAGGTTGGAATTGAACCCAGGCCTTGGTGATGGGAGGTAGCAGTGCTAACCACAGATCCACCATGCACATCCGTTGGTTCTATTAGTTAATTGTGGCTGACTAAAGATATCTGCCTGACTTGTTCCTGCCACTGAACCTGACCCAGTCTGAGACCTTTATGATCGACCATAACACCAACCTGGTTACATTTAAAATTTGTTGAGGGCAGTGGAGGAGTGGGACTAGAAAAAGAAACAGTGTCTCCCTCTAATCTCAATCAGAGCAGGAATGAGGAGAAATTCACCAAGTGGAATTTCATTCATGCGGGAATTCTCTTTCCCAGAAGTTTGGGATGGCTGAATCTTTATATTATATTGAGCTTGATTTCACCTGGTTGCCCATAGACAGGTGAATCAGGGATAATGGAACATGGAGAGAGAAGTGTAGCTGGGACCACAATGAGATGAGCACGACCTTATTTACTGGTGGAGGAATGTCAAAGGGCCGAATGGCGCCCTCGTGTCCCTCAGCCCTGTGTCCTGATGTTCCATTCAGCCCTTCAGACCTGCTACACAGGGGCAGATCGAGGCCACTCCGATGGTTAGGTGTCGTTTTGGAAATGTACTTGGAAAATCCAGGCTGGGTCAGGAACCGACCCCCGCCCCCAATCCCTCTTTCCAGGCTTCCCCTCTCTGTAACTTCTGCTCCAGATGTTGGTCATGTTACAGACCCAGATTCACTGGGAATATAGCCCCCATACCCCACCCATGGTTAACCCAAACAAATCATCTGCTCTCCCTGAATGCAACATTGTACAACACAACTTCCAGGAAAATACTCAGTTACTTTCCAAAAACATAACATGTGAAATTAATAAATAGGAACAACAGTAAGCCATTCTGCCCATCAAGCTAGCCCTGTAATTTAATAAGAACATGGCTGATCTACTCCAGGTCTCAACTTCACATTCTTGCCGACTCCTATATCCCTCCACACCTCTCTGGGTTAGGGAATTCCAGACATTTACTATATTCTTAGAGAAGATATCACTTTGCATCTCAGATTGAAATCAATGTTCCTTATTCGGTATCTACATCCTCGAGTGCGACACTCTGCCCAGGAATGGGTGCAACTTCTCAACATCTACCTTCTCAAGCTCTTTCTGTGTCTTGTATATTTCAGCAGTATCACTCTTCATTCATTTAACTCCCAATGAATTATCACCTCACCATTATAGAGGTTCTCAATAACTCAACCTTTTCATCCCAGGAAGCTGCCTAATTTCCCAACTTAGTTACTTGCTGCCATCAGCATGCTGACGTTATGTTTCATACACAGGAAGACTCCAATCTCTTTGTACTGCTCCTTTATTGGGAGTGCTCTCCGTTAAATAACAGCCTGCCTTTTGATTTTCAGTGTCATCCACAAACTCGGATGTATGTTGCATGCAACTCCCTCCTTCAGTCTGTCAGTATAGATTGTAAATAACTGATGCCATCGGACAGATATTGTGGTTCTCCAGCAGATACACATTTATCATAAAGATCCATTAATCCTGGCACTCCGATTTCTATGTGTTAACCAATCACCATCGCATGTTAATACATTATCCGTCATCCTACGAACTTCTGGCTTGAGTAAGGACTTTTATTTGGTAATACCCTGTGGAAAATCTCTGGAAAGCCTCTTGTCTACCAGATTCCCCCCATATCAAATCCGCTTGTTACATTTTCAGGCATTTCCAGAAAAACTTTGCATGATCTTACAGGGCAAAATATAATTTTTTTAATGTAAATATAATATCCAAATTAAAATATAATTTGGATATTCACCCGATCCATAACTCTGATGATCTCATAAACTTCTATAATATCAACCCACAACCTTCTACACTCCATCTGATACTAACTTCAAGGACAAGCATTTAAAGATAAGTGACAGTAAACAATACTCAGCCCAAACTTCATACTGTTATTTGCTTTGTCCATATTACAATACTGAGGCAGCATTAAATACTTACGAGTGCCAATAAGAAGTCAAGCACCTAAATTTATTTGTCTAAAGGGGGTGATGATCTCGACAATGAAAACGTATCTGTGGCCAGATCTATATAATACCATAGAGTCAACATTCCCCCTCCTGGCCTCCCTATGGTCTTGTCTGTTTGTGCCTTCCTTATCTTGCACTCAATAGAGAGAACCCCTTTCCCCCAGTTACATCTTAAGTTAAACCCGTTTTACATACTCTTCATTTATCTTTTGTCACACTCTCTTTTCCCTGTCACCCATTCCCCATCTCTGGCAAGGATTAAAAGCACATTTTCCAATCATTTTCAGATCTGAAGAAGTGTCACACTAGACTTGAAACACTAATTCTGTTTCTCTGTCTCTGCAGATGCTGACAGACCTGCTGGGGCACAGAACAAATTTTCAATTAAACAAATTATGATCGATACTGGAAATAAAAATACCAAAAATTGCTGGAGAAACAGGGAGCCTTGTAGAAGGTTCACTGGACCTGAAAGTTTATACCTGCATTCACTCCAGAAAATGCTGCAACATCTTCAACAACTTTAGCAATTTCTGTTTTTGAGCAATTTCGCTCTGTCAGGATAAGTGTCACCGTATATTCTCAATGCTCCCTCACACTCACTGTATGTCTCTTATAGCACCTACCCCCCGAACAAGACTCACACTCTATCTCCAAATAAGGCTCAAACACGACCAATCTCACTTGAATTCAGCACCTTCCCGGACCCACATTCCTGACGCAATAGCCCCACACACTCATAACACTACATGGATACAACACTATGGACAGACTCCCTCCGGCCACTTCACCAGTTCACACCTCACCTAGTCCAGCACTAACAGCAGGGCCATCCACTCCCACCCTCACTCATTCCCTCCCCTTCTCCCATTCCAATGAGTAACAGCCTGGAATGGGACAGAAACAGCCAAGTCGGGTGATGTGTTGCAAGATATCCGTTCCCTCATTCCTCTACACTGACATGTGGGTAGGATCCTGAAGAGAACCGAAGAGGACCAGGAGGGCTTGTGTGGAGATTCTGAAATATCCACGTCCCACCAACCAAATAAGGAGCAGTGTTCAGTAAAGAGCAATTCTCATTTCAAACCGACTGTCAGTTCCAACTCATCTCTCTCACTCGCAGAAGAACAGATACCCCATTGCACAGAGATGTGGGCAGTGAAATACACAGATGTATTGGTAAATACCCCCATATACTAACATACACAATGCATACAAGGAGATAAGCTTGCACACACGGAGAAGCACACAAAGACATAAACAGTCACACACAAATCGACACAAACACAGATAGAAACAAACAGGCTGATACAAAGACAGACAGACATAGTCACACAAATACACTGATAACAAGCACATGGACACAGACACACACACACACACACACACAAATACACAGTAAGACACAGACACAAGTTCCATTAAGACACAAATAAATGCGTTTTTGATTTATACGGAGATCAAGGATGCTAGGGAGAAGTTATTACAAAGATGTTGACAACATATTAGAAATGACTGAATGGTATATCAGACTCGATAGGCCAAATGGTCTAAGTCTGCTCCTTTTTTAATGCTCGTGTGGTGTTATGCTATCAGGTATTCTCTTCCTGACACAGCAGCAGCAACATATTTGATTGAAAAGAGTCAGTGGTATAGTTGGAAAAGATTCGGGGGCAGAATGGTTAATGTCTATTCTTAGTTATTGTACCACTAGATTCGAAAAGGGGCAGTGATTTGATGTGAGGTTAACACAGTTTTTTAAAAAATGGGTCACACAATGAAACAAGGATACCCCTTTCCCTTCACTGTTGTGCTATCTGTGGTGTCCTCATCCTCAGGGAGCAGTGAAGACTCCGTTAATGAAGGTATTCTAGGTTGAGCTTTACTGTTCTTTGCCAGACAGGAGAGTCAATGTTTATTGGATACAGACCAGAGACAGATGGTCAGAAAATTCGGATCAGCCATGAGCATTCTGAATGGTGTCGCCAATTGGCCAACTGTTACCGCTATCCTATGTGTTGTTCCCTCAGTCCACGCTCCCGGCCGTTACAAAGATATACTGCTGCCCCATCCCATGTGTTGTTCCCTAAATCCACCCCTCGAGGCTGTTACAGAGATATACTGCTGTCCCTACCCCTTGTGTTGTTCCCTCAATCCACCCCTCGATGCTGTTACAGAGATATACTGCTGTCCCTAACCCATGTGTTGTTCGCTCAATCCAGCCCTCGGGTCTGTTACAGCGATATACTGCTGCCCCTACACCTAATGTTGTTCCCTCAATCCACCCCTCGATGCAGTTACACAGATATACTGCTGCCCCTACACCATGAATTGTTCCCTCAATGTGATTCCAGAGTAGAGGACCATCCCATTCAGCCAGACTGGATCGTTATAATGAGACGGGAGGAGACCATTCTGCCCCTCTAATGAATTACGCAGGAATATAGAATGAAGTAATTCAGCTCGTTGAGTGCATTACACAGCCCAGGAGGAGGTCATTCAACCCGCCTGAACTGCCGCACAGGACCAGGGATGCTGTCACTAACAGGAAATAGACAGTAGAGATTTATGATTTTTTAAACAAAATTGTAACTAGTTCTGCCTCAGAGATCACTATGGGGTCAACAATGATCAATAATCTATGTCAAAATTCTGGATGAAGGGACTGAATGGAACAAAGTTGAATTACTTCGTACACCAAAATAATCATTCAATATATCGTCAAATGGAGGTAGTGAATCTGCATTATGAGGTATACAGGGAATTTTAGTAGCATACCTCCAGCAGAAATAATATAATGTGAGTTGTCTATTGCAGTCGGAAACAATTTAAATGGAGAGAGATTGCAGAATTCTACGATGCAGATGTTTTTCATATTCTTGGTGCATGAATCATATGAAGTCTGTCTGCAGGTGCAGCAAGTGATTTGGAAGGTAAGTGGAATGATGTTGTTTGTGGCAACGGGTATTTTGTTTAATTAGGAATGTTTTACTGTATCTGTACAGGGCATTGCTGAGACCACAATAGATACTCTGGGTGCAGGTTTGACCCTCTAAACTAAAACAAAGGATACGATTCCTTTCACAGATGTTCGAAGATGCTTCCCTTTACTCATTACTCGTTTTGTTATCGGGGATTATCTGTTTAGATCTTAGATGAGAAATCTTATTGAACCACGGTTTTCAGAGGAGTGCTTTGGCTGGCTAAATATTTTCTCTTGTTAAGGAGACTAAAGCTAAATAATAAATTTTTGAATGAGATGCATTGGTATTAACACGAATATTATGAAATTATCAAGTTATTTTTAAAAATTATGCAGACGCATGTGAACATGTCATCAAATTATAAAGAGGGCATTTTTTTTTCTTTTGCTAATGAAAGGCACTGTGCACAACAGCAGCAATGATGCTGCATACAGCATACAGTCTATTATCATCTATACCAGAGAATGTACATGGAGAGTGCGCATGGTCCAGTTTGGTGTTCAGTTGACATTATTGTATATTTCCACACATACACGGTGAAAACTATTACTTGGCTCAGAAGCAGCAGTCTCTCTCTCTCTTACTTTTTTCTGCCTGAAAACAAGGTGTGAGAGCAGAAAATTCGCCACATTTATTTACCACTCCTGGAGGATTCATGAGGATTCATAGGAATCTCTGCACAAGTCGAAGCATAGGGAATTCAGCCAAATCCAACTTGTCCGGGAATAATTCCGCATTCCCAGACATTTGTGTGAGCAGAATAACTTCAACGGCACAAAAACATTTGGCACCCTCTAACATTTCACCATTTGTTCAGAGTTCAACTTTCTGTGTCTCAGATTTTTCTAGAAAATTACCCAGTCTGAGACCTATATCATTGGACACAGCACTCAACTGGTTACATTTAAAATTTGTTTTCCCAAGGAGTGGGAAAAGACATGGGTGACCCTCCAATATTGGTCAGAACACGAACAAGAGATTTTCATAGGGTTGGTAAGATGTGAATTCCCTTCCCCAGAAGTTTGTGATGACTGGATATTTCCATTTGTTCAAAATTGTCTGTGTTAAACATTTGACAGACAAATGAACGTAGGAAAATAGTTAACTGTGCTGCTGAGACCTTAATCAGATCATAGTGCGTGGTAGAACAGTGACAAAGTGTCTGATGACCCACTCTTGCTCCACAGTCCCGTGTTACTATGGTGCATTCAGCCTCTCACAGCTCCTGCAAGGTGCAGATGGGGGCCACTTGCTCCAAATACCTGGTCCACAGTAACACAGGATCTCATTTAATCCCTTACAATTGTCACACACAGATTAGTGCAGAATGGAAAATGTTATTTGGAAATCCATGCTGGGTTCGAAAGACGCCTCGGGTCTCTTTACAGAGTGCCCCCTCTCTGTAACTTGTGTTCCATTTGTTGGTCTTGGTCTAGACCAAGATTCATTATGAATAAAGCCCCATAACTCACTCAGAGATGACTCAAAAATGATTTGCTCTCTCTATTGCAACATTCAATAACAGAACGTCCAGGAAAATCACAATCATTTACTTTGAAATTACAGAAAATGAAAACATATGGAACAGGAATAGTTAATTTGGGCGGTGCAGCCATTGTATGCGATCATGTCTGATCTACTGTTAACATTAACTCCTCTTTAATTCCCAGTTCTTCACACCCTCAGCTCTCTGACAGGTTAAAAATCCATCGACCTCCTCTTTAAATCCTTTCGATGATGTAACTCCCCTAACTCTCTAGGCCAGATAATTCCTGACTTTGATTACCCTCTGTGAAAGGAAAACACTCTCTACACATTAACCGTCACCTATTGAAATGAAAATGAGGTGACCACAGGTGCTCAGGGAAGAGTGAATTGCCTTGATATCAAGGCAGTTTTTGACTGAGGATGTCATCAGGACCACCTACTTATTTGAGCTTAATGGGAATCAGGTGTAACCTCCCCACTGGAGTGGGTCTTTCAGAGCACAAAGGAAGATGTTTGTGGTCGGTGACCGACAATCCTCTCAGTCCCTAGACATCTGTTCAGGAGTTCCTCAGATTAACTTCCTCAGCAAAAACATCTTCAGCTCCTTCGTCAACGTCTACGTGAACCCACACCCGGCGCCCCGAATCCATCACAAGATCATAAGCGAGGTGATCACTGAAGATCACACAATATTCAGAACATTTTTTCCCCACTCAGCTCCTGAACAAGTCTGTGTCCATATTCAGCAAGTCCCTAACAACATTCAAGTTTGTGCTGTTAAAGTGTAGTTAACATTCATGTAACAGTACGGTCAGATACTGCACATTTCCACAGTTGAAAGAGGAGCTCATTCAGCATCTCAAGCTGGTTACACCCGGATATGTGGAGGCCATTCAATCCATCGAAACGATTGAACAAGAAGAGGGACAGCCCATTCTTACCTCCTGTATGTTGCATAAGAAGAGGAGGGTGTGGTCAGGACATTGAGCTGTTAAACAGGAATAGCCAGAGCACAATCAGACCCCTAAACCTGTGCGATGGAACCAGGAGGAGACCATTCACCCCTCGAGACATTTATACAGGAATAGGAGGGTGTCATTGATGCTCCAACATGAAAAACGAATGGAGTAGAGAATGCACTCATAGAATGCTCACAATGGTCCTTGTGGCTACATTGCCTGTTGAACAAATTATTCTTTACCGTGTTTTGCCGGCAGTGAGGAAGGATGCCAAATATTTAGTGCCAAGCCTCAAGGAGGCATCTTCCATCTCCAAGAAAACAGACCCATGTCCTCCGTGGGGGTCAGAAGCTGGTGGGAATAGTTAACTGTTTTAGAATGAAGGTATTGTGGCTCCTGTCGGGATGGTGGATAAAGTGAAGGTCTATGCATGATCACACACCAAATGTACTGTACTAATGTGGGAAAAGTTTCGTCAAAACTGGCCATCTCTCTCTCTCTCACTCGACATGGGGAGTTGCGTGCAGTGTGAGGAACTTTCTCAGAGGCTTGTAAGCCATCGCGTATCATGTAACCAAGTAAAAAAAAACATGGAATGTATCACCGTATTAGTTCTGTTTGGAATATAATGAGTGAATGTCTATCCCCTTAAGGTTCAATGCAATCACCTCTTATTCCTTCAAAGCGCTACACATTAATCCTCATCCACTCCCGATGGTACAATCATCCCAACAACTAACCTAGTGAAACTCCTTTTCACTCTTTCTGCCAAGAGGATTATTTCTAATAGAGAAAATCTGTGCACAGTACCACAAATATTATCTCAGCAACACTCTCAGGGTTGATCAGAATATTTCTGTTCCCTCACTTAGCTGTCTCAGCTTCTTTCCGGTGGCATAAAAAAGTTATTCCTTCTCCCTACACTGCGAATGATGTGGAATTTTGAAGTTTCTTACAGCATTGTGTCAGTCATCACCAGAAGTTCCGATGGAGATGAATATCACTCTCGGAGGGAGATTCAATCAGAAAGAATTCACTCGAAACAGGGAATGGTCACCTACCTGAGTGGAAATGACTTGCAATAATATGGAAATAAGACAGAGGAAGGGAGCTAGTTTTCCTGTTCTTCTTCCCTCACGGGATATATGCAGCCTTGGGCAGGCCAGCATGTTATGCCAAACTTGAACTGCCTGGCTGTTTCAGCTGTTCAACAGGACAGTAAAGAGTAAATTACATTGCTGTGGATTTGCAGTCACACAGAGACCGCCCCAGGGAAGGATAACCCATTGCCTTCTCTAAAGGACATGAGGCAAACAGATAGTTTTCTGTTTAAAACAATGGTGATGATTTCATTTTCATTCCATCAACTTCCTTCATGAGACATCAAAATATTATTATTCTGTGTCTCGCAATTATGAGTCAATGATTTGACCACCATACACTCTCTGCCCATCTGACAGATTATGTGGAGACAACAAATTAACCATCTCAAGTGTAAGTATTTTGTGACGGAAGCATAGTTAGAAGGGACTTGAAACGGTTATATCTGGACTTAACCAAGTCACAAACGATGGAATATTAAGCAGAGGCACTGAGGAGAGAAGAAGATTGAAAAATCCTGATAGTGGTCCTGGGCAGGATTGGTGAGTGAGGAGAATATGTAGAAATGTAAACCTAAATGGAGAAAAACAGATCATGGAGTTTGCGAACAGTCTGATTTCTCCAAGCATGTTGTTGGGTAAGTTGTGAATAGTAATTTGCGAGTTATAATTTGCAAGGAATAACATTTTTCACTGGATATGAAAATGATGACTTCTAAATTCTAAAATTTGAATGTGAACAGCAATTCAGTTAAACTCGGTTTAATGGTCAGATGGAATGACTTACCAGGAACACCAACTATAGCAAGGATGGGATAGTAACCACCTTGAATAATCCAAAGGATATCTTCGATCCGTGAGGCTAATAATGTCCAAGTCTAAGAAATATAGTAAAGACACCAGGATAAACTTCTGTCTGTTACTGTAATATTCCAGTCTAAAGTTCTCAGATGCTGATCCATTATTGGAACATTCCAGTCTTATGTTCTCAGATTCTGATCTATTATAGGAACATTCCAGTCTTATGTTCTCAGATTCTGATCTCTCCTCCCTCGTCTCTCGAGCTGCTGTTCCCTGTTAGTGTTGTCGGTGATACTCCCGCCCATACTATGGGATAACTCGTTGAACCAAGTCCCGAATTAATAGAAGAGGCAAATCCTCCAGTGACACATTCAGGATCCACGGAGACTGACATCAATTACATTCGCTGAACAAATAACTCCAATGAACGGCTTTTAATTCAATGCTGTTTTATTAAAATTCAAAACAATGATCAATGTTTTGCATTATTAATGGGGTAGGTGAGGGTGAATGATGGAGCAAATGTTGAGGCTGGTAGATCAATTGAGTGTAACCATTCAATCTGCCTTGGACATGGGAGTAATGCCATAAGTTGGTCAGAATGTAAACATGCTTCTCTTTTTATAAATGGAAGTTTACATTCTGTAACTACTGACCAAGCATTATAATTTCAATAAAACATTGAGACCATTTTTATAGTTCATGATCTGAGGGGAATGTTTGCCTGAGGCAACGTGGGGTTATAACAAACAAATGGCATGAATATTTTAACAGAGAATTGTACGTGGAAAATGCAATTCAGTTTGATATTTCAGGTTCAGAGAGGGCCGATGAGGCCTGTGCTATTGATGTTAGTGATATTAATGAAGTGTGTGGAAGTGTCATTTATTTGACTTTAATTACAGTGTGATTATGGCATTGTTGAGGAGACAGAAAACAAAGAGAATTGGGGGACGTGGCAGTTCAGAATCGAGGGAGTGACAATAATATTCCCCAGTCATCATATTCCCCAGTATTGGAATCTTACTCTTTATAACTCATATGAAGAACAGATTCAAGGATACATCTACAGTAAGGAATGAGCACTGATATTTGTTTATTGAACCTAAAATACAGCGACAAAATGGTTTTCTGAAAATACTAAACATAGAGATAAGATAGTTAAAATTGAGCTACATAAATTGAAATGTGTATTACAAAACCGTGGAAATGGTGTGCAAACTTTATCAATCATTATTTGGCCCACAGCTGAGATGCTGATTCCCCCTCTAACAGTGATCCATCTCACTGAGATTCACTGGCATATTATCTCAGTATCGAATGGGGTTCTCAGTTCTTGCTACTGTTCTATTAAAATTAATCCACTTTCTCCCAGGAAAAAAAAATCGTTTGGCCTTATGGTCTCAGTTGAACTGTCATTAACTCAGGTCTGTTATATTATTGAAGATAAATGATCTGGGACCATAGTCAGTATCAGCACAGTGCTCACAGGTTATGGCATCAGACAAAGGCCTTGCAGTCCATGAGAATTTCTAAATAAAACTTCCACTTTCTGACTATTCCTGTCTATCTCCCCTCCTGATGTCTTCTGATCTATCCAACTGACCATCGTTTAACACCATTCCAATCACTCCCTGTTTCCAAATGGTGCAGTTGTACATTTTGATGTGTGGTCATTTTGGAGAAATGGATAGAGCAGGGACAGGAATGATTGTTGCAGGGTCCAGGGTTTCGATGCTTCATTAAGAACAGGGAAGGCACTAATAGGGGGGAGGGTGGCATTGTTAATCAGAGACACTTCTACGGTGGCAGAAAGGATGTATGATGAGGACTTGTCTACTCAGGTAGTATGGGAAGAGGTTAGAAACAGAAAAGGAGAAGTCACCCTGTTGAGAGTTCTCTATAGACCTCTGAAACGTTCTGAGATGTAGAGAAAATTATTACAAAAATGATACTGGATAGGAGCGAAAGTATCATAGTAATTGTTATGTAGGAGTTTAACTTTCCAAATATTGACGGGAAACGCTACAGTTCAAATACTTTACATGGGGCAGTTTTTTGTCAAATGTGTGTGTAGTGGTTTCCTGACACAGTATGCCGATAGGCCAAAAAGGAACGAGGCCAGATTGGATTTGGTATTGGGTAGTGAACCAGACCAGATGTTAGATTTGGATGTAGGTAAGCACCTCGGTGATAGTGACCACAATTCAGATTGAAAGGAATGAATGTACACCGTAGGGCAAGTGTTATAGCTGGGGGAAAGGCTATTATGATGCGATTAGGAAAGGTTTTAGGATGCATAGGATAGGGAAAGAAACTGCAGGGGTTTGGCACAATTCAAATGTGGAGCTTTTTCAAGGAACAGCTACTGCGTGTCCTTGATAAGGTTATACCTGACAGAATAGGAGGAGTGGTCGAGTGAGGGTGCTGTGCTTTATTAAATAAGTTGAATCTCTTGTCAAGAGGAAGAAGCAGGCTTCCTTCTCCATGAGGTTATGCTGCAGCTGTACAAATTCTGGTGCAGCCATACTTTGAGCATTGAGTACAGTTCTGGTCGCCGCATTATAGGAAGGATGTGGATGCATTGGAAAAGGTGAAGAGGAGATTTGCTAGCATGTAGCCTGATATACAGGTAAGGTCTTACAGGAAAGGCTGAGGGGCTTGAGGCTGTTTTCATTAAAGAGAAGAAGGTTGAGAGACATGCAAGATGATCAGAGAATTAGATATTTTGGAAAGTGAGAGCGTTTTTCCTCTAATGATTATGGCTAGCATGAGGGGATGTTGTATTAAAATGAGGGATGATAGATTTCAGACAGATTTCAGAAATAATTTCTTTCCTCAGAGCGTAATCAGGGCGTGGAATATGCTGCCTGCCCGACAATAGTAGACTCACCAACTTTAAGACCATTTAAATGAGCATTGAATAAACATAAGGATGAAAATGTAACAGTGTAGGTTAGGTGGGCTTCAGATTGGTTTCATAGGTCGGTGCGACATTGAGACCCGAAGGGCCTGTACTGAGCCGTAATGTTCTGTGTTCATGAACCTACAATGGGCTGAATATCTTCCTTCTGTGATACAACAATCCTGAGGTACTCTTACACACAATAATTGCTTTAGGTGTCTGCAGAGGCAAATTGATCCAGTAAAGGACACACACTGCACAGTCATCCATCATCTCTTCCTGTTTTCTGATATACAGCAGCCTCAAAATATCAGTCCAAACAAAATAGATTGATTCAAATTCACGCAGTCAGGAGGACGTTCGCTCGAGGGGATTGGCGTCAGAGGATTCAATGAATAATAAGATATCAGAATAACACAAAAAATAAAACAATGTCACAACAGCACAATAATTGACAACAGAGTAAAACTTACAGTTACAAATAGTTCCAAGTTCAACACTGTGTCCAGTTTTGAACACTTTGCTCTAGGAAGGATGTTATTAAACTGAAACTTTACAAGGTTCTTGCCAGGACTTAAGAGTCTGAGTCAGAGGCAGAGTTTGGATATGCCGGAACATTTCTGTTTAGAGCGCAGGAGACTGCAGGGAGCATGAAGTGCTTCGAGAGGCTAGCCAAGGCCCACATCAGTTCCAGTCTTCCAGCCTGCCTCGAACCCCTCCAATTTTCCTACCAGTGGAATTGGTCCATAGCGGATATCATATCCCTGGAACATCTGGACAACAAAGACACCTACGTCAGATTGCTGCTCATTGATTATAGCTCCACCTTCAACACCATTATTCCCTTCAGCCTGATCACGTCGGCAGAACGTCGGCAGAAATAACCAACTAATCAGTGACTTCAAAATGAAAGCAGGAGAACATGCTCCCATCTACATCAATGGAACTGAAGTTGAAAGGGTGGACAGCATTAAGTTCCTCGGAGTGACGATAACCGACATCATGTCCTGGACTTCCCATGTAGATGTGACAGTTGAGGTGGCACAGAAACACCTCTTCTTTCTCTGGCAGCTCAGGACATTTGGTATGTCACAGGACCTCACCAATTTCTACAAATGCACCACTAAAAGCAAATCATCCGGGTGCATAATGGCTTGGTGTGGCAACAGCCCTGCCCAGGACAGTAAGAGAAATGACAGAAGGTAGTGTGCACAGCCCATGCCATCACATAAACTAATGTCCCATCCATTGTCACTATTTACATGGCTCGCTGCCGTGGAAAGGCTAACAACATTATCAACGATCCACCGCATGCTGGATCTCCTAAAATTTCTTCCATCAGGCAGATCATACAGAAACTTGAACATACAAACCTGTGTCTCATGAATAGCATCTTCCCAGCCATTATTAAAATGAGGAATGGACTCTCTAACTTCAAATAATGCTGATCTTGTTCACGTTGCTCTTGGCTGTTGCAAGCCCTATGTGGTAGCTTGTATGCCTCAGTATAAATCTTTCCTTTCCTCTCTGATCGGTATGTCCTTGTTTACTGTAGGAGCGAGATTCCTCGGCTAGGGACGAAGACTCTGGAGGCAGACAGGACACAGGCACGGAGTGGCTTTTAACTCAAGCAAACACCAGTTAATGCAGAGAGAGTACCAAAGGATCTTCCTCGAATCTGGCTTTGACAGAGAAGGCAATCGTTTCCGGAATCCTCAGCGCAGATAAGCAGACAGATCAATGATACGCTACGATTTTACAGAAAAAAGACAGTATTTTTAAACGTTCTGCGTTGCAATGATTAGACACAACGTTGTCAGTGTCCCCTCCACTTCCCTTCTGCTGAACGAATCTCGTAAAACAACTGATCAATGATGGACACTCCCATGGACAGCCCTAGATTCAATTTTGTTTCGGATGTTTAACGATTTTTGTTATCTCTAGGTCTTTGGATCTTTCTATGTTTCAATCCAAAGTTAGTGGCTGTGCTCTTTTTAGTGATGCCCTGCATTTTTTATCTTGAAGGATTGCATGAATTCTTCTCTCCATTGAACACGCTATCTCTTACCAAATTCCATTATCACATTTTGCATTAAAAAGTTGATTCTGTTACATAACTCGTATTATTATTATTATTTCGACTGTTAACCGTTTTTCAGCTAATTGTACAAGGCAAGCCAGGCATCTCTTTAAGGTTTTATAATTACGTTCAAATCTGTCTCCATGATTATTTACCAAATCTTTAATTAGAACTTATTACTATTGTAAATAGTTTCAAAGGCACAGCTAGCTACTTAAAGATAAGTTGAGTTGCTGTTTTTGAAAACATCCTAAATGAGATCAGAATAAGTTCCTTTTTGTTATGATTCTTCAAAGTGTTTATGCTGCAATTTCATTATTTCATCTGTGTTCTGTTACAAATCAAAAATTTCAAAAAAAGAACATTCTTTATCGCTATATTAGCATGTTTCAGAATCTTGTGAATCAGGTTATACTTTCTTTTGCTTGGAATAATTCCCTTCTCAAATGCTTTTTTTTGCACTTTTGCTGAAACAATCTACTTTAAATTCTGACTATTTTGTGGCTCTTCAAAAACAGACAGTTGAAGTAGATTTTTAAATTTCGGCCACTCCATGTCTCTAAAAAAAGGCAGCTCCAACTCTCACTATGATCTGCCAGAACTGTGCATAAACAAAGAGTTTCACTCTACTTAGATACATGCGACAATAATCCTATCAAATTAAATTAAGTCAAATCAAATGATAGAGAGGGAGAAATTCTCATAAGGTCAACAGACCCAGATCGAAGCTCTGCCACATTCAGCCAAAAATTGTGATCGATGAGTATAGAACCAACTGGGACACAATTATCCATATCCTATCAATGGATCAGCTCTACATATCAGTGTAAAAAACAAGGAAATAGTATCTGTACCATCCTTAGCCAGGAATGTTGAGTCGACGATCCACCTCAACCTCATCATGATGCCCACAGAATCAAAGAGGTCAGTCTTCAAACAATCTGATTCACTGCACGTAACTTGACGAAACAGCGAGACACAGTAGATACGACAAAGGCCCTGAAACCCGTCCTGCGATAGGACTGAAGACTTGGGCTGCACAACAAGCCATGTCCCTGGGGAAGCTGTTTCATTCCAGGTCCAACTCTGACATTTCCTTGGCAATGTGGAAAATTACTCAGCTATGTGCAGTTCCCTAAGAGGAGAATAATTACAATCTGACCAATTACCACACCAACAGTCCCATCACGACAGTCAAATTGGTGGGCGTTCTTTTTAACAGATCTGTTAAGCAGCACAGAAATAACCTGCTCAGTGTGGTTTTCGATCAGTCCCCATGTGGAGATGGTGCTGTTGTGGAAATATCATTGAATTACGAATTCAGACCAGGCTAATACTCTGGCAGCTGGTGGAAGATAAAAACAATTAATAAACTATCGAGATCTCAAAACTGGTGTGAGTAACAGTGACATTGAAGCTAATGTCGATTGTAAACACCAATTTGCTTCCCCGATGCACTTTCAGAAAGCAAATCTCCTGTGCTTTCCTGGTCTGGTGACTCCACACATACAGCCATGTGATAAACTCTTGAATGGTCTCTGAAATGGCCAAACAAGACACTCAATTGTATCAAACTGTTCCGAGGTCTTAAAGGATAAACCCGTACCAAACACCATGCCCCAGCCTCGGTATCAGAAAAAGGAATGGGAAACACAGCCCTGCCGACCCGGCAGAGACCTCCTTCCTAACATCTGAGAACTTGTGACAAAATCAACAGAGCTTTCCCACAGACTGCACAGAAACATCGGGAATGGAGTAGGCCATACAACACATTAAGCCTCCCCCATTCTAGTTCATGTCTGAACATCTCCTCAATGCACATTCCCTACACACTGTACAAATCACTTAATATGATTAACCTTGTAAAGCAAGAAAATTGAACTGCAGTAGTCCCTTTGATCTATCGAGTTTGCTAACCAATTGAATATAATGATAGCTGAACATTTATTTCTACACCATACTCCTGCTCTCTCCCCCAGCCCTCCAGTATCTAGTCATCCTTATTAGTCTTTAGTGCCTTGTCTTCCACAGCCTTACGTGGGAGAGAATTCCACAGGTTCACCAGTCTCTGAGTGCAGACCTGTATTTTCATCACAATGCAGTGTGACCTGCCTGTACCTTATACTGTGGGCCTTTGTTTTAGGCGTTCGAACCAGGGGAATAAGCATCCCTGCTTCCAATCTATGTCGCCCTGTCAGTGTTTTATATATTTCACTGAAATCTCCACTCACTTTCGTGAACCTCATGTAAGACAGGCTCAGTCCCCCTAAACTTTGCTCCCAAAACAAGTCTGTCAATCCCAGAGATCAGTCTGGTTATTTTCCACTGCTCTCCCTCAATGTCAGGTTTGTCCTTTATTAGGTAAGGACACCAAAACTACACACAATATGTGCACGATGTTCGAGGTGGGGTATAACCAAGGCCCTGTCCAGCTGTAGTAAGACACCCTTACTCCTGGACTCAAGTCCTCCTGAAATAAAGGTGAACACACGCGTTACCTTCCGAACTTTCTGTTCCTGCAATATTGTTTTCAGTGACTGGTGCACAGAGGGATCCCAGATCATTTTCAATGTTACAGCTCCCCACTTGGTGGGTCGATGTGCACTGGTCTGGGTGCCAATGTATTCCAATATTAGCTTCTGTCCTCAGAATTCACTGACCTACATGGATCTCGGACGTCTGTCCAAACAGAAACAAAAACAAGCGAGTGTAGTTCCCTTTATAGATCGACTACTCTCTTTTCAAATGTTCAGCTGCATTCTATTGTCCCCAACAAAGTAGACAACATCACATCTATCCACACTGCTCTTCATCTGGCACATATTTACTTATATACTTCATTTGTCACAATCACTTTGAAGTTTCTTTTTCACATCCTCCTCTCCCTTCAAAATGCTATTTCTGTCAGCAGACTTTGAAACTTTGCATTTGATACCCTCAGCTAGATGTTTGAGATGTATTGTGAATATCTGGCGCCCCAGCATTAATCATCTTGATGTCACAAGAGCCTTCTCAACTGAAAACCATACATTTATTCCTACTCACTGTTCCTGTTAGCTCTCCCATTATAACACCATGTCCATATATTATCCCCTATCCCATGTGCTTTTACTTTGCATACGAGGCTTGGGACTCCAGTAAAAGTCTAGTTGAAAATCCAAGTTCAATACCTCTATTGCTTTTATGTAATTAATCCACCAGTCAGTTTCACAAATATGTTTCCCATTTCATCAATATGTATGCCCATTATGTTGAGTTCCAATAATTTCTCCAAATTAGTTTATTTACTAATTTCATTCTACATCATTTTCTCATCAGACTCAGGTTTTCTCCTATTGCTGGGACGGCGTTGTATCTACCTTTTTCTGTGAAGACAGAAGTGAAGTTTTGTGTCATGTTTCTCTGTTCTCCATTCTCCATTCCCGGGTTTCAGACTGGAAGGAAGCTGACACTTTGACTAAAAAGAACAGCTGTTGTCTATTCACCCTGTCCATGCCTCTTGTAGTCTTAAACCTGAATTACTTACCCACTCAACTTCCTCTGCTCCAAAGTAAATAATTCAAGCGGACCCAGATTCTCTCCACAGCTCATATTCTCCATCCTAGGGAACATCCTGGTGTATCTCCTCTGCATCTTATCCAGTACAATCACATCCTTCCTGTAATGTGGCTCCACGAACTGCACACAGTATTTAATTTGGCCTTATCCAAGTGTGATATAAAACTCTTACAATATTTAGGTCAACAAATGAAGGCTTTATCTACAGTTCTGCTTAACTCATCAATGATCATGTTCAGTCACATTCAGGGATGTGTGAAGAAGCACGCGCTGAGCTTCCTAGTGCGTTGCTAATTATTGAGTCTTCCTCTGTCTCGTTCCTTCTTCCAAAGTGTATCACCTCATATTTATCAGATTTAAATTCCAACTGCCATTAACCTGCCTAGCTGACCATTCCATGTATATCCTCCTGTAACATAAGACCTCCCACCTCACTGCCAAACACCCGGCCAATGTTTATGACAAACACAAACTTGCTTATCACACTCCCCCTACTCACTTCACATTCACAACACTTATGAATACCACAAACAATAAGGGACACAGCACTGATCTCTGTAGTACACCAGGGGACATTAGTCACCAGTCACACAAACAACCTTCTCCCACGAAGTTGATTTTGGATGCAACTTGGTAAGTCACTAATAGGTCCTACCTGTTCACTGGTTATTCTGTTCCACTTGACGTACCTGTAGAATATCTGGGAATTCTCCCTAATCTTGCTCTGCCAGCAGGTTTCCATGCTCCTGTGTTAGTCAGTCCCCTCCCAGTGAAGAATTTCCTCCTTCTTACGGTCATAAATGGCCTGTCCCTTATCCTGCCACTACTTGCTTAAATGTAGAGTAAACAGCCAGAGAAATATTCTGTTTACTTCTACCTTGTCACATGTTTCGTAGATTTTCTAAATTTCACTGCTCATTGAAACTGGAGAGGTCACAAGACAAGTCTCCCCATCAGAAATTCTTGTGATCCCAGGCATTAATCTGGAGAATATCCATTGCACGTCCTCTGTGATCAGCATACTCTTTCTTAGATTGGATTACTAACGCTGTACACAATACTCGAGGTACTCTTTCATCAACACTCTGTGCAACTACTTCGTGAGGTCTTTACATTTATATTCTGATTTACTTAAACAAGTTCCAATCTAACATTAACTATCCAATGACATGTATTTCTCCAAATACTATTCACGTTAGTTGCATTAACGAATTCACTGGGTGAGTTTAGATTAGATTACTTACAGTGTGTAAACAGGCCCTTCAGCCCAACAGGTCGACACCAGCAGCCGAAGCTCAACCCACCCATACCCCTACACCTACTACAGGCAATTTAGCATGGCCAATTCATCTACCCTCCACATCTTTTGGACTGTGGGAGAAAGCAAGAGCACCCGGAGGAAACCCACGCAGACACGGGGAGAATGTGCAAACTCCACACAGTCAGTCACCAGAGGCGGGAATTGAACCTGGGTTTCTGGCGCTGTGAGGCAGCAGTGCTAACCACTATACCACTGTGCCACCGTGCTGCCCACTTCATAAAACTCCAAACACACCACATCCGCTTGTTGTCCTTTGTTTACTCTGCAAGAGTAAAGCAGCCTCAAACAATTCCAAAGTTTGTCAGGTATAATTTCTCTATCAGAAATGCAGAGTGATTCTCTGCAATGTTACTGTTAATTTCTAAGTACCCACTATCACATCTGATCGAATAAATTCCAACTGTTTCCCTACAAATGTCAAACTAATTGGTCTGCAGTCCTCCACATTATCCCTTCTTCCCTGCATAGATAGTTGGATCATGTTTACTACCTTCCAGTTATCTGCAAGGGCTTATGGTCTTTGCAGGATCTACAGTAAAATAAAACGCAGTCACCGAGTTCAACTAAAATGTTGTTTTATTTCTGACATTTTTATATGAAGTACATCTGGCACATCAGACTTATCAATGATCAATCTAGCTCCATTTGCAAGAACTACCTTGTTGCTGATTCGAATTGACTTTTGTCTTTACTTCTACAAGTCCCATGTACTCACTTGCTTTACACGGAGATTTCCTGGAGCTTTCTCCATGAAGACCGATGCAACGTAGCTGGTTAGTTTCTGTGCCATTTCCTTGTTCCACACAATGAATTATCCTAAACCTTATAAATTTCCACATTGGCCTTACTTTTGTTTTCTTTGGTGTATGGATCGTAGATTTGAGCAGTCTTTGGGTTTCCTGTTTGTTTGTATTCATGTTCTTTTTGATTTCCTTAACACTTTCTTCATCCTTATTTTCGGAAAGGTAAATCTCTCAGAATATTGAGGTTTGCACAATATCTGGAATTCTTCTGAAGCTGCTTCCTTTGGTTTAATGAAATCTTTAATTTTTTACATTAACCATCATTGAGTCACCTTCCCTTTCTTTGGTATTTATAACTTACTGATGTGTATGTACTTTTCAGTTTGTATGTATTTCTATCAATAACATTGTTTATCTCACATTAAATGTTATATTGTATTTTCCCAATTCACTTGGTCCTCTCGCCTCTGGGGTTCCACAATATTTGAGTGTAATGTTAAAAAATTCTATATTGCATGCAGACTCTATGTAAAATGCAACATACTAATGTCATTATTACTCAAAAGCTGCTTCAGAGCAAGGTTAGTAATTAGTCCTTCTGACCACATAACACCACACCTGAAATAACCTGCTCTCAAGTTTGGTTAACAACACACTCTTCAACCTACCTCATATACACTTTTGAAATTTACTTTTCAAAGCTTGAGCAAACATTTTGTTAACGCAGTTTAGATGCAATTTTAGATCATCCAGTATTACTGCAGCACCCACAATATGTGTATATCTACTTTCCAGAGAATAGCATGCACAAAATTGCACAACATATTTGATTTAGATATGTAAGGCACCAATGTTTGTTCCTCGTTGTTGTTTACAAGATCCACGCAAACTGTTTCTGAAGAAGCTGGGGATGTGGTCTGTGGTGTTAGAACATAGAACATAGAAGAATACAGCGCAGTACTGGCCCTTCGGCCCTCGATGTTGCGCCGATCAATGCCCACCTAACCTACACTAACCCACTATCCTCCATATACCTATCCAATGCCCGCTTAAATACCCATAAAGAGGGAGAGTCCACCACTGCTACTGGTAGGGCATTCCATGAACTTACGACTCGCTGAGTGAAGAATCTACCCCTAACATCAGTCCTATATCTACCCCCCCTTAATTTAAAGCTATGCCCCCTTGTAATAGCTGACTCCATACGTGGAAAAAGGTTCTCACTGTCAACCCTACCTAACCCCCTAATCATCTTGTACACCTCTATCAAGTCACCCCTAAACCTTCTTTTCTCCAATGAAATCAACCCTAAGTGCCTCAGCCTTTCCTCATACTTCCTACCATACCAGGCAACATCCTGGTAAACTTCCTCTGCACCCGTTCCAGTGCCTCCACATCCTTCTTATAGTATGGCGACCAAAACTGCACACAATATTCCAGATGCGGCCGCACCAGAGTCCTATACAACTGCAGCATGACCTCAGGACTCCGGAACTCAATTCCTCTACCAATAAAAGCCAGTACGCCATATGCCTTCTTCACTGCACTATTTACCTGGGTGGCAGCTTTCATAGATCTGTGTACATGGACACCAAGATTAGTGATAGACGTGGACAAGGCATTGGGGAGGCTCATCCCGATGCTGAGATGATCTGAAGAAATGCCCATCAATACAGGACAAGCATCGATAACCTTCCCCGCTCGGCCAGGACAAATGTCTCCGTAATCTCTCTACTCGCTCACACTCTCTGTATATCTGTTATAGCACATACCCTCACAAAAGGCTCTTGCTCCACCAGTCACACTGTTGCATGGAACAGTCTCATTCCTTCTCTCTCTTTGTAACTAAAAGCAAATCGAGATTGAATTTATTGTTTTACCAACATCGAACCAGTGTGACCATTTGATGCTGGGGATTGAAAATGCGGACATTTTGAAAATTGGGGAGAAAGCAGATGCCATCGAGACAGAAGAATCCTGGGAATCAATCATCTTGCTCTCCAAGAAATTAGAAAATACTCACTATCATAGTTTTTTTTCGTGTGAAACACATTCACAATAAACAGAAATACGATGATCCAGGGAATTCATCAGCCCGAAGAGAAGCATCACAGAGGACACAGTGGCTGTGCGGTTTTGAAATTAAGTTGATGTAATCTTCATGAGTGTCTTATTGAAACAGATTATTGTGATGGAGTTGAGGGAATTTGTGGGGGGGGGGGGAGCGGTTGTAAATAGCTGTGGGGTAATTTCCATTTTTACAGTTAAAAATAAATTGACGTTATTTTCTTTAAATAGTGGAATTTGGGAGTTCTCTGTCACTCATATTCTAATAGACTATGAGGTGAAGTGAGCTTTCTTGGGTCTTTGGTTTAATTAACAGAGAGGTTCACCACCATGTCGTAACACTTGTAAAGACCAACAGAAGCAAAAAAAAAGAAGTGAGGAGCGAGAAAATTAAATATGAGGGTAAGTAAGCCAGTCATGTAACGAAAGACTGTAAGAGCTTCTTTTGATATGGAAAGGGAAAACGAGAGGCAAAAATAGACAGTTGATCGCTAGCAATTGGCACAAGAGAGAAACGTGGAACAAGGAAATGGCTGAGGAGCTGAACAATTACTATGTGTCAGTCTTCATGGTTGAAAACACGACTAATATCCCAAACATTGAAAACACTTAGTGGACAGACCAGAGAAAGGTTGCCATCACCTATGAGAAGGTGCTGGAAAGACTGAATGGCCTGAATGTAAGTAAATAACCTGGACCAGATAGACTCCACTCCAGATTTCTAAGGCAGTGGAGGCGTTGGTGGTGATCTTTCAAGAATTGCTCGAATCAGGGAGATGCCCAGAGGACTGAAAAATCGCTAACGTGACACCCCTGTTTAAAAAGGGAGTAAAGCAAAAGAGGGAAAATTACAGACTGATTAATCTAAACTTGGCTGTGGGTAAGATCCTGGAATCCATTGTGAAGGATGAGATTACTGAATATTTGGATGTGGATGGTAAAGTAGGACAAAGTTAGCATGGTTTCATCAAGGGGAGGTCATGCCTGGAAAATCTGCTAGAAACCCTTGAGGACATCATAAGCAGCTTAGAACAAGGACAGTCAATGGATGTCATCCACCAGGACTTCCAGAAGATCTTTGACAATGTGGCGACGGGAGGCTACTGAGTAAGGCAAGGGCCCATGGTGTTAGAGGCAAGGTACTAGCATGGATAGAAGTGTGGCTGCCTGGCAGGAAGCAGAGAGTGTCGAGAAAATTGTCCTTCTTAGGATGACAGCCAGTGACAAGTAGTGTTCCATAAGGCTCATTGTTAGGACCAAAACTTTTCACTTTATACATTAACGATCCAGATGAAGGAACTGAAGGCATTCTGGCTACGTTTGAAGATAATACAAAGATAGGTATAGGGATAGGTATGGTCGAAGAGGCAGGGAGGCTTAAGAAGGATTTGGATAGGTTAGGATAATGGGCAAAGAAGTGGCAGATGGAGTACAAAGTTGGAAATTGTGGGAACATGCACTTTGGTAGGAAGAATAAAAACATGGACTACCGAGAAAATTTAGATGTCAGAAGTGCAAAGGGATTGGGAGTTCTACTCCAGGATTCTCTCAATGTAAACTTGCAGGTTGAGTCAATAGTTAGGAAGGCAAATGCGGTGATGGCATTTATTTTGAAAGGATTTGAATGTAAAAGCAGGGATTACTTCTGAGGCTCTATACGGCTCTGGTAAAACCACATTTGGAGTATTGTGCGCTGTGATGAGCCTCATATCTCATGAAAGATGTGCTGACCTTGGAATCGTTTCACAGGAGGTACACAAGAATAGTCCCAGGAATGAAAAGCTTAACATATGAGAACATTTGAGGACTCTAGGTCTGTTCTTGATGGAGTTCAGAGGGATGTGGGGGGATCTAATTAAAACAGACAGAATACTGAATGGCCTGGACAGTGTGCATATTGAGAAGTCTTCCATTGGTCGGCTCTCTTGGACCCAAGGATACAATCTTAGAGTAAAGGGAAATCCTTTTAGAACGGAGGTAAAGAGAAACGTTTTCAGCCAGAGAGTGGAGAACCTATGGAATTCATTTTCACAGAAGGCAGTAGATGTCAGGTCATTGAGCATATTAAAGACAGAGAGTGTTAGCTTCTTGAGTTTCAAACGGATCAAGGATTACAGGAAGTAAGCAGAAAAATGGGGCTGAGAAACTTGTCAGCCATAATTGAATGGTGGATCAGAGTCGATGGGCTGAATGGCCTAATTTCTGTTCCTACGTCCGATGTTCTTATGGTAGTAAGCCGCAGCCTGATACTTCCCTTCACTGACTTTGTCCCTCCTGACAGCAAAGTGTGAGAGTAAAAAATCTCTGACTCACCTACACCAAACGTGGAGTATGCCTGTTGAGGATTAATGGGAATCGCTCCACTGCTTGAAGGAAAGGAAATTCTGCCAAATCCAACTATTCCAGGAAGAAATCTCACACCAGCAACTTGTTTGAGTAAAATAACGTCAGAGACAGAATAACACTTGGGACACATTATCACTTTTCCATTTGATATGAGTTCAAGTACTATGAAACTCTGGAAAGCTTTTCTTATTCTTTATCGTATTAAGACAGGAGCATTTGTGTATGTGCCTGGACATGTGTGACTCTGTATCTCACATTTTTCGAGAAAATGACCTAGGTTACACTTCAAACCTGTTGTGACCAGTGGGGAAGTGAGGCTGGAAAATGAAATCGTGACCCTCCAACATTTGTCAGAGTAGGAATGAGAAATTTTCCAAGTGCTGTTCAAATGGGAGTTCTCTTCCCCAGAAGGTTATTTCTAAGATGGCAGCTCAACACTACTACTTCCAGCGAAATTAGACATGGTCCATAAATGTTGGCCTATCAACAACACCGACATTCCATGAACAAATTAAAAATGATAAACTGCAGCAGGATTAATTGGATGGGAACCATACTGATAGATAAATGTCTGTTGCTTTCCAGAATTGCGCTGCCTGTGTACTTTGGCTTTATGCAGTTTCCTCGTATTGTGCCTGGGTGTTTGCATTTATTCAAAGTTGGGTTTGTTCAACATTTGACAGACATGTGAATGGAAGGAAATTGTGGACATACAGAAAAGTGCTGCAGAGATCAGATCAACCATGATCTTCCTGTCTGGTCGAGCAATGACAAAGTGTGTAATGACCAACTACTGCTCCTCAGTCCTATGTTCCTATGTTCCATTTAGTCCTTAAAACCACCTGAACAGGAGCAAATGGAGACCACATGCTCCAAATACCTGCCGCAGTAATACAGGATATCATTCAGTCCCTCAACACTGTATGGTTTGGTGTGGGGAGTAAAATGTGATGGGAAATCCAGACTGGGGACAAAAGAAGCCACCCATACCTTCACAGAGTGTCTCCTCTCTGAAACTGGTGTTTCACTTGTTGGTCATGTTGTAGACCCAGGTTCGTTGTGAATATCGGGCCCATATCTCTCCCAGAGATGGCTCATAAAATACTTTTCTCTCACAGTCCTCACCATTCAATAACAGCACTTCCAGGAAAATTGCAACCATTCACTTTCCAAAGACAGATTATGAGAATATAAGAAACAGGAGTAGCTAATTCCGATGCTCACGCCATTGTATGCGATCATGTCTGACCTACTGTTGGCATTAACTCCTCTTTAATGCCCTATTCTTCACAACCCTCAGCTCTCTGACAGGTCTAAAATGCGTCTACCTCCTCTTTAAATACTTGCAGTGATCTACCTCCGCAAACTTTCTAGACCTGAGAATTCCTGACATTCACTACCCTCTGTAAGAAGAAGACACTCTCCACACGGACTCTATCACCTATTAACATTAACAAATGGGATTAACTGACCTGCTCAGGTAAGAGGGATTGACCCTGATATCAAGGCAGAATTTGACTGAAGATTTTATCCTCAGAAACACTTAATGATCCAAAATCATGCATCCCGATTAAAATAAAAAAAAACATGCCATGGCATTTATCACCTTCTCACTGTCTGTGTAGAGCAGAACGAGTAATTGTTCATCACTGTCAAGTTTCAATGCAATGACCTCTTATTCTCTGACAATGCTACAGATTAACCTTCACTCACTCCTTGTTTACCATCAGCCCAGGGAGTAGGCTGGTGAAATTCCTTTACACTCTGTTGCAATGAGATCATTCCTTTTAAAGGTGAGAAAATCTATCCACAGTATCCGAAATACTGCCTCTACCACACTCTCAGCGATGATCATAACAATTCCTTTCCCTCACTTACCGATCAACATTTCTTTATTATGACATAAACCCCCATTCCGTCTCTATGCACTGCCACTGATGTGGAATTTAAACGTCCCTTACATCTGAATGTCAGCATCAGTAAAGCCAGGACCAGAGGTGCCCGAGGAGATGAACATCACTTTTGGGAGAGACTCAGTCAGAAAATTGCACTTGAAGTAAGAAATGGTCACCTACCTGAATGGAAATGAAGTGTAGGAATGAGGAAAACAGACACAGGAAGGGAGATAACTTTACTTTTTTTCTTCCCTCTCGGGATGTGGGCAGCCCTGGTCAGGTCGGCACGTTGTACGGATCTTGAACTGAGTGGCTGGTTCAGCTGTTCCCCAGGACAGTAAAGAGTAAAACACATTGCTGTGTGTTTGCACAGACCTGACTAGGGAAGGATAACCCATTGATTTCTTCGAAGGACATGACGCAAACAGATGGGCTTTTTCTCACAAATGATGATAGTTTCAGCTCAAATACATCAATTTTCTTCATGAGATATCAACAGATTATTATTCTGTGCATCTAGATTATGTGCAATGACTTAAGCAGTATGCAGTGTCTGCCTGTCGGACAGATTATGTGCGGTGAACAAGTCCAACATACTCAAGCGCAATTATTTTGAAACTAACATGTGGTTAGAAGGGACTTTATAACATGTATCCAGATTTGGCAAACGCACAATTGATGGTTTATTCAGAAGATGCACTGAGGCTGAGGAGGTGACGGGATATCATGATAGTGGGATTGGACAGTATCAGTGAGAGGGGAGGATATGGAAATGTACATCTGTGCAGGGCTAGAAGGATTGTGGAGTTTGAGAACAGTCTGGTTCCTCCTCGCATATTGGTGAGTAATTTGTCACGAGTAATTTGCTCGTTATAATTTGGGTGAAATGGAATATTTCATTGGAATTGAAATTGTTGACGTCCACCTTTCTATATTTAAAATAATATTAGCCGCACTTCAGTGTAACCTGTCTTTATGAACAGATAGAATGACTTACCAGGAACACCAACTATAGCGAGGATGGGATAGTAACCAGCTCGAATAAGCAGCAGAACATTATAGATCCATCATATTAATGATATTCCAGGATGGGAAATCCAGTAAAGACCATCTGATAAACTCCTGTCCATTGTTGGAACATTCCAGTCTTATGTTCTCAGATTATGATCTCTCCTCCCAGGGATGAGCAGCTCATGCCTGTTAGTGCTGTCGGTGAGCTCCTGCTCATACTATGGGATAACCCACATTGAACAGAATCCTTAATTAATAGAAGAGGCTATTTCGTGACACATTTAGGATCCACAGAGACTGACATCAATAATATTCTCTGAACTAATAGCTCCAGTTAACCCGTTTCAATTCAATACTATCTCATTAAACTTCAAAATAATGATTAATATTTACACATTCTGATAGGGATATGTGAAGTGACTGAGGGAGTGAATGTTGGGGCTGGTAGGTCAATTCAATTCAATCTGCCTTGAATGTCGGAGCAATGCTGGAAATTTATCGGAACATGAATGTGCTTCCCTGTTTATAAATCCTGTAAATATTTCTCAGGCATTACAATATCAATACAACATTGAGTGAAATTCTATCATCCATGATCTTAAAGAAAATGTCCCTTAGACTATGTGCATGTACAACAGACAACGACATTATGTTAACAGAGAATTGTACCTAAGAGGCAATGGGGACTACAGATGCTGGACAATTCAGTGTAGATAAAGTGTGGTGGTGGAAAATGCACGGCTGGTCAACCAAAAACCGAAGAGCAACAAATTCAACGTTTCAGTCAGGATCCTTCTTTGGAACTGGGGAGGGTGAATAGGGCTGAGAGAAAATGGGTGGTGGGGTGAGGCTGGGGAAAGGTAGGCGACACGTGGACAAAGGTGTGAGGTGATAATGATAGGTCGGTGGGGACTGTGGACCAGTCGGTGGGAAGGAACATGAACAGTTAGGTCCCCTCGAGAGGGCGGACCTGAATTGGAGAGTTGAATTTGTGATCTGGGTGGATGACGGTGGTTTGGAAACTGGTCAATTCAATGTTTATGCCTTGTGTTTGTCGGCTCACGAGGCAGAAGGTAAACAACCTGGTAAATCTCTTCCCAACCTTCTCCAGCTTAACAATATCCCTCCTATAACATAACGACTAAAATTGCACACAGTACAACAGAAGAGGCTTCATCAATGTCTTGCACAACCTCAGCATGACTTCTCAACTTCTAAGCTCAAAGGTCTGAGCAATGAAGTAACCTTAACCACCCTGCAGCACAAACTTCAAAGAATTATACCTGTGCCCCGGGTCCCTCTTTTACTGAATAACTACCAAAGCCCAGCATTAATTGTACAAGCCCTTCCCTTGTTTGATTTACCAAAATGCAATACATCGCATGTATCCAATTTAAACACCATGTGCCACATTTCAGCCCAGTGAATGATGTTACTGCCCCCTCTACATTCTCCCTCCTGATTAAAACGACATTCCCCTCTCCAGTAGGTCCACAAACAACAGCATTAACTTTCCTAAAGACGCAGAGCTTGGTTTGCTTTGCGCAGGCAGAGGGAGGAGTGGGTAAGGAGAAGCTGGATAGTATGATTACATGATTTTAGAAAGAGGAAAGCGACATGATAGAGATTTGAAATAGTGACCGGTGTTTTGGGCCCAGAATTGTGCTCTTTCCTCGTCTCTGGTGTTCAGTATTGATATCTACTCGAGAACCTTCATTGTGCAGAGTGTGTTTGCAGGATTTCATTCCCTGATATAGCAGACGACTGATAATAGCCATTTAAACCGGAAATCATAGCCAAGCAATTCAAGATGTTCATAGTTTATCTCAATGGCACCGCGAATGCACTCAACATCCTACAGTTGAAGCTAATAACTTGTACTTTTTTTTCAATGAGAAATGTCCCCTGTATAAATTGGTAATGTTAACCAGGGTTTAATAAATCCATATATTTAAAATAAGACCCAATATCTGGCATGGTTTAGTCCTTGTGTAGTGGGTCGTGCACACGTTTCTGAGACGAATCTCTGAATTCGATTACAGTCCATGAATGTGTGGTAGTGCCCCTATCTCTGGAGACGGTCATGTGTATTCATGTCCTGTGGAGGTGTCTCACAACATATTACAACAGGATGAAAAAAAAAACACACAGCAGCATCATGTTGCAGCTTTAGGAGATAATGCTGAATGATAGGAGTGTCCCTATAACTGTACCGAAAATTCTAGTTTCAAATTCCATAGATCTGCTTTATAATATGTCTGAATAAGTTGGTTAAACCTTTCTGGAATCATGCCTTGATGGAGAAGGAAGAGGTACGACTACTGAATTTGAGACTATACACCCAGGATGACTGAAAGCACAGCCAACCGTCTTGATTGGAGTCACATTTACACTTTCTAGAAGTTTATAAAATTATGAAGGGCATGGATAGGGTGAGTGGTCAAGGTTCCTTCCCGCCAAGGTAGGAGAGTCTAAAACTAGAAAGCATAGGTATAAGGTGGGAAGAAAAATATTTGACAGACAATGAAGATCTACTTTTTTCCTGCAGAGGGTGGTGCTTCTATGGAATAAGCTGCCAGAGAAACTGGTGGAGGCTGGAACAATTATTGCATTTAAAAGGTAACTGGGTGGCTTTACGATTAGTGGGATATAGGCCAAATGCTGGCAAAAGTGAGTGGATTAATTTAGAATAATCGGATGGCATGATCGAGTTGAAGGGCCTATTTCCCTGTTGTACATCTCTGTGAATCATTGATTTAATTAATGAAGGTCTCTTTGAAATCTTATGTTGTTCTCCATTATACAAACACTGCCCACTGTACACCCATGCTTGATGTCATCCACAAATTTGCGAAATATGCCTTCATTAATTCTCATATAAATCTTTTACATGAATGACAAACAAACGTGAACCCAACAATTTTGCCTCTGGATCATCGCTGCCCACAGGCTTCCAGTTCAAAAAAACAACCATCCAACACCACCCTGTCTCCTGCCATTAAACAGATATACACAGAAACACACACGCAATCACACACACATACAGAGACACCGACGGAACTATGTCTTTAAGACAAAGGTTAGATTAAAACCACGATCAAGAGTTACAGTGAGAAGGCGGAGAAATTGTTGAGAAACACATCAGACAGGATCAAACAGCAAAGTAGACCGAATGGGCCAAATGGCCTAATTCCAATTTCCTACGCTCTGCATCCTTAAGGTGTCAGGATTATTTTCCACGGGTGCAGTAGAAGCTAAGTTTGATAAATACTTGACTGGACAGTCAATGGGACTGTGGGATACGTTTGAGGGGCTGAATTTTATATGTTTGTTCCTATTTGCTGCGCCGTTGTTTCTGAAAAGAGTAGGTGACTTGCTGTGAGGTTAACACGCTTTAATATAAAAGGGGACTCCCATTTCCATTTGAGATTACGTTGCTCCTTTCTCCTTTGGATTGTGCGATCTGTGGCGTTCTCATCCCCCGGAATAGTGAAGTCTGGGTCATTGAGGATATTCAAGGCTGACCTTTGATTGACAGGGGAGTCAAAGTTTATTGGGAACAGACAGGAAAGGGATATTCAGCTACAAACAGACAAGCCATGATGTTTTTAAACTGAGCAGCAAGTTGGAGGGCGCGAATGGCCAACTACTGCTCCTACCTCACCCGTTGTTCTGTCTATTCACTCCCGAGGCTGTTACAGAGGGAGAGAAAGGTCCCATTCAGCTAGTCAGCATCGTGACGATATAGCAGGGGGAGGCCATAATGAAATTCCATGGGGTTAGACAGGAAAATAATGAAGTATTCAAGTTATTTCAGTAAATTACACAGCACAGGAGGACGACATATAACCATGCCAGGCTACTACGCAGGAGCAGGGGCGCCTTGGGTGGCGTCAGGAAGTACAGAGTAGAGATCATTACTCATTTTGTGTTTGGAAAGCTGTACCGAGTGGAGTTCTTCAGGGATCTGTGTGAGGTCATCAACAAATTACAATCCATACTAACAAATTGGATGAAGGGGTTGGAGCTCAGTTTGCTCATACATCAGGATAGTCAATCAATAAGATGTCAAATGGAGACAGAGCGTTTCAAATGAGATACAGATAGGGGAGGGCAGAGCGTCTGCAATGGGATACAGGCAGGGGGAGGGAAGAACATCAGCAATGAGATACAGACGGGGAGGGCAAAAAGTCTGCAATGGGACATAGGCAGGGGAGGTCAAAGTGTCTGCAATGAGAGCGACGGGGAGGGCAGATCATCTGAAATGGGACACAGGCGTGGGTGGGGCAGAGCATCTGCAATGGGATACAGACAGGGGGAGGGCAGCACGTCTGCAATGGGATACAGACAGGGGGAGGGCAGCACGTCTGCAATGGGATACAGACAGGGGAAGAAAAGAGTGTCTGCAATGGTTTACAGACAGAGGGAGGGCAGAATTTCTGCAATGGGATACAGACAAGGAGAGGCCAGAGTGTCTGCGATAAGACGCAGAAAAGGGTTGGGCAGAGCATCTGCAATGGACACAGACAGGGGGAGGGCAGAATGGCTGCAATGGGATACAGACGGGGGAGCAGAGCGTCTACAATGGGGTACAGACAAGGGGAGGGAAGAGCGCATACAATAGGATGCAGACAGGGGGAGGGCAGAACATCTGCAATGGGATGCAGATAGGGGAAGGCAGAACATTTGCAATGGGATACAGAGAGGTGGAGTGCAAAGCGTCTGCAGTGGGATACAGACAGGGGAAGACATATCGTCTGCAGTGGAATACATTCAGGGGGATGCAGAGTGTCTGCAAAGGAATACAGACAGGGGAGGCAGCGCATCTACAATGGGGTACAGACAGGGGGAGGGTAGAGCCTCTGCAGTGGAATACAATCGGGGGAGGTAGAGCATCTACAATGGGATACATTCAGGGGAGGGGCAGAGCGTCTGCAATGGGATACAGAGCGGGGAAGGGCAGAGCGTCTGCAATGGGATACAGACAGAGGGAGGGAAGGGCGTCTGCAATGGGATACAGACAGGGGCAGGGTAGGGCGTCTGCAGTCGAATACAGACGGGGGAGGCAGAGCGTCTGCAATGGGTTCTCGACACGGGAGGCAGAGCGTCTGCAATGGAATGCAGACAGGAGAGGGCAGAATATCTGAAATGGGATACAGACTTGGGGACAGGCAGAAAATCAAGCAATGGCATACAGACAGAGGAGAGTTTTCAGCAAAACTTCAGCAGAAAAAAAACATACTATATATGTGATGGGAATTTTCTGTTTTGAGGAAAAGACAAAACAGCAGAAAATTATTTAAATGCAAGGAGAATGTAGAACTCAGTGGTACAGAGGGATGTGTGTGTCTTAGTACATGAGTAACCTCAAATTACTCTGAAGGTGCAGTGGTTTGGATGGTAAATGGAATTATTCTGTTTCGTGCAGCGGGTGTTGTGTTTTATCTTAGCGATGTTTTTTTTTCCATCAGTAGAGGGCATTGCTGAAATCACATCTGATGTATTATGTGTAGTTATAATTGCCTTAACTGATAAAAACAAATTTGCTTCCGAAACGTTTCATATGTTTTTCTCTTTAATCATTCTTGGGATGAAGATATTACGTTATGAAGAAGGAACAATCCGGCCTGAGAATGAGAGATGTTTTATTGACCATAAAACATCTTGAGAAGAGTGTAGTTGGTGAATACCTGATGGATATTTCTTCTTATGTGGGAGAATAAAATTGGGGAAATAATTTAAGAATAATTCAAGTTCAAAGGAAAGGTTATTGGACCGAAAAATTGAACTCTGATTTATCTTCTTATCTGATGCCAGACAGGCTGACCTTTTCCAGCAATTTCTTTATTTGTTTAAGAATAAAACATATTCATCTTAACACAGATATTATGAAGTTATCAAACGCTTTTGTTTACATTATGCAGGCACATATTAACACATCTTCAAAACAAGTAGGGCCATTTATTGTTAGTGAATTGATTCTGTGTATGACAACAGCAATAATGCACCGACCTGGAATCGAGAATGTGATAGACTCATATAGTTCAGACAATATTCAAGGACAGCTCACATGGTCCAGTTTGGGGCCTGATAACGTTACTGATTTAACTTACAGATGGAAAACTGTAGCCTATCTGTGAAGGAACAGCCTATTGCTCACTTTCTGTTTCCCTGCCGCTCATCACAGCAACGTGTGGGAGTGAGAAAAAGCCTAGTCGTCTTTTCCACTCATGGAGGATTTCTGATGATGATTCATTGGAATTTGTCCACTGCCTGAAACAAAGCAATTCAGCCAAATCCAACTATATCAGGAAGAAATCCCATTGTCAGAAGGTTATGCGAGACAAATAAATTCAGAAGTAATTATTCAGACTGGATAGTGAGGGGAACAGACAAGAGATTTTATGGTTGCAAATGGGAATCCAAGATGATCTATAGCCATCTACGTGCCAAGGTCCAGGATGTTTCAGAGCGGCTGCAGAACGTTCTCAACGGGGTGGGGGAGCAGCCAGAAGTCATTGTACACATTGTATGGACACGGGAGGCAGAGCGTCTGCAATGGAATGCAGCCAGGAGAGGGCAGAATATCTGCAATGGGATACAGACTTGGGGAGGGGCAGAGCACCAAGCAATGGCAAACAGACAGAGGACAGTTTTCAGGAAACCTTTAGTAGAAAAAAAATACAATATGTATGTGATAGGAATTTTCTGTTTTGGGGAAAAGACAAAACAGCAGAAAATTATTTAAATGCAAGGAGAATGTAGAACTCAGTGGTACAGAGGGATTTGTGTGTATCTGTGCACCTGTACCAGGTAGAAATAGTGATGAGGTCCTGCAGAGTGACTATAGAGAGCTAGGAATAAAGGGTAAAAGACAAGACCACGATAGTGGTAATATCCGGTTTACTTCCAATGCTCTGTGCTAGTGAGTGTAAGAAAAGGAGGAATTGGCAGATGAATGTGTGGCTAAATAATTGGTTCCGGAGGTAGGGATTCAGAGTTTTAGATCACTCAGATCTTTTGTGGGACAGAGGTGACCTGTTCAGGAAGGGCAGTTTGTACCTGAATTGGAAGGGGACTAATATCCTGGCTGGCAGGATTTCTAGTGCTACAAGGAAAGGTTTTAACTCGATTGGTTGGCTTGGGGACGGTGTGGGATCCTCAACAGCAGGGTTGAAAGTGCGAGGCTGGAAGGAGATACCATAATCACAAACAGTAAATTGCAGAGATAGGTTAGGCAGGAACACGACAGGGAGCATGGAATGCCTGTTGGATTGAGTTGCACCTGTTGCAATGTAAGGTGGCTGACAGGTAAGGCCGATGAACTCAGTGCATGGAGAGGTACGAGGGACTGGGATATTATAGCCATTTAAGAAACATGGCTAAGGGAGAGACATGGCTGGCAGCTTAATGTACCAGGGTACAGGTGCTTAATGCGAGACAGAGATGGTGGAAGGAGGTGTGAGGAGTCGCATTTTTGATTAAGGCGAAGACCACAGCAATAATCAGAGATAAAATAACTGAAGGAATATGCTGTGAGGATTTGTGGGTGAGCTTAGAAATAAGAAGGGAATGGTGATATTATTTGGGTTGTTGCATACGCCCTCAAATAGTAAACAAGGAATTAGCCGAACAAAAATATGTAGAGTGATTGGGGAGACTTGCAGAGCCAATGGGATTGCCACAGTAGGAGATTTTAATGTTCGTAACATAGACTGGGATTGACATAGAATTAAGAACTGAGATGGGCTGCATCTGTTATGTGTGTTCAGGAAAGTTTCCCCAAGTAGTATATAGCGGGTGCAACTCGGGAAGGGATAAGACTTGACCTACTCTAAGAAGTAGGGCAGGACAGGTAACTGAGGTGAATGTGGGGGAGCACGCTGTCAACAGTGACCATAGTTGTAATAATTTTAAAATAATTATGGAGAAGGATGAAACTGCTCCACATGTTCAAGTTCAAACTTGGGGCAAGGCGAATTTTGATGGAATTAGACAGGAGCTTGTAGGGGTTGGTTGGAGGAGTCTGTTTGCAAGCGAAAGGACCTCCTGCAAGTGGGAGGACTTTAAAAGTGAAATGTCATGAGTTCAAAATGTGTATGTTCCTTTGAGGTAAAAGGCAAGGTTGCTAGGAAGAGGGAACTTGGATGTTAGGAAGTATTGAGGCTTTGACCAGCAAAAAGGCGGTGTGGCTCAGGTCCATGCAGCTGGGATCGAGCGAATACCTGGAGGTATATAGGGGGATATAGGGGTTTACTGAAGAAGGAAATCAGGAGGGCGAAAATGGGGCACAAGATAACCTTGGCCGAGAAGATTTGGGGGAATCCAAAGTGGTTCTTTAAGTATACTAAAAAAAACTAAATGCGATATGACCCCTCAAGATCCAAACCAGACATGCATGTCCAGAACCGTAGGAGATTTGTGAGATTCTCAAAGAATATTTCTTCTGTGTCTTTACCGTGGAGAAATGCATGATGACTTTGGAGCTTAACAAAGGTTATAGTGATATCTTTGGTTCGTCAATATCACAGGAGAGGACTTGTTGGATGCTTTAGAATGTATGAAGATGGAGAAATCTCCTTGTCCTAAACAGATGTTTCCAAGGACACTGCAAGAGACTTCAGAACAAACTGCGGGGACCTGGTTGATATTTTTGCATCATCGTTGGCCACAGGTTAGGGTCCAGAATATTGGAGGGTAGCAAATGTTGTGCCATCATTCAAGAAGGGAAGCAAAGAAAAATCTGGGAACTATAGACCAGAAAGCCTAACATCTGTGGTAGATAGGTTACTTGAGAAGACTGCGAGGCAGAAGATGTACATCCATTTGGAAAGACAGCGTTTGATTAGAAATAGTATTTTTTTCAGATTCCCTACAGTTTGCAAACAGGCCACTTGGCCCAACAAGGCCTCACCAAACCTCCGAACAGCAACCCACCCAATGCCATTCTCCTACCCTATATTTACCCCGACTAATGCACAATAACACTATGTGTAAATTAGCATGGCCAATTCACCTAAACTGTATATCTTTGGATTGCGGGAGAAAAATGGAACACACGGAGGAACCCCACACAAACGCAGGGAGAATGTGCAAACTCTACACAGAGAGTCACCTGAGGCTGGAACCAACCCTGGATCGTGGTTCTATGAGGCAGCAGTGCTACCCACTGAGCCACCACGCCACCCTTGCTTTTTTTCAATACAGTTCAGTGACACAGGTACAATATCTATCCTGCCCTTCACCCATGACGCATGCTCCAATATCACATACCGTGGATAATTTATTCTCCATTGAAAATGTCATCTTATTATTATTTATTATTGTTTGTTATTAGTAATTTTAATCATTATCATTAATAGTTGTTTTTATACCGGAAACATTGCATGACTTAGTGAGTGGGAGATCATGCCTCACAAATTTCTTTGAGTTCTTTGATAAAGTGACCGGGAATATTGATGAGGGTAGGGCAGTAGACGTAGTTTGTATTGTTTTCAGTAAGGCGTTTGACAAAGTTACCCATGGTAGCCTGGTCTGGAAGTTTAGAATCGCATGGAATCCAGAGGGAGCTGGCCAATTGGGCTTGATTGTAGTAAGCAGAGGGTAATAGTGCAAGGAGGCTCTCAGACTGGAGGCCTGTGACACATGAAGTGCCTCAGGGATTAGTGCTGGGCACATTGTTGTTTATTATCTATATCAATGATATCCTTGAGAATGTACAACGCATGATTAGTAAATTTGAAGGTGACACTAAAATTGGTGGTATCGTGGTCATTGAGGAATTTTATCAGAAATTGCAGCAGGAACTTGATCAACGGGACAAGTTGGCTGAGGAATATTTTTGCAAACTTAGATCAATGTATGAGTTTCATGGTGAATGGTAAGGCCTTAAGCAGTGTGGTTGAGCAGAGGGACCTTGAAGTTCAGTTCCACCGTTCTCTGAAAGTGGAGCCACAGGTAGACATGGGCAGTGAAGAAGGCTTTTGGTACACTGGCATGCATCGGTCAGGACATGGAGGAGAGCAGTTGGGAAGCTATGTTGTAGTTCTACAGGATGTTGGTGAAGCTGTACTTGTAGTGTTTTGTTCAGTTTTGGACACATTGTGATCAGAAGGATGTTTTTACATTGGAATGTGTGCAGACGGAATTTACAAAAATGTTGCCAGGACAGAGCAGTGTGACATATAGGGCGAGGTTGGACACGCAAGGACTTTTATTAGAGCGTAGGAGACTGAGGGAGGATCTTATAGAAGTGTACAAGATTATGAGAGGCAGGGATAGGGTGAATGGATTCAGCCTTTTTTTTCCCAGAGTTGGGGAATCGAGGAGGAGAGGGCATCAGTTTAAGTTGAGAGGAGAAAGAATAAAAGGCAAACTGGTGGAATCTGTTTTCCCCAGAGAGTGGTACGCAAAGGGAAAGAGCTGCCAGTGGAAATGGTTGAAGCATTTATATTAACAATATTTAAACAGTATTTGGACAGGTACATGCAGGAAAGGACGAGAAGGCTGTGGGCCAAGTGCTGGGAACTGGGGTAAGTGTGGATGGACATTTGGGTCAGCATGGATCAGCTTGAGCTAAAGAGCCTATCTCCATGCTGTAAGACTTGAATACTCTATAAATAGGAGGAGAAAGTGAGGACTGTAGATGCTGGAGATCAGAGCTGAAAACGTATTGCTGGAAAAGCGCAGCAGGGAAGGGCTTATGCGCGAAACGTCTATTCTCCTGTTCCTTGGATGCCGCCTGACCTGCTGCGCTTTTCCAGCAACACATTTTCAACGCTACTCTATAAATAGAACAGCATTCGGTTCAAACTCTCATTTTTGTTTTGGTCATGAGTTCGAATACTATTTGGAAAAAGTTCTGTCAAGTTAACTTTGCAGATTTCTTTTTTCAATTTGTTACCAAATATACGTGTGTGTGTGTGTGTGTGTGTGTGTTTTGTGTGTGTGTGTGTGTGTGTGTGTGTGTGTGTGTGTGTGTGTGTGTGTGTGTGTGTGTGTGTGTGTGTGTGTGTGTGTTGTGTGTGTGACATATTTGCAAAATCGATTCGTCATTTTTCTTTCCATCATAGTTTGAGTAAGTTTGTTTTGGTCACAACGTTTATTAGCAGATTGAATAAATCTATCTCACTTGTTCCTAACACTGATCCTGACACACCCTGAGAACTATAACATTGGCCATATCACCAACCAGGTTACATTTTTGTTTGTGGCCAGTGGACTGGTAGGACTAGAAAAGGGAACTTGATCCAAAAACATAGTTAATTATCGACTCAGTGAGCCTAACGTCAGTGTCGAAGAGTTTGTTGGAGGGAATTCTGAGAGATAGGATTTACATCCATTTAGAAATGCAAGGATTGATTAGGGATAGTCAACATGGCTTAGTACGATGTAAATCATGTCTCATAAATGTGTTTGAGTATTTTGAAGAGGTCTTAAAGAAGATTGAAGGCACTGTGGTACATATTGTCTTCACAGACTTCAGCAAGGCGTTTAATAAGGTTCCCCATCGGAGACAGATTAGGTCTTTTAGAATCAAGGAAAGGCTAACCAATTGTTTGCAAAATTGTATTGAAGGTGATGGATTGGTTTCCAGACTGGCGGCCTGTGGCCATCGGTGTGCTGAAAGAATCAGTGCTGAACTCACAGCTATTCATCATGTATATAAATGACTTGCATGTGAATATCGGAGGCATGGTTAGTAAATTTACAGATAAAATGTTTAAAAAGGGGTGCAGAGGACAGTGAGGAAGATTAGCTCAGAGTACAACAGCACCACTAACCATCAATGGGCCAAGGACTGGCAGATGGAGTTTAATTTTAATATTTGTGAGGTTTTGCATTTTGGTAAGTTAAAGCAGGGTAGTACCCTGGGGAGTGTTGCTGAACAAAGAGACCTCAGGTGTATGTTCATAGTTTCTTGAAAATGGAATTACAGGTAGACAAGGTGGTGAAGAACGCAGTTGGCATGGTTACCTTAATCGGTCAGAACTTTGAATATAGGAGTTGGGGTGGCATATTTCACTTGTACAGGATGCTGGTGAGGCCACTTTAAATACTACTCTGCAGCTATCTCCAGCCTCTACGAGCATTTCCATAGAACACAGAACAAAGTACAGTACAGCACAGTACAGGCCATTCAGTCCTCGATGTTGTGCCCCCCCCCCGTTTATCCTACTCTGAGATCAGACTAACCGACATGCTTCCTTTCACTTTCTTCCTATGCCTATCCAAGATTCTCTTAAGTCTCCTTCACATATTTGACTCTATTTCCACTGTTGGCAGTGCATTCCACACACCCACCTCTCTATGTCTAAATAACCTGCAACTGATATCTCCCCTAAACCTTCATCCAATTACCTTATTATTATGACCCCTTGTGATAGGAGAGAAATGTTGAGAAATGTTGCTCTTGGTTTTATGTGCACTGTTGTCAAAATCTTCCATAACCTTAGGACATCATTCAGAGCATCGGGACTGCTGCACAGGGACAGGAGGAAGTAATTCTGTTCCCACACCCCTGTTACAAAGGGGAGGCCATTTAGCCTCTCAAGTCTGTTACAGAGGGACAGGAGGAGGCCATTCTGCTTCTTGAGCCTGTTATGCAGTAACTATCAGTTGTAAAATACTTACGGACAAAAATACTCCTAATATAAATTTTAAAGTTGTAAGTTGACTCAGGCCAACTTCGAACGTTTTATTTTGACACTTTGAAAAGCTGCTTTGGAGAAGCTATTGGCGGGAAAGTGGGAGGGCTTCACAAATGAGTTACAGAGTCTAGCGACATATTGTTCCTGCCTATGAGCAGGGTAAGGCAGGTAGGTATAGGGAATGCTAAATGACGAGCAGAATTGAGGCTCTGTTCAAGAAAAGGCGAAAGTATGTGATTGGTACAGACAGTAGGGATCGAGTGACTCCATCATGGAGTACCAGGGATGTGGGCTAATGCTCAAGAGGGAAATCAGGAGGGCACAATGGGGGCATAAGATATCTTTCGAAAATTGGGTAACGGACATTCCAAAGAGATTCTACAACTGCATTAAGGTCAAAAGAATAACTAGGGAGAGAACAGGACCCCTTAAAGATCAGCATGTTGATCTATGTGTGGAACTACAGGAGATCGGTGAGATATTTAATAAATATTTTGCATCAGTATTTACTGTGGAATAGGATATGGAAGGTAGAGAACTTGGGGAAATGAATAGTGATATCTTGAAAATTGTCTATATTACAGAAGATGAGGAGCTGGATGTTTTAAAGTGCAATAAGGTGGATAATCCCCTCTGACCTTTTAAGTGACTCTTGGTTAGGCACGTGGATTTTAGTACAATGAAGGGCATGAAGGTTAGTCTGACCTTAGAGTAGGATAAACTGCCGGCACAACATCAGCAGCTCAAGGGCTTGTGCTGTGCTGCACTGTCCTATGATCTATGAACTAATCAAATGGACCCCAGATCTGTTGGGAAGCTAGAGAATTAATTGTTCGGTCTCTGGCTGAGATATTTGTATCATGGACAGTCACAGGTAAGGTTGTGTCATTGTTTAAGAACAATTGGTAAGGAGAAACCAGGAAACTGTAGACAAGTGGGACTGATGTCATTGGTGGGTAAGTTGTTGGGGGGGGGGGAGATTCTGAGGGACAGCATTTACTTTTGTTTAGAAATGCAAATTCCGATTAGCGATAATCAACATGACTTTGTGTGTGGGAATTCGTGTACCACGAATTTGATGTAGCATTTTGAAGAAGTGACGAATAAGATTGACAAAGGCACTGAAATAGAACTGTGGAATAGAATATAGACTTTAGTAAGGCATTCAAAAGGGTTCCGCATGGCAAAGTGGTTAACATGGTGAGATCAAATGGAATACAGGGAGAGTTGGGGGTAATTGGCTCGAAGGATAGTAGACGAAGGAAATGTTTGTGAATTGTTATATATAGTTTGGACTAGAGTTCTGTGACCAGCAGTGGACCACAAGAATCGAATGGCTTTTGTCATTTTATATAAATAATTTGGATGTGAATACAGTAGGAATTGTGAGTTTGCAGATAACATCAAAATTGGTGAGGTAGTGGACAGTGCAGATGGTTAACTCAGAGTAAACCGGGACGCTGATCAGATAGGCTGAAGGTCCGAGGAGTGGCGGATGAAGTTCATGTTAGACAAACGGAAGATGTGACATTTTGTTGAGGCAAATTGTATTAGTGCTTAGAGTTAGACTCCTAGGAAGTGTTTTCAAACAGACAGCTACACAGAAATTAGAGAAGCCCTGCAGTGTGGAACCAGGCCATTTGGCCCACCGAGTCCACACTGACCCTCCAGATAACATCCCGACCAATAAACCCAAAGGTTACCCAGGTAACTCTACATTTCCCATCGACAATCCACCAAACCTGCACATCCCTGGATACTGCGGAGCAATTTAGTGAGGTCACTGAATCTAATCTGGCCATTTTTGGCTGTGAGAGGAAAACCAAGCACCCAGAGGAAACTCACGCACGCACAGGGATAAGGTGCAAACACCGCACAGAGTGTCACCAAAGGGTGGAATCTAACCCAGGTCATTGGTGCTGTAAGCCAGTATTGCTAGCCACTGAGCCACTAAATGACCAGCTGCGAGAGAAACTGCATCCTCCCACTTTCTCTGGATCTGTCACATCTGTTCAAGTGATGCCGAGTTCCAGTGTGGTGCTTGCCGACAAGCCCTCCTTTACCTCCACCCCAGAATTCACATTCTGGTGGACAGGAACTTAAGCTGTGACTGATGCATTGCCTGCTCTTCTGTCCTCACCCCTTCCCCTTCTTCCAAGTTGTCCATTAATACTGCAGCATGCAAGATAATTGCTGATCTGCTACATATATTGTTGATCGAAAACAAAAGCTGTTTTGATGAAGAATTCCCAAATTAAAAATTTTGACTCACTCTCTTCCTACAGAGGATTAGGAAAGAGTGAATTCTGAAATGAATTCCTGAAGAAGGGCTTATGACCGACACATAGACTTTCCTGCACCATGGATGCGTCCTTACCCGCTGTGCTCTTCGAGGGCCAAACTTTCGACTTTCTTCCTTCAAATAGTACCAGACCCGTTGAGTTTTGCCTGCAAACGCTTGTATATCTAATTTCCTGTTTAGAACGTACACATTTTTTCCCTGTAGTATTGACTTTCATACACATCTCCCACCAGTGTTTGCTAATAAATCTTGTTTATAACCTCCAGTCAAATTGTTTCTGTGTAATCCTATTGCTGGGGTGAGATGAATGGTAGATTCAGTGAGATCTTTCATGAGGCCTTTCTTGACATCACAAAATCTCGCTGCACTTTATTCGAACAATATATGAATTGAAAAGGCAGAGAAGGATATGGGCCACGGGAAATGGGGTTAATGTGGACAGACATTTGGGTTGGTATGGACCAGTTTTGGCTGAATGGCCTGTCTCTGTGCATGACCGTAAATGAAAGTGGTTTTGGGTATAGACATAAAGGGTGAAATTGAGCAACAATGTCTTGGAAGGATGATTTCACAGGTTTCAGAATGCTGAGATATAGACATTTCAATAGCATCCGGCAAAATAAGCCAGTATTACTCGGAGTGATGGTGAATGGAATATAGTAATGAGTTCAGATGATGGAGAGTTGTGGATGAGGACTTGTTCTGCAGCTCTGTAACTGTGAATGGGGTCAGCAGAGTCTTCAACTCGTCGGGCTGAATCTAACAATAATTTGTCTTGGAGTGATTTTCATTGAGTGTGACGGGGGATTGTCTGCACGAGGCCGAGCTAGTTTCCTGGTGCTATCATATCGAACTCACCTCATTAACTACCCATTCTACCCCATGGTGTCCCTCTCATTCAATGCTAGCCCCATTCTCTCACCCATCTTGGCTGGAGGTACCCACCATCGCCCGGATGCCCCTGGACATTCCATTATCCCTTGCACTGGTGCCTTCTTTAAAAGGACAATGGGCATTCGATTGAGCTTTCGTCAGTTTGGAGCTGCCATGTACAGTTTACCCAGAGCATAGCAGATAAGGGTCAATTACACCACAGTTTGTCAACAGGGTCACAGATATCCTGGTGGATGGGTTAGTACATCTCTTCACAGAGTGGGCCACACCACCAGTCGCACCATGATCTGAGCTCACCACCCAGCTAAGTGTAGTACCTGCGATCTGTAGCAATGTCCAGCAATACAGGACAAAGATCAATAACATTCCCCACTCTGCGAGGATAAGGTCATTGTACGCTCTCTGTCCCTCGTGCGAAATGTATGTCTGTTCCAGCACCAACACCCGAACAAGGCTCATGCTCCACCACTCTCACTCCTGCATGCAGCACCCACCCCTCTCTCTCTGTGTCTCTTGCCTTTGTAATATCCCCACAGATGGTAGATTTCTCTGGAGAATGCTGATTATGGAATATTCCAAATAATATTCCAAATAATTCCCAGTTTCAGGAAAATGGTAGTGCCCCAGTGTGTAAAACATTAGGTGAAAGAACAGAGTGTTTCTTTTTAAGTCACATGCAACTAAAATCCATCATGAGTCCATTCAGCCCTTCAAATGTGCTCTACCATTTAATAAGTCCAAGGGTGATCTGACTGTCTCCTGAGCTTCACGTTGCCGGAACTTTCAATCATTTTCAGCCCTCTGGTTTCCTGTCACTGACCAGACAACACTCACGCACTTCCTACCTTGGGTTTCTTCAAGCATGTGTTCGGGATGCATTTCCCATGGGGACCAAACATCAAAAAGTATATTCCATCAGCTTTTTACTTTCAGACAATGGTTAGCATGCTTCACACAGACCTGACAAAAATGTACTTATATTTTATAGATATCGATCTCTAATCACAATTATTAATTCTGGTTATTTCGCTTGGGTCACCTTATTATATTCAACCAAATATAGCATCCAATCAACTGTCTCGCTATAAAATACAATTTCCAGCGAAGCATTTTTTCTTCCTCAGCCATTATCTTGACCGTTATCTGAATTGTACCTTTTTTCCTTCTTATCAAAATTTATATTTTACTTTGACTTTGGCTATTTCTATCTATAGCAGTTACACAGTCTCGCAATCTGTTGGCTGGATGGATGGCTTATGATGCAGAGGAAGGACAACAGCGCAGATTCAATTCCCCAATCAGACAGAGGTTGCCACGAAGGGGACGCTCTCTCAACTTCATCCTGTCACCCGTGGTGTGATGATACTTAAGATAAACCATAATTTGTGGTCTCACTAATGAGAAAGTGGTCATTTGGGAATCTATTCTATCCATGTTAACATTTTAATTTTTTCAAAAATATTTTTATTCAGAGAAAATCTTTTTAGTGCTTCAGTGAACTCGGAAAACAATGCAAATTGAACACAATTACACCCATGTGCATGTACATGAAAAAAAAACAAGGTAAATCAACGGACCAAAGGAAAATTTTAAAAATTAAAAAAACAAATAGTAGAACTCAGTGTAACAAAACTATAGCTCTCAACCTTCAAGAGGCTTAACTAATACACGTTCATTTGTTCGTAATTCTTCCTCTGTGGACATTAGATTCATTAGTCAAGTTTGTCATAGCTATATAAAAGTCCTTATTTGAGTAGCACGTCAGCCTGTACCTTGGTAATTCAAAAAGGGCTGCCATGTCTTATAAAAGTTCTTTATTTTCTAGTGCAACATACCTTTACAAAGGTCCAAAGAGCTATGCTCCTTGAAGAGGTGACGACAACCCAATAAACCCAGGGGATTTTCAGACACCCAACACAACAAAACGTTTTTTCTGAACAAAGAGAGTGAGGCTATCGAAGTATTTTTTTTCATATGCACATGTGAGTAAGGTAGACTGGGCAGGCCCAGGAAAAGGGAAACCTGATCCATCTCCAATTCGGTCTCCAAGATTCTCTCAATCCCATCGAACACACCGCTCCTATAGCGCTGGTGGAAGGTGACCAAGAAATTAGTAAGAGAGCCCATAGTCATTCTGTATTTAAGACATATTCCCATCTTGAATTCTGAGAGAGGATCTGGGGCTAAATATATGAAGAATCTTCAACTACATGGCAAGAGTCTTCTCACAGATCGAAATCCTTGCATTTTCACAAATATCCTCCCCTGTGTCCGAAGAGATCTGAACTCCCAAATCTCTTTGCAGACCTCAGAAAAGCACAAAGTCTCGTCTGAGGACCCACTCTCCAACAAATGATAAAGGGTACTAACAGAGAGTGTGTTCTTAGCACTAAGCACCCTCCTCTCTGTATCGGATCTGTACGGGTCTGTTAAAAGCGTGGTTCTTTTTTGAATAATATCTCTGATCTGATGAAAAGAAAACAGAAGAGATCTCTCCTCGGTAGTCTATAGTTACGACTTATTTGATCAAAGGACTTCCTTGTTTCTCCCTCAGATAAATCATCAAAGCAAGATATACCCACGAGTTCCCCATAGTTTAAACATGGAATCCAGTATCCTCGGTCGGAAACACGGTATACCACATTTTTGGATAAGAAATGAGGTGTGTCGATATTGCCCTCCATCGGACACATTGCCCTCCCTACTTTAAAATCATTGATACTCATTGGAAAATGGCAATTCTTTGTACCTGTCCTCATTTTGTCTATGAATATCAGACTAATAAGGGAGCACTTTGCCTAAGAAGCTTCAATATGTAACCATATTGATGCCGAGGCCTCACTAACATCGGGTAAAGAAGAGCTTAATTGATAGATGTTAATATCCGGGAGAACTACTCACCACAAACTGTGGGGTCATTGTAACTTGGTTAACATGATATCGGGTAGCTTATGGTGACAAATCAAAAAGCTAAATCATCCATTAAGTCTCCTAAATGTCTGCCTGGGAAACATTGAAGAACGCATTCACACGGGGTAAAGCAAACATGGGAGGGAATTCATTTTAATAAGAGCTATCCGACCTAGCCAGGACAGTGGAAGTGCCTCCCATCTTCGAAGGTTTTGTTTAATTTTGTCAAACAAATGGATGAATTCCTCATTAAATGTAAGTTCAAAGATAGGATTAATGAATGTAATTAAATAGAGAATATCCCCATACCCCCAGGACCATTGAAAAAGTAACCAAGATTCTGCATCATCATCAGGTATTTCCCCAAGATCGCCCACAAACATGGCCTGCGACTTTGTAAAATTAATTGTATAGCCAGAAAAGGCACCATTCGAACTGATGCATTACATGAGGTGAAGTACCAAAACTGTGGGATTTAATAAAATATTAAACCGTCATCACGTGACTTCACTCCCACTTCTGGGGCAGCTTTGTTGGGGTCCCTGCAGATGGCCTTCAACAATGGCTCAATCACCAATGTAAACAACACTGGCAGAAGGGGTCTACCTTGGACTGCCTCTAGGACTATTAATGTTATAGGATCGCACAACATTGGTGAGAAACGTGACCAGAGGATCGCTTTCAAGGGCCCTTACCCACTTGATAAAAACTTTGCTTCGACCAAACCATTCTAACATATTGAACAGATACAGCCACTCAACCCAATGAAATGCCTTCTCTGCGTCTAAAGGGATCACTAATACATGTATAATTTGTTCTGGACACGCTGGGACCATATTGAGTAATCTCCTAATATTGTTAGTGTATCTGCAGCCCTTTATAACCTGGTGTGGTCCAGTTTGACAATGGAAGGATACACATTTTCCAGCCGTAATGTAAGGGTCTCAGACAGGATTTTGAAATCAACATTAAAAAGTGAGATGGGACTATAAGAAGCAAAATCTTCCGGTGTCTTCGTTTTGTTAAGAATAAGAGAGACATGAACCTCTCTTAAGGATGGTGGGCGGCAGTCGTGACTGTGGTAGTGACTAACATGGTAAGCATCGGCCCTGACAATAGATTCATAAATTCCACATAAACTTCACTTGGAAATCCGTCAGGACCGGGCGCCTTTCCGCCCTGAAGCTGCTCTACACCCTCCAGCACTGACAATGGTGCATTAAGGCAAGACACTTATTTGGAGGTTACCCCTGGAAGATCCAAGTTCTTGAAGAAAGACTCCATCGTAGTCCACCTCTCATTATAATGCTCAGTCTGATATAATTCGGAGTAAAATCTCCGAAATGCTGCTTTAACCTTTATGGGATTTCAGGTAAGGGTTCCAGTACCTTCCCTAATTGAGGTAGTGGCTTTGGGGCTCTCTTTTACCTCGCAAGATAGGCTAAATACTTGTCCAGCTTATCACCATGCTCAAACAGACTTTGTTTTGCAGAAGTAAGTTCCTTCTTGGCTGTCTGTGTGAGCGTGGAATTCATTGTAGACCAAAGTGTTGTGATCCTCTGCAGCCTAGCCACCGAAGGTCTATCACAGTATGCCCTCTCAGCTGCCTTCAAACGTGCCTGGAGCAAGCGTTCCTGCTCAAACTTCTGCCATATCCTAAGGAATAATTATTCCTTTGGCATAAGCCTTAGCAATTTTCCATAGAATGGATGGGTTACTGGTTGAATCTGAATTAATGGCTCAGAAAGATCTGAATTCATTACAGAAATACTCAATGTACTTTCTATCCTTAAGAATAAAGGGATCCATTCGCCACTGTCTCGAATCTGTTATATTGCCCTTAATCTTAACCAATAAGTAGACTGTTGCATGGTCAGAAATGGTAATATTCCTAATTGTACAGAACACCACTGAATTGAAGATTGCTGCAAGGTGTGGAAGAGATCAACCCTAGTGCGGCATTTCTGCGGGTTAAAGAAAATATTAAAATCTCTATTTATGAGATGGATCGGCCTCCAAACATCTACCAGCCCCAGTTCCACACAAAAATCCACTAACTGCTCAGATCGTAAAGATGGTACTGGGGACTTTGGGCATTCTGTCCACCGTGGGTGCAAAAGACAATTGAAGTCTCCTCCTACAATAATGTGCTGCGAAGAAAGATTACTTAATTTGGAAAATGCATCTATCAGGAATTTAAGGCTGTGCACCAGGGGGCAATAAACATTCAAAATACCATTTCTTCCCCATATATGTTTGAGGATTATGATCCTCCCGTGGATGCCTAATACAATCTCGTAATTTAAATGGAAGATTCTTCCTCACCAGTATGGCTTCTCCCATACTCCTAGTATTAAAAGACTAGAAATAAACCCGATCAAACCCATCCTGCTGCAATGTCAAATGTTCCTTGTCATCAATGTGCATCTCCTGCAATAGGACAAGATCCACCCTCTCCTTGTTAAGGCTAGAAAGTACCTTTTTCCTCTTAACTGCCTCCCCTTAATGCTCCAGATACACAATTTAAGCATGACATTAGCCATAACACACTGGAACAACATTTGAACTCCAGAGAGGAAGAACTCAAATTACACATTGCTGAGCATCAATGAAAAAAGACTCATCGAGCCTAAAAAAACATACTAACTAAAATTACTACAACTAACAAGCTTTCAAAACGATCTACAACTAAATACATATAAAGACAAACAGAAAACAGGCTACAAAGTGCCAATGGCAATCCGGAGAGGCATTTAACACCCCCCCCCCCCCCAACTGGGGGCATTTGCACGTCACAAATCTTTATCTGCTGCCCCATTATCAATACTACATCCCTGGCAATTAAACACAAAAATCTGGATTGAACTGCCCTTAGGTAGGAATTCAGTCTTCATGATCAGCTTCATAACTCCCTCCAGCTTGAGCCGAACCCGACACACAAACTAAGCAAGTGAAAAACGAGTAGCAATATTAATCAAACTAACAGTGAGTACTCTACCCATCCCTGACTGTAATTTAATATTACTTAATACCAGAAAGATTCAACAAACGTTCTTTAAAACGAGAGAAACATGATTGTCGATATCCATTAAAGCATCCAGCCTGCTTTATAGTTTCCACAAAGTTTTCGCGTCCTCTGGATCGTCAATGGATCTATTGAAAGATCCACCAGTGCGTAGAACTATTAAAAGCATATGGAGCACCGCTGCTCTTCTCATGATATCATCAAAAGATTTTCTTTTCTCAATTACGGCCGCTGAAAAGATCTGGAAGAGCATAATCCTGGAGCCCTCGTAGGATCTTTTCCCTGTGTTCTGGAAGCTTCCATAATTCTTTGATTGTCTCTGCAACTAAGTAATCGCACAAGGACAGGGCTTTAGTCTGAGTCTGACCTACGCTCCATAACCCGATGAACTGTCTCACTCTTCACTCGTCCCTCTTCAGCTTCGAAGTGAAGGAACACGGCAGCCAGTTCTCGAAAAAAACTCACTGGCTGAACACCTTATGTCTCCAGCAGACCGATCATATGAACAGTCTTCATTCTGCCCCTGTTTTCGAGGTCGTCACCTTGTTCAGTTAAGGTACGGACCTGTTTTCCAAGGGCGAGGATCCGCTCCTTAGAGAAATCGATGACAGTCTCTGCTCCTGCAGTTTGACGCTCGACCTCATCCGTTCTGTTTCCAAGGCTTTCAAGTTGCTGTTCATGTTTTTGGAGCACGGCTGAGAGTGGTTCTAGTTTCCTACTGAATATTTCTTCAATCATGGTTTCAATCATTTCACGTAACTTGATTAACTCGGTGACCAAGTCCATCGAACGAGCAGAGCGGGTTGCAGCTACAGCCTCAGGCATGCTGACAGCTTCTGACGTTGCCCTGCATGTTGGGACTTACTCGATCCTTTCCCATGTTTTGTTATTTCCACTTGACAAAACGGAATTAGTAAGGATTCTATAGCTCATTTAGTGTTCAATTACCACTGTGATTCAGAGCCCAGCAAAGCAAACCTTTCAGATCGCTGCCGTCTTGTTTCCCCGTTAAAACTTTATCGATGTTATAATTTGTTTTAATTCCTGGATATTCTGGAGCCGTTCCATTCAGTACCACTGACTACATTTTCCCCACAAGGCATATTGCTGCCCATTCCTCGATAATCCTTGACTCCTTTGTGATTCGTGAACCTGCCTCAAAAATATTCAATATCCCTGCCTCGAATAGACTGCAGGAAAGAGTGTTTCAAAGACTCACTGCACCCTGAGAAAATAAACATAAACCGACTGATCGATGTGTGAGATTAGTTTTATTTTTGTATCCTGATCTGAGAAAGGATATAGTAATATTGGAAACAATTCAGAGGTGCTTCCCTTCACTTATTCCATGGATGAAGTGCTGACAATATGGAGACTTTAACAGGTTACTCTTGGAATGAGAGCTGATCTTATTGAAATATACAATGCCTTGAGGTGAATGGATCAACGAAATACCCACTGGGTGTTTGCATAGTCCAAACTCGAAGTCATTGTCATAGAATCCGTACAGAGTGGAAGCAGGGCATTCTGCCCATCGAGTCCACACAAATCCACCGAACAGTATCCTACCCAGACATGCCCCCCGACCCTATCCATGGAACTCTGCATTTCCCATGACTAACGCACTTAACCTACACATTCCTCGTCACTCTTAGTAATTTAGCATGGTCAAACACTCTAAGCTGCACATCTTTGGAATATGAGAGGAAACTGGAGAACGGGGAAGAAACCCACACAGGCACGGGAAGAATGTTCAAACTCCACATAGAGGGTTGGATGAGGTTGGAATTGACCTCAGCTCATTGCTGATATGAGGTAGCAGTGCTAACCACAAATCCACCATACTGCTCCATTAGCCCTAATAGTTACCAGCGGCTGATTAAAGAAATCTGCCTGACTTGTCCCTGTCACTGAATCTGGCCCAGTCTGAAACCTTTATAATCGGTCATATCAACAACCTGGTTACATTTAAAATGTGCTATGAGCAGTGGAGAAGTGGGAATAGAAAAGGAAACTGTTGACACCCTCCAACTTCAGTCAGAGCCGGATTGAGGAGAAATTCTCAAAGTTAGATTTCATTAAAGTGGGAATTCTCTTTCTCAGAAGTTTGTAATATTTGAATCTTTATATGAAAGCAAGGCTGGCCTCGTCTGATTGTTTATAGACAGGTGAATCAGGGATAATGGTGCATGGAGAGAAAAGTGCAGCTGGGATCACAATGAGATGAGTCACGACCTTATTTACGTGTGGAGTAGTGTCAAACGGCCGAATGGCCCCCTCGTGTCCCTCAGCCCTGTGTTCTGATGTTCTATTCAGCCCTTCGGACCTGCTACACAGGGGCAGATCGAGGCCACTCCGATGGTTAGGTGCAGTTTCAGAAATATACTTAGAACATCCAGGCTGGGTCAGAAAGTGGCCACCAACCACAATCCTTCTTTCCAGGCTTCCCCTCTCTGTAACTTCTGCTCCATATGTGAGTCATGTTCCAGACCCAGATTCACAGTGAATACAACCACCATACCCCACCAAGGGCTAACTCAAAGAAATCTTCTGGTCTCCCTGAATGCAACATTGTACAATACGATTTCCAGGAAAATAACCCGTTACTTTCCAAAAGCATAACATAAGAATGCAAGAAAAAGGAACAGGAGTCGGCCATTCGGCCCCTCAAGCCTGAACGCTCATTTAATAAGAACATGTCTGAACTCCGCTTTCCCACGCAATTCGTTGTATCCCTCCACAACTCTTTTGGAATAGGGAATTTCAGGCATTCACTACCTTCTGAGAAAAGATTGAAATTGGTGTTCCTTATTCGGTATCTATCTCCTTGAGTTCGAGGCTCAGGGGAAACACCTTCTCAGCATTTACCTTGTCAAGCCCCCTCTGTATCTTGTACATTTCAGTACTATCACCCTTATGCATTTCAACTGCAATGAATAATCGCCCCAGCATTTTCGATGCACTCAATAAATCAACCCTTTCCTACCAGGAACCCGCCTCATGAACCAACCTAGTTACTTGCAACATCAGCATGCTGACGTTACGTTTCATGCACAGGAACAGTCCAATCACTTTGTATTGCTCTTTTTTTTCGGAGTCCTCTCCATTAAATAACAGCCTGAATTTTGGTTCTCTGTGTCATCTACAAACTCGGATGTATATTGCACTCAGCTCCCGCCGTCAAGCTATCAGTGTAGATTGTAAATAACTGATGCCATCGGCCTGATATTTGTGGTAATCCAGTAGTTACACCTTTATCATGAAGATCCAGTAATCCTGACTCTCCGATTTCTATGTGTTAACCCACCGTCATTCCATGCTAATATATTATCCGTCAAACTAAAAGCCTCTGTCTTGTGTCAGAACGTTTATTTTGTGATATCTTGTGGAAAATCTCCGGAAAGCCTCATGTTGACCGGCTCCCTTTATCAAGGCTGTTTGTCACATTCTCAGGCGTTCCTGATGAAGGGCTCTTGCTCTTGCTCTTGCTCTTGACTTTCCTGCTCCTTGGATGCTGCCTGACCTGTTGTGCTTTTCCAGCATGACTCTAATCTTGACATTCTCAGGATCGCCAGAAAAAATGTATGATTTTACAGAACAAAAGTAGTTTTCCTTTCACAAAACCATGCCACTCTGGGTTTAGCTTTTCTAACTGCCCTGCAATTCCTTCCTTATCAACAGGATCTAGAAGATTCCCAGCAATAATGGTTAGGCAAAATGTTTCCTGCTTTCTGTCTCATTCGTTTCTTGAAGACAGGCGCCACATTGGAGGGTCTCCAGTTTCGCTGGAACACTTCTGTAATCCAGAGTGTTATGGAGTAGTTCACACAGTGCTGCTGGTCACTCTGTGACCACTTCTTTTAAAATTAACTATGAATTACTGCTGACCTGCTACCCTTATTCTTGCCTGTGAGTTTAAAACCTTGTTACTTTTGTTGCAGACAGTTCAAGACATTCCCTCCTACTACCATTTTGTTTATACCATTTAAATGCTTAGAGTACTTTCCCCATGAGGAACCATTTAAAATACTGGTGTAAGTTATTTGCCTGTTCCCTGTGGCCAGTTCCCTCGTTACACCCTCCATATGGCCTCAATGTACTTTCCTGACTGCACTTCTGCCTCAGCTCACAAACACATTTTTAAGCTTTTTTTTATACAGACGGAAAAGCTCGTGGTACTTGTTTTTAAATTTCTTGCAAATTTACTACATCATATCTTTTCATACATCTTCCTCGCTTTCTAGATTCATACAGTCATATTGTGTACAAACAGACCATTTGGTCCAATTTGTCCATGCTGGCCAGGTTTTCTAAACTAAACTCGTCTCATTTGCTTGCACTTGGCCCATATTCCTCTCAACGTTTCCATTCATATGTTTGTCCAAATGTCTTTGAAACATTGTTGCTGCACTTGCATCTACGACTGTTCCTCTGGCAGCCCATTTCATACTTACATCACCCTCTGTGTAAATAAAGTTGCCCCTTTGTCCCTTTCAAGTTTTCCCTCTTTTACTTTAAAGCTATGCATCTATGTTTGAACTCCCCGATCCTGCAGAAAAGACCTTGGTTATTCACCCTATCCATGCCTCCCATGACATTATAAACTTCGAGAATGTCACCCCTCAACCTCCTACAATCCATCTGATACTAACTCCGAGATAAAATGTTTAACAATAAGCACTTCAAATTTGAAAGAATTATGAAGATGACAGGTAAAGGAAACAGCCCAAACTTCATACTTTCAGTTTTGCTCTTTGTTACAAAACTAAGGCAGCATGAAACTGTTACTAGTGCCAATAAGAGGTCAAGCACCTGAATTCCTTAGTGTGAAGGAGGTGATGATCTATAGAGTGAAAACCTATCTCTTGCTAGATCTATATAATACCACATGGTCAACATTCTCTCTCCTGTACTCTCTATGACCTTGTGTGGTTGTGTTTTCTTTATCTTACACTCAGTTAGAAAGAACCCCTTTCCCCCATTGCCATCTTAATTTAAATCCATTTTGCATCATCTTCTCGTTCACAACCGCTAATATCCCGTTTATATTTTGCCATGTCCTCTTTTCCAAGTCATGCATCCCCCAACTCCGGCAAGGGGATAAAAAGCCCAGTTTCCAACCTTTTTCAGTTCTGAACAAGTCACACGGACTTGGAAGGCTAACTCTGTTTATCTGTCTCTGCAGATGCTGCCAGACCTGCTGGGTTTCTCCAGAAACAAATAGGAACAGCACAAATTGTCAATTAAAGAAATAGCGAATCTTACTGGAAGTAAAAACACATAAATGGCTGGAGAAACTGAGAACTTCGTAAAAGGGTCACTGGACCAAAGGATTGACTCTACATTCACTACAAAAGACGCCCGCAGACGTGCTTTGTTTCTTCAGCAATGTTTGAACAAGTTCCAATTTGTGAAAGCTTCTCAAACGCCCTGTCCAACATGGAGCGTCGTACCCTGGGAACTGAACGATAATGCAAAGTGCACACATTCATTGGCTCTGAAACTGCATATGGCTGGCATCACTGACACCACAGAGCTCTTCATCATGGTAAGGGAGAAAACCAGAGAGAAACACATTCAATTCAACCGCAGAAGATGACATTAAGATAAAGGGGAAGATTCAGATGAATATGTTAAAGGGTTTGACTAATGTAACAAATTGGAAGCATGACACCAAAGAGAGACCCTCAGCAGAATGAGAGTAGGAAAACTGAAGTATTACCGCATCAGAAACCAGGTGATGTCACTGAGTTCACGGCTGATGGGTGAATGGAACTCGATGTGAACTGGGGGACAGTCAGTCGAATTGAATTGCAGATATTGCAGCTCAAACTGGGCTATCACGTGATGCTGTTGACAACAGCAGCAATAGAAGCAGGATTGTATTCAAACATAATCTGTATTATTTTCGCCAGGATATTCCATCAGTCTATCATTACCACCAAGCCGAGTTCAGTAATGTGTGTGGGTGAACATGCCAAGGTCAGGACCATGTCCACCTAAAGCTGATGACAAACCATTAAAGCTACCGCACTTGAATGGTTTCATTCCAAACAGCAGAACTGACATCTGATAGAGAGGATGAAATGATCCCAAGACCAACAGATCAGATATAAGCTCTGCAGTCGTTCCACATCCAGACATAAATGTCGGTGTACTAGTAAACAACTTACTGGAGGAAAGGACTCCAGAAATATCCCCATTTTAAGTAATGGAACAGCCCTGCACATTAATGAAAAAGACAAGGATAGCATAACTGCACGATCCTCAGCCAGAAGTGTTGAATCGATGATCCATGTCACTGTCGACATGATGCCACAGAATCACAGATGCCAGTCTTCAAAGAATTCGATTCGCTGCACTTGACATGAAGAAACAGTTGGACACGTAGATACGACAAAGGCAATGGGCCCTGACACCATTCCCGCAATGGTACTGAAGACTTGTGCTGCACAACAAGCCATGTCCCTGGGGAAGCTTTTCTATTCCAGCTCTAACTCTGACAACTCCCTGGCAATGTGGAAAATTACTCACACTATGTCCCATTCCCTAATAGATTAATAAATACATTCCGACCATTTAACACTCCCTCAGTGCCTTCACGATAATAACATTGGTGGGAGTTCATTTTGACAGAGCTGTCAAGCAATACAGAAATAACCCGCTCAGTGTGGTTTCTGATAGGTTAATATGTGGACATGGTGCTGTTGTGGAAATGTCACTGGATTACAAATCCAATACAGGATAATGCTCTGGCAGCTGGTGGAAGTTTAAAAAATCTATACTAAAATATCAAGATCGAGAGTCTGGTGATGGTAACAGTGACCTTGCATCCAATGTTGATTGTAAACATCGATCTCCTTCCCCAACGTACTTTCAGGAAGTGAATCTCCCGTGCTTTCCTGGTCTGGCCTAAAAATAACTCCAGATGCAGAACCATGTGATAAAGTCTTCAATGGTCCCTGAAACGGCCAAGCAAGACACTCAATTGTATCACACTGTTCCAAGGTCTCAAAGGATAAAACCAAACAGAATACCCGGCACCAGCCTCCATATCACAAAAGGGCACGGGAATCACAGTCCTGTTGACCCTGCAGAGTCCTCCTTCCTAAGATCTGAGAGCTTGTGACAACATTTACAGAGTTTTCCCACAGGCTGCAGGGAAACATCGGGAAAGAAGTAGGCCATTCAACACATTGAGCCTTCCCCATTCTAGTTCATTGAGAAAATCTCCTCAATGCAGTTTTCCCGACACATTGATCATATCCATTAATATGTTTAAACATTGTGAAATATAAAATAATAACTGTTGTAGTCCCTTCTGTGCATCAATCTTGCTCCTCGATTCAATATACAGACAGTTCTCTGATAACGCGGGTTTATTAAACATGATTTGACTGCAGTGCGATTCGTGAATTGTGCACCTTTTTTCTATAAAGTGAGCTCCCGCTCACTGTGACGCGATTCCTTGCCAGGCACCAACTGAACAACAAAACACAGCTTCAGGATCCTCTGTCTGCAAAATGCACCCTCTGAGTGTTCAGCTAAAACAGGAATGCAATCCGCTCTGCAAAGCCTTGTACCTGAGCCTGAAACGGAGAAGTGTTCTCTCCAATTAGAAGGAACTTTATTTCAAACCGGGGGAGAATCTTGAGGAGAAATGGAATTCCATGTTGGCATCACGTGGTCAGTCAGCGTTGCACGCTTTCTGGTGAAGAGTTTGGTGAAAGGTGCAGGGCTGTAGCCAGTGATTGTATTGTGAAAGTGTTGCATTTACAGCACTATTTCATTACCATATATGATGTAAAGGTTGAATTAGACTGAGCTAGTGTGTGTGTTAGACTAACTTTAATTTTGTTTTTTTACTGATATTTTGCAGTTCGCCCATTTTTCCCTTTTCCCCACAGACCACATTATTAATATTGCATGATTTTCTGCAACACAGTGATGCACAGGAACACAGCTACCACGTTATTGGAGAGCAACCTGTAATAATATCTGATCCTCCATCTTCATACCATACCTGCTCTCTCCCTATCCCTTTAGTTTCCAGAAATCCATTTTCATATTCAGTGTCTTGGTTTCCACAGTCTGATCTGGGAGATAATTCGCCAGGTTCACCAGTCTCTGAGTGCAGACATTTATTCTCATCTCAATGCAGAGTGGTCTGTCTTTATCTAATACTGTGGCCCCTTGTTTTGATGTCGCAGCCAGGGGAATTGTCACTCCTGCTTCCAATCTGTCTTGTCCTGACAGAGTTTTATATACTTCACTGATATCTCCACTCATTTTCCTAAAGCCAATGGAATTCAGGCCCAGCCGCCCCAGATTCTGCTCCCACAACAGCGATCAGTCTGGTTTTCTTCGCTGCTCTCCCTCAATGTCAGGTTTGTCCTTTATTAGGTAAGGAGACCAAATCTGTACATAATACTGCACAGTGTTCGAGATGAGGACTCACCAACGCCCTGTACAGCTGCAGTAAAACACCCTTACTCCTGTAATCAAATCCCCCTGAAATGAAGGTGAATACACGATTTATCTGCCTATCTGCTTTCTGCGCCTGAAAATTTGCTTTCAGTGACTGGTGTACAGGGAGATCCATATTCTTTTTCAATGTTACAGCTCCCCACTTGTTGGGTCTGTGTACACTGGTCAGCGTGCCAATGCCATTACCAGTATTGACTTCATGATTCAGATCACATTGCCCTACATTGTCCTCGGAGGGCTGCACAGAAGAAACAAAAATGCAGCTTAAGTTCCTTTATAGATCAACATTTTTCAACCAATCCCTTTTCAAATGATCGGATCCAGTTCTGTTTTTACCATCAAAGGTCACAATATCACATATCCCCCGCCTCCCCTCCCCATTGCTCCTCATGTGCCACGTATTTGCCCAGACACTCCACTTGTCTCAATCACCTTGGAGCATTTTGACGTCCTGCTCACCCACTCAAAATCTTATATTGTTTAGTGCCATCTGCAAACTTGAAAATATTGTATTTGATCCACTCAATCATATATTTGATGTGTATTAGGAATAGCTGGGGCCCAAACCCCAACCCTTGCTATATCCTCCAAGCCTTCCATTCAAAAAAATGCATTGTTTTATTTCTACTCACTGCTTCCTGACAGCTCCACCATTCTAAAGCCATATTAGTCCAAGACCCATAGGATTTGAATTTGTATAATAGGCTTTATCAAAAATCATTCTGAAAATGCACATATTGCATTGATTGCATCTCCATTATTATGCTAAAGGCATTTTCTCAAATATGATTCCCGTTTGATCAATCTCTGTTGACTTTGTCTGTGCTCAATACTTTCAGTTCCAATACTTCCTCTAAAACTGTTCAGTTGCTAATTTCATTCTATTCCCTTTTTCTAAACAGACTGATGTTCACTAGTTTTGATGGCAAGTTTTCTTTTTTGTTTCGTTTTCTTATGTGAAGACATATCTGAAGTATTTGGTCCACAGTTCTGCCTTTTCCCTGTCCTCAAATCTCTGTTATCAGACTGTAAGAAAGCTGCACCCTTTTTCGCGTAATTTTGCCATTGACATATTTTCAGAAGATATTATAAGTTCAATCTTAAAACCCTTGTTAATATACTCTTCAGAAACCTATCAATTCCTACCTTAAGCTACTCAATGATTGACCTTCCACAGCCATATAAACACAGAAACACAGACTTTGTACCATCAACAATACAACATGGTCTACATTAGCCCCACTTTCTGACACAAAACCGTAGCCATGAATCTTATGGCATTTCAAGTTCACAACCGTGTATTTTCTAATGTGACGTTACCATGACAATTCTTCTCTCAGGAAGTGCATTCCTGAACCCAGCACACTCTGTGTGAAAAACAATCCTCAGTTTCTCTCCAAATCTCAAACCCTTCACTTTAAAATGTGCTCCATTGTTCTTGGCCCATTGACTAAAAGGAACAGCTTCTATCTATCCACCCTGTCCATGTCCCTCGTAATCCTATCCTTCTGAATCTCGGCCCACTCAGCCTTCTCTCCTCCAAACTAAACAACCAGAGCTTATCCAGCCTCTTTCCATAGCTACTATGCTCCATCCCAGCGAACATCCTGGTGAATCTCCTCTGAGCCCTCTCCACTACAATCACATTCTTCCTGTAATGTGGCTCCCAGAACTACAATCAGCATTCCATCTTGGCAAAAGCAAACTTCCGCATAGCTCTTATAACCTATGCCTTGATGAATAAAGGTTATGTCTACGGTCCCCTATGCTTTCTCAAATTGTGCATTAACCAGTTTAGTCACATTCTGGGAATTGTGGAGAAACACCCTCTGAGCTCCCTAGTGTGCTGCTATTCATTGAATTCTCCCCTGTCCAGTTCCTTCTTCCAAAGTGCATCATTTCATATTCATCAGGGTTACATTCCATCTGCCATTGATCCACCCATCTGACCATTCCATCTGTATCTTCCTGTAATATAAGACCTTCCTACTCACTGCCAACCACCCGGCCAATCTTTGAATTAAACACAAACTTAGTTGTCACACTCCCGCCACCCCCGTCCATATTCACAGCGGCATCATTTATGAATACCACAAATAATCAGGTTAAAGATGACACAACACCAGGTTATAGTCCAACAGATTTATTCGGAGGAACTAGCTTCGAAGAGCTGCTTCTTCATCAAGTGGTTGTGCGCTTTGAAATCTCGTGCCTCTGAAGAAACCTGCTGGACTATCACCTGGTGGTATGTGATTTTTAAGTTTGTCCACCCCAGTCCAACACCAACACCTCCGTATCACAAATAATAAGGGACACAGCACTGATCCCTGTGATACACCATTGGACAGTCACACTAACAGCCTTCAACCACTACCCTCTGTCTCCTAACAGTAAGGTGATTTGGATGCAACTTGGGAAGTCACGAATGCTTCCGAGCTGTGCCTTTGTTATTCTTTTCCGCTTGACACACTTGCAGAATATCTGGGGATTCTCCCTAATCTTGCCCTACCAGCAGTTTTCTATGCCCCTGTTTTAGGCAGGTGTCACAAAGTGAAGAATTTCCTCATTATTGCGGTCTTAATTGCTCTGTCTCTTAAACTGCAATTATTTGCCTTGAATGTGTAACTGACAGCCAGGGAAACGTCATGTTTATTTCCAACTTGACATATGTTTTGTGAAGTTTCCAAGTTTCATTGTGACCCTCCTCTCATTCTTTCAAACTCAAAGAACACAGGCCGAGTTTCCTCATCAGGCAATCTCGCCATCGAGGGATTAATCTGGACAATGTCCATTGCACTTTTTTGTGGTCAGTATATTCTTTTTCAGATTGGGTCATCAACACTTTACACAATGGATGTAGGTTTGCTCGCTACATTTCCAGACGTTTCTTTATCTTACTAGGTAACATCTTCAGTGGACCTCATACGAAACAATGCTTAAAATTTTTTGCTTTCCATTTATATGTTTGGATTTCTTTGTGTTGCTGATGCTATGTCCCGTGGCGAAGTCACCTCCTGTTTCTTTTCTCAGTGGGTGGTTGTTGGGGTCTAAAAGCTAATAGCACATCGAGTTAGACATCTGTCAGGAATACATATGGATTTTCTCCATTATTGCTGTTCATTCCTAAATATCCAATATCACATGCTGTATAATAGATTCCAAGATTCCAACTGGCAGATGTCAAGTTAATTGTTTGGGAGTTCTCCAAACTATGTCTTCTTCCCTTTATAGATGTTTGGATCCCTTCCATTAATCTATAGTGCTTGGACCACGTTTGCTAACTTCCATTTATCCACAATGGCTTCCAGCCTCTGCAGAATGCACAGGAAAATAAAACACAGTCATCGACTGTGCAATTAATATTTCTGTTGCCGATTAATGTCTGACATTTTAATATGAAGTACATTAGGTTTGTCAGACTTAGCAATGCTCAATCCAGTTACATTCTCAAATACCTCCTTGTTACTGACATATGTTGACTTTATGTCTTCAGTTGCACAAGCACGACATGATCACTTGGTATTTCTGAATGATTTTGTGGATCTTCCTCCGTGAAGACAGATGCAAAGTAACTGGTTATTTTCTTGGTCATTTCCCTGTTTTTCACAATAAACTCTCCTCTCCCGATTACCAATTTCCATATTTGATCTTGCTTTTGCTTTGTTTCCTTTGAAATACAGCTTGTAGATTTATGCAGTGTTTTTGTTCTTGTTTGTTAGCATTCATGTTCTGTTTTTGATTTCCTTATCAATTTCATGGCCCTTGTTTCTAGATCGTGAACTTCTCCGAATTCTCAGGTTTTCACAATGACTGAAATTCTTCCGAATCCACTTCCGATCATTAATACGTTTTCTAATTTGTTATGTTAAACATCATTGTGTCATTTTCCCTTTCTTTGGAGTTTATACTTGAAATAAATAGACGTATTTTTCATACTTTGCATTATTTCTATAAATCTCCTGGTCCTGACTAGATATAGTCAGGAACACTGCAGGAGGACAGAGAAGGAATTGCGGGAACCATGGCTTATATTGTCACATCATCGCTGGCCCACAGGTGAGGTCCCAGAGGACTGGGGGAGTAGCGAATGCTGTGCCCTTACTCAAGAAGGGCTTAAAAAGAAAAACTTTGGAACTATGGACCACTAAACATAAAATCTGTAGCAGGTAATTTCCTTGAAAAGGTTCTGAGAGATAAGATATACGTGCTTTAGGAAAGACAGGGTGTGATTCGGAGCAAGATTAGAGTTTTGCTCGAAAAGCACAGCAGAGCAAGCAGCATCCGAGGAACAGGAAAATCAACGTTTCGGGCAAAAGTCTATCATCAAAGTTAGCACGGCTTTGTGCATCGGACACCATAGCTCACAAATTTGTTCGAATTCTTTGACGAAGTGACCAGCAACGTTGAGGAGATCAGGGTGGTATGCGTAGTCTATATGGATTTAAGTAAGGCTTTCAATAATCTTCCACATGGTGCGCTGCTATGGAAGGTTACATCTCATGAAATTGAGGATGACCAGCCAAATTGGATATAAAATTGGCTTGATGGGAGGAAGAAAATAGTAATAGTGGAAGGGTGCTTGTCAGACTGGAGGCCTGGGACTAATGGATGCATCGGGGTGATGCTGGCAACACTATATATTACATATATCTATAATTTAGATGAGAATGTACGTGCATGATTTGTAAGTTTGAAGGTGACATTAAAATTGGCTGTTACATAGAGAATGACAAAGGTTATCAGAAATTTCTGAACGTACAGCAGCACCTTGATCAGCTGGGGAAGTGGGCCGAGAAATGGTAAATGGATTTTGATGCAGGTCAGTGCAAGTTCTTGCATTTTACAAACTCAAATCAATATCGGAGTTTTATGGTGAATGGCTGGGTCTTAAGGAATGTAGTTGAACAGAGGGACCTTGGAATTCAGGTACATGGTTCTCTGAAAGTTGATTCAGAGGTAGACAAGGCAATGAAGAAGACTTTTGGCACACTGGCATTCATCAGTCAGGGCACTAAGTAGCGAATTTGGGGAGCTATGCTGCAGAATACGGGGCACTGATGAGGCCATACTTATCGCGTTATGTTCAGTTTTGTTAATTTTTCTATAGGAATGATGTTATTAAACTGGAATGAGTGCAGAAGAAATTTACGACGATGTTGCCAAGGACTCAAGGCTCTGAGTTATAGGGAGAGGTTGGAAAAGCTAGGACTGTTTACTTTTGCGTGTATGTGACTGGGAAGAGGATCTTACTGAAGGGTATAAATCATAACAGGCATGGATAGAGTGAATGCAGTCAGCCTTTACTTCCCGGGATTGGACAATCATGGACTAGAGGGCATCAGGTTAAGGTCAGAGGGGTAAGAATAAAAGGGGTCCTGAGGAGCAACTTTTTTACACACAGGGTGATACGCATATGGAATGAGCTGCCAGCAGAAGTCGTTAAGGTGGGTACATTCACAACATTTAAAATGCATTTGGACAAATACAAGATAGGAAATGATTAGAAGGATGCGGGGCAATGGCTGGGAAATGGGGTTAGTGTGAATTGACATTTTGGTCGGAATGGATCAGTTTGGGCCGAAGGGCCTATAGGACTCTATGACTCTAACAACCATTGCTTATCTCCCACTGAATGTTATTTTGTATTTTCCCAATTCACTGGAACAAACTTCACCCTCTCGGCGCCATGCTTCCATCATTGACAAACATTCTATATTGTATGCAGACTCCGTGTAAAATACAACATATTAATGTTACTACTCCTCCAAAGCTGCTTCAGAGCAAGGGCATTGATTAGTCCTCCTGACCACACAAAACCATATCCGAAAAAACTTGATCTCTAGTTTGGTTCAATACATACTCTTCAACCCACCTGATATACATTTAGGGATTTTTTTTTCATAGCATGAGCAGTCACTTATTTAACGCAGTTGAGATGCAACTTGAGACCATCCAATAAGACTGCAGTGTCCATGATATTTGCATGTCTAATTTTCAGAGCATATGACGCTCAGAATTTCTGTAACAGTTTTAGTTTCGATATATAATACACCAATGTTTGCTTCTCCTTTTTATTTGTAAGCTCCCCTTAAAATGAATCTGAGGGACATGGTCTGTGGCGTCATTGGTGATAGATTTGTCAAGACATTCTGGAAGGGTCACCTTATGATACAGGCCAAGCGTTAATAACCTTCTCCGCTCTGTCCGCATAAGGGTCACCATATTCTATCTGCTCCTTCACACTCCCTGTATGTCTGTTATAGCACTGACCCCCGAACAAGGCTCACACTCTATTTCCAAATAAGGCTCAGGCATTTCCAAACTCACTATTGAATTCAGCAACTTTCTTCCTCACTTTCTCTGTCACCTACACAATACCCCCAACACTAATAATACTAAATTGATTTACAACTGTTGACTGACTCATTCCGGACCCCTCACCATTTCCCCAGCCCCACATCCACCAGCACTAACAGCAGGGTCACTCATTTCCACTCTCCCTCCCTCTCTCCCTTTCTCCTGTTCCAGGAGAAACTGTCTGGAATGGGACAGAAAGGGCCAAGCTGGGTGGTGCTGTGCCTGATATCTGTTCCCTCACACCCCCTTCTCCCGCCATGTGGGGAGGAACCTGGCATGAGCCGGACAGAAACAAGAGGGCTCATGTGGAGCTTCTGAAACATCCACTTCCCATCAACTGAGAAAAGAGCAACATTCAGTTCTCACTTTAAACCCACTGTCAGTTCCAACGTCAGTCCATTTACTCCCAAACAAAAACAGATACCTCACTGCACAGAGATGCAGACACTGAAATGCACAGACGTATTGGTAAACACCCCAACATACTAACATGCACAACAAATAAAAGGAGATGGGCATATACACAGATTGCAACACACAGAGACATATACAATTGCACACAAATAGACACAAACACAGATAGAAACACAGAGGCTGATACATAGGTACACAGATGTAGACACACAAATACACAGAAAACAATCACTTGGACATACACACACACACACACACACACACACAGACACACACACACATATATACACACACATACACACAGAGACACAAGCACTAGTGTCATTAAGACACAAATCGACACTTTTTTGGTTTATAAAGGGATCAAGGATTCTAGGGAGAAGGCAGGAGATTGAGTTTGGGGTACATACAAGAAATTATTGAATGGCATATCAGACTTGATGGGCCGAATGGCCTCATTGTGCTCCTTTTTTCATGCTCATGTGGTGTTATGCTGTCAAGTATTCACTTTCTGAGATTGCAGCAGAGGATGGATTTGATACATATTTGACTGGAAAGAGTCAGTGGGAATGTGGGACAGGTTTGGAGGGCAGAATGGTTTATAGTTATTCATAATTATTATATCCTTAAGTATGAAAAGAGGTGGTGATTTGATGTGAGGTTAGCACAGTTTTAATGTAATGGGTCCGACAATGAACAAAGATGACCCTTTCCAATTATTGCTGTGTGCGGTCTGTGGTATCCTTATCCTCTGGGAATAGCGAAGACTCTGTTATTGAGGATATTCTAGGGTGAGCTCGACTGATCTTTGCTGGACAGGAGAGTCAATATTTATCGGGAACAGACAGGAGAGGGATGATCAGATACAATTGGACCAGCCATGAGCATTCTGAATGTGTTGTTATCTCAATCCACCCTCGATGCTGTTACAGAGATATACTGCTGTCCCTACCCCATCTGTTGTTCCCTCAATCCGTCTCACGGTGCCGTTACAGAGATATACTGCTGCCCCTACCCCATGTGTTGTTCCCTCAATCCACCCTCGATGCTGTTATAGAGATATACTGCTGCCCCTACCCCATGTGTTATTCCCTCAATCCACCATCGAGGCTGTGACAGAGATATACTGCTGCCCCGAACCCATGTGTTGTTCCTTCAATCCACTCCTCGATGCTGTTACAGGGTAGGGGACCACCCCAATCCGTCAGACGGGATCGTTACAATGAGACAGGAGGAGACCATTCTGCCCTTCTAAGAAATTACACAGGAATATAGAATTAAGTAATTCAGATCGTCGAGTACATTACACAGACCAGGACGAGGCCATTCAACCCGCCTGAGCGGCTACACAGGAACAGGGAATATGTCGCGAGCAGGAAATAGAGTAGAGAGAAATGTTTACTTTCAGGCTGCAAAGCTCTAACTGATGGAGTGCCTCAGAGATCACTGTGGCGTCATCAATGACCAATAATCTGTATCAATGGTCTGGAGGAAAGGGAGGGAATGGGTTGGAGCTCAATTAGCACGTACACCAAGATGCATTGTGTCGTCAAATTGAGATACTGAGTCTGCAATATGATTATAGACAGGGATGGTTAGTGTGCAAACCTTCAGTAGAAATAACATAAGGTAAATTGTCTGTTTTGGCATGAACGATAAAATAATGGTAATCAATTTAAATGGAGAGAGATTGCTGAACTCTGAGATACAGGAGGTTTCCATGTTCCTGGGACATGAATCATGTGAAGTCAGTCTGCAGATGTAGCAAGTGATTTGGAAGGTAAGTGGAATGATGCTGTTTTTGACAAAAGGTTAAGGTTTAATTGCAGGAATGTTTTACGGCATCTGTACAGGGCATTGCTGAGACCACATCTGATGCACTGTGTACAGTTTTGATCCCCTAACACTAAAATAAAAGGATATAATTATTTTTGAAATTTTCAAAGAGGTTTCCCTTTTCTCATTCCTGGGATGCCGGCCTTTGATTATGGGGGATAATCAGTTCCGATCTTAGCCTGGAAATAGTATTGAACCACCATGACTTTCAGAAAAGTGCATCAGCTGGATGCATATTATCTCTTGCCAGGGAGACTAAAGCTAGAGAAAATATTTGAAGAAAAAGATGTATTGATATTAACACACATACTATGGAGACACCTACCAATATTTACAAATTACACAGACACGTGTAAGTATGTCATCAAATTATGAAATGGGGACATTTTTTGAGATTGAATGGAATTGTGTCCAACAAGAGCAATGATGCTCCTACATATAATCCAAAATCAGGTTTTCCAGAGAATGGTCCAGGAGAGCACACATAGTCCAGTTTGGTGTTCAGTTGATATTATTGTATGTTTCAACACAGAGAGGGAGAAAATTGTTCCCTGCCTGAGAAGCAACAGCCGATTGATCCCTTTCTCTTACTTTGTTCCACAAGATAGCAAAGTGTCAGTCTATAAAATCCCTGAGTTATCTTTGCCACTTGTGGTGGATTCCTGGTGAGGATTCATTGGAAACTCTCATATGCCCGAAACAAAGGGAATTCAGCCAAATCCAACTGTTCCAGAAAGAAATCCCACAACCAATAGCTTATTTGAACAGAATAACTTCAAAGGCAGAATAACATTTGGAACACTCTGTCATTTTACTAATTGATATGAGTTCAACGTTCTGTGTCTTACATTTTTTTTCTAGAAAATGACCTACTCTGAGACCGATATCATTGGCCACATCATTAAACATTTAAGATTGGTGTAACCAGTGGAGGTGTGAGACGGAAAAGGAAACAGTGACCCTCCAACATTGGCTAGAACACAAATGAGAAATTTTCAAAGGGCTGTCCAAGTGGAAATTCCCTCCCCAGACGTTTGTGGTGCCTGGATGTTTACATTTATTCAAAGTTATATTTGTTGACATTTGACAGAAAAGTGAATGTAGAAAATGGTATACAGACAGAACAATGCTGGGGAGATCACAATCACATGACCCATAATCTTTGTGCATGGTGGAGCGGTGACAAAGTGTCTAATGGCACACTCCTGCTGCTCAGTCCGATGTTCCTATGTTCCATCCAACCACTCACAGCTCCTGCAAGGAGCAGTTGGAGGCCACTTGCTCCAAATACCTGATCCACATTAACACAGCATCTCATTCAGTCCCTCAAGACTGTCACACACACACGGTTTAGTGTGGGTTGGAAAATGCTATTTGGAAATCCAGGCTGGGTTCGAAAGACGCCTCTGGTCTCTTTGCAGAGTGTCTCCTCACTGCAATTTGTGCTTTATTTGTTGGTCATAATACAGGCCCAGATTCACTGTGAATACAACCCTCATATCTCACCCAGAGATGACTCACAAAATACTTTGCTCTGTCTGATTGCAACGTTCAATAACAGAACGTTTAGGAAAATTACAACCATTAACTTTGTAATTACAGATTATGAGGACATAAGAAACGGACTCAGCTAATTCGGACGATCAAGACATTGTCTACCATCATGGCTTATCAACTATTGGCATCAACTCCTTTATAATACTCAATTCTTCACATCCCTTAGCTGTCTGACAGCTCAAAAATCCATCTCCCTCCTCCTTAAAGACTTTCAGTGATGTAGATCCCATAACTCGCTAGCCCAGACAATTCCTGACATTGATTACCCGCTGTGAGAGGAAAACATTCCCTACACATAAATCGTCACCTAATTGATATAAACGAGAGGTGAACACAGGGGCTCAGCAAACAGTGAATGGCTTTGATATCAAGTGAGTATTTGACTGAGGATGGCATCAGGACCACCCACTTATTTGAGCTGATTGGAAATCAGGTATAACCTCCCATTTGTCTGGGTCTTTCAGAGCACAGAGAAAGATGCTTGTGGTCGGTGGCCAACAGTCCTCACAGTTCCGGGACATGTCTGCAGGAGATCCTCAGGTTAGCCTCCTCAGCACAAACATCTTCAACTGCTATATCAATATCTTTCCCCATCATAAGATCTGAAGTAAGGATGATGACTGAAGATCACACAATATTCAGAGATTTTGTGCCCCCTCAACTCCTGAACCATCTTGTGTGCATGTGCGGCAAGACCTGGACAGTATTCCGTTTCTGCTGGTAAAGTGTCGTTAACATTCATGTAACAGCGCTGCCAGACCCTGCACATTTCCACAGTTAATAGAGGAGGTCAATCAGCATCCCAGGCTGGTTGCACACTGATATGTGGAAGCCATTGAGCCCGTGGAAACTCATGAACAAGAAGAGGGACAGTCCATTCCATCCACCTGCCTATTCTACAGGAATAAGAGGGGTCTGGTCAGTACATCGAGCTGTTAAACAGGAACAGGCAGAGCCGAATCAGACCCTTAAACCTGTTTCATGAGACCAGGAGGAGGCTATTCAGCCCCACGAGATAGTTATACAGAAACAGGAGGGCGTCATTGATACTCTAACATTACAAACCAATGAAACAGAGACTGCATTGATAGGGAGTTCCTTGGTGTTAATTATGGTTCCATTGTGTGTAGAACGTGTGCTACCAATCAATTTGCTGGCAGTGATAAGGGAAACCAAATATTTTGTGTAAAGTCTCAAGGAGGCATCTTCTACCTCCGAGAAGACACTCCCATGTGCTCTATGTAGGTCAGAAGCTGCTGGGAAGAGTTAACTCTTTTATAATGAAGGTACTGTTGCTGCTGTCGGGAATATGGATGGTATTATGTTCATTGCAGGATCACGCACCAATTGAACTGCATTAACGTTGGGAGAGGTTTTTTTTCAAAAGCCTGAACCTCTCTCTCTCTGTTTCTGAATCTAAATAGGGAGTGGGTGTGGTTGGGTGGAACGTTCTCAGAGGCTCTTAAACTATCGAGAACCATTTAACCCGATTGAAAAAAAGACATGGAATTTATCACCTTAACAGTGTCTGTTTAGAACATCATAAGTGATTGTGCATCCCCTTAATGTTCAATGCAATCACCTTATTCTCTCACTGAGCTTCACTCACTGTTCATGTTGCCATCATCCCAGGGATTTGTCTGGTGAGACTTGAGAGAAATTCTTTCCACAGTACCCCAAATACTGCCTCAGCACACTCAGGGATGATCACAATAATCCTTTCCTCTCACTTAGACATCGCCGTTTCCTTTCTGTGTTATGAAACGCGATTATTTCTCTCTGCACTACGACTGACATGGAATTTATAAGTTCCTTATATCTGTACGTCAGCATCAATAAAGCCAGCACCAGAATTGCCTATGGGGATGTGCATAACACTCGGGGAGCATTTCAATGAGATCGAATACACCTAAAAGATGTAATGATCACCTACCTGAATAGAAACGAGCTGTACAAATACGGGAAACAGGTAGAGGATGGAAGCTACCATTACTTTTGTTCTTCTCTCACAGGATGTATGCAGTCCTGGTCAGGGCAGCATGTTACACCAATCTTAAATTGAGTGGCTGGTTCAGTTGTTCCACAGGACAGTAAAGAGTAAAACACATTGCTGGGAGGTTGTAGTGTTACAATTCAGGATAAATTCTCCTGCTTAATTAAAACCAGCAACACAGAAAAGATTTATCCAATGTGTGATGTTTCTAGAGTCTAAGAACTATTTAAAGTAAAAATTAACAACTTTATTTCTTAAAGTTTTACAGAGAATAATAATCGAACGAATATTTACAACTTCTTCCTCTAACCTACCTTTGACTTCCCCCCTCCACAATACGAGTCAGATAAGACTCCTCATTAAGATTTACAAAATAAAACTTCTTATCTCAAAACCAGGAAGCTTTAGGTTTTTCTCCATAGTCCTGTCTTCTTTTCTTCTGGGGAATTCTGCTTCACTAGTTACTAATCAATGAATATACTTTTAAGGGAACTATTTTTCAGGCAGTCTTTGCATGCTGGTAGCTTGGCAGCTCTGCTCTCAACTGTTCAATTTTCCACGGTCTTGTACCTCCAAACTATTGGATTGTGTCATTGGCTTTTAAGATTATCAATCTATTACATTCAAACTTGATTGGAAGTGGGTCATTTGAGGTATAATTTAAACTGTTTGGCTGAATTTGTTTTTGTCTCAAGACAATGAGCTAATCCAGTTGTTCGATCAAATGTTAAATTATATCTATTTTTCAGAAGACTTGGTGCTGTCAGGTAGTTTAAAGGTGCAGTACACCCACATGTTCATCACTGAAGTCACACGGAAACCTGATTAGGGAAGTTTGACACATTGACTTACCTAAAGGACTTCAGCCAAGTAGATGGACTTTTATAACAAATGATAATCGTTGCTTTTAAATTCCACCACTTTCCTTCATGAGATATCAACAGATTATTATTCTGTGGTTCTAGATTATGAGTCAATGACTTGACTACCATAAACTGTCTTCCTGTACATGTCAAACATCCTCAAGAGCAATTATTTAGTGATGGACATGTGATTAGAAGGCACTTGAAACTGTTGCATCCAGATTGAACAAAGGCAAAAATCATGGTTCATTCAGAAGTTGCACTGAGCCTGCAGACGAGACTGAGATATCATGATGGTGGTTTTGGACAGGATTGGTAAGTGGGGAGGACATGGAGATGTAAATCCATGAAGGACAAAATGGATTGTGGAGTTTGAGAACAATCTGTGTCCTTCTCGCTTATCAGTGAGTAATTTATAAATAGCAGTTTGATAGTTATAATTTATAAGGAAAGGATTTTTTGTTTGGAACTGAAGACATTGACTTGCACTTTCCACAATTTGTATATCATAATCAGAAATTGAGTTCAACCCAGTTTAGTAGATAAATATAATGACTTACTAGGAACACCAACTATCGCAAGGATGGGATAGTAACCACCTTGAATAATCCAAAGGATATACAGGATCCGTAACGCTAATGATATCCAAAGCCACGAAAGCCAGTAAAGACCCGAGGATAAACTTCTGTCCATTGTTGGAATATTCCAGTCTAATGTTCTCACATTCTGATACATTGCTGTACCATTCCAGTCAAATGTTCTCAGATACTGATCCATTGTTGGAGCATTCCAATCCATGGTCCTCAGATTATGAATCATTATTGTAACGTTCCTGTCTAATGTTCTCAGACTCTGATCTCTCCTCCCCCTCTCTCTCACAAGCTGCTGATCCCTGTTAGTGCTGTCAGTGATGCTCCTACTCTCGCAATGTGATAGCACATTGAACAGAGCCCATTTATATTTCAACCATGGAAACTCTCCACTGCCATAATTAGGATCCACTGAGATTGATATTAATCACAGTCGCTGAACAAATAGCTCCAGTTAACCCCTTTGAATTCAATAATGATGTTATTAAAATTCAAAAGAACTTTTAAAGTTTACACATTTGGCATGGGATATGTGTGGGGAGTGAACAGGATGAAATATTTGAGATGGTAGATTGATCGTATGTATCATTCAATCTGCCTTAGATATGACAGTAATGTCAAAGGATTGTCAGAACTTAAACAAGTTTCTCGGATTATAAATCGAAATATACTGTCTGTAACTACTGATCAGTGATTATAATGTCAGTAAAATATGTAGAGAACTTTTCTAGTCCATAATCTGACAGAAAATTGCTTATGACAACATGAGTGATAACAGACAAATGGCATGGATATGTTAACAGAGAATATGATGTGACACACAATTCAGATGGTTATTCAAGGATCAGAGAGGGCAGGTAAGGGTCCTGCTGTTAATGCTATCGATGTCAATCAACTGTATTGAAGTAAATTTCACTGGATTTCAATTGCAGTGTGATTATGATATCGGGGCATGGCTGCTGAGAGTGGAGGGAGTGAACATGATGTTTCCCAGCCATCAGTATTGGAATTTTATTCTTCATAAATCATATGAAACTCAAATTCAAGGGTACATCTCCAATGAGGAATGAGGAGAGCTAATATTAACCACACAACCAGAAGACATTGGAGCAAACATTTGGCCATTAGGCCCCTTGAGCCTGCTCCACCATTCCATGATGGCTGTTAAGCTTCTCAACCCCATTCTCACACTTTCTACCTGTAACCCTTGATCACCTTTACAGTCAAGAACCTATCTGTCTCACTCCTAAATATACTCACTGACCTGGACTCGACAGCCCTCTGTAGCAGTGAATTCCATAGATTCACCGCTGTCTGGCTGAAGAGGTTTGTCCTTATCTTTGTTCGAAAAGATCTTCTCTTTCCACTGTCCGCTCGGGTACTAGTCTCTCCTACATTGGATACATCTTCCCAAAATCCCCTCTCTCCCAGGTCATTTAGTATTCTGTAAGTTTCAATTAGACCTCCTAACATCCTTCTGAATTCTACCAAATACAGACCCAGAGCCCTCAATTTTTTTATATATGATAAGCTTTTATTTCCTGGCACCATTCTCGTGAATCTCTTTGGAAAACGCTCCAGGACCAGTGCATCCTTCCTGAGATATGGGACGCAAAACTGCGCACAATAATCCAAATGTGGCATGACCAAAGCCTTGTAGAGCCTTCGAAGTACATCCCTGCTTTTATATTTAAGCCTTCTTGAAATAAATACCATCATTGTATTTGCCTGCCTAACTACTGACAACCTGCAAGTTTACCTTTCAAGACTCCTGGACTAAACTCCCTAGTCTTTTTCCCCTTCAGAGTTCTGAATTTGCTCGCTATTTCGAAAATAGTCCATGCCTCTATTCATCCTGGAAAAATGCTTTCCCACACTTTCCCACATTGTACTCCATCTACCACTTCTTTGCTCACTCTCCAAACCTGTGAACGTCCTTCAGCAGGTGAAAGTGAGGACCACAGATGCTGGAGATCGGAGTCAAAAAGTGGGGTCATAGACAAGTACAGCCTGTCAGGCAGCATCCGAGGAGCAGGAGATTCGACTTTTCAGGCATAAAGCCTTCATCAGGAATGTGGGGTGGGTGGAAGAGAGCGGAGAGATAAATGGTGGGGGGGGGGGGTGTAGCTGGTGCTGGGAGGAATGTAGCTTGGAAGGCGACAGCGAGATGAAGGTGGGTGATGACAGTGATAGGTCAGAGTGGAAGGTGGATTTGATACTTGGGAAGGTGGATGGACAGGTAGGACAGTTCAAGAGGGTGGTGCTGAGTTGGAGGGTTAGATCTGGGATAGGATGGAGGAAGAGGAGATAAGGAAACTGGTGAAATTGTCCTTGATACCGTGTGTTTGGAGGGTCCCAAGGCAGAAGATGATGCGTTCTTCCTCCAGAAGCCAGGTGGCTAGAATCTGGCAGTGGAGGAGGCCAAATGCTTGCAGGGCTTTGGCGGAGTGGGAGGGGGAGTTGAAGTATTCGGCCACAGGGAAGTGGGGTTGTTGGGTTTCTGTGTCCAAGAGTGTTCCCTGAACCGTTCTGTAAGTTGACATCCTGTCTCGCTAATATATAGGAGACAGGAGCAAAGGACTGACTAGAAGAGGTGTTTGGATGCACAGGACGTTCTCTGCCTGATGTGGTAGGATCCTTTGGGGCCTTGGGTGGAGGTGAGGAGGGAGGTGTTGGCACAGGTTTCATATCTCTTGCAGTGTCAAGGGATGGTGTTGGGAGTGGAAGGTGGCTTGGTGGGGGCGTGTGGACCTAACGAGGGAGTTGTGATGGAATGGTTTCAGCAGTATGATGATAGGGGTAGGGAGCGAAGTATATCTCTGGTATTGGGGTCTGACTGTTGGTGGCAGAAATGGCGGAGGATGATGCGTTGTATCCTGAGTTTGGTGGGATGGAAGGCGAGCACCAGAGAGGTTCTAACTTGTTGTGATTGGAAGGGTGGAGTGCAAGGGCGGAGGTGTGGGAAGTTGAGGAGATGCAGGAAACCACCCTCCTGCAGCCTCTTCAATGCTACCTGTCCCTCTGTCTATCTTTGCACAGTTTGAAAGCTTAGCCAGAATGCCCTCAGTTCCTTCATATAGATAATGAATGCACAAAGTAAAAAGTTGTGGTCCCAACACTGAGTTTTGTGGAACACCACTTGTCACTGGTTGCCATCCTGTGAATAACACTTTTATCCCCACTCTATGCTTTCTCTCAGGCAGCCAAACTTCTATCCATGCAAGCACCTTGCCTCTAATACCATGGGCCCTACCTTTCTCAATAGCCTCATGAATGGCACTTTGTCAAAGGAATCTTGAGTGCAGATGGTTAACATCTATTGGTTCTCCTTGATCTAATCTGCTCATTACTCCCTCACTGTTTTCTAGCCGGTTTGGCAGGACTCATCTCCCCTTGATGAAACCATGCTGGCTCTGTCCTATTTTACCAAACACCTCCAAGTATCAGAAATCCCATCCTTCACGATGGATTCCAGGATGTTACCCACAACCAAGGTTAGGCTAATCAGTCTGCAGTGTTCCATCTTCTACCTAACTCCCTTATTAAACGATGTGTCATGTTAGCAATTATACAGCCACTTTGCCGTTTCCTGATTTTAGTCATTCCTGAATGATTACCACTTACGCTTGCACTAACTCTTCAGCTATCTCCCTTACAAGGCTGGGGTGTAGTCCAACTGGTCCAGATGAGCTATCCACATTGAGACCATTCCGTTTTCTAACATGCTCTTCTTGGTGATGACCACCATATTCAGGACTGCCCTCTCACTCTCGTCAATTCTTGAGAAATTACATGTGTCTTCCACCGTGAAGACTGATGCAAAGTTCCTCAGCCATTTCTTTGTTTCCCACTACCGTCTCTCCAGCATCATTTTTCAGTGGTGCATGTTCACTTTTACCTCTCTTTTGCACTTTATATATCTAAAGAATCTCTTAAAGTTTCCTTTATATTAATGGTTAGCTTGCCCCCTTAATTAATCTTCTCCCTTTTATTTATTTTTCCGTGCCTTCTGTTGGCCCCATTCTCCAGTTTCCCTTTGCCCTTCACATTGCTTGCGCTTTTACTTATACGAAATCCCTGACTTCTCTCGTCAGCCCTGGTTGCCTCATCCTCCCTGTACCATACCTTTATTGCTCAGCATGTATTTCTGCAGTGTCTCCTGAATTAATCTTGGAATTTTCTGCCATTACTGTTCCGCTGTCTTTCCTGCTAGACCTCTGTCCCGGTCAATTCTACCCAGTTACTCCCTTGTGCCTCTCCAGTTGCCTTTATACAACTGAAACACTGTTAACTCTGATTCTACTTTCTCTCTCTCAAATTGCAGAATAAATTGAACAATGCTCTAATCACCGCTTCTGAAGCTATCTTTCACCTTAAGCTCCCTTATCTAGCCTGCGTCATTAAATCCAGTGTCATCTGTTCCAGAGTGGGCTCCACCACATGATGCTCCAAAAAGCCATCCCATAGACATTCCTCAAATTCCTTTTCTTGCGATCCACTCCCAACCTGGTTTCCCATTACACTTGCATATTGAAATCCCCCTATGATCTCGGTAACTTTGTCTTTCCAACAGATCTTTTCTATCTCCTGGTTTATCTTGTACCCCAGCTCCTGACTACTCTTTGGAGGCCTGTGCAAGCCTCCAACTGTGGTTGTCTTACCTTTGTGATTCCTCAATTCTACCCAGGCAGATTCTACACCATCTGACTTTACTTCCTTTCTTACTATTGATTTAATTTCATTTCTTATTAATAATGTAAACCCACTCCCTCTGCTACCTATCTTTTCGATAGGATATATGTCCTTGAATATCCTGATCCCCTTGCAACCACTTCTCTGTGATGCCCATCACGTCATACCTACCAATTTCAATCTGTGCCACAAGCTCATTTACTCTATTCCTTATACTGTGTGCATTCAGATATAACCCCTTCAATCTTGTATTAACGGTTCCTCTTCTCATTGTATTTGTTTGTCCGGTGTGCTTGAAGTCTGATTGCTTACACTTTCCATATACTCTGTCTTATTTGCGTCTGTGCTGGAGATTTTAATAACCTCTCCTGAGCACTGTGCATTTACCTCCTCTTTTCTAATTAAACCCTATAACGGACTCCCCACCCTGCCAACACACATACACCTAATCAGTTTAGAGCACTGTCTACAGCCTTAGTTAGGATTCAATCGGACTCTGGTCCCAAAACAAAATAAAGGGACAAAAAACAAGCTTTTCTGTACATATCAAAACATGAAAACTACAAAGATGCAAGATTGTTAAAATACACTTACGATGTGGAGTTATATGAATTGAAATGTGAATTTAAAATCCACGGACGAGGTTTTCAACCTTTATCAGTCATTATTTGACACACAGCTGAGATGTTGATCTCCCCCCTGTCAGTGATCCCCCTCATTGAGAATCTCTCGCCCTGTCTCTCACACCGTGTCTAGAGGAACTACAAGTTCCTGTTGGCACAGAATATTTAAATTAATTCACCTTCTGCCTGGACCTAATCTATTGTTCTTTTGGATCTTGTTCAGCGTCAGCAACCCGGTTCGGTGATATTATTGTCGATAAATGATCAGGGATGACAGCATAGTGCTCACAGGATACGGACCAGACAAAGGGCTTGCAGTCTGTGGGAGTTTCTAAATGAAATTTCTGTGTATTTCTCCTCATGCTGTCTTCTGATATAACTACACACTTGTCTGGCACCCCTTGTTCTCACTCACTCTGCCGCTCCATTTTCTCTCCATTCCTTTTGTCTCTCGTCACTTCCTTTTTTCTCTGTTAACTTTTTTCTCTCTCACGCACACACACACAGACACACACACATTCTGTTCTCTCTGTTGACAAATTGTGCTGTTGGAGAGCTCGTCGGTGTACAATGGGCTAAATGGCCTCCTTCAGTGCTCTATCAATTCTGAAGTTCTCTGACCCACAATAAGGACTTCAGGTGCCTGGAGAGACAAACTGATACTGCGAAGGACACAGTGCAGAATCATCCTTTATCTCTTCCTGTTGTCTGATATGCAGCGGCCTTGAAATATCAGTTCAAAAAAAAGATAGAAATTCGAGCAGTTTGGAGAACGTTCACGAGATGATTTTGCTGTCAGGATTTAACAAGCAGTTCCCACTTACAAAATTCGATTTGCCTGATAGCAGCTCCTCGCAATTGACACGTCCTAGCTCTGCCTGATGCTGACGCAATTTGCCCTCCGCCAATTCAGTAGATTCCCATAAGGTCCTGACATATCCATGTTCATAGCTATCTTAAATCTGAAGGAACTGTGACTACAGTTTGTGAAATTATGTCCCACTGAAAGGTCAGTCACCTGTCTAGGCTCATTAGCCAATATGAGGTCCAGTATGGTTCTACCTCTCGTTGGACTATCCACATACTGCTGCAGTTAACAAATTCTGCCCCGTCTAAGCCCCTTGCTCTAATGGACTTCCAGTCATTATTGGGGATATTAAAGTCACTCACTATGACCACTCTGTTTTTAATACATCTTTCCTTAATCGACATACATATCTGTTCCTCAATCCTGCCGTGGCTGTTGGAGAGATTATAGTAACGCAGTGCTTACATCCATCTTATTTTTGAGCTTGACCCATATTGCTGCAGTGAATGTTCCCTCCTGTATGTCCTGTTCACGTGCAGATGTAGCAGTCTTCCTGATCAGTAAAACAACTCGTCCACCTCTTTTAGCTTCTTCTCTATCTCGCCTAAACCAATGAAACCCTGGATACTTTGAACAGCCAGTCCTTTCCCTCTCTCAACCAAGTCTCTGTAAAGCCGCAACATCATAGTCCCATGTATGGATTCAGGCTCCCAGTTCATTTTCCTTACCCATAACAATTTTTGCATTGAAATAAACACACTTCAGCCAAACTCCATCAGATCCTGACCTGATATTTGGTTTGAGTTTCCCTGATGTAAATTCCTCCTCGTCTATTCTTTGGTAGCAGGAGATTACAAAGGACGGTCAGTAAAGCGGTAAATATGGTAAACAGATAATTTCAGTTTCCTCCCTTGTCCCTTCAATCTTTACATTGCATCCCACACTGTCCAATTCCAATAAACTGCTGGATGATTATTTTGCTTCAAACAACAGTCTCCAGCCTCTCACGGCACAATCTTCAACTTGCTCTGGAACATTGGATTGATAGTTTTCTGATCCCTCTCTCAACCAAATCTCTGGAAAATTTGTCTCATGGTTATATATATTCATCTGTCTTGCCTGTCATACTGCTTACATTAAAATCAGCATACTTCAGACTTCCAGACCCATTGTGTTCACTCTCCTCTGCCAGTTTGTTGTTTGTCTTAGCTTTTCTGGGATTAGTCTCCAACTGCTCTTCAGTCACTGTGCTTGTGGATACTGCTCTGGCTCCACCCTCCCTCCCCCACCACCACCACACTAGTTTAAAACCTCCTGAGTGACAATAGCAAACCTCCCTGCCAGGAGATTGCTGCCGGTTCACGTCCATCCCGTCCTTCTTGTGTATTTTATACTGACCCAGGATTCCCAATGACCCACATATCGGAGATTGCTGCCGGTTCACGTCTATCCCGTCCTTCTTGTGTATTTCATACTGACCCAGGATTCCCAATGACCCACATTGCTGCCAGTTAAGCTGCATCCCGTCCTTCTTGTGCCTATCTTACCGTCCCGGGAATCCCAATATTGCAAGTGCTGCCGACCCTACTAGCTCTTTGGCCATGTTTTTAACTATACTGCCTTCCCATTCCTAACCTCACTGGCACGTGGCATAATCTAGTCTCCCCAATATTTACATATGCTTTCAGCACAACTCCAGCAAGACCTTTACTTTAAAATGGATAGACTTGACAATAAAAACTTAAGTGTGATCTCATTAACCAAGAACGTGGCGCCCAACGAATCAGTCATAATAATCATAGGGTCTGATATCTGTTACCTCCACCAAACCTGTGTGACAAGATATACTTATGGAGCATCTATTTGCATATGGACGAGGATAAACAGAAATTAGTTTAAAAGACCTGAAAGTGTCATAACAGATGGGTGCCAGTCAGCCTGTTTACTCTGCTTTGCTGTTCACTTGGATTTTAGCTATTCTGTTCCTTTTAATGGCTGGGTCTTTACCCCGGATCCCTAGCGCGTCAGAATGTGCGCTCACTGCGTAGGGAGCATCCAGTGCCAGGCGATGGGGTATGGGGTGTGGGGTATCCTGGCGTGGCTCAATGACAGGCTGCATGCAGTGACAGGTGGACTCAGGTATTGAGAGAGACAGAGTAGGTAATCAGGGACATGCACTCACATAAGTATCTGGGCAAGATTCCCAAACACTCAGGAAGCCTGAGGACCAGAGCCACTTTTACAATACACCTGTCATATTTGCAGCAATTCTCCATCAAACACAAGCAAATATACTGTAGATGGCAGAAACCTGAAACAAACACTCAAACATACTGTGGAGAGAGAAAACAGGTAATTCTCCCAATGCAGAGATTGCAAAATCTCCAGAAAGACAGGGTCCAGAATTGGAATTGAACCCGAGTCTCTAGCACTGTGAGGCAGCAGTGTTGTGTCACTACGCTATCCAATGATGGACAACAGGATTAGGACAGTTACATTAGTATATTTTCGACAGTTAGTTAACAGGAATGCTCTCACGCAGCCTATCTAAGATTGGGAAGCCTTTATACAGCAGCAGAGGACAATTCAAGAAGCAATAAAGTAATGAACACGAAACATGTAAGCCAGCTTGTTTTAGAAAATGAGATTGCAGGAGTTTTGTTAAGATATATAAAAAGGGAGAGTGAACATTGGACAACCAGAAATTGAGGCTGACTGCAGAGAAATGGAAAACAAAGAATTGGAGAATGACCTGAATAGGTACTTTCTGTCAATCCTCACAATGGTAGATACTATGAACATTCCAGAACTTAAAGTGAGTCAAGGGTGAGGAGTGGATGTAGTGATCAGCGCTGAGGAGAAGATACTGGGGAAGCTGCAATGTTTGAAAATGGATAAATCACACAGACTGGAAGGATAACAACTAATGTTCTGAAGGAATTAGCGGAATAGATTGTGAAACCATTGGTCGCGACTGTTCAGGAATAACTATCATCAGACAGAGTCCCAGAGAACTGGATAATGGACAATTTAAAATCTCTGTGTAAGAAGGAACAAAGGCAAAATACAGGAAATCATAGGGCAGTATAGCCTGGCATCGGTCATTATTAGGGATTTAGAATGCATTGCTAGCAATGACATTGCAGAGTACTTGGAGGTGCATGGTAAAATAGGGCTGAGTCAGCATGGCTTCATCAAGGAGTGGTCCCGCTGACAGGTCTGTCAGAATTCTATCAGAAGGTAATGAGCAGGTTTGACAAAGGGAGGATGTGATCTCATTTGCTAATAGGCAGTGTGTTAACTTTGAATCTGTGTTAAAATAACTCATGTTAATTTATTGGTTACAACTTGCATAAGCAGATGTACATAAACAAATAAAATTCCAGAGGAACAATTCAATAGTAGATAAATAAAGTAAGGATGGAGGGTCGGGTGATGTGTTGTTTCTACATGATGTGGGAGTGGTCGACCCCACTGTGGTTCCCAGTGACCATGTCTGGCGTAAATGTCGCATGCAAGAACAACTCTGGTTCTGAGTCGGTGAGCTGGAGTTTGAGCTTCAAACATTGCGAGGCATCAGGCAGGGCGAGAGTTCCCTGAATGCTGTGATTCAAGAGACAGTTACACTCCTTAGATCAACTGACTCAAATTCAGCCAGTGGTTAAAAAGCAGAGAGATTATCTATGATTGAGGCAGATAAAGGGATCCAGGACATAGAATTGCTGGAGGCTCAGCCGCTGTCCATGTCTAACAGGTTCAAGAGTTTTGTTCTCTGTGTGGATGGGATGGGGACTGCAGGGAGGATGAGCTGAGTGGCCACAGCACCGAGTTCAGGAATGCTTTCCAGTGGGGCAAGAGTAAAGAAATGTTAATGTAATTGGGGATAGTATAATTAGTGGCATAGACACTGTTCTCTGTGACCCGGATTCAGAGTCCTGAATGCGGCGTTACCGACTGGGGTTTGGGTAAGGGATGTCTCATCTGGGCTGCAGGGGAACTTCGAGTGTGAGGGTAAACATCCATTGGTCATGGTCTGTGTCGGTACCAACAACAGAGATATAACTAGGACAGAGGTTCTGCTAAGGGATGCGAAGAGCTCGGAGCTAAATTAGAAAACAGAATCAAAAAGGAAATAATCTCTGGATTACGGCCTGAGCCATGAGCTAATTAGCACAGGGTTAGCAGGAAAATCCGTGGTTCAAAGTTTGGTGTGGGACAAATGGGTTTGTACCATGGGACATTGACACCAGACACTGGGGAAGGAGTGCACTGTTCTGATCGGACGGTCTTCATCTGAACCGTGTTGGGACCAGAGTCCAAGCAAATCGCATAACTAGGGCTGTAGACTGGGCATTAAGCTAAATGGGGGTGGGGTGGTGTCAGTTATAGGGAAAATTATAAAACCCGAATTAAAGGAGCGGGTAAGACTGCAGATCTCAAGAAGAAGGCGTTTGCTATGCTTTACGTTGTTGGTCACAGAATTGCGTACATGAGTTGGGAGGTCATGTTGCGGCTGTACAGGACATTGGTTCGGCCACTGTTGGAATATTGCATGCAATTCTGATCCCCTTGGTATCAGAAAGATGTTGTGAAACTTGAAAGGGTTCAGAAAAAATTGCAAGGATGTTGCCATGTTCGGAGGATTTGAGCTGTAGGGAGAGGCTGAGCAGGCTGAGGCTGCTTTCCCTGGAGCGTCGGAGGCTGAGGAGTGACCTTTTAGATATTTACAAAATTATGAGGGGCATTGAAATGATAAATAGACAAAGTCTTTTCCCTGGGGTCACGGAGTCCAGAACTAGAGGGCAGAGGTTAAGGGTGAGAGGGGCAAGATATAAAAGAGACCTAATGGTCAACGTTTTCACGCAGACGATGGTACGTATATGGCATGAGCTGTCAGAGGATGTGGTGGAGGCTGGTACAATTGCAATGTTTAAGAGGCATTTAGATAGGTATATGAAGAGAAAAGGTTTGTAGGTATATGGACCGGGTACTGGCAGGTGGGACTGGATTAGCAATATCTGATCGGCATGGACAGATTGGACTGAACGGTCAGTTTCCATTCTGTACACCACGATGACTCTAAAACTCTAAGTTATTCAAATCTTCAGCACAGACGCAGAGTATGGAAAGTGTTAGCAATCAAACTTCAAACAGTCAGGACAAGCAAATGACGATGAGAAGATGGATGGTTACTACGGGACTGAACTGTTATATCGGAATGCATGCAGTATAAGGAATAAGATAAATAAGCTTGTGGCTCATACACAAATTGGCAGATCGCCATCACGGAGACGTTGCTGCAAGAGGATCAGGATTAGGAGCTGAATATTCAAGGATATGCATCCTATCAAAAAGATAGGCAGTTGGGCAGAGGGGATGGGGCTGTCTTATTCGTAAGAAATGCAATTAAATCAATAATAAGAAATGATGTAAGCTAAAATGGTGTAGAATCTGTGTCGGTAGAATTGATGAATCAAAAAGGTTAAAAACAAGTAGTTGGACTTCTGTTCAGGCCTCCAAACAGTACTCAGGATCTGGGGTGCAAGATACACCAGGAGATAGAAAGATGTGTAGGAAATACAAAGTTGCCGTGATCATGTGGGATTTCATTACGGAGGTGGGCTGTGAATTCAGATTGATGGGGGTTTGCAAGAAAAGGAATTTGTGGAATGTCTATGAGATAGCTTTTTGGAACAGCTTGTGCAGGCAGATTAGATGAGGGAGCTTAAGGTGAAGAAAATCATAGGAGGTAGTATCGTAATATGATTGAATTTACTCTGCAATTTCAGATGGAGAAGTTATATTCCGAAGTAACGGTATTAAAGCTGAATGAAGGCAACTACAGAGACATGAGAGAGGAGCTTGGTAGAATTGACTGGTAGAAGGGCACAGCAGGAGAGACAGTGGAGCAGCAGTGGCAGGAGACTTTTTGAGTAATTCGGGATGCAGCAGAGATTTACGCCTAGTAAAATGAGGCAGAGTACATGGAGAATGAGGTAACCATGACTGATGAGGGAAGTCAGCTATAGCAGGGATTAAGGAAAAATTACTTTTAAAACCGCAATGAATAGCTTAACCTCTGTCCTGGGTAAGATCCTGGAATCCATTGTGAAAGATGAGATTTCTGAATACTTGGAAGTGTTTGGTAAAATAGGGCAAAGTCAGCATGGTTCCATCAAGGGAAGGTCATGCCTGACAAATTTGTTGGAGATCTTTGAAGAAGAAATGAACAGGCTCGATCAAGTACAGCCAATGGATGTTATCCACCTGGACGCGAAGAATGCCTTTGACAAGGTGTCACAAAGGAGATTATTGAGTATGATAAGGATCCATGGTGTTAGAAGCAAGGTAGAGGCATGAATAGGAACTTGCCTGTCTGACAGAAAGCAGAGGGTGGGGATAAAATGGTCCTTCTCAGAATGGCAGTTGGTGACAAGAGGTGTTCCACAAGGCTCAGTGTTGGAATCGTAACTTTTTACTTGTTACGTTAACAATATAGATGATCGAACTGAGGGCACTCTGGCTAAGTTTGCAGACGATACAGAGATAGGCAGATGGACTGGTCGCATAGAGAGGCTGAAGAAGGAATTGACCCGGTAAAAGTGTTGGCAGATGGATTCCAACGTCACAAAGTGTGGGGTCATGCACTTTGTCATGAAGAATCAAGGCATGGTCTATTTTCTAAATGGGGAGAAAATTCAGAACTGTGAAGTGCAAAGGAACTTGGGAGTTCTAGTGCAGCGTTCTCTTAAGGTAAGCTTGTAGGTTGAGGCAGTACTTTAGAGGGCAATTGCATTTATTATTGATGGCATTTATTACGGAAGGAATTGAATATAAGAACAGGCTTTATACAGTTTTGGTCAGACTACATTTGGAGTGTTGAGCGCAATGTTGAGCCCCACATCTCAGAAAGGTATACTGCCCCTGGAGTGTGTTCAGAAGATTTTCACGGGAATAGTCATAGGAGTGAAAAGTTTGTTGTATGGCGAATGTTTAAGTCTTTGGTCTATACTTGATAAAGTTTAGAAGGAAGAGAGGAAATGTAATTGTAACATACAGAATTCTGAATGACCTGAACAGAGTGGATGTGCATAAGATGTTTCCATTGGTAGGAGAGATGAGACCCAAGGACACAGCCTAAGCTTAAAGGGAACATCTTTTCGAACGTTGCTAAGGAGAAACTTCTTTGAAATTTATTTGCAGAGAATGCTGTGGGGCCAGGTTATTGAGTATATGTGAGACGGGGATAGCTTTTCAGATTATTCAGGGGATCAAGGGTTACGGGGAGAAGGTTGGAGAATGGGTTTGAGAAACTTATCAGCGATGACGAAATGGCAGAGCAGACTCGATGGGCTGACTGGCCTAGTTTCAGCCCCTATGTATTATAGTATTATGGTTTAAACTTTAAGGAGTCTTTTTGCATCTCTGAGGATATTAATTCGTGCTTTTCATGAAGGTCAAAAGCTGGTGGAAATAGATAATAGACAATAGACAGTAGGTGCAGGAGTAGGCCATTCAGCACTTCGAGCCTGCACCACCATTTAATATGATCATGGCTGATCATCCTTAATCTGTATCCTGTTCCTGCCTTATCTCCATAACCCTTGATTCCACAATCCTTGAGAGCTCTATCAAAATCTTTCTTAAATGAATCCAGAGACTGGGTCTCCGCTGCCCCCTTGTGCAGAGCATTCCACACAGCCACTACTCTTTGGTTGAAGAAGTTTCTCTTCATCTCTGTCCTAAATGGCTTACCCCGTATTTTTAAGCTGTGTCCTCTGGTTCGGCACTCACCCATCAGTGGAAACATGTTTCTTGCCGCCAAAGTATCCAATCCTTTAACAATCTTATGTGTCTCAATCAGATCCCCTCTCAGTCTTCTAAACTCAAGGGTATACAAGCCCAGTTTCTCCAGTCTTTCAGTGCAAGTTAATCCCACCAATCCAGAATTGACCTCGTGAACCTACGCTGCACACCCTCAATAGCCAGAATGTCTTTCCTCAAATTTGGAGACCAAAACTGCACACAGTACTCCAGGTGTGGTCTCACCAGGGCCAAAAATAGTTGACTGTTTTTGAATGAAGATATTTTGGCTGCTGTCAGGGTGGTGGATAATATGACATTCAGTGCAGGATCACACACTAACTGTACTGTATTAATGTGGTGATAATTTATTCAAAACCTGGACGTCTCTGTCTCTGTCAACTATCCAGAACCATGCATCCTGAATGAATATTCAGGCATGGAATTTATCACCTTCTCATTGTCTGTTTAGAATATAAGGAGTGATTGATCATCCCTCTCAAGGTCCAATGGAATCACCTCTTATTATCTCACAGCGCTACAGATCAACTTTTACTCACTCCTCATGGTGCTATCATCCCAGGGATTCATCTGGTGGGACTCTTGTTCATTCTCTCTGTAGTAAGGAGATCATTCCATATAAAGGAGATAAAATCTGTCCACAATACCCCAAACCCTGCCTCAATAACGCTCTCACAGTTGATCACAATAACTCCTTTCCCTCACTTAGCTGGCTCCCTTTCCTTCATGTGACACAGGATACCATTCATTTACAATGCACAGCCACTGACGTGGAATTTAAACCATCCTTACATCTGTAGGTCAGCATCAATAAAGCCAGCACCAGAGGTGCCTATCGAGATGGAAAACACTCTTGGAGACAGACTCAATCACAAAGAATACGTCTAAAAGTGTGAGTGGCCACCGACCTGAATGTAATTCAACTGCAGGAATATGGGATACAGACAGAGGAAGGGGGTTATCTTTCCTTTTCATCTCTCCTCACGGGATGTATTCAGCCCTGGTCAGGTCAGCATGTTATGTTGACCTTGAACTGAGTGGCTGGTTAACTGTCCCACAGGACAGTAAAGATTAAAACGCAGTGCTGTGGGTTTGCAGTCACACAGAGACCTGACCAGAGAAGAATGACCCATTGCCTTCTCTAATGTGCATGAGGCAAGCCGATATCAACAGATTATTATTTTGTGGCTGTAGATGATGAGACAGTGACGTAACAACCATCTTTCTAATTCTGTGCAGAGAACAACGTAAACATCTCAAGTGCAATTATTTTGCAATGGACACATGGTATGAATGGGCTTGAAACAGCTGTATGCGGAGATTAACAAAGGCACAAATGATAGTTTATTCAGGAATTGTACTGAGGCTGAGGAGGAGACTGGGATGTCATGTTGGTGGTACTGGACAGAAATGGTAAGTCGGGAGGATATGGAAATGTAAACTTGTGTAGGAGAAAACGAATCAAGGAGAACAGTTTGTTTCATCCTCACATATTGGTGCGTAATTTTTAAGTAATGATTTTCTAGTTATAATATGTTAGGAATGGAATCTTTGATTGGAACTGAAAACATTGACTTGCACCTTACCAAAATTTACATATCATGGCCATCAATTCAGTTCAGACCGTTTCACTAGACATCTCGAGTGACTTAGCAGGAACACCAACGATCGCAAGGATAGGATAGTAACCAGCTTGAATAACCATCAGTACATCTTCAATCCGCGATGCTAATGTTATCCAAGGCTGGGAAAGCCAGAAAAGTCCCGAGAATAAACCCCTGTCCATTGCTGGAAATTTCCATTTGAATGTTCTCAGATCTTGATCCATTGTTGGAACACTCTTCCCAGATTCTGATCTCTCCTCCCTCTCTCCTTGAAGCTGCTTATCCCTGTTACTGGTGTGGATGATGGTCCCGCTCATACTATGGGATTACACATTGAACACATTCCATTATTGACAGAAGACTAAAACTCTCTGGGGACCCATAGGATCCATGGAGACTCGCATAATCACAATCGCTGAACAAACAGCTCCAGCTAACCTCTCTCAATGTGATACTGTTTTACTAAAATTTAAAATAACTCTGAACACATGCATTCTGGATGTGAGATGTGAGTGTGACTGAAGGAAGGAATGTTGGAGATGACATATTATTTGCGTGTAATCATTCAGTCTGCCTTGGATATAGAGGTAATGCCAGAGGTTTTACTGAACATAAACATGCTTCTCTGCTCATAAATGGAGAAATAAATCCGATAATTACTGATCAGTCATTGCAAAATCAGTAAAACATTGAGAGAATATCTTCCGTCCGTGATCTGATGGCAACATGTGCCTAAGACAATGTGGGTTTATAACAATCAAACAGCATGCATATGTTAACAGAGAATTGTACGTGACAAATACAATTCAGATTGTTATTCCAGAAGCAGAGAGGGCAAGCGTGAGTGTTCACGTTATCAATGTTAAGGAACTGTGATGAAGTGTCATTTACTGACTTCAATTACATTGTGATTATGACATTGGGGAAAAGACAGAAGATGGAGAGGACTAGGGGACATGGCTGTTCAAACTGGGAAGAGGAATGTTATCAGTATTGGAACGTTACACTTTATATCTCATATGAAGAACAGATTCAAGGATAAATCTATAATGAGAAATTAGCAGAGACAGCATTAATGAAATGTATTTATGCAATGCAAAATACAGGAACAAAATGATTTTATATACAGACCAAAATATGCAAAGTATAAAGAGATAAGTTTGTTAAAATGCACTTCTCATATTGAGTTATATAAAGTGAAATGTGGATGTGAAAACTGGAAAGGTGATGTGCACACTGTATCAATCATTATTTGATCCACAGCGGAGATGCTGATTTCATTTCTGTCAGTGATCCCCCTCACTGAGATTCTCTGGCCCAGTCTCTCACACAGTATCTGGAGGTGGGGTGGGAGTGTTGGGTGGGTTTATCATTTCCTGCTGCTCATGGCAAAATTTATTTTTTAAAAAATACACCTTCGCCATATAACTAATCTACGGTCTTTTGGGTTCTGTTTAGCGGTCAGTAACATAGCTCTGTGATATTATTGGAAAACAATGATCTGGGACGACAGCCAGTCTCAGCAGAGTGGTCACAGGGAATGGCACACAGACAAATGGATTGCAGTTCAGAGGAATTTCTAAATAAAACTTCCAACTTCTGTCTGTCCGTATTTATCTACCCTCATGCTGCCTTCTGATCTATCTGACTTCATTCTCATCTAACACCTCTTCCTCTCCCACTCAGTCAGTCGCTCAACTTTCTATCCTCTCTCAGTTTATCTCCATTCACTTTCTGTTCCCCGGCTTATTTCTCTCTCACGCCATCTATCTCCACACGCTCTCTCTATCTCCAGGTGTACAGTTGAAGAGCTTGTGACCCCACAATGGGTTGACTGACCTCCGTCGGTGTTATAATAATTCGGCAGTTCTCTGATCCACAATAAATACTTTAGGTGCCTGGTCAGAAAAGCTGGTGCGGTGACAGGTACAGTGCACAATCACCCGTTATCTCTTCCTGTTCTTCTCTGATACACAGCTGCCTTGAAATTTCTGTGCAAACAAAATAGACCGAATGAAATTCGAGCAGTCCAGAAGACGGTCATGACGGTGTATTTCAATTAGGATTTAATGAAGGATGAGATTCTAGAAAAACCTCAGCAATGAAAGAAAAACAGGGCAACACAAGAAATAGCACATGAATACAACATGCGGCACCAAGTAGGCCTCATGGTGTTATCGCGAGATTATCAATCCCGAAAATCAGCTCTTGTTCTGTGGACCCAGGTTCTAAACCCACCACTGCAGAAGGTGGAAGTTGAACTCAATAATTTTTTAAAAGCTGGAATTAAGAATCTACTGATGAGAATGAAATCTTTGCCGATCGTCAGAAAAGAAAAACCATTCGGCTCACTAATATCCTCCAATGAAGTAATCTTGCATCCTCACTCCAGACCCAAAGCAATGTGATGACTCTCAGTCCCGCTCTGAAATGGACTAGCGTGTCATTCAGTTATACAAATCGCTACAAAATCTCAAAGAAATGAAACCAGGTGGACCAACAGTTATCGATCTGAACACCGAAAACGTCAGTTGGAAACATCACTTTTGGACCTGCAAACTCCTCCTTACTAACACCTGAGGGCTCGTGCCAATATTGGAACAACGGCCTTATAGACTAGTCAAGCAACAGCCTGACATAGTCATGCTCATGAAAATATAACTGACAGAAATACCCCAGAAACCACCATCACCATGACTGGATATGTCCTGGCCCAAGGTCAGGACCAATCCAGCAGATGGGGCAGCTCAGTGCGATACATTCTGGAGGTAGTTGCACTGCGAGTCCCCAAAATTAACACCAAACCCAATGAAGTCCCATGGCTTTAGATTAAACGTGGGCAAAGCAGCCTTACTGATTAACATGTAACGTCATTCCTCAGCTGGATCAGTACTCCTCCATGTTGAACAAGACTTGGAGAAAGCACTGACTGTGAAAAGGGCACAAAGTTTATTCTCGCTGAGGAATTTCAAAGTCAACCAGTAAAAGTGTTTTGGTACCAGGACTACCGATCACGCTGGTCGGATCCTAAAGGACATATCTACTTGATTGGGTCTGCAGAAGGTAGTGAGGGAATGAACGAGAGGGGAAAAAAACATACCTGACCTCAGCCTTACCAATCTACCAACTTCAGATGCATCTGTCCATGACAGCATCGGTAAAACTGACCACCGCACTGTCGTTGAGGAGACAAAGTCTCACGGTCACATTGAGAATAAACACTATCGTGTTGTGTGGAGCTACCACCATGCTAAATGGCACAGACTTCAAACACATCTAGCAACTCAAGACTGAGTATCCATAAGACGCTGTGGTCCAACAATAGCAGAAGAATAATATCCCAGCACAATCTGTAATCTCATCGCGCAGCATATTAACCACTCAATCATTACCATCAAACCAGTGGATTAGCCCTAGTGCAATAGAGAGTGAAACAATGAGAAAAAAAACTGCTCAGGTATGTTCTGTACATAAAACTTAGGATAAATTCAAACCAGCCAAATACCGCCTCATCAGTCTACCAGCATAAAATAAAGTGATGGAAGGACTCATCAAGAGTGCTATCAAGCAGCACATGCTCAGCAATAACCTGCTCAGTGACGCCCAGTTTGGGTTCCACCGGGGACACTCAGCTCCTGACCTCACCACAGTCTTTGTTCAAACATTGAAAAATGAACTGAATTCCAGCACTTGAAAATCAAGGCTGCATTCTTTCAAATGTGGCATCAAGGAACCCAAGCAAAAAGGATATTTCGAGAAAGTATTTCATTATTGGAGTTATACCTGACAGATAGGAAAACGGTGATTGTTGTTGGAGGTCAGTCATCACACTTCCAGAATATCTCTGCATTAGTCCCTCAGGATAATGTGGACGTAGGTTTGCTCCATGAGCTGCAATGGTCATTTTCAGACGTTTCATCACCATACTAGGCAATATCTCAGTTGCCCGCCGGATGAAACCTAGGTCTAAACACCTTCTGTTGCTTCATCAATGGCCTTCTCTCCATCATAACATCAGAATTGGGGATATTCGACGATGACTGCACAATGTTCAGCACCATTTGCAAATGCTTAGTTATGGAAGCAGTACATGCCGAAAGGCAACAGGATCTGGTCAATATCCAGGCTTGGGCTAATAAGTGACAAGTCACACTGGCACCACACAAATGCCAGACAATGACTATCACCAATAAGAAACAATATAACTACTTGGTATTCAGCAGCATATTTGTCACTAAAGTATCCTCCCCACCACACTATCAATACACTTCGGGTTACCAATGACCAGAAACTCAACTAGACTCGCCACATAAATATAAGAGCAGATCAAAGGCTAGGAATATTGTGCGTTTAACTCACCTCTTGTCTTCCAAAAGCCTGCTCACCATCGACAAGACACAAGTCACGAGTGAGATGGAATACTCCCCAATTGCCTGAATGAGTGCAGCGACAACGGCACTGAAGAAGATTGACACCATCCAGGACAAAACAGCCCAATTGATTGGCACCACATCCACAAGCATTCACTCCATTCACCACCTCTGCTCAGTAGCAGCAGTATGTACTATCTACAAGACAGCACCTTTCAATCCTACAATCACTTCCATCTTGAATGACAACGGCAGCAGGCTTTGGCGAACACCACCACCTTCAAACTCCCTTCCAATAGACAATAGACAATAGACAATAGATGCAGGAGTAGGCCATTCAGCCCTTTGAGCCTGCACCGCCATTCAATATGATCATGGCTGATCATTCCCAATCAGTATCCTGTTCCAGCCTTATCTCCATAACCCTTGACTGAACTATCTTTAAGAGCTCTATCCAATTCTTTCTTAAATGAATCCAGAGACTGGGCCTCCACTGCCCTCTGGGGCAGAGCATTCCACAAAGCCACCACTCTCTGGGTGAAGTAGTTGCCAAACCAGTCAACATCCTGAGTTGGAAATATGTCACCATACTTTCATTGTTGCTGGGTCAAAACCCTGGAATTCCCTCCCTCGTAGCATTGTGGATCAACTCACAGCAGGTGGACTGCAGCAGTATAAGAATGCAACTCAGCACCACCTTCTCAAGAGGGTAACTACGGATGGAAAAGAAATGGTAGGCCCATTCAGAGATTCCCATAACCAAAAAAATAAGTTTAAAAAGTTCCAAGTTGAACACCTCGATATAACAGGTTTTCTGATTTGAACATGAACAGGAAAGCAGTGTTTCTGATACTGAACATTTTTGACCTTTCTGTTATTAGAAAGGTGTTCAGTGTTCCATGGCATATTATTGCGGAGTGCTGTGATAAATTGCAACAGTTTTATTAAATGCAATATTAGTGCAAGTGGATCGATCTTTCAAAAATACCAGACTGAAAATGACAATCATCGTCGAGACAATGTACTCCCGCCAGATAAGACTCACAGATAGCAGCTTATATTCAACATCTTACTGCGAGACTGCTTGACACTGAATCCTCCCACCGTCCATATTACAGGGGTTACCATTGACCAGAAGGTGAATTCAAATCAAAATTCAGATACAACGGTTACAAGAGCATCTCTGAGATTTACAATTCTGCACTGAATAATAGACTGTATGACAATACAGGCATGCTATATAGCAACAGATTTAGGCAATTCAGCCTATTTCTTCACTCTGAAACTGTCTCATTTTGTCATAGTCTCTAAGACTTGTGGCAATATCTTCTATACTCTAACTGTATCAAGCTTTGCAGTAATCGCTCAGTTTCAATCAGTTGCGCCCCCCCCCCCCCCCCCCCGCCATTCTTTGAAATTCCATTGAGTACAGACATGGAGCCCTCAAGTGCCACTCATATGACAAGCCATCATTCCCAGGATAGATCATGACCAACACCCGTAGATCCTTCCCCAGAACAGCTCACAATACTCCACATCCCGTCTGTCCATAGCCCACTACATTCTCAGCAGTATGTCTCCGCTCTTGTATTCTCACTCTCTTGAAATGAATGTTGACATTGCATTTGCTTTCCTAACTGCCAACTGCACGTGCGCATTAACCGTAAGAGAGGACGATGACTCCAAATTCCTTTTGTGGTTCAGATTTCATGAAGCCTTTTAGAATATAATGTCTGCCTGTATTCTGATTTCGCTGCTCGTTGGATGCTGCCTGAACTGCTGTGCTCTTCCAGTACCTCTAATCCAGTATCTGCCTGTATTCCACCTACTGAAGTGCATAATCTCACATGTTCCCATATTGTGTTCCATCAGCCATGTGTTTTCCCAGTGTCCTAAACTGTCCAAGTCTTTCTGCAGCCTCCCCACTTCCTCAATATCACCTGCCCATCCAATCATCATTGTACCATCTGCAAACCGAGTAAAACTGCCGTCAGGTCAGATGGTTCACGTAAATGGTACTTCTTGACTACCTAAGGACTATACACCATTGAAAAGGCACAACGCTCAAGGTGCTTGACTCCACTTAGGTTAAAGCAGCATGACTGGAATTACACCTGCAATGCCTTCACCCCTTGCACCACTGGCACTGACACCCTACTCACTATTTTATTATGAATTTATCGCATTATGGTGACACAGAATTTGATGGCGCACGATCCCAGTCTATTAATGGCAATCTGTCTCAATACTGACTGTGTGGTGGTCACACTAACGAATGTCATTTTGTGTTGAAGACGACAGAGGGAGGTGTGGGGAGGAGATGTCGATCATAAATGACTGTGTGACTGTCACTGAGGGCTGACACAGGCCGCGAAAGCCCCAGATGTACCTGTGTCTGTTGTCACCGCTGCAGGAAAGGTCAGCTTTTCAGTGAGTCAAATCAAAGAAAGTGATGGGCCTGGACAGTGTTCCTGGCTGAGCATTCAGATCCTGTTTGTACCAACTAGCAGAGGTATTCACATACAACTTCAGCCTCTCCCTCCAGAAGCCGAAGTCACAATCTGATTCAAGAAGGCTATCATCATCCTCGTAAGAAAGCACATGGAACATGCCCTTATAGACGACCATCCAGTGGCTCTGACCTCAATAATCATGAAGTGCTCTGAGAGACTGGTTTTAGCCTACACCAACTCCAATCTCCCAGCCTGACCTGCTGCATTATAGTTTGCCGACTGATGTTACAGGTGCACAACAGATTCCATATCCGATCCTGCACGCATCACTGGAAGATCTGGACCACAAGTACACTTGCACCAAACTCCTGCTCATTGACTAAAGCTCCACCTTCAAAATCATTATCCCTTACAGACTAATCAAAACCTCCGAGACCTTGGTCTCGGTTACATCCTCTGCAACTGGCTCCTCAGATTTCTGACCAACAATCGTGAAGATAGGTTACAACCACCTCCTTCACAATAGCAATGAACACTAGAGCTGCTGAAGGATGTGTTCTCAAAACCCGACAATGCTCCCTGTACACCCACGGCAGTACACCCAGCCCACTCCTGTCCTCTCTACACACCCATGGCTGTGCCCTCAGCACCTTACTGTACGCCCTGTACACCCACGGATGTGCCCTCAACCTTCTACTGTATTCCCTGTACACCCACGGCTGTGTCCTCAGCCCCCCACTGTCCTCCATGCACACCCACATCTGTGCCCTCAGCCCCTTACTGTATTCCATGTACTCCCACGTCTGTGCCCTCAGCCCCTTATGGTACTCCTGGTACACCCACGGCTGTGTCCTCAGCCCCATACTATCCACCCTATACACCCATGGATGTGACCTCAGCCCCTTAGTGTGTTCCCTGTACACCCACGGCTTTGCCCTAAACCAACTATTGTACTCTTTGTAAACCCACGGTTGTTTCTGCAGTCCCCTAATGTCCTCTTTGTACACCCACGGCTGTGCCCTCAGCCCCTACATAATCTCTGTACAGCCACGGCTGAGTTTCCAAATTCCAAACAACGCCAGCTACAAGTTCGCAGATGACATCACTATAGCATTACGGATATTAAACAACAACGCGTCAGAATGTAGAAAGGCGATAGAGAGCTTGGTGACATGGTGTATTGATAATGACCTCTCTCTCTAATCCGGCAAACGTAAAGGACTGATCACTGACTTTATGAAGAAAGGAGGGGAACACACCCCATCGACATCAACCGTTTGAGGGAGTGCAGAGCATCAAGTCCCTCGGTGTGATGATAACTCACAACCTGTCCTGAACTTCTCACATAGGTCCGACGGTCGGGAAGGTTCAACAATGCCTCTCCTTCCTGAGGTGATACAGGAAAATCAGCATGTGCTACATTTACAGATGCACCATTGAGAGTGTATTGTCCAGGTGGATAACAGCCTGGTACAGCAACTGCTCTACTCAGGATTGTTAGAAACTACAGAAGGTTGGGTGCACAGCTCTGACCAACACGGACTCTAACATCCCAACCATCGATTCCATTTACATGGCTCGTTGCCGCAGAAAGGCTGACAACATCTACCCCAGATTACTGAGGGAAGGGAGACAGGAAATATCTGGGCATTAACAGATATCTTTGTAGCATCCTTGAACACGGCTGAGGTCGCGGAAGACTGGAAAATTGTTAAACCCCTTGTTTAAGAAAGGTAGTAGGGATAATCCAGTCAATTATGGACTGGTGAGACTGATGTCAGGGGTAGGGAATCTGCCAGAGAAGATACTGAGGGGTAGGATCTACACTCATTTGGATGAAAATAGTCTTATCTGTGATGGACAACATGGTTTTGAGCAGAGAAGTTCACGTCTTAACAACTCAATACAATTCTTTGACGAACTGACAAAGTTGATTGATGAGGGAGATACTGTAGATGTCATGTACATGGACTTCAGGAAGGCGTTTGGTATGTTTCCCCTCGGTCGGGTTATGGAGAAAGTGAAAGTCACATGGTGCGCTAGCTGCGTGGAGAAAGAACTGGCTGGGCAACAGGAGGCAGAGAATAGAAGGGGGAGGGAGTTTCTCAAAATGGAGAACTGTGACCAGTGGTTCCATTTAAGATGTTTCTGGAAAGATACATGAATGGGCAGGGAACAAAGGGATACAGCTCCTGAGAAAATAGGCGACAGGTTTAGATAGAGGATTTGGATCAGCGCAGGCTCGGACCACCGAATGGCCTGTTTTTGTGCTGGCATGTTTTGTTCTAACATTATCAAAGACCCATCACACCCCAGTAATGGTCTCCCACAACCTCTTCCATCAGGCTAAAAGATATGGAAGCTTGAAAACACTGAGCAGCTGGCTCATTAAAAGTTTCTTCCTGACTGTTATTAGACTGATGAATGTACTCTCTAATCTCAGATAATACTGATCTGGTTCATGTTGACCTCGCCTAGCGCATGCGCTGTGCAGCGTAACCTGCATGCCTCTCAGACATGTTTTACAGCCATTGTTCTGCACATCTTTGCTTACTATGATCAGCCTGTAGTCCTTGGTACAGGTCAAAGTGAAACCTCATCTTCCTCCCCCCAGCTCACTCCGAGCTCTCTCTGGTCCTCACCCCAGCACCTCCCATTCCCCACCCCAGCTCACTGTGTGCTTTGTGTCTCAGTCTTTCTCTCACACTATCTGTTTCCTTGTATTTTCCTTTTCTCTGTCTTCTGTTTCTTTCCCTGAACTTCCTATCTCCCCTTCTCCCTGTCCATGTGACTGTTTGTTTCTTGTTTTGTTTCCTTTCTCTGTTTTACTGACTGTAATTTTGTTTCCCTCGTTTTGTTTTCTCTCTCCTTATCTGTGTCTGTCTAGTTCTCCCTCGTTGTGATGGTGATGGCGTCTCTATTGTTTTGAAGCATGTGATGGCTCTTTGGTTGGATGTTGACAATATTGGTTAAATTTCAATTGTTGTCAAAACGGCAACCAGAACTTGGATATCCATTTAATAGCCAATTGCTACATCTAAGTATTTTGGAACTGCCTTCTCCCACGCTCTGCATACTAGCAACTGAACGCATTCTATTCATGTGCATAATAGTGTGACGGTAACAGCTCTTCCCAGGACCAGAAGAAACTACAGACGGTTGTGTGCACAGCCCAGACTATCATGGAAATCAACCTTCCATCCATTTATACTTCTCATTGTGAGCGAAAGGCGGGCAACATCAAATATCTCTCCAAAACCGGTAATGATCTCCTATAACCTCTTCCAAAAGTTAGAAGATACAGAGGCTTGAAAACATGGACCGGCGTGCACACGAACACCATCTTCCTTACCGTAATTACACTGACGAATTGACATCTCTAACTTTTCAAATAATATTAATCTTGCGAAAGTCGATCTTGCTTTGCACACCTCCTGTGCAGCTGTAACCTTGAGTGCTTCACTCTGTGTAAGTGCCATTGAGGCTCAAGGTCTTCTCAAGGGCAATCAGATGAGTGAACTAATGCTGGCCCAGACAGCGATACCTATTTCGCATTAATAAATTTAAGAAGATGACGGCACTCAGCGAAGACAGACAAATGGGATCAAATCACTTTAAACGTGATCTTAGATATATACAGGTTTCCCTCGGTATCTGAAGGTAGAGTGTTCCTACAAAACCTTTCATAAGCTGATATGGCATAAAGCAAAGCAGCATTAATTTATGTGGGAAAAAATCATCTTTCTTGGTAAAAGTGAAAATCCTCTTCGGATTTCTTTTGGTTAGCGAAAACAGGACGCATTGGAGGTTTTTCGGAAAGGGAAGTGGCAAAAAGCGAATATTTGAAAAGCGGGGTATACATGTACCGGCATGGGCAAGATATTCAGGAAGATGGGAAAAGTCAAAAATAAATGAGGTGAATTTCACATTTTATTTCCATCTCAGCTGATCATCGTTCCCCTTGTTTCCTCTTTTTCTTCTATCTCTCTCTTTCTCTATCGATTTAGCTCACTCCTCCTCCCTTTCAAAGCAGACTTCCCTGTCCCCAGCATTATTCACACTATTTTCCAACTGTTTTCAGTTCAGGAAAGCTCCCAGCACTTTCTGTTCTTTGCTTTGCATTTCTTATGCAATTTCAGATCTCCAGCATCTTCTTTTATTTGATTTAAGCCTCAAATTTGTTATCCCATGGGAAGTCGGCATCTCTGCCAGGGCAGCATTTGTTAATCATCACTAATTGTTCTGATTGTGAGGCCATTCCACAAGCCAATATAAAATCAAGCACATTGATATGGGTCTGAAGTCACACTTAACCCAGACTGGGTAGTAACATTAGACTTCATTAAAGTCATCAGTGAAACAGTAAGATTTTCAGACAAAATCTGGGTTTTATGGTTGTTTTTCGTGAAATGCACTTTATTCGAATTCTTATCATTTTTATTTAAGTTCTGCCATCAGCTGTGGTAGGACTTGAAACAAAGTCTTTCGTTTAATAAGCTTTGCTCCTGAATTACATCCAGCGACATTCCTACTCTGATACAATTTCCTAATCATGAAGTAACGTCCGAGACAAGAACAATTTTGTGATTGAAATACTTGTAACTGGAAAAGTGGCCAGAAGAGAGCTTGAAACATAAAGTCTGAATTTTACCAACGTGCAGACAATGGTTTGTTCAGACACAGAACTGACGCAGAGATGGAGACTGGGGATATTATGAGCTGGTAGTGGACAAGATTCGTGACAGAGAGAACACGAGACATAAATCAATTCAGGGCCAAATGGGATCTCGAGGTTGTCCACAGTTTTGTTCTCAGATGTTTGTAAGGGAGTGGTCTGCATTTCAGATGAATGGAGACTGCAATTTGAATTGAAGATAACAGTTTCTTTCTTTGACAAATATAGATAACAGCAATTGCAATGAAGTTCAAAATTGTTTATGGGCTTAATGAATGGACAGATGTAGAAAACACCAACAATAGCGAGAATAGGTTAGTAACACACCCTCCACGCCGCCCAAAATAATGATCAGTACCACTAATATCCGATATGGTAGAAATTGCCAACAGAGAAAAATTTTGAAAAGTCCCAAGGAAAGCCTCCTCTCCATTGGTTTAATTATCCAGTCCATTATTCTCAGATTCAAATCTGTCCTCTCCACGTCTGTTCAGCTGCTGATCTCGGTTACGTTTGGAGCTGATACATCTGCTCCGGCACTGGGATAGCGCACTGAGTGAAGCCCCTCCCCCATAGGAGAGGGAAACCCTCCAGTGACACAATTACAATGCATGGAGACTGACATCAATAACAGTCACTGAGCAAACAGTTCTAGCTTTCAATACAGCATATTCAGTTCACAATATAACTGGACTGGACTGGATGCTGACATCGCTGGCTATTTGTCACATCTCCCATCACTAATTGCTCTAGTGAAGTCATTGTGTGAGAGAATGATGGATGTTTTCTTTTCGCAGGCGAGATGATTCTGCTCAGTTGTACGTTTGCAATGCTGTAACCATCTTACCTCAAATTTTCACCAATGATAATACGGAAAATGTTGGTTTATATGCAGAAAAGACTGGATGGTGGGATTGGATGAGAAACCATCACTATTCAAGAAAATCGGGACCTGGAATTCATTCAAAATTAAGAAAGGATTTCTTGTACTCTCTCTTGTATCGCTTGGTCCTTGTTCAGGTTGTACATGTACTATATATTTCTAAATCTCCATCAAGTGCAGATACAATCAGGACGTTCTTACTGTGCTGATCTCTCCTGCACGGGAAGAAACGCCAGCCAACACACTGTCACTGGGTGCAGTTGCTCTGCACATAGACAGGAAGTGTGGGCTTCGCTGAATGTTCCTCTCCCTGCTCTAATAATGAAACGCTGGACCTTCCATTCATAATATGCTTGAGTAATTAATTTATACAAATGGACTAAACATTTTAATGCAGCTTTATTTGCTATAAAGCAGTAATTTTTACACTTTTTCTCCTCAGTCCCAAACCAAAAGTGAACTTATTCATTAAGACTTTTGAATTAATGAGTCAGGTTTGGCTGGGAGATAGGGCGGAATGGGGGCATTGGCTGTGGAGACTGCATGGGGAGTACAATGATATTCCACATGTCATCAACACTCTTAACGTCAGATAGAATTAAATATAGTTCATAACAAGGATATTTTATATTTTATATACACACCAATTAATCATTGGGAATACAGATTGAGTAGGGTCACCGCACCTGATGCATTACATTGATTTCTGTTCATAGCTACTGCCAGACCTGCTGAGCTTTCCCTCCATGCATTTTAATGTTTGAGGTTGATTATATTGTTCATATCTTGCAGGATGCTTACAATTAAAAACAGATGCTAATAACAAAATGTGCAGGGCTATGGGGACAATACAGGAGAATAATAGTAGAGATATCGCTCATTCCAAACTGAAAGAGACAATGGGCTAAGCTTTCACCACCTTTGTTGTAATAATTCTATGTTATGCTTTGAAAGCATTTGTAGAGTGGGGAGACAAGCTTGTTCAATGAAGGACACAGAGTGTTCCATCATCAATAATCTATCCCTATTATTTCATGAAGTTCAGCTGCCTCTAAAATATATTTTTAAAAAAGATCTCCTGAGATTTATAGGATGTTCAGAATTGTTTTTACTTTGTATCTTAAAGAAGAAGCAGATTTCGTTTGTAATTCAGGTGTCACAGGAATACCAACTGTAATAGCACGAGAAATGACAACATTGTCCAAATATAACCAAGTTCAACGTGTAGACCTGTCAAGAAACATGAAATATAGTGATAATGGAAACATGAAATATAAACAGAAATTGCTGGAAAAACGAAAAAGATGAGGAAGTATTTGCAGAGAGCAACAGAATTAACATATGTCATGTGATGTGACACTGTTCTGAAAAGTCATATTAGAATCAAAGGTCAATTTTTTTGCATCTCTGCTCAGATGTTGCCAGATCTACTGAGTTTCGCTCCAGCTCTTTTGATTTCTTTCTTCTTTCTGAACTGTGACAAAGTGTCTGATCTGAATGATAACAACAAAGTTGTTATCTCAGTTGAATCTTGAGTAATTTGTTATGGACATTAAATGAGAAATTACACAGTTCCTCTGTTTGACAGGGCTCTAAATATCGATGACGTATTGTGTTGTGAGAACTTGCGATGAAAATGTTGAAACAAAACAGAAGTTGCTGCAACTGCTTCGTACGTCTGGGAGCATCGGTGCAGAGAAATCAGAGTTATCGTTTCAGGTCCAGTGCCCATTCCTCAGAACTGATGGTAACACGGAAAATGTTGGTTTATATGCAGAAATGACTGGATGGTGAGATTGGATGAGAAACCATTACTATTCAAGAAAATCGGGACCTGGAATTCATTCAAAATTAAGAAAGGATTTCTTTTACTCTCTCTTCTATCGCTTGGTCCTTGTTCAGGTTGTACATGTACTATATATTTCTAAATCTCCATCAAGTGCAGACGGCATGTTTTTTTTCTCCCCTACTGTGGTGTTTCAGTATTTTTGATTATTTTCCAGTATGTATTTGCTTCCAATTCAATGCGGATATGAGAATATGTCTTGACATTCTGCAGTTTGCCCATAATATAGAATTTAATTGAATACTTATCCCCATCACACCCGTTGAATTAAAGAAACAATGCATGAGTCCACGTCCATCCTGCAGATGAAACATTTCATCAGCTCTGGCTATTGCAGGGAATGTTACAAAGAACAGTGCCACACAAAATGCTAATGTTCCAGCGCAAGATGCCATACCCAGTTTATCCTAATTTATTTACAAGGTTTATAAATAAAACATGCAGAGGGGCAGAGTGTAAAAACTGAATTCAACTCTGTGTCGAAAATGCTATTTGTGGCTCCCTCATAAAATGTGTTAATTGCATCAGTCATAAATTCACCAAAATAGGGAAAGCAAGAAACTGGAATTGTCAAATAATCCTCTGAATAACATCTGGAGAACAGGAAGGAAATCACGGCTTGTTTGTGATATTCAGAAATGACGATTGTGAGAATGTGGAGGTGGGGAGCAGTGAAATGATGATCAATGTTGTGGATGACACAAAGATGGGCTGGGTGGATCACAGTCAGGAGGGAAGTGTTAGGCGACAGGAGGATTTAAACAAACTATTCAGATAGCTAGATCAATGGCCTGATGAACTTTAACACCGATAAATTGGGGAGATGCAAGTCAGAAGTAACAAGACAAGTAAGTACTCAAAAGTGAGTATGAAAGAGGTGGGCTAAATTTGCTCGTTTTTTTCTTTGCAGCAGGAAGGTTTGAGGAGGGAATCTGGTACAGATGTACAAGAGCATAAGGGGTATGGAGAGGATGAACAGACAACAGCTGTTTTCCTGAGTCAAAGGATCAAAAAATAAAGGGACTCACTTTTGAAGAGAAAGGGAGGGGTTTGAGAGAGAATTTGTGGAATGTGTATCGAACTGAGAGGGTAGCCTGAATCTGGAATGCGTTGTTTAGGAAGGTGGTTGAGGCAGGTAACCTCACAAACGTTTAAAAAGCCTTTGGATGTGCACTTGCTGGCACAGGCGTGATGAGCCTGTTTTTCATTGCATGATTCTTTGCAGTGGCAGCCATGAACACTCTGGTATATTCTGAAACAATAAGCAATGGCATTTGCTGCTTTGTTCCTTTGATGGTACTCAGTAAGTTCCTGTATTACAAAGCAGCAGCATCTCATGCAGCTTCAGCACTTACTCAACCAAAGTCAGCCCAGTCATCTCTGGGAACATCCAGGGTAATTCACATGCTCTGTGCAAGCATTGTCCAACAACAGCCCTGACACTATTCTCGCTGTTTGCCACCATTATTATAGTTGCAGCCATAATTTTAACGCAGCTTTTCCTCCATTATAATAAACACCTCAAGCAATAAGGATGTTATTTCACTGAAGCATAATAAATTATTTCGCAAGTATTCCCTTTGACAAACAGCAAGTTTTCCTGTGTTTTTTTCTGCCAGTTGTTTCTCACAGAATTCCCCACCCCACCCTCTTTCCACTTTATCATTTTCTTGTGCACTGTCTCTCTGCTCTCACACATCTCACTCCCTCACATCCCCCACACTCTCCATCCTTATTTATTAATCCCTGAAAAACTTGCGACTAGTCTCTATAATTTATTCGAACTCCCAACTCACATTTTGGACTGATTTGATTCCTTCTCTCGGCATGGTCATTAGACTGGCCGTGTCTGATGTCCTATTCACTTCGACCTTCTGCTCAGTTCCTGATCTGCTGCTTTGGTTCTCACTCTCCTGGTTTATTCAAATCCATCTGACTTGCACTAGCACACCTCCCGACAAGGATATTGGTGCTCATGCAGTTAAGATACAACCTGTATTCTTTGTACAGTTCCTCGCCTGTCTTGGAAGAGATCGCAATGATCCAACAATCTGAAATTCCCACCCTTGAAAGGGCTTGTTAACAACGAGTTAAGCTATACTGCCTTCCTCATCTATCCCTCTTTTCCACATGGCACGGGGAGTAATCCAAGGATTATAGAAGATTGTTTTCTCTCTGTGTCTCTGCCTCTCTCTCCGTCTGTCTCTCTCGCTCTCTCTCTCTCTCTCTCTCTCGCACCCACCCCCCCAAAAAAAACACGCACACATTCAGAAGACAGACAGACACCAAATTACTTTGCAGAAGAATACAAATAACCTTAAAATAATGGGAATGATAACTGGAATGAAGGATTTAGTTAAAGGAAGGATGAGAGAAATTGCACTTCTTCTGGATGTCAGTTTGCTCACTGAGCTGGAGAGTTCATTTTCAGATGGTTCATCACTGCACTAGGGAACATTGTCAGTGAGCCTCTGTTAAAGTGCTGGTATTATGTCCCACTTGCTATTTATGTGTTTAGGTTTCCTTGAGTCAGTGATATAATTTCCAGTATTGGTGATTTTATGTCCGGTTCTTTTTTCAGAGAGTGTTAGATGGAATCAAAATCGATGTGTTTATTGATAGAGTTCCGGTTGAAATGCTCTGCTTCTAGGAATTCTCGTTCGTGTCTCTGATTTGTCCTAGATGGACCCAGTCAAAATGGTGTACTTCCTCATCTGTATGTAAGGATACTAGTGATAGTGGGTCGCTGTTGTTCATGTATCCAGGTGGCTAGTTTTCTGCCTGTTTTTCCAATATAGTGCTTGTTACAGTTCTTGTAAGGCTTATTCTTCCTGGAGGAGAACAGACAAATATGTGAACTTGTTGCGGTGCTCAAAAGTATGAAATAAAGTTGTAGAGTAAAACAGGGAAACTCTGTTGCCGTTAGTTGGCATTACAGCATCAAGGAGTTCTAATTCCAAGATTGTTCACAAAAGAACCAGGTTTGAGATAAGGAAAAACTTCTTTATTGAGAGAGTTGTTAGGATTTGGAATGAAAAGCCTGGGAGAGTTATGGATGAAGATGACAAAGAGATCTGGATATGTATTTGGAAATATGAATTTAACAGGCTGCAGAGATAAGGCTAGCAAATGGGAGGGGCTTTGGAGACATTCCTGGAGCTGATGCACACGCTCTATCATGTGTCTGATGTGAATAAAAGTCAGTATCCGATTATTTCCCATTTTAAATCCTCGCACATATCTGATTATTTAGTGCAGCATAAGCGTTTAAAATGCAAGTATTGCAAGACCGTCTTCATTATATAGTCTAATTATTGCTCAGAACATGAATATTTTAAATGTTGAATTCCAATTACGAAAACAAATCTGTCATTGCTTTGGCACAAGTCTTTTTGAAAAGATCTGACTTTTAACTCACACAATAATATGTTTATTGTTTTTGTTCATTCTCTGCATTTCAAATTAAATAACATTTTTTCGAAAAATTAAATGTTTTCAAATTATTGTTTACTAAAATTTGATAACACAAACCATTTACTTCGTTTAATATTCACAGTGCATGTTGAATTATAGTCATTTCTAATTCGCTAGCAAATAGATGAAGCTTGTACATTTCAGTGAGAAATTAAAGTGATTGATTATGTATAATTCGATAAGAACGCTAATTCTATTTGATTATTCAACCGTTTGCTCGCCCTGAACATGTAATCATTCAGAAGCCAACAGCTTTCAAAATGTTGGAGTGACAATGCATTGTTTTGAATCCTGACATTGTGTGTGTAATTCTGATCGCCAGAAGAGTTACATCCATGTTGTTTGTTCGAAATAAAATAACATGTACATTCTTTATTTCTGTGTTAGAAAATCTTGACAGGAGTTTATTTCTTTGATCCATAAATATAGAATCAACCTAATTCTTTTCAGAGATTATAGTTCAGTTGAATAAGCGTAGTTGATGTCTTATTTTTGCCTAATTCACTTAACTTAGCAAACATCTGATTAATACATGGGTCACCGAAAAGATTGTATCTGAAGAAAAGAGAAGCAAATGACAAGTCAAGAATCACGTTAATAACTGAACGTGGCGGACCCTGCCTGGTGTAGGACACTGCACATACTGGCATTCAGATGAATGGAACAATGAACAAAATAACTGGAAGTTTTGGGCTAACGCTCCTCCCCAGCTTCCTAATCTTACACATATCACTCCCTCACACATTCAACAATTGATAAGAATCCACAGGCTGGGTGAAACGTAAAACACAGAACAGTACAGCACATTGCAGACCCTTCGACCCTTGACGTCCTGCCAATCTTTTATCCTACTCGAAGATCAGACTAACTGACATACCCAGACATGCTGGTCCGGTGACAGGTACAGTGCACAGTCAGCCATTCTTACTTCCTGTTCTTTTCTCATATGCAGCTGCCTTGAAATATCTGTTCAAACCAAACAGATTGAATGGAATTCAAGCAGTCGAGACGACGTTCATGACTGTGTATTTTAATCAGGATTTAATGATGGATGAAATTCCAGAAGAACATAATCAATGAATGAAAAACAGGCCAACACAAAAAATAACAGTGGAGTACAACATGTGGTTCCAAATAGGCCTCACGGTGTTACCGATAGATTATCAATCCAGACAATCAGCTGATGTTCTTTGGACTCAGGGTCGAATCCCGCCACTGCAGATGGTGGAAATTCCATTCAATAATTTTAAAATATCCCTGGAATTATGAATCTACCTATGAGAATAAAATCATTGCCGATTTTTACAAAAGTCCATCTGGATCATTAATATCCTTCAATGAAGGAATCTTCTATCCTCACCTGGTCTGGCTGGCATGCAAATCCAGACCCAAAGCAACGTCATTGACTCCTAATCGCTCCCTGAAATGATCCAGTGAGTCATTCACTTGTACCAATCGTTACAAAGTTTCAAAGAAATGAAACCGGCTGGACCACCTGGCATCAAACTGTGCACTGGAAAAGTCAACATTAGAATCATCACTGTAGAACCTCCAAAGTTTTCCTTACTACCATCTAATGTGTAGTGCCAAAGCTGGGACAACTGCCTTACAGGCTATTCAAGCAACAGACTGACATAGTCATACACACGGAATCAAACCTGACAAAAATAACCCAGCCACCACCATCACCATCCCTGGATATGTCCTGCCCCAATGGCAGGACCGATCCAGCAGAGGGGGCAGCTCAGTGAGACATAGTCGGTAGGTAGTTGCTCTGGGAGTCTCCAGAATTGACTCCAGACCTAATGAAGTCCCATGGCTTCAGATTAAACATGGACAAAGAATTCTCTTACTGATTACCATGTAACGTCATTCCTCATCTGAATCAGTGCTCCTCAATGTTAAACAACACTTGGAGAAAGCACTGACTGAGGCAAGGGCAGAAAGTGTATTTTGGCTGGGAGATTTCAAAGTCGACCACCAAGAATGGATTGGCAGCAGTACTATTGATCACGTTGGGCGGGTCCTAAAGGACATAGCTACCAGATTGGGTCTGCAGCAGGTGGTGTGGGAAAGAACAGGAGGGGAAAAAAATCAAACATGACCTCATCCTTACCAATCTACCAACTTCAGACGTACCTGTCCATGACAGTATCGGTACAAGTCTCGTGATCAGGTTCAGAATAAATTCTATTGTGTTGTGTGGCACTATCACCATGCTAAATGGCACAGATTTCGAAGATATCTAGCAACTCAAGACTGAGCATCCATAAGACACTGTGGATCATTAATATCAGCAGCACTGTACTCCAGCACAAACTGTAATGTCACGACCCATCATATCCCCCCACTCAACCATTACCATCAAGGCAGAGGATCAACTCTGGTTCAATGGAAAGTGCAGGAGGGCATGCCACGAGCAGAACCAGGAATATACAAAGATAAAATGTTAATCTGCTGAAGCTTCCAAACAGAAATACTTGCGTGAAGTAACATAAACAGCAAGGGACAGACAGAACTGAGCTATCCCACAATGAATGCATAAGATTTAAGCTCTGCAGTCCTCCTAATCTGATCATGGATGGTGGTGGATGATCAAACAACTCACTGGAGTAGGAGTCTCCACAACTATCCCCATCCTCAATGATGGAAGATCCTAGAACATCAGTGTAAAAGTTAAGGCTGAAGCTTTCGCAGCAATCTTCAGTCAGAAGTTTTGAGTGGATGATCCATTTCGGCCTCCTCCCGTGGTCCCCATCATTACAGATAGCAGTCTTCAGCAAGTTCGATTCACTGATATCACGAACCGGTTAAAGGTATTGGATACTGCAAAGGCTATAACCCTGATAACATGCCGACAATAGTCCTGAAGACTTGTACTCCAGAACTTCCCGCTTCCCTAGACAAGCTGTTCCAGTATGGTTACAAACAGACAATGGGGAAAACTCCTCAAGTATCTTCTGTACATAAAACGCAGGACAAATTCAACCCATCCAAATACCGCCTCATCAGTCTAGTCTCCATCATCAGTAAAGTGATGGAAGGTATCATCAACAGTGTTATCAAGCAGCACCTGCTCAGGGACGACCATTTGGTGTTCCACCAGGGTCACTCAGCTCCTGACCTCATCACAGCCTTGGTTCAAACATAGAAAAAGGAACTGAATTCCAGCCCTTGATATCAAGGCTGCATTCTGCCAAATGTGACATCAAGGACCCCAAGCAAAAATGGTATCGCAGGCCACCACTGCATTATTGGAGTCATACCTGACAGTTAGGAAGATGGTCATTGTTGTTGGAGGTCAGTCATCTCAGCTCCAGAACATCTCTGCAGTAGTCCCTTAGGATAATGTTCTAGGTCCAAACATCTTCAGCAGCTTCAGCAATGACCTTCCTTCCATCATAAGGTCGGGAGTGGGGATTATCCAGGCTTGGGCTGACAAGTTGCAAGTAACATTCGTGCCACACAAATCCTGACAATGACCATCATGAGTAAGAAACAACATAACCACTTGTTATTCAGCAGCAATACTGCGCGATTAACTCACCTTCTGACTTCCCAAAGCCTGTCCAACATTTACAAAGCACAAGTCAGGAATGAGATGTACGAATCCTCACTTGCCTGACTGAGTGCAGCCCCAACAACACTAAAGAAGCTTGACACAATCCAGGACAATGCAGCCCATTTGATTTACACCACATCCGCAACCATTCACTCCCTTCACCACGGTCGCTCAGGAACAGCAGTGCGTACTATCTACTCGACACAATGCAGAAATTCCACAAAACTCCTCAGAGAGCTCCTTCCAAATTCACGAACACTTCCATGTAGACTGACAAGGGCAGGAGACTTTTGGGAACACCACCAACTTCAAATTCCCCTCCAAACCAGCCAACATCCTGATTTGGAAATATATCGCAGTTCCTTCCCTGTTACTGGTTCAAAACACTAGAATTCCCTCCTTAATCACGAGTGGGTAAACGCACAGCACGTAGATTGCACCAGTTCGAGAAGGTATCTCACCACCACTTTCTCAAGGTCAACTTGGGACGGGCAAGAAATGCTGGGCCCATCCAGTGTTTCCCACATCCAAAAAATATATTTTAAATAAATATTTCCAAGTCGAGCATCTCGATGGGACAGACTATATGATTTGAACACGAATAGGAAAACAGTGTTTCTAATAGTGAATATTTAAGACTTTTTCTGTTATTGGAAAGGTGTTCTGTATTCGATGACATATTGTTGCTGAGTGCTGTGATAAATTGCACCTTTTTAGTTAAAATCCACAATACTGGTGTCACAGGCTCAATCCTTCAAAATGACCAGATTACAAATGACACTTATCCTAGAGACAATGTACTCCCGCCAGGTAAGACTCACAGATAGTAGCTTACAATCAACAGATTAATGGACTACTGGCTACACTGAATCCTCCCACCGTTTATATCACAGGGGTTACCACTGACCAGAACGTGAAGTCAAATCAACTTACAATTACAAGAGCAGATCAGAGACTTACAATTCAGCACTGTGCTGGTTTATCATTGTCTCTCTGTCTCGTGGAAATATGTTCTACACACTGACTGTATCAATCTTTGCAGTGATAGATCACTTTCAATCAGATGCGCCCCCCCGCCATTCTTCAAAGTTCCATCGAGTACACACACTGTCGCTCATATGACAAGCCGTCATCCCTCAGCAGTTCACAATATGCCAAATGCCGTCTGACCATTGCCCATTACATTCTCAACAGTATGTCTCCTCTCTTGTATTCTTGTTCTCTTGAAATGAACGTGAACGTTGCATTTGCTTTCATAACTGCCAACTGAACCTGCACATTAACCATAAGGGAGGACGAGTGATTCAAAATCCTTTTGTGCTTCAGATCTAATGGATCCTATTAGAACATAGTGTCTGCCTCTATTCCGCCTATAAAAGTGCATAATCTCACACGATTCCATATTGTGTTCGATCAGCTACATGTTTTCCCACAGTCCAAAACTGTCCCCACTTCCTCAATATCATCTTCCCAGCAAACCATCACTGCATCATCTTCAAACTTAGCAAAGCTGCCCTCAGCTCCTTTGTCCAATTTGTCCAAATATAATGCATTTCCTGGCTCCCGAAGGACTGTCCACCATCTACAAGGCACAACACTCAAGGTGCTTGACTCCATTCCTGTTGAAGCAATGGCTTGAGTGGAATTACACCTGCAAAGTCTTCACTCCCTGCTCCACTGACTCTCAGTAGAAGCACACCCTGCCCCGTTTTGTGGTGATGTAGGGGGTAGTGTAATTTTTAAACGGTTAGCTGCCTTTTAGTCTTTTCTACCTCATAGTAAACACAAGCATGTAGGGGGTAGACGGTTAGCTGCCTTTTAGTCTTTTCTACCTCATAGTAAACACAAGCAGACACTCGAAACTGTTGCCGGACCTCCCCCACGTTTATATGAATGAAACAGTTGTAACAGCTTTCCTCGATAGTTGAGAGGCCGCCCTTAACCACAGTTGTACAACATCATCCATATAAGGGAAGAATGGGAAGCTCAAACACTGATTGGCCAAGTGAATGATAAAAGAATCGCAGGCACCAGAACCCAAATAAGGAAAACAGTGGGGAATCCGAGCACTCGTTGGTCAAGGCAGCAGTAGTAAACCCAGCCCACATATACATGTATATAATGTGTGGAGATTACTATGCCTGTGTGTGTGTACCTTTGGGAACAGCACCCGACTTTGCAAAGTTGAATGAAAAGTTTTGGACTGACTCCTCCGTGTCTTTGTTCCTGGGAAGGGAAATAAAAAGTGCCGTAGATGGGGCTGGACAGCCACTTATCTCGCACAATTGGGGGCTCGTCCGGGATGAAATAATTATTGCCGGGGGGGGCAGTCTCTTCGGCTCACGGATCAAGCCTGATTACAACAAAGACGCGTCTAGTATATATTTATACTTCTCACTGATCGGCTTGGTCCGTTGGCCGTCGGCCAAGAGACGATGTGACCCGGCTCATTTAAAAATAATTTTGAATCCTGGAAAAGGAACACACGGACGAGTGCTGGGACGACCGGTTAGTGACTATACACGGGGGTACACACATTTAAAAAGGCCAGACAACTCCGTGCACGGATCAAGGTAAGAGATTCTTTTGTTCTTCCTTGTTGGCCGCGTGGTTTTGACGGTCATCTGTGAAAACGCTTTGGGCGTTTAAGACCAGGACTGAAGATAAACCACGGGAAATTGTGGTTTTGACGGTCATCTGTGAAAACGCTTTGGACGTTTAAGACCAGGACCGAAGATAAACCATGGGAAATCAGACTTCTAGATTTACTAAGGAAAAGTCAGGGAAGACTGCAAATGGGAAAGAAATACCCCCCGATAGTCCATTAGGTCGGAAGTTAAGTCTATGGACGGACAGTAGTAGAACGAAGGACTTAAAGAAAGAGACCATGATAAAATATTGTTGTTTTATATGGACCAAAGAACCTATCCGCGCCCCCTCGGTAGTTTGGCCCGAGTATGGGTCTGATGAAGACTGGGTGTGTCAAATCCTAAATGTATATGTTAACAGAAAACAACCGTTTGACCCAGAGGAGAGCAAATATGCCGCCGCCTGGTTGGCGGGAGATGGCGAGAGTCCCACGCGTCTCTATCCTCTGATTCCCCAAACAGACCCGAGGAAGCCCCAGAAGTCTTGGGACATCCTCACCGACGGTTTGCCACCGTCTTCCCCGCCCCCGTATATACCACCCGCGCACGACCAGGCGTCCAGCGCGGACCTCCCTCCTGCGATGGGGATAATTCCGAGTCCCAGCAGGCTACGACCAGTGAGGAAGGGACTGCTGGGGGGGGTACAGGAGGGGGCACAGAACTCACCCCAGGCACTAGGAAATCAGTCCGACTCGAGATGCGGAGAGGTCGAGAAGAGGGATTGAGAGCTGGGAGGAGTGACAATATTGAATAGCTGAACCCCTTACGAGAGGTGCCGTTTGGGAACGAACGGACCGGGTTCGTAGTACAATAATTAAATTCTGGGGATATCCGGCAACTCCGTAATGAACTACCCCGTCTACTGGACGACCCCGTCAGTGTGGGAATACAACTGGACCAATTTCTGGGGCCCAGTATATACACATGGGCTGAACTGCAGGCCATGATGAGAATACTATTTAATTACGATGAAACTGTTATGATCCGGAATAGTGCAATGGCCATTTGGGATAGGGAGCATCAGGACGGCCCTCAGCGTGGAGAGCAGAAGTACCCCTTAGAGGACCCCCGGTGGGATCATAACGACGCGGGGGGACGGGCCAATATGACAGACCTCAGAAGCCTTATAATCAGGGGAATCCAAACCTGCGTGCCCAAACAGCGGAATTTAGCAAAAGCATTTGAAGTTGGACAGAAAAAGGATGAATCCCCGAGTGAGTTTTTAGACCGTTTGCGGGAGTCCATGCGAAAGTATTCAGGTTTAGACCCCGATGGGGAAATAGGCAAGAGCATGCTTAAGGTGCACTTTGTGACTAAGTCATGGCCTGACATTCAAAAGAAATTACAGAAAGTGGAGGATTGGGCTGAAAAGGATGTTGCAGAATTATTACGGGAAGCACAGAAGGTGTACGTTTAGAGGGATGTAATAAGGGAGAAACATAAGACAAAAATGATGGTGGCAGCCGTACGGGAAGCTTGTAAGTCCACCGGAATGGGGGAGGGAGATTATGGGGTGGAAAGAGGAACGTCGAAGAAAGGTTGGAGAGGGAGAGAAGCGAGACGGGGCAGAAGTGAGAGAGGAGGATCTTATGGAATTGAGCGCCCTCAGAAGGCCGGATGTTACCATTGCGGGAAACTGGGACACTTCAAAAGGGATTGTCCCGAGTTTAAAAGGGAAAGAGAAGGGATGTATGAAATGGAGTGTGAACAAATGGATTAGGGAAGTCAGGGGAGGATCGGAACACGGGCCTACCAAGAACCCCTGGTAAATTTACGGGTGAGCCCATTTAGACAAGATGTTACCTTCTTAGTTGACACAGGCGCTGGCAGGTCCTCAATTCCCCTCCATCCGAGGGGGGGTTGGCTTCCAAGCTAAAACATTAAACATTTCTGGAGTTAAGGGTGGGGTTTTTAATGTGAAAATATTCGAACCACAACCCTTGCGGCTGGAGGAGGAGGAACTCCAGGTTGAACTCCTTTACCTCCCCCATCTTCCCTATGGGTTGTTGGGACGGGATTTGATAGTCCGTTTCGGATTGCGAATAGAAGTGGGAGAAGAGGAAGAATTAGCCGTTACCATGTCATACCTTAGTGAGTCCCGATTGACAGAGATAGACCCTAGGGTTTGGGTCGCCAAAGGGAACCGGGGGGGACTCGCAATTCGACCTGTGGAGGTAAAATTAAAGCCCCAGAGCCCCGACGTCAGAGTGCGCCAATACCCCATCTCTTGGGAAGGGAGGCAGGGCCTGAAGACAGTTATGGAAGACCTAATAAAAGATGGATTGGTAGAGCCCTGTATGTCACGATACAATTCCCCCATCCTGGCGGTCCGGAAGTCGGATGGGAGCTACCGAATGGTCCAAGACCTAAGGGAAGTAAATAAAATTGTCCAAGTACGGCACCCTGTGGTACCGAACCCATACACTATTCTGGGGCGAATCCCCCCGGACCACGGCTGGTTTAGTGTTATAGACTTAAAGGATGCCTTCTGGGCGTATCCCCTGGACAAGGACAGTAGGGATCTTTTTGCTTTTGAATGGGAGGATCCTGATACTGGCAGAAAACAACAGTACAGGTGGACCGTACTCCCCCAAGGATTCACTGAGTCCTCGACTCTGTTCGGGCAGATTCTGGAACAATTATTGGAGGGACTAACCTTGTCTCCGGCCCTTAAGCTTATACAATACGTGGACGATCTCCTTTTATCCGGACCGGCGGAGGAGGACGTCCTACTTGGGACTAATGCCCTGTTAAATTACCTAGCTGAGAAGGGTTTAAGAGTGAGTCAGAAGAAGCTCCAATATGTCGAGAAAGAGGTTAAGTACCTGGGACACTCGATAAGCCAGGGACAGAAACGAATAAGTCCGGAAAGAGTGCGGGCAATAATCGAACTAGGCCTCCCAACGACCAAGAGGGAGTTGCGGAAGTTCTTGGGACTCTTAGGCTATTGTCGGTTATGGATAGACGACTATGCCCCCCTTACTAAAGACTTGTACCTAAAACACATTGAGGTGGCACCCAACAGAATAAAATGGGAGGAGGAGGAGAAAAAGTTAATTGAAATCCTAAAAGGAAAATTGATGGCCGCACCTGTTTTAAGCTTGCCGGATTTTAGTAAGACATTTCGCCTCTTTGTGAACTCCAGAAAGGGAACCGCTCTTGGAGTATTGACCCAGGACTGGGGGGGGGTAAAAGGAAGCCCGTGGCTTTCCTGTCAAAAATTCTGGATCCAGTCTCCCGAGGGTGGCCGGAGTGTGTCCAAGCGGTGGCAGCCACGGCAAAGCTGGTAGAGGAAAGCAGGAAGTTGACTTTTGGGGCCCCCTTGACAGTCACTACTCCCCACCAGGTTCGAACTATTCTGAATCAGAAGGCCGGGAGGTGGCTGACTGACTCGAGAATTCTGAAATATGAAGCCATATTGTTAGACCGAGAAGACCTCCGAATAGAAGTCGGGGTCTGCCAGAACCCGGCGGACTTTCTTTGGAAAGGGGAAGGGGAGGAGGAACTGGAACACTGCTGTTCAGACATAATAGAGTACCAGAGTAAAGTGAGGGAAGATCTGAGGGATACCCCCTTACATGCAGGAAGGCGGTGGTACATTGATGGGTCCTCTCGAGTGACAGATGGGAAGAGACACAACGGTTATGCAGTCATTAGTGAGACTGGTTGGGAATTAGTGGAAAGTGGACGGCTACCGAATGCCTGGTCCGCACAAACGTGCGAATTGTATGCCTTGCACCGGGCTCTGAGGAATTTAAAGGGAATAGCTGGGACAATCTACACTGACTCTAAGTATGCCTTTGGGGTAGTACACACCTTTGGGAAGATCTGGAAAGAAAGGGGAATGATAAATAGTAGAGGAAAGGAGTTGGTCCACGAGGAACTAGTAGCCATGATCTTGGAGGATTTGTTGCTGCCACAAGAGATTGCTGTAGTACATGTGAAAGGACACCAGAAAGACGATAAAATAGAGACCCTGGGGAAACAATTGGCAGATGAACAGGCAAAATTGGCTGGGATGGGGAAGGAAGTAATAAACTGCCTGGTAAGGATTCCACAGATATCCGAAATTACCGAAGTGCCCACGTTTACTGACAAAGAAGAAACTCTTCTCGCGTCTCTGGGGGGTACAAAGGATAGGGAAGGCAAGTGGACCTTACCCGATGGCCGCCAGCTACTAAATCGACCGTTGACGCGGGACATTATTGCCCGTTTACACCAAGGGGGTCACTGGGGCTCCCAGGCACTGTGTGATGCCTTCCTGCGCCGATATGCTCACCCTGGTCTGTACACGGTAGCCAAGCAGGTCACAGGAAATTGTATAACATGTCGAAAGATTAACAAAAGGGGGCTGCGGCAGCATGCAGGACAAGGGGGTAGGAGTCCGGCCTATAGGCCGTTTGAGTATGTTCAGGTAGATTACACTGAGCTCCCCCCCATAGGTCGTCTGAAGTATCTATTAGTAGTGGTAGATCACCTGACAGGATGGGTGGAAGCTTTCCCCACTACCACGGCAACGGCAACTCAGGTTAGCAAGATTCTACTCGAGCAAATCATCCCATGATTTGGGCTACCCCGCGCTATTGACTCTGACCAGGGGAGCCACTTCACCTCGACCGTCCTCCAGAATGTAGTGCAAGCAATGGGGATTGACTGGGATTTGCACACCCCCGGGCATCCCTCCTCCTCGGGCAAGGTCGAAAGAATGAACCAGACCATCAAAAAGCAGCTAACCAAGCTCACTAGTGAAATCGGCCTGCCTTGGACCAAATGCCTACCCCTTGCCCTGTTGCAAATTCGCACCCAGCCAAGGCGGGATTTGGGCGTCTCCCCTTTCGAAATGTTATTTGGCCTCCCGTTCCATGGGCCGAAGGGGGAACCTCCTGTATTTGAGTCTCGGGATATGTTTGTGCAAAAATATGTGGTGGCTCTGGGGTCTGCTCTATCTCGTTTACGCCAACAGGGACTTTTGGCACAGACGCCGCCCCTCGAGTTTGCGGTGCACACCGTCAAGCCGGGTCAGTGGGTCCTGATTAAAAGCTGGAAGCAACGTACCCTCGAACCAACTTGGGACGGTCCCTTCCTGGTACTTTTGACGACCGAAACGGCTGTCCGTACGGCCGAAAAGGGCTGGACACATTACACTCGAGTCAAGGGACCAGTGCCACAACCGACGGAGGACGAACGAACCTCTCTGACAAAGGCATCTAAGGAACAGAGACTCTGAGAACGAACTAATCGGACTTTGGTGAGTCTAAAGGAACTGTGCCCTCGGGCTACGGGTGTCGCGACAAAATGCGGTCAATCGTATTGTTAACTTGCTATGCCATTGTCCTTGGGCTGGGTCATAGTGTGCGTGTTACCCAATTTGGCCTCCGGATGAAACAAATAGAAGACCGTCAGTGGTTCACCATCTCCGTGCTTGCCAACCAATCAACACAGACACTTAGCTTAGACCTATGTGAGTTGGTGCCCTGTAGGACTAAAAGTCAACTGAATCAAACTAAGCGGAAACTAGAGAGAGAAAGGGGATTCCAGGGTCAGACGTTAGTATTACAATTGCATGGTAGGGAAGGCTTAAGTAGGCCTCCAGCCCCCGGGGTCCAGGCTATGGTGTCAGTTGTCCGTGATCCCATCACCCCTGGACGGAATTGTGGGCATAATCGGTGCAATCCGCTTTATCTGACCATAAAGAACTTGGAAAAGAACGAGGCGAGACTTAATAGAACAATACTGGGTATTAGAGTTGGGGGCCAGGCAGGATGGGGGGGAATGCAGCTGTGCTGCACGTATATCACGGTCATTGAAGCTGAGTCTGGGGGCTCATCCACCACTGGTAAGCAGGAAAAGATTAGAATAATTGAGACAACGGATTTGGAAAAGACCTTTGAAATAGAAACGGGATACGGGGAGGCGAATGCCTGGATGGAATGGGTCAAATATACTGTGAGGAGCATGAACAAGAGTGATTTCTACACATGCACGAGTGCCCGCCCTAACCCTCAGGTGGTCCCATTCCCGCTGGGATGGGAGAAACATCCACGAGCCATGGACTGCATGATAAGGCTGTACCAGGACCGAGAGGCCTGGAACGACCCCACTTGTCGACCCTTGAGTTTGAAGTTTCCCCCCGTCAGGTCTGAGGGGGCGCCCCGCCCGCCATCATTCTCAGGGGTAACCGGTACGCACCAGGCCTGCGTCTCTCAGACGGGACTACAGTGGGACGACGATGTGGGGACATTTGACAAGTGCAGCGGATCAATCCGGCTGGTCAATGAAACTACCGGGGGCGGGAATTACTCCCACATTCATGTGCCTAGGGCAGACCTCTGGTGGTACTGTGGTGGGAGGGTTCTGCGACCGACCCTGCCCCAAAAATGGACGGGCACTTGTGCGATCGTTCAATTGGCCATCCCATTCACCCTGGCATTCGAAAAACAAGAGCAACCCCGTTCTAGTGGAAGAACTGAGAGAGCTTTGGAGACCTCTTTCGATGATAACATATATTTAGATGCCATAGGGGTCCCCAGGGGTGTTCCTGACGAATACAAGGCTAGGAACCAGATAGCGGCGGGTTTTGAGTCGTCACTGTTCTGGTGGGTGACTATCAATAAGATTTTGGATTGGATTAATTATATTTACTACAATCAGCAGAGGTTCATTAATTATACCCGGGATGCAGTGAAAGGAATAGCAGAACAACTGGACGCCACTAGTAGGATGGCGTGGGAAAATAGGTTGGCCTTAGACATGATGTTGGCAGAAAAGGGGGGTGTTTGTGTCATGATAGGCACTCAGTGCTGCACTTTCATCCCCAACAACACAGCCCCTGATGGGTCCATCACCCGCGCCCTGGATGGACTCACCACATTGGCGGACGAACTGGCCGAAAACTCGGGCATCGACTCTGGCCTCACGGACTGGTTGGAAGCTTGGTTCGGTAAATGGACGGGGGTGGTCGTTCCCTTTCTTGTCTCATGTATAGTGGTGGCCGGGGTACTCACTGCCCTTGGGTGTTGCGTTATTCCCTGTGTCCGGGGATTAACTCAACGAATGATCGAAACCGCCCTTACTAAGAAGGATGTTCCCTATGGGCAGGTTGAACGAATAAATCTCGAGATGGAACAACGTGAATCCAGCTTGGCCGGGGGTAGTATTAGAGAAGGGCAGTTTGATAAACAAGCTCGGGAGTTATTAAATGCCCTGGAGAAGAAACTTACGGTTGAAAAATTACAGGCCGTAAGAAAAGACACGGGGGATTTGTAGGGGGTAGTGTAATTTTTAAACGGTTAGCTGCCTTTTAGTCTTTTCTACCTCATAGTAAACACAAGCAGACACTCAACTGTTGCCGGACCTCCCCCACGTTTATATGAATGAAACAGTTGTAACAGCTTTCCTCGATAGTTGAGAGGCCGCCCTTAACCACAGTTGTACAACATCATCCATATAAGGGAAGAACGGGAAGCTCAAACACTGATTGGCCAAGTGAATGATAAAAGAATCCCAGGCACCAGAACCCAAATAAGGAAAACAGTGGGGAATCCGAGCACTCGTTGGTCAAGACAGCAGTAGTAAACCCAGCCCACATATACATGTATATAATGTGTGGAGATTACTATGCTTGTGTGTGTGTACCTTTGGGAACAGCACCCGACTTTGCAAAGTTGAATGAAAAGTTTTGGACTGACTCCTCCGTGTCTTTGTTCCTGGGAAGGGAAATAAAAAGTGCCGTAGATGGGGCTGGACAGCCACTTATCTCGCACATGTGCGTGTCCCTCTCTCGCTGTGTGTGTGCGTGTCCCTCTCTCGCTGTGTGTGTGCGTGTCCCTCCCTCGCTGTGTGTGTGTGCGTGTCCCTCCCTCGCTGTGTGCGTGCGTGTCCCTCCCTCGCTGTGCGCGTGCATGTCCGTCCCTTGCTGTGTGCGTGACCCCTCACTGTGTGTGTGTGTGTCCCTCCCTCGCTGTGTGTGTGTCCCTCCCTCGCTGCGTGCGTGTGTGTGTGTGTCCCTCCCTTGCTGTGTGTGTGTGTGTCCCTCCCTTGCTGTGTGTGTGTGTGTCCCTCCCTCGCTGTGTGTGTGTGTGTCCCTCCCTCGCTGTGTGTGTGTGTGTCCCTCCCTCGCTGTGTGTGTGTGTCCCTCCCTCGCTGTGTGTGTGTGTGTGTCCCTCCCTCGCTGTGTGTGTGTGTGTGTCCCTACCACGCTGTGTGTGTGTGTGTGTCCCTCCCTCGCTGTGTGTGTGTCCCTCCCTCGCTGTGTGTGTGTGTGTCCCTGCCTCGCTGTGTGTGTGTGTGTGCGTGCGTGTCCCTCCCTCGCTGTGTGTGTGTGTGTGTGTGCGTGCGTGTCCCTCCCTCGCTGTGTGCGTGCATGTCCGTCCCTTGCTGTGTGTGTGTCCCTCCCTCACTGTGTGTGTGTGTGTGTGTGTCCCTCCCTCGCTGTGTGTGTCCCTCCCTCGCTCTGTGTGTCTGTGTGTGTGTGTGTGTGTGTGTGTGTGTCCCTCCCTCGCTGTGTGTGTGTGTGTGTCCCTCCCTCGCTGTGTGTGTGTGTGTGTGTCCCCCTCGCTGAGTGTGTGTGTGTCCCTCCCTCGCTGTGTGTGTGCGTGTCCCTCCCTCGCTGTGTGTGCGTGTCCCTCCCTCGCTGTGTGCGTGCCCCCCTCAATGATTGCGAGTGTGTCCCTCCCTCGCTGTGTGTATCCCCCTCGTTGTGTGTGTGCGTGTCCCTCTCTCGCTGTGTGTGTGCGTGTCCCTCTCTCGCTGTGTGTGTGCGTGTCCCTCCCTCGCTGTGTGTGTGCGTGTCCCTCTCTCGCTGTGTGTGTGCATGTGTTCCTCTCTCGCTGTGTGTGTGCGTGTCCCTCCCTCGCTGTGTGTGTGCGTGTCCCTCCCTCGCTGTGTGTGTGTGCGTGTCCCTCCCTCGCTGTGTGTGTCCCCCTCGCTGTGTGTGTGCGTGTCCCTCCCTCGCTGTGTGTGTGCGTGTCCCTCCCTCGCTGTGTGTGTGCGTGTCCCTCCCTCGCTGTGTGTGTGCGTGTCCCTCCCTCGCTGTGTGTGTGCGTGTCCCTCCCTCGTGTATGTGTGCGTGTGCGTGTCCCTTCCACGCTGTGTGTGTGTGTGTGTCCCTCCCTCGCTGTGTGCGTGCGTGTCCCTCCCTCGCTGTGTGTGTCCCTCACTGTGTTCGTGTCCCTCCCTCGTGTGTGTGTGTGTGAGTGTGCGTGTCCCTCCCTCGTGTGTGTGTGCGCGCGTGCATGTCCCTCCCTCGTGTGTGTGTGTGTGCGTGCCCCTCCCTTGGTGTGTGTGCATATTCCTCTTTTGTTGTGTGTATGTGTCCCTGCCTCGTGTGTGTGTGCGCGCGTGCATGTCCCTCCCTCGTGTGTGTGTGTGTGTGCGCGTGTCCCTCCCTCGTGTGTGTGTGTGTGTGCGTGCGAGCCTCTCTCTCGTGAATGTGTGTGTGTGCGTGCATGTCCCTCCCTCGCTGTGCGCGTGCATGTTCGTCCCTTGCTGTATGCGTGACCCCTCACTGTGTGTGTGTGTGTGTGTGTGTGTCCCTCCCTCGCTGTGTGTGTGTCCCTCCCTCGCGGCGTGTGTGTTTGTGTGTGTGTCCCTCCCTTGCTGTGTGTGTGTGTGTCCCTCCCTTGCTGTGTGTGTGTGTCCCTCCCTCACTGTGTGTGTGCGTGTCCCTCCCTCGCTGTGTGTGTGCGTGTCCCTCCCTCGTGTATGTGTTTGTGTGCGTGTCCCTCCCTCGCTGTGTGCGTGCGTGTCCCTCCCTCGCTGTGTGTGTCCCTCACTGTGTTCGTGTCCCTCCCTCGTGTGTGTGTGTGTGAGTTTGCGTGTCCCTCCCTCGTGTGTGTGCGCGCGTGCATGTCCCTCCCTCGTGTGTGTGTGTGTGCGTGTCCTTCCCTCGTGTGTGTGTGTGTGCGTGCGAGCCTCTCTCTCGTGAATGTGTGTGTGTGCGTGCGTGTCCCTCCCTCGCTGTGCGCGTGCATGTCCGTCCCTTGCTGTATGCGTGACCCCTCACCGTGTGTGTGTGTGTGTGTCCCTCCCTCGCTGTGTGTGTGTGTCCCTCCCTCGCTGCGTGTGTGTTTGTGTGTGTGTCCCTCCCTTGCTGTGTGTGTGTGTGTCCCTCCCTTGCTGTGTGTGTGTCCCTCCCTTGCTGTGTGTGTGTGTGTGTCCCTCCCTTGCTGTGTGTGTGTGTGTCCCTCCCTCGCTGTGTGTGTGTGTGTGTCCCTCCCTCGCTGTGTGTGTGTGTGTGTCCCTCCCTCGCTGTGTGTGTGTATGTGTCCCTCCCTCGCTGTGTGTGTGTGTGTGTCCCTCCCTCGCTGTGTGTGCGTGTCCCTCCCTCGCAATGTGTGTGTCCCTCCCTCGCTGTGTGTGTGTGCACGTGCGTGTCCCTCCCTTGCTGTGTGCGTGCGTGTCCCTCCCTCGTGTGTGTGTGCGTGTCCCTTCCTCGCTGTGTGTGTGCGTGTCCCTCCCTCGCTGTGTGCGTGTGTGTCCCTCCCTCGCTGTGTGTGTCCCTCACTGTGTTCGTGTCCCTCCCTCGTGTGTGTGTGTGAGTGTGCGTGTCCCTCCCTCGTGTGTGTGTGTGCGCGTGCATGTCCCTCCCTTGCTGTGTGCGTGCGTGTCCCTCCCTCGTGTGTGTGTGTGTGTGTGTGTGTGCGTGTCCCTCCCTCGTGTATGTGTGTGTGTGCGTGTCCCTCCCTCGCTGTGTGCGTGCGTGTTCCTCCCTCGCTGTGTGTGTCCCTCACTGTGTTCGTGTCCCTCCCTCGTGTTTGTGTGTGAGTGTACGTGTCCCTCCCTCGTGTGTGTGTGTGCGCGTGCATGTCCCTCCCTCGTGTGTGCGTGCGTGTCCCTCCCTCGCTGTGCGCATGCATGTCCGTCCCTTGCTGAGTGCGTGACCCCTCACTGTGTGTGTGTGTGTCCCTCCCTCGCTGTGTGTATGTCCCTCCCTCGCTGCGTGCGTATGTGTGTGTGTGTCCCTCCCTCGCTGTGTGTGTGTGTGTCCCTCTCTCGCTGTGTGTGTGTGTGTCCCTCTCTCGCTGTGTGTGTGTGTCCCTCCCTCGCTGTGTGTGTGTCCCTCCCTCGCTGTGTGTGTGTGTGTGTCCCTCCCTCGCTGTGTGTGTGTGTCCCTCCCTCGCTGTGTGTGTGTGTGTCCCTGCCTCGCTGTGTGTGTGTGTGTGTGTGTGCGTGCGTGTCCCTCCCTCGCTGTGTGTGTGTGTGTGTGCGTGCGTGTCCCTCCCTCGCTGTGTGCGTGCATGTCCGTCCCTTGCTGTGTGTGTGTCCCTCCCTCACTGTGTGTGTGTGTGTGTGTGTCCCCCTCCCTCGCTGTGTGTGTCCCTCCCTCGCTCTGTGTGTGTGTGTGTGTGTGTGTGTGTGTGTCCCTCCCTCGCTGTGTGTGTTTGTGTGTCCCTCCCTCGCTCTGTGTGTGTGTGTGTGTGTGTCCCTCCCTCACTGTGTGTGTGTGTGTGTCCCCCCCTCGCTGAGTGTGCATCCCTCACTGTGTGCGTGTTCCTCCCTCGCTGTGTGTGTGCGTGTTCCTCCCTCGCTGTGTGTGTGCGTGTCCCTCCCTTGCTGTGTGTGTGCGTGTCCCTCCCTCGCTGTGTGTGTGCGTGTCCCTCCCTCGCTGTGTGTGTGCGTGTCCCTCCCTCGCTGTGTGTGTGCGTGTTCCTCCCTCGCTGTGTGTGTGCGTGTTCCTCCCTCGCTGTGTGTGTGCGTGTTCCTCCCTCGATGTGTGTGTGCGTGTCCCTCCCTCGCTGTGTGTGTGCGTGTCCCTCCCTCGCTGTGTGTGTGCGTGTCCCTCCCTCGCTGTGTGTGTGCGTGTCCCTCCCTCGTGTATGTGTGTGTGTGCGTGTCCCTCCCTCGCTGTGTGTGTGTGTGTCCCTCCCTCGCTGTGTGTGTGTGTGTCCCTCCCTCGCTGTGTGTGTGTATGTGTCCCTCCCTCGCTGTGTGTGTGTGTGTGTCCCTCCCTCGCTGTGTGTGTGTGTGGCCCTCCCTCGCTGTGTGTGCGTGTCCCTCCCTCGCAATGTGTGTGTCCCTCCCTCGCTGTGTGTGTGTGCACGTGCGTGTCCCTCCCTTGCTGTGTGCGTGCGTGTCCCTCCCTCGTGTGTGTGTGCGTGTCCCTCCCTCGTGTATGTGTGTGTGTGCGTGTCCCTTCCTCGCTGTGTGTGTGCGTGTCCCTCCCTCGCTGTGTGCGTGCGTGTCCCTCCCTCGCTGTGTGTGTCCCTCACTGTGTTCGAGTCCCTCCCTCGTGTGTGTGTGTGAGTGTGCGTGTCCATCCCTCGTGTGTGTGTGTGCGCGTGCATGTCCCTCCCTTGCTGTGTGCGTGCGTGTCCCTCCCTCGTGTGTGTGTGTGTGTGTGTGTGTGTGTGCGTGTCCCTCCCTCGTGTATGTGTGTGTGTGCGTGTCCCTCCCTCGCTGTGTGCGTGCGTGTTCCTCCCTCGCTGTGTGTGTCCCTCACTGTGTTCGTGTCCCTCCCTCGTGTTTGTGTGTGAGTGTGCGTGTCCCTCCCTCGTGTGTGTGTGTGCGCGTGCATGTCCCTCCCTCATGTGTGTGTGCGTGTCTCTCCCTCGTGTGTGTGTGTGTGTGCGTGCGAGCCTCTCCCTCGTGAGTGTGTGTGCGTGCGTGTCCCTCCCTCGCTGTGCGCATGCATGTCCGTCCCTTGCTGTGTGCGTGACCCCTCACTGTGTGTGTGTGTGTCCGTCCCTCGCTGTGTGTGTGTCCCTCCCTCGCTGCGTGCGTGTGTGTGTGTGTGTTTCCCTCCCTTGCTGTGTGTGTGTGTGTCCCTCCCTCGCTGTGTGTGTGTGTCCCTCCCTCGCTGTGTGTGTGTGTGTGTCCCTCCCTCGCTGTGTGTGTGTGTGTGTGTGTCCCTCCCTCGCTGTGTGTGTGTGTGTGTCCCTCCCTCGCTGTGTGTGTGTGTGTGTGTCCCTATCTCGCTGTGTGTGTGTGTGTCCCTGCCTCGCTGTGTGTGTGTGTGTGTGCGTGCGTGTCCCTCCCTCGCTGTGTGCGTGCATGTCCGTCCCTTGCTGTGTGTGTGTCCCTCCCTCACTGTGTGTGTGTGTCCCTCCCTCGCTGTGTGTGTACCTCCCTCGCTCTGTGTGAATGTGTGTGTGTGTGTGTGTGTGTCCCTCCCTCGCTGTGTGTGTTTGTGTGTCCCTCCCTCGCTGTGTGTGTGTGTGTGTCCCTCCCTCACTGTGTGTGTGTGTGCGTGTCCCTCCCTCGCTGTGTGTGTGCGTGTCCCTCCCTCGCTGTGTGTGTGCGTGTCCCTCCCTCGTGTATGTGTGCGTGTGTGTGTCCCTCCCTCGCTGTGTGTGTGTGTGGCCCTCCCTCGCTGTGTGTGCGTGTCCCTCCCTCGCAATGTGTGTGTCCCTCCCTCGCTGTGTGTGTGTGCACGTGCGTGTCCCTCCCTTGCTGTGTGCGTGCGTGTCCCTCCCTCGTGTGTGTGTGCGTGTCCCTCCCTCGTGTATGTGTGTGTGTGCGTGTCCCTTCCTCGCTGTGTGTGTGCGTGTCCCTCCCTCGCTGTGTGCGTTCGTGTCCCTCCCTCGCTGTGTGTGTCCCTCACTGTGTTCGAGTCCCTCCCTCGTGTGTGTGTGTGAGTGTGCGTGTCCATCCCTCGTGTGTGTGTGTGCGCGTGCATGTCCCTCCCTTGCTGTGTGCGTGCGTGTCCCTCCCTCGTGTGTGTGTGTGTGTGTGTGTGTGTGCGTGTCCCTCCCTCGTGTATGTGTGTGTGTGTGCGTGTCCCTCCCTCGCTGTGTGCGTGCGTGTTCCTCCCTCGCTGTGTGTGTCCCTCACTGTGTTCGTGTCCCTCCCTTGTGTTTGTGTGTGAGTGTGCGTGTCCCTCCCTCGTGTGTGTGTGTGTGCGCGTGCATGTCCCTCCCTCGTGTGTGTGTGCGTGTCTCTCCCTCGTGTGTGTGTGTGTGTGTGCGTGCGAGCCTCTCCCTCGTGAGTGTGTGTGCGTGCGTGTCCCTCCCTCGCTGTGCGCATGCATGTCCGTCCCTTGCTGTGTGCGTGACCCCTCACTGTGTGTGTGTGTGTCCCTCCCTCGCTGTGTGTGTGTCCCTCCCTCGCTGCGTGCGTGTGTGTGTGTGTGTTTCCCTCCCTTGCTGTGTGTGTGTGTGTCCCTCCCTCGCTGTGTGTGTGTGTGTCCCTCTCTCGCTGTGTGTGTGTGTCCCTCCCTCGCTGTGTGTGTGTGTGTGTCCCTCCTTCGCTGTGTGTGTGTGTGTGTCCCTCCCTCGCTGTGTGTGTGTGTGTGTGTGTCCCTATCTCGCTGTGTGTGTGTGTGTCCCTGCCTCGCTGTGTGTGTGTGTGTGTGTGTGTGTGTGCGTGCGTGTCCCTCCCTCGCTGTGTGCGTGCATGTCCGTCCCTTGCTGTGTGTGTGTCCCTCCCTCACTGTGTGTGTGTGTGTGTGTGTGTCCCTCCCTCGCTGTGTGTGTCCCTCCCTCGCTCTGTGTGTGTGTGTGTGTGTGTGTGTGTGTGTGTGTCCCTCCCTCGCTGTGTGTGTGTGTGTGTCCCTCCCTCACTGTGTGTGTGTGTGTGTGTCCTCCCCTCGCTGAGTGTGCATCCCTCACTGTGTGCGTGTTCCTCCCTCGCTGTGTGTGTGCGTGTTCCTCCCTCGCTGTGTGTGTGCGTGTCCCTCCCTCGCTGTGTGTGTGCGTGTCCCTCCCTCGCTGTGTGTGTGCGTGTCCCTCCCTCGCTGTGTGTGTGTGTGAGTGTGCGTGTCCCTCCCTCGTGTGTGTGTGTGCGTGTGCATGTCCCTCCCTCGTGTGTGTGTGTGCGTGTCCCTCCCTCGTGTGTGTGTGTGTGTGTGTGCGTGCGAGCCTCTCCCTCGTGAATGTGTGTGCGCGTGCGTGTCCCTCCCTCGCTGTGCGCGTGCATGTCCGTCCCTTGCTGTGTGCGTGACCCCGCACTGTGTGTGTGTGTGTGTCCCTCCCTCGCTGCGTGTGTGTGTCCCTCCCTCGCTGCGTGTGTGTGTGTGTGTGTGTCCCTCCCTTGCTGTGTGTGTGTGTGTCCCTCCCTCGCTGTGTGTGTGTGTGTCCCTCCCTCGCTGTGTGTGTGTGTCCCTCCCTCCCTCGCTGTGTGCGTGCGTGTCCCTCCCTCGCTGTGTGCGTGCGTGTCCCTCCCTCGCTGTGTGCGTGTGTGTCCCTCCCTCGCTGTGTGCGTGCGTGTCCCTCCCTCGCTGTGTGTGCGTGTCCCTCCCTCGCTGTGTGTGCGTGTCCCTCCCTCGCTGTGTGCGTGCCCCCCTCAATGATTGCGAGTGTGTCCCTCCCTCGCTCTATATGAGCGTATCGCTCCCTCACTGTGTGTGTCCCCCTCGCTGTGTGTGTGCGTGTCCCTCCCTCGCTGTGTGTGTGCGTGTCCCTCCCTCGCTGTGTGTGTGCGTGTCCCTCCCTCACTGTGTGTGTGTGTGTGTGTCCCTCCCTCGCTGTGTGTGTGTGTGTCGCTCCCTCGCTGTGTGTGTGTGTGTGTGTTTGTCCCTCCCTCGCTGTGTATGTGCGTGTCCCTCCCTCGCTGTGTGTATGCGTGTCCCTCCCTCGCTGTGTGTGTGCGTGTCCCTCCCTCGCTGTGTGTGTGCGTGTCCCTCCCTCGCTGTGTTTGTGCATGTCCCTCCCTCGTGTATGTGTGTGTGTGCGTGTCCCTTCCTCGCTGTGTGTGTGCGTGTCCCTCCCTCGCTGTGTGTGCGTGTCCCTCCCTCGCTGTGTGTGCGTGTCCCTCCCTCGCTGTGTGTGCGTGTCCCTCCCTCGCTGTGTGCGTGCCCCCCTCAATGATTGCGAGTGTGTCCCTCCCTCGCTGTGTGTGTCCCCCTCGCTGTGTGTGTGCGTGTCCCTTCCTCGCTGTGTGTGTGTGTGTCCCTCCCTCGCTGTGTGCGTGCGTGTCCCTCCCTCGCTGTGTGTGTGCGTGTCCCTCCCTCGCTGTGTGTGTCCCCCTTGCTGTGTGTGTGCGTGTCCCTCCCTCGCTGTGTGTGTGCGTGTCCCTCCCTCACTGTGTGTGTGCGTGTCCCTCCCTCGTTTATGTGTGCGTGTGCGTGTCCCTTCCTCGCTGTGTGTGTGTGTGTCCCTCCCTCGCTGTGTGCGTGCGTGTCCCTCCCTCGCTGTGTGTGTCCCTCACTGTGTTCGTGTCCCTCCCTCGTGTGTGTGTGTGTGTGAGTGTACGTGTCCCTCCCTCGTGTGTGTGTGTGCGCGCGTGCATGTCCCTCCCTCGTGTGTGCGTGCGTGTCCCTCCCTCGTGTGTGTGTGTGTGCGTGCGAGCCTCTCTCTCCAGAATGTGTGTGTGTGTGTGTGTGTCCCTCCCTCGCTGTGTGTGTGTGTCCCTCCCTTGCTGCGTGTGTGTGTGTGTGTCCCTCCCTCGCTGTGTGTATGCGTGTCCCTCCCTCGCTGTGTGTGAGTGTGTCCCTCCCTCGCTGTGTGTGTGCGTGTCCCTCCCTCGCTGTGTTCGTGCGGGTCCCTCCCTCGCTGTGTGTGTGCGTGTCCCTCCCTCGTGTATGTGTGTGTGTGCATGTCCCTTCCCCGCTGGGTGTGTGCGTGTCCCTCCCTCGCTGTTTGCGTGCGTGTCCCTCCCTCGTGTGTGTGCGCGTGCGTGTCCCTCCCTCGTGTGTGTGTGCGTTTCCCTCCCTCGTGTGTGTGTGTGTGCGCGCGTGCCCCTCCCTCCCTCGTGTGTGTGTGTGTGTGTGTGTGTGTGTTCGTGCGTGCCCCTCCCTCGTGAGTGTGTGTGTGCGTGCGTGTCCCTCCCTCGCTGTGTGCGTGCATGTCCGTCCCTTGCTGTGTGCGTGACCCCTCACTGTGTGTGTGTGTGTGTCCCTCCCTCGCTGCGTGTGTGTGTCCCTCCCTCGCTGCGAGTGTGTGTGTGTGTGTGTCCCTCCCTTGCTGTGTGTGTGTGTGTCCCTCCCTCGCTGTGTGTGTGTGTGTCCCTCCCTCGCTGTGTGTGTGTGTCCCTCCCTCCCTCGCTGTGTGCGTGCGTGTCCCTCCCTCGCTGTGTGCGTGCGTGTCCCTCCCTCGCTGTGTGCGTGTGTGTCCCACCCTCGCTGTGTGCGTGCGTGTCCCTCCCTCGCTGTGTGTGCGTGTCCCTCCCTCGCTGTGTGTGCGTGTCCCTCCCTCGCTGTGTGCGTGCCCCCCTCAATGATTGCGAGTGTGTCCCTCCCTCGCTCTATATGAGCGTATCGCTCCCTCACTGTGTGTGTCCCCCTCGCTGTGTGTGTGCGTGTCCCTCCCTCGCTGTGTGTGTGCGTGTCCCTCCCTCGCTGTGTGTGTGCGTGTCCCTCCCTCACTGTGTGTGTGTGTGTGTGTCCCTCCCTCGCTGTGTGTGTGTATGTCGCTCCCTCGCTGTGTGTGTGTGTGTGTGTGTTTGTCCCTCCCTCGCTGTGTATGTGCGTGTCCCTCCCTCGCTGTGTGTATGCGTGTCCCTCCCTCGCTGTGTGTGTGCGTGTCCCTCCCTCGCTGTGTGTGTGCGTGTCCCTCCCTCGCTGTGTTTGTGCATGTCCCTCCCTCGTGTATGTGTGTGTGTGCGTGTCCCTTCCTCGCTGTGTGTGTGCGTGTCCCTCCCTCGCTGTGTGTGCGTGTCCCTCCCTCGCTGTGTGTGCGTGTCCCTCCCTCGCTGTGTGTGCGTGTCCCTCCCTCGCTGTGTGCGTGCCCCCCTCAATGATTGCGAGTGTGTCCCTCCCTCGCTGTGTGTGTCCCCCTCGCTGTGTGTGTGCGTGTCCCTTCCTCGCTGTGTGTGTGTGTGTCCCTCCCTCGCTGTGTATGTGCGTGTCCCTCCCTCGCTGTGTGTATGCGTGTCCCTCCCTCGCTGTGTGTGTGCGTGTCCCTCCCTCGCTGTGTGTGTCCCCCTTGCTGTGTGTGTGCGTGTCCCTCCCTCGCTGTGTGTGTGCGTGTCCCTCCCTCACTGTGTGTGTGCGTGTCCCTCCCTCGTTTAGTTGTGCGTGTGCGTGTCCCTTCCTCGCTGTGTGTGTGTGTGTCCCTCCCTCGCTGTGTGCGTGCGTGTCCCTCCCTCGCTGTGTGTGTCCCTCACTGTGTTCGTGTCCCTCCCTCGTGTGTGTGTGTGTGTGTGAGTGTGCGTGTCCCTCCCTCGTGTGTGTGTGTGCGCGCGTGCATGTCCCTCCCTCGTGTGTGCGTGCGTGTCCCTCCCTCGTGTGTGTGTGTGTGCGTGCGAGCCTCTCTCTCCAGAATGTGTGTGTGTGCGTGCGTGTCCCTCCCTCGCTGTGTGCGTGCATGTCCGTCCCTTGCTGTGTGTGTGTGTGTGTGTCCCTCCCTCGCTGTGTGTGTGTGTCCCTCCCTTGCTGCGTGTGTGTGTGTGTGTCCCTCCCTCGCTGTGTGTATGCGTGTCCCTCCCTCGCTGTGTGTGAGCGTGTCCCTCCCTCGCTGTGTGTGTGCGTGTCCCTCCCTCGCTGTGTTCGTGCGGGTCCCTCCCTCGCTGTGTGTGTGCGTGTCCCTCCCTCGTGTATGTGTGTGTGTGCGTGTCCCTTCCCCGCTGTGTGTGTGCGTGTCCCTCCCTCGCTGTTTGCGTGCGTGTCCCTCCCTCGTGTGTGTGCGCGTGCGTGTCCCTCCCTCGTGTGTGTGTGCGTTTCCCTCCCTCGTGTGTGTGTGTGTGCGCGCGTGCCCCTCCCTCCCTCGTGTGTGTGTGTGTGTGTGTGTGTGTGTGTTCGTGCGTGCCCCTCCCTCGTGAGTGTGTGTGTGCGTGCGTGTCCCTCCCTCGCTGTGTGCGTGCATGTCCGTCCCTTGCTGTGTGCGTGACCCCTCACTGTGTGTGTGTGTGTGTGTTTGTGTCCCTCCCTCGCTGTGTGTGTGTGTCCCTCCCTCGCTGCGTGTGTGTGTGTGTGTCCCTCCCTTGCTGTGTGTGTGTGTGTCCCTCCCTTGCTGTGTGTGTGTGTGTCCCTCCCTCCCTCGTGTGTGTGTGTGTGTGTGTGTGTGTGTGTGTGTGTGTGTGTTCGTGCGTGCCCCTCCCTCGTGAGTGTGTGTGTGCGTGCGTGTCCCTCCCTCGCTGTGTGCGTGCATGTCCCTCCCTCGCTGTGTGTGTCCCTCCCTCGCTGTGTGTGTGTGTGTGTGTGTGTCTCCCTCGCTGTGTGTGTGTGTGTGTGTGTGTGTGTGTGTGTGTCCCTCCCTTGGTGTGTGTGCATATTCCTCTTTTGTTGTGTGTGTGTGTCCCTGCCTCGCTGTGTGTGTGTGTGTGTCCCTCCCTCGCTGTGTGCGTGTGTGTGTCCCTCCCTCGCTATGTGTGTGTGTGTGTGCGTGTCCCTCCCTCGCTGTGTGTGTGTGTGCGTGTCCCTCCCTCGCTGTGTGTTTGTGTGTGTGTCCCTGCCTCGCTGTGTGTGTGTGTGTCCCTCCCTCGCTCTGTGTGTGTGTGTGTCCCTCCCTCGCTGAATGTGCGTCCCTCACTGTGTGCGTGTTCCTCCCTCGTAGTGTGTGTGTGTGTCTCTGCCTCGCTGTGTGTGTGTGTGTCCCTGCCTTGCTGTGTGTGTGTGTGTGTGTGTGTGTGTGTGTGTGTGTGTGTGTGTGTGTGTCCCCCTCCCTCGCTGTGTGTGCGTGTCCCTCCCTCGCTGTGTCTGTGTGTCTATCCCTTGCTGTGTGCGTGCATGTCCCTCCCTTGCAGTGTATGCGTGTCCCTCCCTCGCTGAGTGTGCGTGTCCCTCCCTCGCTGTGTGTGTGCGTGTCCCTCCTCGCTGTGTGTGTGTGTGTCCCTCCGTCACTGTGTGTGTGCGTGTCCCTCCCTCGCTGTGTTTGTGCGTGTCCCTCCCTCGTGTATGTGTGTGTGTGCGTGTCCCTTCCTCGCTGTGTGCGTGCGTGTCCCTCCCTCGTTGTGTGTGCGTGTCCCTCCCTCGCTGTGTGTGCGTGTCCCTCCCTCGCTGTGTGCGTGCCCCCCTCAAAGATTGCGAGTGTGTCCCTCCCTCGCTGTGTGTGTCCCCCTCGTTGTGTGTGTGCGTGTCCGTCTCTCGCTGTGTGTGTGCGTGTCCCTCTCTCGCTGTGTGTGTGCGTGTCCCTCCCTCGCTGTGTGTGTGCGTGTCCCTCCCTCGCTGAGTGTGTGCGTGTCCCTCCCTCGCTGTGTGTGTGCGTGTCCCTCCCTCGCTGTGTGTGTGTGCGTGTCCCTCCCTCGCTGTGTGTGTCCCCCTCGCTGTGTGTGAGCGTGTCCCTCCCTCGCTGTGTGTGTGCGTGTCCCTCCCTCGCTGTGTGTGTGCGTGTCCCTCCCTCGCTGTGTGTGTGCGTGTCCCTCCCTCGTGTATGTGTGTGTGTGCGTGTCCCTTCCTCGCTGTGTGTGTGTTTGTGTGTGTGTCCCTCCCTCGCGGCGTGTGTGTTTGTGTGTGTGTCCCTCCCTTGCTGTGTGTGTGTGTGTCCCTCCCTAGCTGTGTGTGTGTGTCCCTCCCTCGCTGTGTGTGTGCGTGTCCCTCCCTCGTGTATGTGTGTGTGTGCGTGTCCCTTCCTCGCTGTGTGTGTGTGTGTCCCTCCCTCGCTGTGTGCGTGCGTGTCCCTCCCTCGCTGTGTGTGTCCCTCACTGTGTTCGTGTCCCTCCCTCGTGTGTGTGTGCGCGCGTGCATGTCCCTCCCTCGTGTGTGTGTGTGTGCGTGTCCCTCCCTCGTGTGTGTGTGTGTGCGTGCGAGCCTCTCTCTCGTGAATGTGTGTATGTGCGTGCGTGTCCCTCCCTCGCTGTGCGCGTGCATGTCCGTCCCTTGCTGTATGCGTGACCCCTCACTGTGTGTGTGTGTGTGTGTGTCCCTCCCTCGCTGTGTGTGTGTGTCCCTCCCTCGCTGCGTGTGTGTTTGTGTGTGTGTCCCTCCCTTGCTGTGTGTGTGTGTGTGTCCCTCCCTTGCTGTGTGTGTGTCCCTCCCTTGCTGTGTGTGTGTGTGTCCCTCCCTCGCTGTGTGTGTGTGTGTGTGTGTCCCTCTCTCGCTGTGTGTGTGTGTGTGTCCCTCCCTCGCTGTGTGTGTGTGTGTGTCCCTCCCTCGCTGTGTGTTTGTGTGGCCCTCCCTCGCTGTGTGTGTGTGTGTCCCTCCCTCGCTGTGTGTGCGTGTCCCTCCCTCGCAATGTGTGTGTCCCTCCCTCGCTGTGTGTGTGTGCACGTGCGTGTCCCTCCCTTGCTGTGTGCGTGCGTGTCCCTCCCTCGTGTGTGTGTGCGTGTCCCTCCCTCGTGTATGTGTGTGTGTGCGTGTCCCTTCCTCGCTGTGTGTGTGCGTGTCCCTCCCTCGCTGTGTGCGTGCGTGTCCCTCCCTCGCTGTGTGTGTCCCTCACTGTGTTCGTGTCCCTCCCTCGTGTGTGTGTGTGAGTGTGCGTGTCCCTCCCTCGTGTGTGTGTGTGCGCGTGCATGTCCCTCCCTTGCTGTGTGCGTGCGTGTCCCTCCCTCGTGTGTGTATGTGTGTGTGCGTGTCCCTCCCTCGTGTATGTGTGTGCGTGCGTGTCCCTCCCTCGCTGTGTGTGTCCCTCACTGTGTTCGTGTCCCTCCCTCGTGTTTGTGTGTGAGTGTGCGTGTCCCTCCCTCGTGTGTGTGTGTGTGCGCGTGCATGTCCCTCCCTCGTGTGTGTGTGCGTGTCTCTCCCTCGTGTGTGTGTGTGTGTGTGTGTGCGTGCGAGCCTCTCCCTCGTGAATGTGTGTGTGTGCGTGCGTGTCCCTCCCTCGCTGTGCGCATGCATGTCCGTCCCTTGCTGTGTGCGTGACCCCTCACTGTGTGTGTGTGTGTCCGTCCCTCGCTGTGTGTGTGTCCCTCCCTCGCTGCGTGCGTGTGTGTGTGTGTCCCTCCCTCGCTGTGTGTGTGTGTGTGTCCCTCTCTCGCTGTGTGTGTGTGTGTCCCTCCCTCGCTGTGTGTGTGTGTGTCCCTGCCTCGCTGTGTGTGTGTGTGTGTGTGTGTGTGTCCCTCCCTCGCTGTGTGTGTGTGTGTGTCCCTCCCTCGCTGTGTGTGTGTGTGTGTGTGTGTGTGTGTGTCCCTCCCTCACTGTGTGTGTGTGTGTGTGTGTCCCCCTCGCTGAGTGTGCATCCCTCACTGTGTGCGTGTTCCTCCCTCGCTGTGTGTGTGCATGTTCCTCCCTCGCTCTGTGTGTGCGTGTTCCTCCCTCGCTGTGTGTGTGCGTGTCCCTCCCTCGCTGTGTGTGTGCGTGTCCCTCCCTCGCTGTGTGTGTGCGTGTCCCTCCCTCGCTGTGTGTGTGTGTGTCCCTCCCTCGCTGTGTGTGTGCGTGAGTGTGCGTGTCCCTCCCTCGTGTGTGTGTGTGCGTGTGCGTGTCCCTCCCTCGTGTGTGTGTGTGCGTGTGCATGTCCCCCCCTCGTGTGTGTGTGCGTGTCCCTCCCTCGTGTGTGTGTGTGTGTGTGCGTGCGAGCCTCTCCCTCGTGAATGTGTGTGTGTGCGTGCGTGTCCCTCCCTCGCTGTGCGCGTGCATGTCCGTCCCTTGCTGTGTGCGTGACCCCTCACTGTGTGTGTGTGTGTGTGTGTGTGTGTGTGTGTGTGTCCCTCCCTCGCTGCGTGTGTGTGTGTGTGTGTGTGTGTCCCTCCCTTGCTGTGTGTGTGTGTGTCCCTCCCTCGCTGTGTGTGTGTGTCCCTCCCTCGCTGTGTGTGTGTGTGTGTGTGTGTGCGCGCGTGCGTGTCCCTCCCTCGCTGTGTGTGTGTGTGTGTGTGCGTGCGTGTCCCTCCCTCGCTGTGTGTGTGCATGTCCGTCCCTTGCTGTGTGTGTGTCCCTCCCTCACTGTGTGTGTGTGTGTGCCCCTCCCTCACTGTGTGTGTGTGTGTGTGTCCCTCCCTCGCTCTGTGTGTCTGTGTGTGTGTGTCCCTCCCTCGCTCTGTGTGTGTGTGTGTCCCTCTCTCACTGTGTGTGTGTGTGTGTGTGTGTGTGTGTGTGTGTGTGTGCGTGTCCCTCCCTTGGTGTGTGTGCATATTCCTCTTTAGTTGTGTGTGTGTGTCCCTCCCTCGCTGTGTGTGTGTGTGTGTGTGTGTGTGTGTGTGTCCCTGCCTCGCTGTGTGTGTGTGTCCCTCCCTCGCTGTGTGTGTGTGTGTGTTTCCCTCCCTCGCTGTGTGTGTGTGTGTGTGTGTGTGTCCCTGCCTCGCTGTGTGTGTGTGTGTGTGTGTGTGTGTGTGTGTGTCCCTGCCTCGCTGTGTGTGTGTGTGTGTGTCCCTCCCTCACTGTGTGTGTGTGTGTGTCCCTCCCTCGCTGAGTGTGCATCCCTCACTGTGTGCGTGTTCCTCCCTCACTGTGTGCGTGCGTGTTCCTCCCTCGCTGTGTGCGTGCGTGTCCCTCCCTCGCTGTTTGTGTCCCTCACTGTGTTCGTGTCCCTCCCTCGTGTGTGTGTGTGTGTGCGTGTCCCTCCCTCGTGTGTGTGTGTGCGTGTCCCTCCCTCGTGTGTGTGTGTGCGTGTCCCTCCCTCGCTGTGTGTGTGTGTGTGTGCGCGCGCGCGCGTGCGTGCGTGCCCCTCCCTCATGTGTGTGTGTGTGCGTGCGTGTCCCTCCCTCGCTGTGTGCGTGCGTGTCCCTCCCTCGCTGTGTGCGTGCGTGCGTGTCCCTCCCTCGCTGTGTGCGTGCGTGTCCCTCACTCGCTGTGTGCGTGCGTGTTCCTCACTCGCTGTGTGCGTGCCCCCCTCAATGATTGCGAGTGTGTCCCTCCCTCGCTTTATATGAGCGTATCGCTCCCTCGCTGTGTGTCCCCCCCTCGCTGTGTGTGTGCGTGTCCCTCCCTCGCTGTGTGTGTGCGTGTCCCTCCCTCGCTGTGTGTGTTTGTGTGTGTCCCTCCCTCGCTGTGTGTGTGTGTGTCCCTCCCTCGCTGTGTGTGTGTGTGTCCCTCCCTCGCTGTGCGTGTGTGTGTGTGTGTTTGTCCCTCCCTCGCTGTGTATGTGCGTGTCCCTCCCTCGCTGTGTGTGTGCGTGTCCCTCCCTCGCTGTGTGTGTGCGTGTCCCTCCCTCGCTGTGTGTGTGCGTGTCCCTCCCTCGCTGTGTTTGTGCGTGTCCCTCCCTCATGTATGTGTGTGTGTGCGTGTCCCTTCCTCGCTGTGTGTGTGCGTGTCCCTTCCTCACTGTGTGTGTGCGTGTCCCTCCCTCGCTGTGTGTGCGTGTCCCTCCCTCGCTGTGTGTGCGTGTCCCTCCCTCGCTGTGTGCGTGCCCCCCTCAATGATTGCGAGTGTGTCCCTCCCTCGCTGTGTGTGTCCCTCTCGCTGTGTGTGTGCGTGTCCCTTCCTCGCTGTGTGTGTGTGTGTCCCTCCCTCGCTGTGTGCGTGCGTGTCCCTCCCTCGCTGTGTGTGTGTGTGTCCCTGCCTCACTGTGTGTGTGTGTGTTTCCCTCCCTCGCTGTGTGTGTGTGTGTCCCTGCCTCGCTGTGTGTGTGTGTGTCCCTGCCTCGCTGTGTGTGTGTGTGTGTTTCCCTCCCTCACTGTGTGTGTGTGTGTGTGTGTGTCCCTCCCTCGCTGAGTGTGCATCCCTCACTGTGTGCGTGTTCCTCCCTCGCTGTGTGTGTGCGTGTTCCTCCCTCGCTGTGTGCGTGCGTGTTCCTCCCTCGCTGTGTGTGTGCGTGTCCCTCCCTCGCAGTGTGTGTCCCTCACTGTGTTCGTGTCCCTCCCTCGTGTGTGTGTGTGTGTGTGTGCGCGCCCCTCCCTCGTGAGTGTGTGTGTGTGCGTGCGTGTCCCTCCCTCGCTGTGTGCGTGCGTGTCCCTCCCTCGCTGTGTGCGTGTGTGTCCCTCCCTCGCTGTGTGCGTGCGTGTCCCTCCCTCGCTGTGTGCGTGCGTGTCCCTCCCTCGCTGTGTGCGTGCGTGTCCCTCACTCGCTGTGTGCGTGCGTGTCCCTCCCTCGCTGTGTGCGTGCGTGTCCCTCCCTCGCTGTGTGTGCGTGTCCCTCCCTCGCTGTGTGTGTGCGTGTCCCTCCCTCGCTGTGTGTGTGCGTGTCCCTCCCTCGTGTATGTGTGTGTGTGCGTGTCCCTTCCTCGCTGTGTGTGTGTGTGTCCCTCCCTCGCTGTGTGCGTGCGTGTCCCTCCCTCGCTGTGTGTGTCCGTCACTGTGTTCGTGTCCCTCCCTCGTGTGTGTGAGTGTGCGTGTCCCTCCCTCGTGTGTGTGTGTGCGCTCGTGCATGTCCCTCCCTCGTGTGTGTGTGCGTGTCCCTCCCTCGTGTGTGTGTGTGTGCGTGCGAGCCTCTCTCTCGTGAATGTGTGTGTGCGCGTGCGTGTCCCTCCCTCGCTGTGTGCGTGCATGTCCGTCCCTTGCTGTGTGCGTGACCCCTCACTGTGTGTGTGTGTGTGTTTGTGTCCCTCCCTCGCTGTGTGTGTGTGTCCCTCCCTCGCTGCGTGTGTGTGTGTGTGTCCCTCCCTTGCTGTGTGTGTGTGTGTCCCTCCCTCGCTGTGTGTGTGTGTGTGTCCCTCCCTCGCTCTGTGTGTGTGTGTGTGTGTCCCTCCCTCGCTGTGTGTGTGTGTGTCCCTGCCTCGCTTTGTGTGTGTGTGTCCCTCCCTCGCTGTGTGTGTGTGTGTGTCCCTCCCTTGCTGTGTGTGTGTGCGTGTGTGTGCGTGCGTGTCCCTCCCTCGCTGTGTGTGTGTGTGTGTGTCCCTCCCTCGCTGTGTGTGTGTGTGTCCCTCCCTCGCTGTGTGTGTGTGTGTCCCTCCCTCGCTGTGTGTGTGTGTCCCTGCCTCGCTGTATGTGTGTGGGTGTGTCCCTCCCTCGCTGTGTGTGTGTGTCCCTCCCTCATTGTGTGTGTGTGTGTTTCCCTCCCTCGCTGTGTGTGTGTGTGTGTGTGTGTCCCTGCCTCGCTGTGTGTGTCTGTGTGTGTGTCCCTGCCTCGCTGTGTGTGTGTGTGTGTTTCCCTCCCTCGCTGTGTGTGTGTGTGTGTGTGTGTGTGTGTGTGTGTGTGTCCCTCCCTCGCTGAGTGTGCATCCCTCACTGTGTGCGTGTTCCTCCCTCGCTGTGTGTGTGCGTGTTCCTCCCTCGCTGTGTGCGTGCGTGTTCCTCCCTCGCTGTGTGTGTGCGTGTCCCTCCCTCGCTGTGTGTGTCACTCACTGTGTTCGTGTCCCTCCCTCGTGTGTGTGTGTGCGTGGCTCTCCCTCGTGTGTGTGTGTGCGTGTCCCTCCCTCGTGTGTGTGTGTGCGTGTCCCTCCCTCGCTGTGTGTGTGTGTGTGTGTGTGTGTGTGTGTGTGTGTGCGCGCGCGCACGTGCGTGCCGCTCCCTCGTGAGTGTGTGTGTGTGCGTGCGTGTCCCTCCCTCGCTGTGTGCGTGTGTGTCCCTCCCTCGCTGTGTGCGTGCGTGTCCCTCCCTCGCTGTGTGCGTGCGTGTCCCTCCCTCGCTGTGTGCGTGCGTGTCCCTCCCTCGCTGTGTGTGTGCGTGTCCCTCCCTCGCTCTATATGAGCGTATCGCTCCCTCGCTGTGTGTCCCCCCGTCGCTGTGTGTGTGCGTGTCCCTCCCTCGCTGTGTGTGTTTGTGTGTGTCCCTCCCTCTCTGTGTGTGTGTGTGTCCCTCCCTCGCTGTGTATGTGCGTGTCCCTCCCTCGCTGTGTGTGTTTGTTCCTCCCTCGCTGTGTGTGTGCGTGTCCCTCCCTCGCTGTGTGCGTGCGTGTCCCTCCCTCGCTGTGTGTGTGCGTGTCCCTCCCTCGCTGTGTTTGTGCGTGTCCCTCCCTCGTGTATGTGTGTGTGTGCGTGTCCCTTCCTCGCTGTGTGTGTGCGTGTCCCTTCCTCGCTGTGTGTGTGCGTGTCCCTCCCTCGCTGTGTGTGCGTGTCCCTCCCTCGCTGTGTGTGCGTGTCCCTCCCTCGCTGTGTGTGCGTGTCCCTCCCTCGCTGTGTGTGCGTGTCCCTCCCTCGCTGTGTGCGTGCCCCCCTCAATGATTGCGAGTGTGTCCCTCCCTCGCTGTGTGTGTCCCCCTCGCTGTGTGTGTGCGTGTCCCTCCCTCGCTGTGTGTGTGCGTGTCCCTCCCTCGCTGTGTGTGTCCCCCTCGCTGTGTGTGTGCGTGTCCCTCCCTCACTGTGTGTGTGCGTGTCCCTCCCTCGCTGTGTGTGTGCGTGTCCCTCCCTCGCTGTGTGTGTCCCCCTCGCTGTATGTGTGCGTGTCCCTCCCTCACTGTGTGTGTGCGTGTCCCTCCCTCGCTGTGTGTGTGCGTGTCCCTCCCTCGTGTATGTGTGTGTGTGCGTGTCCCTTCCTCGCTGTGTGCGTGCGTGTCCCTCCCTCGCTGTGTGTGTCCCTCACTGTGTTCGTGTCCCTCCCTCGTGTGTGTGTGTGTGAGTGTGCGTGTCCCTCCCTCGTGTGTGTGTGTGCGCGCGTGCATGTCCCTCCCTCGTGTGTGTGTGCGTGTCCCTCCGTCGTGTTTGTGTGTGTGCGTGCGAGCCTCTCTCTCGTGAATGTGTGTGTGTGCGTGCGTGTCCCTCCCTCGCTGTGTGCGTGCATGTCCGTCCCTTGCTGTGTGCGTGACCCCTCACTGTGTGTGTGTGTGTGTGTGTCCCTCCCTCGCTGTGTTTGTGTGTCCCTCCCTCGCTGTGTGTGTGTGTGTCCCTCCCTCGCTGCGTGTGTGTGTGTGTGTCCCTCCCTTGCTGTGTGTGTGTGTGTGTCCCTCCCTTGCTGTGTGTGTGTGTGTCCCTCCCTCGCTGTGTGTGTGTGTGTGTGTCCCTCCCTCGCTGTGTGTGTGTGTGTCCCTCGCTGTGTGTGTGTGTGTGTGTGTGTGTGTCCCTCCCTCGCTGTGTGTGTGTGTGTCCCTCCCTCGCTGTGTGTGTCCCTGCCTCGCTGTGTGTGTGTGTGTCCCTCCCTCGCTGTGTGTGTGTCCCTCCCTCGCTGTGTGTGTGTGTGCGTGCGTGTCCCTCCCTCGCTGTGTGTGTGTGTGTGTCCCTCCCTCGCTGTGTGTGTGTGTGTGTCCCTCCCTCGCTGTGTGTGTGTGTCCCTGCCTCGCTGTGTGTGTGTGTCCCTCCCTCGCTGTGTGTGTGTGTCCCTCCCTCGCTGTGTGTGTGTGTGTCCCTCCCTCGCTGTGTGTGTGTGTGTGTGTGTGTGTGTGCGTGCGTGTCCCTCCCTCGCTGTGTGTGTCCCTCCCTCACTGTGTGTGTGTGTGTGTGTGTGTGTGTGTGTCCCTGCTTCGCTGTGTGTGTGTGTGTGTGTCCCTCCCTCGCTGTGTGTGTGTGTGTGTGTGTGTGTGTGCGTGTCCCTCCCTTGGTGTGCGTGCATATTCCTGTTTTGTTGTGTGTGTCCCTGCCTCGCTGTGTGTGTGTGTGTGTGTGTGTGTGTGTGTGTGTCCCTCCCTCGCTGTGTGTATGTGTGTGTTTCCCTCCCTCGCAGTGTGTGTGTGTGTGTGTGTGTGTCCCTCCCTGTGTGTGTGTGTGTGTGTGTGTGTTTCCCTCCCTCACTGTGTGTGTGTGTGTGTCCCTCCCTCGCTGAGTGTGCATCCCTCACTGTGTGCGTGTTCCTCCCTCGCTGTGTGCGTGCGTGTTCCTCCCTCGCTGTGTGTGTGCGTGTCCCTCCCTCGCTGTGTGTGTGTGTCCCTCACTGTGTTCGTGTCCCTCCCTCGCTGTGTGTGTGTGTGTCCCTCCCTCGCTGTGTGTGTGTGTGTCCCTCCCTCGCTGTGTGTGTGTGTCCCTGCCTCGCTGTGTGTGTGCGTGTCCCTCCCTCGCTGTGTGTGTGTGTGTCCCTCCCTCGCTGTGTGTGCGTGTACCTGCCTCGCTGTGTGTGTGTGTGTCCCTCCCTCGCTGTGTGTGTGTGTGTGTCCCTCCCTCGCTGTGCGTGCGTGTCCCTCCCTCGCTGTGTGTGTGTGTGTGTCCCTCCCTCGCTGTGTGTGTGTGTGTCCCTCCCTTGCTGTGTGTGTGTGTGTCCCTCCCTCGCTGTGTGTGTGTGTCCCTGCCTCGCTGTGTGTGTGTGTGTCCCTCCCTCACTGTGTGTGTGTGTGTGTGTGTGCCTGCGTGCGTGTCCCTCCCTCGCTGTGTGTGTGTGTCCCTCCCTCACTGTGTGTGTG